>NC_058096.1:47865000-48490000 GCF_020171115.1 Neogale vison
ACCAATGTTCTGAATGGCAACAGAGGCATTATCTGGTAATTAAAAAGTAATTTTTACCCAGAAGATAAACCTTTGTCATAATGTATTTTGAAAGATTTTCAAGAACAAAGCTTAAAACAAAGCATTTTTTTAAATGAAAATATAGTTAAAGAACAACAGTGATGCATAAGGAAATTCTTTTTAATCACACATCCAAATCCCTTTTCTTATGTGAGGAGAGACTGGCTATTTAAGTCACTAAAATGTCATAGCTCAAAAATTACAGTCAGGAAATAAGAGGTGTTGGCAAGGATTAAGAGAAAAGGGGAACCCTCCTATACTATTGATGGGAATGCAAGCTGGTGCAGCCACTAGAAAAGAGTATGGAGGTTCCTCAAGAAGTTGAAAATAGTGCTACCCTATAACCCAGCAATTGCACTACTGGGTATTTACCCTAAAGATACAAATGCAGTGATCCAAAGGGGCACATGCACCCCAATATTTATAGCAGCAATGTCCACAATAGCAAAACTATGGAAAGAGCCTAGATGTCCATCAACAGATGAATGGATAAAGAAGAGGTCACACACACACACACACACACACACACACACACACACGAATACTATGCAGCCATCAAAAAGAGAATCTTGCCATTTGCAACAATGTAGATGGAACTAGACAGTATTATGCTAACCGAAATAAGTCAATCAGAGAAAGACAATTATGTATGATCTCGCTGATATGAGGAATTTGAGAAACAAGACAGAGGATCATAGGGGAAGGGAGGGGAAAATGAAACAAGATGAAATCAGAGAGGGAGACAAACCACAATAGACTTAATCTCAGGAAACAATTTGAGGGTTACTGGAAGAGAGGGGAGTGGAAGGGATGGGGTGGCTGGATGATGGACATTGGGGAGGGTATGCACTATGGTGAATGCTATGAATTGTGTAAGACTGATGAATCACAGACCTGTACCCATGAAACAAATAATACAGTATATATTTTTTAAAGATTTTATTTATTTATTTATTTGACAGGCAGAGATCACAAGCAGACAGAGAGAGAGGGAGGAAGCAGGCTCCCTGCTGAGCAGAGATCCCAATGCGGGGCTCAATCCCAGGACCCTGAGATCATGATCTGAGCTGAAGGTGGAGGCTTTAACCCACTGAGCCACCCAGGCGCCCCTACAGTATATGTTAATTTTTAAAATATCAAAGAAAAATGTCATAGCCCAGAAACAGAATTCTGGATTATGTATTAATCCAGAGAAAGATGACCAAGGAATTATGAAGCAAAGCACTGTCATCTATGAATCTGGGATAATTCCCAGACCTTGATGGGGACTCCCCAAATATTCTCTCTCCACACACCAACTCAAAAGGAAAGTAGCATCCATGGGGGAGGAGCAGGTGGTGACAGAAGAAAAACCACAGTACCTATAAAATAAACCAGCTCTGTTATGTTCCTGTATTCTCCAAGTACCAATAACAGGATTTAGTATAGAAAAATAACAAAATTATAAAAAAAAATTTTTAATGTTAGTATCCACATAGATGTAAATGGTAAGTATTCACCCTTTTTGGTGACTGAGTAATATTCCATGGCAGGTAGATATATAGATATAGATAGCTATAGCTATAGATATAGATATAGATATAGATATAGATATAGATATAGATATAGATATACAACATCTTCTTTATCCATCACCTGTCAATGGACATCTCAGCTCTTTCCACAGTTTGGCTATTGTGGACATTGCTGATAAACATTGGGATGAATGTGCCCTCCAGATCACTATGTTTGTATCTTTGGGGTAAATATTATAGGAAATAAACTGAGGGTTGCTAGAGGGGAAATCGGTGGGTGGTGAAGTAATTGGGTGATGGACATTAAGGAGAGCACATGATGTGATGAGCACCGGGTGTTATTTTTTTTTAAGAATTTATTTATTTGGGGCACCTGGGTGGCTCAGGGGGTTAAGCCTCTGCCTTCGGCTCAGGTCATGATCCCAGAGTCCTGGGATTGAGCCCTGCATCGGGCTCTCTGCTCAGCAGGGAGCCTGCTTCCCCCTCTCTGTCTGCCTCTGCCTCTCTGACTACTTGTGATCTCCGTCAAATAAATAAATAAAATCTTTTAAAAAAAGAATTTTTTATTTATTTAAGACAGAGAGTGAGCAAACAAGAGAGAGCAAGTAAGCACTAGTGGGGAAAGAGGGAGAAGCAGACTTCCCACTGAGCAGGGGGCCCAACATGGGACTCAATCCTGGGACTCTGGAATCATGATCTGAGCTGAAGGCAGACATTTAACTGATTGAGTCACCCAAGCACCTGAACACTGGCTGTTATATGCAACTGATGAATTATTGAATGTTACATCTGAAACTAATAATGTGCTATGTGTTGGTTAATTGAATTTAAATTTTAAAAAAAGAAAAAAAACCAATATTGCACTATATGTTAACTAAGTAAAAATTTAATTTCACTCTTTTCTATTTCTATTTTAAATAGAATAGATTCTTTTCTATTTTTATTTTAAGTGAAATTTTTTAAAATAAACTAAAATAAAATAAAATGCCAGTTGTGTCCTAATTAGAAGGACTTTGTTACTGGACACTGTTTCCAGTACCCCATAAATAAAATCCCCAAAACACAGAATGAACCAAAGCTGAAGAAACACAAGCATAGAGGGAGAGGTTTTCACTGACTTTCCAAGAGTTAAATCTACTTGGTAGCTATTGTCAGGAGGAACGATCAGTCTGCTGACTTTTAATAATAATGTTAATGTTAGTAATAATAATGTTAATAATAATGTTTGGGCCAGGCACCAGAATTATTATTATCATTATTACTACTACTCTTGTAATTATTCTTATTTTATAGGGGAGACAATAGAGTTAGAGACTCTGTATCTGGCCCACAGTCACACAAATGGAAAGTGGTAAAGTTAATATCCTGGCTCTATGAGACAAGGGCCCATGCTGTCTGCACTGGGAAGGACTTGGGAAACTTCCGCTGTTAAGTCATAATTTCTTGATGAACTGGGGAAATGTGAGGTAGGAAAAAATACCATATTTTGTCCTATGATTTCTGGTCCCCTCTGGGGTCTCACCAATGGGAGATGACATTCACCATTTTGGAATTCTTTCTGGGTACTAAAAGGCAAACCTGTCCTCAAGTCAGAAATGGTGAAACGTCCTAAGGAACTTTGGTTGCCTAGGCAATTTATTATGACAATTCTAAGACTCTTTTCTAGATATTTTTCCCCCAATGTCAAATCTTTGCAGTTGATGGGGCACTGATTAAGCACTGCCCTTTCACTTCTTTATCTCACATATGAAATCCCATCCTTTTCTGGTTCAGAATTAAGAAGGCAATTTTTAAATCTTCTTTTTTGACTTGGAGAAACAACAATAACAAAAGTGAGAGGAACGAAGAAAATGACTTGTGATAGCCATTCAGTAATTACAGAAAAATGGAATTAAATTTTAGTCTAAAAATGCAGAGAAAGTGAACCACCTTAATAGAAACAAGTGTAGTCACCATATGATTAATTGTTTTGTTTTCAGCCTCTAAAACCCTTTGTCTTGTCTTCTCAAAACCCTTTCCCCTTTCTTTCTTTTTTTCAAAACTCCTGGGATTTTTTTTGCACATCTGCAAAACCAATGTTAGTTCCAGGTTCCTATTCTGGTGATGAACCAATCTGGCTTCCAGTCTCAGAAAAGAAGCCAGTTCTGGCCAGACAAACAAATGGAGGTGACCTAATACCTGGGGGAAGTGGGAGGTGGGGCCTCTTACTGATAAACTGCAAAGGATTTCAGGCCCGTCTGGTCCTCAGACCACGGACAAACTGAACCACATCAGAGCTCAGAGGCCATTGATGGGGTTGTGGAAAAACAGGTGAATTTTACTTTCAAAGCAGAGGGAGATAATATGGCTAGAGAAAAATTCTAAGAATAAGCTAGGAGAATAGTTCTTTTTTTTTTTCTTCAAGTCTTTATTTAAACTCCAGTTAGTTAACATACAGTGTATTGTTAGTTTCAGGTGTACAATATCTCCATAATGATGATTTATGCCTTCAAACTAAGGCTGATTTAAACAAACAAACAAACAAACAAACAGCATTTGATGCTATCAATAAATAGAAGTAATGTTCTTGGTTTGTGACTTCTCTTTCCACTAATAAAAATATTTGAGTCTGTCAGGTTTTTGTTGACCTCTATTAAATTCAGGTAAACTTGGAAGTGAACAAAACTGAAAATCTGTACTCTTTGGAAAGGGACAAAATTATACTTTGGTATAAGAGATTTTTAAAGGTCAGAAGAGAATGATCTTAGGGCCATTGGGGCAGAAACCAAAATCAGGTTTATTCTCCTCACCAGTGAAGAAAAACTAAGCTATTTGTGACTATCAGAGTGGTACTTTCTTTAAGGAAAAAGATTGCAAACAATTCTTGGAAACGCTACCTCTCTAAGAAGATGGCATTTTTATGAATCGAGGGAAAAGGCATGAGCAACATATGGAGTACATTTCCCCTTATAACACTGATCTGTTTAAAATTGAGGGAAAAACCTCTTGGCAAGGTTTACTGGCCAAGCCAATGGCAAAAGTCATTTCAGTTTATCCTGATTCCTTTCCATGGTCCACCTCCCAGCCTGCCGGACATCCGGGCCCTTGATTTACAAGCACTGAATTGAAAAACAAGCCGCTGAAGATGCCTAGAGAACCCCTCTTTCCCTTGGCCTGTGTTGTGTTTTTGCCCCATGTCTGCTGATGATGTAAGGGAAAAGATCTAAAGATTTTCCAGAAACAAAGTGAATTTCAAAGAGCATCAGAAGTGACTGGTTTTTGAAGTGTTGCCTAGCCTAAGGAAGACCTCACAGAACTGGGAATCTGGTGTGGGACATTTCCAAAGGCAGTGACTGCCCAGTGCAGTTTGCCCTGGTCTCTCTTGGTTTTGGCACTGAAGGTCTGGTGTCCCTGGGAACTTCTCAGTCTCAGACAAACTGGGACAGTCAGTCACCCCAGTAGGAGCCTCTGGATGTCTTTGTGTTTCAGATGTTGAGAAAGAAAAGTCTTAGCAGTGATCAGAACAACTTGTCTAATCTGAACAAGGGAGAAAATAGAAATAAAAACTTTGAGAATAGCAGTTCACATTCATAGAGTCCTTGCTTTGTGTCAGGACTCTGCTGGGTGCTTTGTAAACATTATTTCAGTTAGTTCTGCTTACCTCATTGAGAGTCATTTATTATTGTCCCCATGTTGCAGATAAGGAAAATGAGGAACAGAAAAATTCAATTAACTTGCCCAAATTCACACAACCAGTAAGGAGAGGGCCAGAATGAATATCATGAAGTACCCTGAACTTGACCAAGAGTGATCCCTCCCACCCAAATTCAAAGTCTCCTCACACCCCATGTGCAGCCTGTTAAAGCTTTAAGATGGAAATGGAACAGACATATTTCTTCTTTTTTTGCTATCCTAGGAACTGCTAAATGCCAGATGCTCCCTAAAGGACAGAATCCATAAGTTTCTATGGAAGAAAGCTCTAAACTCTTAACAGCAAGTTTACTTGAGTTCTGCATCAGTTAAGACCTGCAGTACCTTCTCTCTGAAACATTCTTTTGGTTGTTGATCCTGGGCACTGGGCAACCTCTTGAGAGCTAAGTACCCTGCCAGACGGCTGCCTGGGAGCCCTGTGTAATCCCTCTCTCAAGGAGCAGTGGTGTTGTTTGAGTAAAGTTGCCACCATAATCCGTTGGCTTACCGTTTAAGAGTATTATGGGCTCTTGGAATAGACTTGTGGAGAAAATACAATTAAAAAGAAATGTTAACAGTGTTGTATTCGAATACAGAATGTGTAGTTGCACAGGAGGAGACAGCTTGCCCCAGACTGGCCACCAGAGGATTTACTTAGGGAGAGAAGCTGTTTTACTTAATCTGGTTTCCTACATAAAAACAGAATGCCAGGAGCTTGTGGCTCCGATGGGAGGGAAGGAGAAAAGGCATTTTGGATGTTTCTCCAGGTTAACACTTAAAATTGGGCAAATGGAAAACACATCCAACTGGGAGTCTAACCATAGATATGTTTGAATGGCAAATTCAGACTTTCACATTTTAAATGAGAGCCCTTGACATCTCTCTCTCTCTCTCTCTCTCTCTCTCTCTCCCTCTTTACATGTCTAAAAACACATGTATCAATGACTCATGGGCCAGAGACCACCACCACACATTTGTGGTGTAATGCAAGTGGCTCTATTCTTTTTTGTATCCAGACCATCTGTTTTTGACTTAGTTCTCTATTTGACTTCCGAAAACTTGACCCACCTCAACGTCATGACATTCTATTTCCCCCAAGGGCACCCTCCACTATGAAAGTAAAGCAGAAGCATTAGGAGCAGCTGGCTAGAAGGAAGCACTTTCTAAAGCCAGTCTCATAAAGTTTCCAGATTCTCAAGGAAACAAATGACTCATGGAGCTCTTGGTGTAGGCATCTAGTGCTTCCCAAAATTTCCACAGATGTAATGATGAAATGGAATCTATCTGAGGAACCGACCTTTGTTCTGGGGCTATTACAACTTAAATACACTTCTGCATCTTACTGGCCACCTGTGAGCAGCTCCCTTTATGTTTGTTGGCTACAGTCTCAGGGATCTATTTCCATCCATCTATCCGTCATTCATCTCTCCCTTCACCCACCCATTCATTCATTTAACAAACATTTAGGGCATGATTATAGGTGCTGGGAGTACAACAAAGAATAAGACAGATAAGGTTTATTCTCTAAAGTAGCTCAGAGTCTAGTAGAGAGACATTAAACAAGGAAAAAATTAAATAAACAAAATGTTTTCAATTAAATAAACAAGTGCCATAAAGAACAAATAAAGGGAATGCTATAGAGAATGATGTGGGGGAGAAGGAGCCTCTTTACACAGGGAATGCCCTTTTAAGGAAATGACATTTGGGTTCAGATGGGAATCAATTAAAATTTTGAAAGATGGAAATCACAGGCCAAAGGAATTATAAATGCAAATTTCTTGGGGACAGCAATAAGCTTGGTGAGTTACTGGAACAGCAAGGTCATCATGGTTATAGGAAAATGAGCATAGTTGAGTCAGATATTAGATGGAGCTGGAGGTTCATATAGGGCTTTTTAGGCTAAGTGGAGTTTGCATTTTATTTTAAGTGCATCAAAAATTCATTAAAAGGTTTGGGGGTAGAAGAGTGATATGATCTAACTTATAATTTTAATGATGCTATATAGCTGCTAGGTGGAGAATGAGAGGTCAAGTGTGATGGGGGTACAAGAATGATTGAAGGAAGAACATCTAAGACACTATTAGAGTAAACAAATGAGAAATGACAGTGACTTGGACTTATAGTAGAGATTGTAAGAGGTGAATATGTTAGTAATAGGTTTGAGATAAACCTGACAGGTTTACCATGATCTAGATATGGGAGATGAGGCAAGAGGAGAATCAACGATTACTCTGAAGTAGTGGGTTTATGCTGTTGGGTAGGTGGTATTGCCATTTCATTGCTCCCCATCAAATATCCTAAGCGGTAGGTAGAATGAGTCCTGCTAATTTTTCTCCCCTGCTAATTTTTCTCCCCAACACATCCCATGGTGTCTTGGGATGCAAGAGGCTATTTATGCTTCCTGTGGTTAATATCTATAGTGAAAGCCTTCCAATGCAACCCTTTTCTACACATATCTCACAACAAGCAAAAACTTGTTGGGGCCAGAGCTACATAAACTGTCAACAGAAAGAAAATACTTTTTTCTTGGGATCTGAGAACATGAGAGAATAAACAAAGGGTGGCATTCTGATTCTGCAGTCCTCCTTTGCTCCTTGAAAGAAGTAATTTGATTGAGTCATTAGTAAGTGGGAATGCTAAAAGTGACATTGGGTGACAACCTGCAATGTTTTTTCTCCAGACTAATCTCCAAAGCCTAAGAGACTCCCAAAGACTGCTTCTCTGAAGAAAGCATTATATTTCCATATTTCATGTAGTTTAAGAGAGAATATAAAAGGTCTGTGCATTCACTCTGGGGGCACTTCTCAGATTGCCTTTATTAAAATATTTACTCTTCATACTAGTATAACCCTTTTCTTCTAAAGGTAGAAAATTTTGTGGTCTGCAAACTCCTTACTATGTGATATCCATTTGAATCTAAATTAATTCCATTTTACCATACTCTGGTACATACAGAGGTTGGTAACCATAGACCAGAAGTAACCCGGTACAGGAATAGTTCTCTAGTAGACTTATGAACTGCAACCAATTAGTGCATGACGTAGGCAAAAGACTTCTCTGAGAGCATTCTAAATTCTCATGTTGGTTGGGAGCCCTGTTTATCTGAATTCCTTCAGCCAGCAAAACTTCATCCATCAGATCAGCATCTTGAATAAGCACCCAGGGAGTTGCACTGGAAAAAATTACTTCTAAGACAAACATTCCATCAGAATGATTAGAACCAAAATGCAAAATCATTGACTCCATGAAGATAATACCTAGAGCCATTTAATAATCCTGGCAGTGGAATTTTTATATGCATGCTCTAAAATGTGCCACAAAAAAAGGCTTTTTAAATAGAATTTCAATCAGCATGCCTTGTTGACAATGTTGGAAAAAATAGAAACCCAGGTAGAAAATGTAATAGGTAGCCTTTCTGATATAGCAGATGACTCATGACCACCCCCCTCCTCAGAAATCTCTTAAAGGCATAAGCCACAATTATAGCCAGTCCTCAACATTGCTTTGCATGACATTTGAACTTAGGAAAAAGAGTATTATGCTAACCCCTTGGTGCTGAATGTTTGACCTTGAGGCTTACTGTTGCTCCTTTTTTGTCTCAATCCTCCTGACTGCAAATGCTATTATTAGTCATAAGATTGCTCAGTCACTTTTAAATTCCAGCCATGGTATTTGACTCTCTGGCCTAAATATATAAGGGAACTCAAACTCTTAATTATTTCTAAGGGGCTAATTCTTTTAATCTTTCCTATATACTCCAAATTTTCCCAGCTCCCTATGGAACTGGGAACATAGTTTTTAGCAATGTATGCCATTAATCCTTCACTGAGCAGAGAAAAAAATGCAGAGGACATTCAGCATTGCTACCAATGAGTTAAGTTACTTGAGGAAAGTCATGAAACCTCTGTTTCACATAATAAATAGAAGATAATATGTACATGAAGGGTTATTATATAAATGATATATATTACATGTAAAATTCCTGGCACACAAAAAAGCATTCACTAAATAGCATATATTAGTGATTATTACTATATCGTTTCATTTATGTGAAGGTAGGAGCTGACTGAACATGATTTTCCATTTTAGTCTATGTCTGGTAAGGCTTATTTTAGCCTTAAAATCTCTTATATTATGACTTTACTTTTCATGACCACACAAAGTCATAACACATTCAGTATGCTATTTAGAACAATCTGTTTAAGAGAAACTCTATTAACTAAGTTTATTCTAAAAGTCTATCCCAGTCCATCCATAAAACATCATACAAGTGCAAAAATGCAAAAAGAACCATGAAGTCATGAGTCTTAGAGTTCAGAGTATTGTTAGAAATGAAATAGTTCAAAGCCTATTACCTACAGATGTTGAAACTGAGGCCCTTAATAAAGATAAGCAACTTTTACAAGACCATGTGACTTAGTGGTGAGATAATATCAGAAGATTAAGCCCCAGTTAGGTTTATAACTAGAAACCTCTCCTACTCTTTTAACCTAATGATAATCTTTCAGAGAGCTTGACTTGCATGGTATTACAAATCAGTGATAAATTTGGGGCTAGATCATTTATTATCAGTGAGAATTACCCAATTCAGATACTCTCCAAGGGCTCATCTAGCTCTAAATATTTTATTATTCATCTGTTTGTTATTCAAGGATACCCTTCACAACATGGACACATGTTGTTCATCAACCTCCAAAATATTCTGCTCTTCTAGCCAGACATTGTCTTTATGATCCCACAAATATTTATTCCATTGCCAAATCTTTCCCCATATGCATAATGACCTCCACTTTCTTCTTTGTTTATACAACTCCTATTCATTCTGCAAAACCCAGTTTCCCACCTCCTCCCCAATACCTTTCATTTCTCTGGCTTTCATGAATCTTCCTCTCTTCTGAACTCTTATAGTCTCCAAGGTGTGTCTATATAACTGAGAACACAATTTTCTACTGTGTAGGACATCCTCCCCTCATTGTTTCTTGTGTACATCTTATCTTCCCAAATAGATTGGCTGCCCCATGAAGACAAGTACCACAGTTTAGGCTTATGTAATCGCAGTGAAGCAGAACACTGAGATGAATGCTCATAGTAGGTACTCAATTAACATTTGGTTGATTGGGCAAGGGGGCAGAGAGGAGAATAAACATTTTCTTGTTTCTCTAACCATTCTCAATAAACTTGAAACAGCTAAGTTTGATTGAGGTTTTGAAATAATTACAACTAATAAGGAAGGGTAGGGAAGAACAGCACTTGGGCTACTTATAATCCTATCCTACAATCTTTTCTTTGAAATGTAGAGAATATTCAGTTGAGAATGCCCAAGGGGCTGATAGTTGTTTCTAAAGGAGGTGTCCACTTCTGCATCATCAGTTTCTGGTGATAAGTCTTACCCTTGGAAATATAACTTATTTTCTGGGGTAAGAAAAACCTTATTGAATCCCATGTGATGAAAGATGAATAATATGGAGCTCTATGAGCCAAAATTCATAAAAGCAAACAAACAAAGCATACTTGTTCATATCAGAATGCCACACCTTCATTATATAAGCATGAAGTAGCATCAGGCACATCTTAGGAAAAGAGTTCTTATTCTAGCTTCTTTTTATTTATTATGTATTTACTGAGTGCCTCATGATAATAATAATGGAATATTAAGTATTAAATAAATATAATTCAAAAGTTAAGAGGCCCAGTGCAAGAGTCAAACAGTCTTATATTCTGGGCCTATAACTTGGTAACTGTATGGGCAAGTTGCTTAACATGTCTGTACTTTACTTTCCTCACCTATAAGTAGGAATAATAATAATACTAATTTAAAGGTTTGTTGTAAAGATTAAAATGAGGTAACACATGAAAAAACATGGAATTAAGTATGTAGCACTTAGTAAACACTCAGCAAATTTTTTTATCATTATTAGTATTAAATATAATGTCATACACTGTGCTTGGCAATTAGTATATATTTATTAGATATAAAATTTGTAAAAGTTTATGAGTGTGCTCATTGATATATTCCAACACTAAGAGGAGATCCTAGCCCATGGGAGGCACTGAGTGAATAATTGTTAAAAGGATGACTGGTTTCATTTGCTCCACACAATGGCCTTACAATATGGTAGTCTCTCAGAATACAACGCTGAGCAAGACAGAGGCCTAACCTTCAGGTCTAGTGCAGAGAAAGAGAAGGACATGCAAGGAATGTAGAGAAGTCAGCAGACGAGTTGTATATAAGGTATGCGCTCTGATAAGGTAATATAGTGCATTTGGGTAGAGGTATAATGAATACCTAATTTAAACTCAAGGGAACAAACAAGGCTTTCTGAAGGAAATGACAGCCATACTGACATGTAAAAAGTAAGTAAGAGTTTGTCTGGGAAATTAGAATTACAGCAGTCCCCACTTATACAAGCGGGTTATGTTCCTAGACCCTCAATGGATGCTTGAAGTGGTGGATAGTATTGAGCCCTATATATACTATGTTTTTTCCCACCCATACATACCTATGATAAAGTTTAATTTATAAATTAGGCACAGCAAGAGATTAACAATCGCTAGATTATTAATCACCAGAGCAATTATAAGTTACAAAAATGTGGTCTCTCTCAAAATGTCTTATACTATACTCACCCTTCTTCTTGTGATGATGGAAATGACCAAATGACTGTGTGATGAGATGACATAAGGTGAATGACACAGTTGTTGTGACATAGCATTAGGCTATTGTTGACCTTCTGACCACACACATAAGAGGATCATCTGCTTCTGCACTGCAGTTGACCTTGGGTAACTGAAATCCAGGAAAGCAAAACTCCAGATGAGGATACTGCAACAGCATAGAGTCAATCCAGAAGGTGAGAGAGTGGGTCACTTTCTTAACTGTATGTAGCTCAGTATAGATGCAGTGAGAGGGGAGAGAGGAGAAAGGACACTGCAGAGGTCAGCAGGGTGCTGAGTATAGTGCCAGGGATGTGGACTTGATTCTGATGGCCATCGGACTGCTTCAGTGGGCTTTAGAATTGTCACTGATGGCTTCCTCCCTTTCACTGGGTTCACAGAGTCCTAACAGTGACCCTGAGCTAGATTAACCTTGGTATTCATTTGCATATTTGTGAGTCCACATTGCTAGAATTATAATAGTTTATGGCCTATTTTTTACCATCTTTGTGTTAGAGATCTCTAAGACCAAAGCTATCTTGAGTCTTACAGAGGTTGGTGGTACTTATCAAGAGTAGATCCAATTGGATCTGTTACTCCTGTCAGAGAACTTGTCACTTGGCTATCTCACTAATACCATATTATGATTCAATCAGTTGATCTCTCTGGGCTAAGTTTATAGCAAGGGTGGCAAGTTAACTTATTGTTCTTGGTTGATTCAGCCTCAGAAAGAGTATGTTTCATATTATTTTGTAGTATTAAATGTCAGTGGAGAATTTTCAGGGAAGAAAGTGAGTGACAAGATGTGGAACAAAAAAGTTCCAGAATCCTGTATACCTTTCATTTAACATGTTCTTAATGCCAAGCTTTAATGTGCATGAATACTGTATTACTCTGGATGACTTTCTAAGTTGTCCTCCAGCCAGCCTGAATTTCTCTTTATCAGAATTCAAGGTGACAATGTTACGTAAGGAGAATAATGACAGATCTATAGCAGGGGATTTCGAGGGAATTATATTCACCAAAAGCAGACTTTCTTGTAAATGGATCATATAAATTGGCATAAATATCTGACAGAATCTAAATTAAAACAATCCTTTGCTGTCACCCTGAGCCATATGTGAACTGGTGTATCATTGAAGAATGAGCTGGTTACTGGTTAATGTCTCGGGAAAATTAAAGAACAGGGCATGTGTTCAAAACTGGAATCTGGTCCTGGGCTATGAGCTAAGAAAAGGCAAGCTTTGTTTCTGGAATTAAAAACTGGGGGTAAATATCATATAAGTCATGACCTTAGAAGGATGAGGAGGAGGAGCACGTGGTCAGTCAAGCGTCTGCCTTCGGCTCAGGTCATGATCCTGGGGTCGGATTGAACCCCACATCAAGCACCACCTTGGCTCCCTGCTCAGTCGAGCTCAGCCTGGGATCCTGCTTCTCCCTCTCCCTCTTGTGCTCTCACATGGGTGTACTCTTTCTCAGATAAATAAATAAGATCTTAAAAAAAAAAAAAAAAAAAAGGATGGTAAGGAGCTTCAGAGAACCTAAACAAATAAGGGGGAAAATCCTTTTGATGATTCTCTGAGCCCCACTTCCCCCTCACTATTGTGTTTTGATTCCAGAGTGACGAGAGGAATGAGGGCTGGGAGACATAGGAGGGAGCAAGGGTGGGGAACTGGAGGTAAAGAAAGGAATGACAAGATGAAAGGAGTGGTGGAGAGCATTCTCTAAACCATTCAGAATTTAGGGAGTAGAACTGAAGATAGGGGAGCACAGGCGTGCCATTCCCCTTGCTCACCACCAACACGAACACCAAGCCAGGAGGCACGCCTACTGGTTGAAAGTACAAATGTCACTCAGGGACAAGTAGGGTCAGCTATGTGGTGTGAGACGGGACAAAACATGAGAAGAACCATTAGAAATGTCAGCTGACGGGCTAAGAAGACCCGTCAGCCAGCCCGTGAGTCCAGAGCACTTGCTTTGTGTTCCGTTGCGACAAAAGCCACCACTGCAGCCTCGGTGGACAGGGCTGAGAGAGGCCTGAGCAGAGGAGCACGGTGAGGCCCAGAGTATGGGGGAGGCAGTGGCTTATAACCCAGATAGATGTGTTGTTTGAAGCAGGCAATAAATTGCTAGCACTCTCATAATAGAAAGAATGGTTCAAATGCGTACAATTTCATTCATCCCATTTTGATATCTGGAATATGATAAAATTCAGACTTCCCTTGTTTAATTAGCCATTAGGCTTGATGAAGAACATTTTTCAGGTTACACAAAAAATGATGGAAAAGTAAGGTGTGTCTGCCAGAGAAGGGGCAAAGGAAGGCCAGCCTGAAAAGGCAAAAGAACAGAAGAAAATAGCCACCTTTACTCTAAAATCCCTGAGAACATTTCAGCAGACACTGGGTTTTTTAACTGAAGGAGGTGATATGGCTAATCCTGATGTGCCTTCGGATGCTTAATTCAAAGTTCAGCAAAAGTTTAAAAGGAAATGAAGTGAAAATTGATCACTTGGTATATAATCACTGGAGAAAGAGATCCACCCCAAAAATATTTCTGCCATGGAATTTTTTCAATGTCCTACTTTTGAGAATTCTTTCAATAATAGAATTTTTTTTAATTCCATACTAAAGTGTTTGAAATAAAGGAATTATCTTTTAAAGGGAACTCGCTGTGTCATTGTATTCTCAAAATGCTCATTTTGTTTGTATGTTCTTTAAAAGATTACAGGGCATAAAAGATGGGGAATATATCGATGGGGATAAAGATGGAGAATTACAGACTCCTTTCCAGTAGACTGGAAGCTATTTAATAAAAATATTATATATGGGTATATATAATATCAGTGGCCTTGCAAAAACATTTAGGTAGTAAACTGAAAAATGATTTATCACAGGGAAAGACTTATATCCTTTGACATTAGTGCATAATATAAGCAGGAGTATGTACCCAAGAGGACTTGTATTAACATATGTAAGTAATACCTTAATAAAAAATTTTTGAATAGTAACTAGAGGTTCTGGCTTGAGAAATCAGTAATAGGGTGATGCACATTGGCCATTGTGAATAAGAATCATGGTAGTTAAGGGGGAATAGCTCTCCTTTTTTTGGCCAAAGAACTACTTAAAACATAATCATAGCCTTTTGGAATATTAAAGGTGATTAAGACTTTAAAATTATTTTGTTCACCTCATTTTATAGTTGTGAAAAAAAGCAAGGCATTCCCCGTGTTGTGATATCTAGAGGTAAATTACTTGCCTGAGGTGCTAAGGGCTAGGAAGCGGCCATTAATAAATTAAGACTATCATCTTGCCCTTTCCAAGAAAGCATACAATATAAATTCCAATGTGCTTCTAGATTTTCATGACCTAATACATAAGATCTGATTGAAACTACAGAAATGGGACACCTTAACATGTCAATGTTTGTAGAATGAACCTCACAAAATCATTATGGAAATATATTATGTTAAGGGATCTTACCTTGAGAAAACAGAAGCCAATGGGGGGGGGCGGACATTATAAATAGATGACATCTGAAACAGAACTCCTTTAGGTCCAGGAAGGAAGCCTGAGGTGGGTATTCAACAGCTGTCTTTAGAGGAATGACTACTGGGGGTAGTACTCTCCTCCTAATGAGGAAAGAAGAGGAAATGAATTTAAATTACAACCAAAGGAATTTAAGTTAGATGGAAAGATCTTATTGGCAGTGAAGGTTTTATGAACCCTGGAAAAGATTCCTGGGGAGGTTTTCAGATTCCCTATCTGGATATATTTAAAAGAAGAGAGATATCTATCAGCCCAGGGTGGTTGAGGTAGAAACCTGCCTGGAATTCGCTTTCAGCTGAATTCTGTAAATCCAGATTAACTCCTGACGATGTTGATGATGTCAGAGACGGTAAATGCTAGGCAATGGCAAGAAACTTGTCCCTTAAAAAAACAAAAATCTCAGGGCACCTGGGTGGCTTAGTGGTTAAAGCCTCTGCCTTCAGCTCGGGTCATGGTCCTGGGGTTTTAGGATCGAGCCCTGCATCTGGCTCTCTGCTTGTCGGGCAGCCTGCTTCCTCCTCTCTCTCTGTTTGCCTGCCTCTCTGCCTACTTGTGATCTCTATCTGTCAAATGAATAAATAAAATCTTTAAAAAAAAAAAACAACTCACCCAAAGTAATCATTTCCTTGGAAAATCAACTGGCGTGTGCTAGTTGATTATAAGTGGAATGTACAAGTATAATACATTCTGGCTTTTATTTTCTTTTTAATCTGGTTTCCAATGGAAAGTAGCCTTATGAAATCTCTCTGGCAGTCTATGCCCTGCTTAATGCATTTTTAGTTTTCTTCTTTAGGCTGGTTACAACCAAATCTCTTAGAAGAAACCAGCCTAGATAGCGATATATGTGCCCCGGAGTAAACAATTTCTGAGGAAATGACCTCTCCCCATACTCTAAAAAAAAACTTCTTTCCCTCCTAATTGAAAGAAACATGAGCAGCGGATTCCTCTACTGTTATCATCTCTCCTTCCTTACCCTCATGCAGGCTCCAGCAACTTCTCTGCAGCTTGTAGAATTTCCCCTTATTTCCAGCGTATGAACAGCACTTGCACTCACAGTTCATACCAAAATTCTCTCATTTGTTGTACTTGTCTGTTTATACAGCTGTGCGTCTATTTGCCCCATTGTGTTAACCCCCTCTATTGTCTGTTTTTTATTGTGAGCTCCTGGAGGCGAGGAATGAAGTCTGTTTAATTTGGTTTGCACAATGCTGCATGGACACAGGTGGACCCCGTGTGACTGTGCTTGACAGTGATGGTTCCTGGCATGACTAGATGCTCCAAAAAATAATGATAAAATGTAAAACGTCATGGGATAATCAAAGTTGGAGAGAGAGGACTCAATTCAAAGAGTCTGTGTCATCCCATGGTCCTCCTATATGCAGTACACGAATGACATAATGGGTGTCAGGGACCACATTAAGCAGTGTGGACAAAGGTCCAATCAACGACTGGACAGTCTATTAAGTAACCACAGAAGAACCACTGTGGTTCTGAAACCACAGAAAACAAGATTGAGTTTATTTGGAAGCTCGCCCTCCATCACGGCCATCCTTTCCCTTGTTACATAAGCCCAGTCTTGCCGGGATTCACAGCTCAAGAGCATCATCTGTCAGTGCCCACTTGCCATATTTGAGACTCCATGGAAGACTACCAAGGTCATACAGTATCTTGACCTTCTGACTTGTTTGCTTATACCCCAGAAAGAACAAAAGTCATTTTCACCATAATTAATAATTCTTCCTTCCTACCAATCCCTGCACAACCCCCTCCAACCTAACTTAACACCAGTCTTCCTCCCTGACCCAAGAGGAGAGAGACAAGTTGATCCATGATTCTTAGTTGGGTTAAAAATTTCCTGTGCCTATTCATTCCTAAGAGTCTCAAAGTTACATCAAAGAGCAAAATGATTGATGAAAACCCTTCCCTCAGGGGATGCACAGGAAATGACATTTCATTTGATCCAACAAATATTCTCTAGGCACCAATTATTTTTAGGCACACTTGTGGCTAGGGAGGGAGAAGGGAGCAAAACATACTCAATCTTCAAAATGTGTGTGTGTGTGTGTGTGTGTGAGTTAATTTAAGGTTTAAACAATCTTAAATATAATAAGATTGCTGTATTGTAGAATCATGGTGAACATTAGATGATGCAATATATATGTAAAATATAGTTAGCACAGAGCCCATCACATAAGTCATTCTCAGTAAGTAATAGCTGTTACTATTATCACTGAGTTATGGTTTCTTTTAGAGTCATTTCTTTTAGAGGTCTCCCTTGGAAACCAAACTTGACTTTAGAATATGAGCAATATAACTTGACAGTTATAAGGTTAGGGGAGCCATCACATTCAAGTGCAAAAATAACCTATCATCTAGAACATGGAAGTAAATATCTATCCACCAAAATTGGAGCTCAGCCATGTCTTGATGTCCGGAGACAGTCTGGTTCTCATCCTGTTTTTCCTATGAAGCTTCTGGAGTGTTTCAGAATCTCAGTCATATCCCAAAAACACACATATTTTCCTTCCTGCTTCCTCCTACATGATTTGGAGCATGGTTATTCCATAAGACAAGTGACTAGAAAGACACACTTACTTCAAAGGTATATTTTTAGGGCATGATTTTAATTAGTTGGCTGTTACTCAATCAGTATCATCAATTCGAGTTAGACAAGAATTAGTCAACTTTTGGGCCACCTGGGTGGCTCGGTTGACTAAGCTCTACCTTCAGCTTAGGTCATGGTTCCAGGGACCTGGAATTGAGCCCTGCATCGGGCTCCTTGCTCAGAGGGGAGTCTGCTTCTCCCTCTCCCTCTACCCCTTCTTCCACTTGTGCTCTCTCTGTCTCTTGTTCTCTTACTCACTCTCTCTCTTTCAAATAAATAAATAAAATCTTAAAAAAAATAAAAGAATAAATCAACTTTGGGGGCACCTGGGTGGCTCAGTTGGTTAAATGTCTGCCTTTGGCTCAGGTCGTGATCTAAGAGTCCTGGGATCCAATCCCATGTCAGCCTCCCTGCTTGGCAGGAAGTCTGCTTCCCTCCCACCCTGCTCATATTCTCTCTCTCTCTCTCTCTCTCTCAAAAAAAAAAGAATAAAATCTTCTTTTTTTTAAAGAATAAATCAACTTTTAACTGGAAATAAAGTCAAATTTTAATCACCCAAGATATTTTTTTTTTAAACTTGCCCAAAACAAATTGCTTCACAGGTCAACTTGATGAGGTATAGTGTTTAACTTACCAATTACTCAGTTGCATAGTTAAACATATGAATGGACCATAATGCAAATGGCAGGATGATTGAATCCAAGGATGTCATAACAGAGTTAACCCAAACAAAGGAATCCACTAACTTTGTATTTTTTGGTTCAATTTCAGCAGTGCCCTATAGTGCCAAATATCTGGATAACCAAAAAGAGACTTCAAGCTAGGAGAGCTCATACGTCTACTTCATACATGACCACACCTTAAGTCACCATGATAGTACCAATATTTTATCCTGTCTGAAGTTTTATCCAATGGCTTCCTATGAAAAGTGCTATAATTTCTTGGCAAGGACGAGGAATTTCTGGGAAATACTTAATATATTTCTATCTATTGCAAAAGTATTAGAAAGATGACCTTGAATGAAAATATCAGACCATTTTCTGTCAAATATCACCTCTTAAGATGTATGAGGAGGGCCTAATTTTCGATTTCAACCCGTGAGGCTGCAGCTCTCCAGTTTTCTGAACTAAAGTCACTATTTCTCAATGTATTCATCTATTGAAGTGTTAATTTCTCACTTCTACTTTCCTGATTCCAAAATAATAGAATCCAAAGATTTCAGATATACTTTAGCTATTTAGATCTTTTCCGTCCTTTCATCTATCAGATCATTTAGATTTGGCTTCTTTGAACTGTGTGATCATAACGTGGATCTTATAAACAAAGAAAAATCTCCAATCATAATGTACTTAAAAGAAGACCAGTGATCCAGCAAAGTAGACCTTCAGTAATGGCTTAGTACAACCTCAGAAGATTGTTTTTTTCTCTTCCAATTTATCAGGACTCGTTGATAATCATAGTTGATCTTATTTTAGTAGAAATGGAATTCACAATCCTAGTTTTTGTCTTAGGAATACAAGCTTAAGTTTTTGTAGAAATCAGCTGAAGGATGAAGTCATTCCTTCAAAGAAGGAAGACTTGGGGAAGAAAGGGAAATGAGCCCTTATACCCTCCAGTTCTCCAAACATTATTAATGAAATCAAATCAGACACACTACTCTATGAGAAGATAAAAATAGCTTCCAGATGAAAACAGAGAGGGAGGCAAACCTTAAGAACTCTTAATTATGGGAAAGAAACTGAGGGTTGCTGGAGGGGAGGAAGGGGAGAGACTGGGATAACTGGGTGACGGGCATTAAGGAGGGCACTGATGGTATGAGCACTGGGTATGGCACGCAACAGATGAATCACTAAACTCTACTTCTGCAACTAATAATACACTATATGTTAATTAAATCGATTTTAAATTAATAAAAGCAGAAAGAGAAAAAAAATAGCTTCCAGAAACCCCAAATTGCCTCACCCAATTGTCTTTCTAAACCCTGGCATTTTTAAATAATTCAGATGCACAGTTTTAAGAAACTCAGATGCCCAATTTAATAACATTATTAATCAATGAACATTTACCTTGCTCCAGACAACTGCCTGCATTAGTAAAGTAAAACACAGTGTTGAAAAATTTGGAACTAAACCCTGGGATAATGTCAGTAGGATAAGAACAGGCCGTTCCTTCATTTGCCAATTCCTGATTCACTGACCTTCTTCCACATTGTGTGAAAGAATAGGATCTGTCTTCTCATTGCCTTTACTCATTTTTTGCACAGTTATAAGGATTAAATGAAACCATACAGATAACAATTAGTACAACTGGCCCAAAAGACATGTTTAATAAACATGTATTTCCTTTCTCTTCAAGAATCATAAGAATGTGGCCAGCCTGCTTTGTGGAGGAAATTCAAAACTGGTGAGGACAGACTATGTTGAAACACTTATCCAAACTTGCGCCTGAGTGTCTGAATGTTATATAATTTTCTGAAATGGTATGGCATATCTATAAATAGCAATTCAGATTTTTCTTGTAGATTTTATAGAAATGGATCTTATTACTGTAGAATCTGTGATCGTCCCTGACACTGAGGCCCAGCCACTGAGGGCTTGTCATCCCCAGATTGAGTGACAAGAGGAGCATTTTTAACTCCCGTCCACCCAACGGGATACTTATGACATCTCTGCGTTCTAGAGGCTTGTATTCAACCAGCCTCAAAACAGAAACCCTGTTTTCAACACTTTCAGTGCTGAAAGGGGATCTTTTACAAAGACTTGTTCCCTATCCAGTAAATAAATCACATGCCTTGTAGCGGTAAAAATATTGGTAGGAGGTGCGTATCCTTCATTTTAAAGCAAGAAGCCTGTTGAGTGGTGGTAGGGTTTTTAAAGTATCTGATTTGACAGGAGAGCTCTCATCACACTCCTGAAATAATTTTACACTGTTATGATTTTGTTTGCGGTTTTTTCTTTTTTCAAAATTGAAGCAATGTACTTAACTTTAATCAGAACCATCAAAGCTTTAAAAAATGCCCATATAACTTAAAATTTCTGGGCTTTCTTTTTTTTAATGATGTCAAATCCTGTTTCTTTTGCACTGCTAAGCTATGTTGCCAAACTACAAGAAGTATTTCCAAGGCATCCAGCAAATATTTGTGGAAGGCCTACCATGTGCCAGGCCTACTTCTCGTTGCAAGGGATGTAAACATCCCTTGCAGGGAACACACAAGTTCCCTGCTCACAAGGTGGGGTGGAGAGAGAGGAAGCATTGGTGTTGAGGCAGATTATAAATGAGTAAAAATGTATAATTAAGCAAGGACGATAAAACTGCTACTCTGCAACTAAAGAAGATTAGATTAGAGATACAAGAAGATGAGCCATTGACTTCAGGTTGAATGGTGAAGAGAAACCTAAGGAAACAATATTCACAGTGAGATTTAAGTGGCGAAAGGCCCAGCTATGCATGGTTCTGGGGAAAGAGCTTTTCAGACAAGGAAGAGCAAAGGCCTGAAGGTGGGGCCCAGCAAAATGTTTTCTATAAGGAGAAGACCAGTGTGGCTGGAGAATAAGGGACAAGGGGCAGAAGGGGTAAAATCAGGAGGTGGCCAAGTAGGAATCATATTGGTCGTGGAAGCCAGAAAAAAAGTGTAGGTCTGTTCTAAGTGCTATAAGGAGCTATTGGGTGCAAGGGGCTGGGGTGGTTAAGCAGAAGAATAGCATAGTCTGATTGACTTTTCCAACATTCATCCCATCTGCTGTGTGGAGATTGGGGCAAGAATAGATACATTTTATTTTATTTTTTATTTAAATGCAACTAGAATCATTGAAGGATGGTAAGCAAGAAAATTGATGGGATTGCGTTTGCTTTTGTTGTTGAGATTTCTCTAACGTGTAAGGACAAGACAATGGTGGAAAGCGATGTACAGAGGGAACCAGAGTGGAAGAAATTTTAGTAAACTGGGAACTAATGTGAATTTGGATATGGAGCTCAGATGATGCCTCGGATTGTAAGAAAAGAAATAACATGTATTAAGAAACTATTATGCTTATTTTTACAAAAGTAATCTCTTTTAATTATCATTACCACCAGTGGTATAGTTACTTAGCCCCATTTTTCTTATCTGAAACTGAAACTTGGGGAGAGATAAATCAAATTTCCAAATATCCAGTCTAAGTAAATAGCAAATCCGTGATTCAAAGTTTGGTCTACATGACTTAAAGCCCTGGTATTTTTCTACTCTAATATGGTATTCCTAGGTCAGAATCAACAAAATATCTTTGAAATTTTATTCTAAATAATAAAATAATATTTTGTATTATAAAATACATGGTTTCTTTAATGGTACTGATTGACATTTAGCTTGTTTCTATATTTTTGTTCCTATAAACTGTGAAAAACATTTTATATGTTATCTTACTTCATTTCTGATTACTTTCTCATCCAAATTCCTAGATTCTAGTGGTATCAAAGAATAGGATAGTCTTAAAACTCTACTCATGTAATATCAATTTATTTTCTAGAAAACTTGTGCCATTTAAACTGCCACTTAGCCTAAATCAACATTAAATACAATTTTTTATCTTTGCCAGTTTGATAATAAAACTTTTAACTCTATTAC
This sequence comes from Neogale vison, assembly GCF_020171115.1. Classification (NCBI taxonomy): domain Eukaryota; kingdom Metazoa; phylum Chordata; class Mammalia; order Carnivora; family Mustelidae; genus Neogale; species Neogale vison. The sequence goes on from NC_058096.1 coordinate 47,887,651, forward strand.
TTAATTCACACTTGCTTTACTTTCTAACGAGATTGAACATTTTTTACATGTTTCTTAACCTTTTCATTTTTCTTTTGTGAATTTAATGTTCACTTAATTGTCCATTTTCCTACATGGTATTGCTATTTCTTTCTTGGTGATTTGTAAGAGCTCTTTATATAAGAAGAATACTAAGACTGCCTTTAACTAATCAGCTTTAGCAAATAACATCCCAGAGACTATTTCACTTTAGTTTTTAAATTTTCATTGTAAAAATGCCATACATACAAGAGGCTACGCTCCAGTTACCTATTGCTGCATAACAAGTCATATCAACATGCGGTGGCTTCAAACAAACATTTTATTTTTATCTCATAATTTTATGGATCTCGGCAGGTTGCTTCTTCTGCTCTTATGGCTTACTCGCCTGGCAGATCGGCTGTTCTAGAGAGCCCCAAATGGCTTGACTCATATGTTTAGTGATCTGGTGAGGGTAGAAGGAAGACCGGGTTCTGCCGGCCTGGCCACCTGCAGCACTAGCGCATGGCTGCCCAGCCACATGGCCTCAGGGGGAGTGACACGTGTTCCTTAGAGGCCCAGGACTCCAAAAGACAGCATCTTAGAAACCAGGCAGCATCTTTGTTGCCGGGCTTGTATGAGCCTTATATGAGCCAAGCTCACAGGTCATATAGTCACATCTCCACTGCACCCTCTTGGTCCAAGCAGTCACTAGTTCTCCCAGATTCGATGGGAGGGAACACAGAGAAGGACCAAAGAAATTGTGGCGATGTTTGATACCCTCGAGAGGGTATCATATTGCTTAAAGAAGTAAGCAAACTTCTCTTTACCTTTTAATTTTGTTCATAATTTTTTTTATTTTTTAAATTTCTTTTCAGTGTTCCAGAATTCATTGTTTATGCACCACACCCAGTGCTCCATGCAATACATGCCCTGCATAATACCCACCACCAGGCTCACCCAATTTCCCAACCCCTGCCTCCTCAAAACCCTCAGATTGTTTTTCAGAGTCCAGAGTCTCTCATGGTTCATGTCCCCCTCCATAATGTTTTTATATGCAACTGGTTTTTAAGAATTTATGTCACTCATCTCTTTTTTCTTTGTGATATTTTCCATTGCTTTGTAATTCATTTCTTTAAATTATTTCCAAAGTGTCTGTCTACAAAATCGAGGACATTATCAAATGACATATTTGGAGAAATGACTTTAAGGTCTTTAGATACTTAATTATGTATTGTAGCTGGATTCACTTAATTTAATTCATAATCCTTTTCATCCTTAAATTGCCATCACTGACACATTTGAAAATTCAATTAAATATGCAGGTTGAACCATACATCTAATTATGCGGTTGCTGTGTGGAGGCAAAGAAAAAAAAAGAAGTCTAGCTAAATAGTTCATGCATAGTACTTGGCCACATTTCTGGCTCACGCTTCCGAAATGAACTAAAATACAATGAGCTACTTTTGGCCCATCTAGCCAGTAGTTCTTTTCAGGTCTTACAATCCATGTTTGAATATTGAATAATTTGATTTATTTTTTGAGTGGTGATGGTAGCATACTCTCTTACAGTGTTTTAATTGGCAAAGAAAAAAAAAGTGTTATCCCATAACAGCAACAAAAAAGCAATAATTATTTTAAAGGACATTCTTCTGGCTACTAGAGAGGAAAGAACTCATTTTAAACATGTTGTAAACACTCAATAAATGCTAAGTGATGATACTCATCTCATGTTCTAAAAATGCCATTGGGGTCTTCTTTTATTTTCTCTGCTTCCAGAGTTGCATTTCAAAAACTGGTTTTGTCATCTATCTGGGTGCGGAACCATGAAAACTACAGAGAGATGTAAAAGGAACAAGATGTGTGACACACACCTGAAAGTGATCCTCAGCATTTCTGTCCATCCTGTGTATCTTCCTCCTATTTTATTTTCATCGTATCTAGGAAAAAATGAATTTTGGAAGAAGATACTGGAAAATAATACAGTTAACTACCATGAGAGCAGAGGGCTCTATTTTTTTTCCCAACATTTATGCACTGTGCCTTGTACATAGCAGTGCTCTGTGAATATTTATTGAGGCATAATTTGGGCAAAGGCACAGAAGAATTATCAGTCTGCTCCTCCTGTCCAGTGTGAATCTGAAGAGTTTCTTTTTCATGGAGGCAGCTGTTGGGCCAGTATCTCCTTCACGCCTGTCCCTGTTAACTGCCAGTCACACTACACAGCAACAAACTGGAAGTCAATCCTTGAGTCCACTTACCATCATTGACCTTTATTGCAAGAGATCATTTGAGATCCTGCAGCTTTCTAGAGTCTGTGTTCTCAAGTTACCTGTGGTGAACCCAAACTTGAGTCTGAGCATCCACAAGTTGAGCCAAAGTTCGGAGTGTTGGTGCATCTAGCCATCAGGCCTATGTGCATGAGTCAGAGCCCGGGCCTTGTGTTTTGGGAACACTTAGGTTTTATTGACATTCAGCGGCTAGAACACATTCAAGTATTTCTCCATTTCATGTTAAATACAGAATACAAAAAAATTCTAGATCTATAGTCTCCATTAGCCACAAGTAGATCTTTCCATTTAAGTTTATTAAAATGAAATAAAACCAAAAACTCAGTTCCTCACTCATACTAGCTACCTTTCAAGAACTCAGTAGTCATATGCAACTAGTGGCTAGCACAGAGAATAGTGAGATAAGTAACATTTCCCTTATCACAGAAAGTTTTACTGACTATTACTACTCTAGAATATATCACATATATCACACTGCAGAAATTCTAAATTGGATACCCAATTCTCCACTTACTTCTTTTTTTTTTAATTTCTTTTCAGCGTAGCAGTATTCATTATTTTTGCACCACACCCAGTGCTCCATGCAATACGTGCCCTCCCTAATAGCCACCACCTGGCTCCCCCAACCTCCCACCCCCTGCCCCTTCAAAACCCTCAGGTTGTTTTTCAGAGTCCATAGTCTCTCATGGTTCACCTCCCCTTCCAATTTCCCTCAACTCCCTTCTCCTCTCCATCTCCTCATGTCCTTCATGTATCCAACCAATAATGACTTTCAAACCTTTTTAATTATCTAAATGTCTGAAGTTGTTCCTGTTTAAATCTTTTTTGAGAAACAAATGCAGAGAATATTTCCTAAACAAGTCTCTGTGAAATATATCAAAATAAGTTAGAGAGTATCTATCACACAGTTAAATTTCTGAAAATTGAGTTCATGTCGAGAGAAGTCCATAGGATTTGTAAAAAGTCTAAATTACAGATGACTTATAAAGCACATTTAATTAATTAAATTACAGCAAAAGCTCAAATGAAAACCTGAAAGTGTTGCCAAATTAAAGTTCTATCAGATCTGACTTGATAAATAACAAAGAACAATTTCTAACTCAAATGCTGTTGTATGCAAATTAGATGGAAACCTGTTGCTGGAAAAATTTACTTTTCTTAAATAAGTTTAACTTTTCTCCCTTAGGCATTACTTCCTCATAAATTTGCTTCCTCTGTAGCAAATGCCAAATTCTTTCTAAATTATCTGAAATCTGTATTAATGGGAATTAAATGAATGAGAACTTAACACATAATGGGAATTAAATGAATGAGAACTTAACATTGGTATTTCATGAAAACCAATAAAGGTATACAATAGATTGATCATCTGGACAAAAACCTCTATAAAGTATATGTATTAAAATAAATAAATCTATATTTGTATATGTAGAAACACAAAGAATTATTCTCTCCTAATCATTTTACGAGAATCTCTGTATCTTCTAAATGTACACTTACATTTTGGTAAATAATATTTTTTACCGAAGCATATACTTATACAATCTTATTATATAATTTCTCCTTTGACCCCAAAACAATATACTTTGATAATTACTCAGCTTCTTGTTGTCTTCCAAATGAGTAGAATTATCTTCTTTTTTCCTACCTCAGAAGCTATTCTGGAAAGTTAAGCGGCATCTGGAGAAGAAAAAGAAACCAGCTGTAGGCGTGCCATAAGAAAGCACAAGCAAGGACACAGGTTCTTGATTCCACAGGCTGGCCAAGTCTAAATGTAAGTGTGAGAAGCAATGGTGGGTGGTGCAGTGGCCCGGCCCTGGGTGGTCCACAGGCCAACTGCGGACTGAAGTCACTATCCCTGAGCACAGGGGCCATTGGCAGACCCTGGGGTATCCGGCCTGCCTGCAGTTCCTATGTCCCATCCACATCTTCACTGCCGCAAAAAGCCTGGAGACCATCACTAATGCCAGGTTTTAAAATCCCCCAGGGTAAAATACATGTGCAGAGTGTGATTCTAGCTGATTTTTAAGCCCAAGCATGTTGAATAGAGTCTTAAAATAATTACTTCCATAGGACCTGACTAGGTATCCAAGTGTTCACCAGATGCTAGCAGCTAGATTTTGCAGAGGAAAATTGCTAACTTAAGCTTCTTTTCATGATTCAGCAGAGGGTTTTAAGTAATAAAAGATCTGGAGATTTGTAAAATAAATAATTCCAGTGCAAATGGGAAAATTAAAATAATCTTATCATCTCCCAGTCATGTCTGTATGTGCTTTTCTACCATTATCAAATTTTTCTTAATTGGGCCAAGGTTTTGTTGGCTTTTTTTTACGGGGGGGGTGGGGTCTGGCTGATACTTTATAGTTTTGAGTTATGAGCTGAAATGAAGAAATGATGCCTTTCAGATGACTGAAGTGACATGTATTAAATTTCCCTAATGACAATCTAGGATGTATGAAACAGAGTGAGATATAACAAATGCAGCTTTATTCATATAATATTGAATATATCCACAATTAAAAACCAACAACATGCCAATATTTCTTATTCTTTGATTGATCTCTTATTTGAAACAATTAAAACATCAAGTACACCATTAACTTTTGAACTTTGACTGAAAAAGGAAAAACACCATTCATTTCTGACGAGTAGACATTATTTCATAGTATCCGCAGCCATCCCATGGTTCTTACCATTGCCTGGTCTTAAGTGTGACTTTTGGATACCCAACTCAATATTTCCTGACATTCAATAGCACAATGGCTTTTCATAGTCTATTTCATTTTATTTGGTAATCTGAAGACTAAAGAGTTAAGATTCCTCAGATTTTTACATCTTTGCTCAAGGTGCACTTGAACAAAAAGAAAAGCATAGCATCGGGCCCTACAGCTAATGCCACAGGACCACATCCTGTCTAGAACGAATCCGTTCAGAATTTTTGAAGAAATGCAAATACTTTAATGATTTTCCTAAGGTATCACATTTTTACTACAGGTACCTCTAATTGTTTTGGCTGGATTCCATCAAAGCCAGATGTTAATCAAATGAAATATTTATAATGCAAAACCATTGAGTAAAAAATAGATGTCCGTTTAAGCAAAGCTTAGAGGACTCAAACCAATCGTGTATTTTGGAAAAGCTGATGAAGGAGGTATGACTCTGTTACATTCATAATGTCAGGGTAAGGCTCTGAACTCAATCCAAAGAAATTTTATAATTGTTGCAATCAACTACAGGCTCGGCTTCTGGATTTCTGCTAACAAAATCTTGCTGCCAAGGACATTGATGGGCTCACCCAGTAAAAAATTATAATAATAATGTTGAACTAAATCATAAAAATACAGGAGGTGGTTATTATAGGGTAGAGGAGAGGAATTGCTTGTAAAGTTATGGTGGAAATATCAAAAATACATTTTATTGGACTTTTAAAAAATTAAGCTTTGTTTTTACACTAGGGTACAAAAGCAATAAAATGTAAAGGTTACTCAAAAAACGATTTCATTCAATAGTCAACAGCAGTGATTCAGCAAATGAAAATAAAAATTACATTCATTCAATATAGTCATCAACTCAGGCAGGCCAAAGCTTATATGTGATAACTTTCTAATAAAAATAACCAGCTGAAAGTCATTTTAAAGAAAGAATTTTGACAGAGAAAAGAATAAAGAACTTTTTGAATGGGTTTCTTCTCAGTGAAAACAAACTTGGTTTGTACCTAATTTCGCATAGTATACAGCTCTAGATATTTTGTGTGGTTTTTCAAGTTCCATGAAGAAATTCATTTGAAATGAATTTAGAAAAAAAAATGTAAATATGAAAACCATGATAGACTTACAGTTAGAAAAATGGAAATAACTCATGATAGCTAATCCTCTGTGTGCTCTCCAAAAGTAAAGAATGCTAATTTTAAAATTATTGAATAATCTGGAGTTACCCTTCCGATCATCTTTTTACTTTCTGAAAATATAGATTATGGAATCATATGTCATAGACATTTTGGTAGAGATTTCCATATTTTCTTCAAGTTAAATAACATATTTCTCTAAGTGACAATTATCATGGAAACAAACTGCTTTCACTCATTAAAATACCTAATGGGCCTTACACACAGTAAACACTTAAATAGTATGGATTGAATGGAATTATTCTCACTTTCTGTTCAGAGATAAATGTATCTCTTGCATTGACACCAGAGAGGTATCTCACATGTCAGAATTCATGAGCTACATCCGTAACCAAAAATATCCGTGGAAAAACCTGCTGAATTGATCCATATCTGTTTCATTAATCAAGCTCACTGCAGAAGGGCTTTCTTATGGTTCTACTATATTTTGGAGGTAAATAGAGTAGGGAAACCACAGTTCAATTTAGAAGTTGTCTGAAACATTGAAGAACATAGGGTTTTAGATTATATGACAGCAATAAAGTCCAATCCTTGATGGTTTTAATTCTGATGTCTAAGTATATAAATATCTTATATGTATCATTTTAACTTCAGAACATTATGAAAATTGTCAAGAAGACCCTAACTATTTAAGATGGAATTTACTTCTTACTGACACTCTCTTCCTTATTTCTTTTTTGAAGTAGAAAAGTTTGGAGGTTTTTTGTTTTGTTTTGTTTTTCTAAAGCTGGCTTGGTACAAATGGCTTTAGTTGAAGCAGATGGCTAGAAGTCAGAATCCCCAGATTCTATCCTTGATTCTCCTACCAACGGGGAATGTGGCCTTCGGCAAGTCATGAGAGTAAATCTACAATAACAGGGCTAATAATGCCTTACATATGTATGGTGCTTTCTGATCTAACAGAGCACTTACACACACAGTATCTTATTTAATCTTACACCCAGCCTCCTAAGAGGAGTATTGCAGTTACTAACAACCTCCATTACAGAGAGCAGAAATTTGAGGCCCAGAGACACTAAATCACTGTTCACAGCCACTTCGATATCAAATGTCAGAGCCAAGAACAGGCACACAAGATTCCAAGCTGGTCTCTGTCTCCTCACCTCTACGCCATGCTGCCAGCCTCTGGTGCCTCCAAAGCTGAAGTGATTAGAGCAGCACTGCCCAATATGGTAGCCATGAGCTACATGGCTTGAGCACTTGAAATGTGGCTAGTCCCAGTCCCAGTTGAGATGTATTGTGAGTGTAAAACACACGTGGGATTTCTAAGACTTTGAATGAAAACACAAAGAATGTAAAATATCTCAATACCTCTTATATCGATTGTACATTAAGATGACCATATTTTGGATATCTTGCGTTAAATAAAACATATTTAAATTTATCTCACCTGTTTATTTTAACTTTTTTTTAAAAAAGATTTTATTTATTTATTTGTCAGAGAGAGAGAGCACAGGTAGACAGAGGCAGAGGGAGAAGCAGGCTCCCTGCCAAGCAAGGAGCCCGATGTGGGACTCAATCCAAGGACACTGGGATCATGACCAGAGCCGAAGGCAGTTGCTTAACCAACTGAGCCACCCAGGCATCCCTGTTTTAACTTTCTAATGTGGCTACTAGAAGATGTGAAGTCGTATATGTTTCTCTTTGTTTCTATTGTCTGAAAGTCTCTCATCGTTTCTACTGGATAGAGCTGGACTAGAAGATTCCGATGTTCAGAATTTCACGGTACTGGGCTTGTTTATGCATCTGTCTTGATATGTTTGAGGCAAATTTCCAAAGATTCTGTCACACATAGAGCAATGCAGATTCACAGCTGTAATTTGGTCATCAATTTGGTAATTCTCATATATCTTCCATATGTAGGGGAAATGTCAGGCATCATTAGCTGATGCTTCAAATTACTCATTCATTGAAAAGGGGTCATATTATACTTGCTGAATGCTTGAAAGGCTTAGAGTACGAGAACCATGGAAAGAACTATAAATTATATTTATGACTCTGCAGCACACTATTTTAAAATATGTTCCCATTAAACATTATGAGTGAATGAGACATTAGAGTATTAGGTGATACAGGCAATGTAAAATAGCAATTACATATAAATTTATTATAAAATATGGCATATTTTATTCTCCCTACCAACTCTGTAAGACATTTTATATATAACCCCTGAAGCAGGAACTTATTCCTGTTTTGAAAAATCTAACTGAAAGTCCTCAGGAAAAAAAAATGGATTCTTTTTCAGGAGAAAAAAAAATTTATATAGTAAAAAATAGCCCAATCACTGAAAGCTAACATCTATTTGGCATTTATTATGTGGACTCAGCACTCTGCTGAGAGTTAGACCAAGATTATCTCATTTGGGAATTTGAAAATCCACAGTGGGGAGCAGAAGCTAAGCTCTTAACCATTGCTGTCTGTTACTGCAATGCTATTAGGAATCACAGAGAAACCTATCAAAAAATATTTAAATATTTGGAATTTATTCTCTTTTATCCATTTTAAATCCACAAGCATTTATCCAGCAAATACAGTGGATCAGCTCTAGACATTGAAGAAATATTGAGTCATAAGACCAGAGCCCTGCCCTCAAAGAGTAGAGTTGGTAGGCTTGAGAACAGGTTTTTGAAAAATACATACCACCAAACAAGATTATATGAAGGTGGAGTTACTTTTTACTTTTTAAAGGTTGCAATAAAAATCTTTGTTATTTTCTTGATGTTACAATGTTTTTTTCTATACATTATGACAGAAATCTTTTTAACACTGCTCTCAGTGTGTTGAAATTTGCCTGTTGTTTATACAGCAAAGGTCTCAGGTTGAAAAACAAAAACCCACAAAACCCCAAAACAGTGTGGTATGAATTTCAGAGGTGCAATTCCCTCTCTATTTTATATCCACTTGGAAGAAAGTGGGCTGAAATGATCTTAAATATTTTCTGGAAAAAGGAGAATTAAAACGAACAAACAGAAAGGGACTTAAATCAAAATGGCACTGAAAATCACAAAACAGTGAAAACTAAAGAGTTTTATAACTTTTTATACGATGATAGTAATATGTTACCTTTGAAGGTAGGGATTAAAAGTTGTGTAAATTGGCTAATTATATATTAATTTTTCAAAGAATTTGTCAAATTGCCAATTCTCTAGTGTTCTTGCTTACCTAGAATAAAAGAAAAACAAAATAAGCAACTGTGGGTGGCAGAATTGTAGACATCTCAATGTCCCTAATTAAACATTTCTGTAATAGTTTCAGAATAAATATGCATTGCTTTTATAATAAGTGAGTAGAAAAACTTCTGTAATCAACTCCAAAAGTGCCTATAAATGAGAAAGGCAAAACTTGAGAGGAGTAAAATGCAAATTTTGTTCTTAATCACAAAATTTATAAATAATAATACATTTTATAGGTTCTTCTTTCAGGCATTATTGCCTGAAAATTATTGAAGATAAATCACCCTGTGGACTATTCAAATTCTCTAGACAAGAAAGGTGAAAATTGGGTTAGGTTTTTTAGACTTTCTTAAGAAAGTGGTTTGCCCTCAGCTGTGAATACAAGTGTTAAGATCAAGGTTACAATATGAGCTCTGAAGCTCTGAACTGTTTTCGCAGCAATCAGAAAAGGACAGCACCATGTAAAATGCAACTTGTCCACCTTGAAATAAATTGACCATTCATCATTGCCAAGGGCGTCTGCCTAAAACTGGCCTTGGTTCTTAGCCCCGGAGATGTGTGAAATGTCATGTGAGAATATATCATATAATCACATCTTTGAGCTGGATAGATTCTTAGAGATCCTCAAAGGTGAAATGTAAAGTATTTAGGCATCCCATTTAAAAATTCCTGGAGAAATATTTGGTTTGAAAACTTCTTTTATGCAAACAAAACTAACATTTTACTACCAAAAAAAAACCCCTCAGAAATGAGTTCTTTGGGCCATTTAATCATTAAGTCATAAATCCACAGAAAGGAGCCTTCTCGATTATCTCATCCAATACCAATATTTTGCAGATGAGAAAACTAAGGAGCAGAAAAATTAATTTCTCAGGAAATTCCTTTCCTTGAAAGGCTATCAAAATCCTCCTGATTTTATGCATTTATGAAAAATACATTTATAATAAAATAATATGTATTAAAAACATTCCTCTCACCTCAAAACTATGTACTTACTGTGCATTATGGAGATTGTTGTGGAACAAGTAAATATCAAAACTCTTTTTCCAAGTTCAGTGTCTGTCTAAGAAATGGAAAATAGTAACACTTGATTTTAAGGAAAACAGAATAGTACATGTGTTTCTATTATCATCTATAAAATAGGAATAAGAGTAGAGCATCACAAAGTTGTTTAAGAATTAAACTAATAGGGGCGCCTGGCTGGCTCAGTGGGTTAAGGCTCTGCTTTCAGCTCAGGTCTTGATCTCAGGATCCTGGGATTGAGTCCCACATCGGGCTCTCTGCCCGGCAGGGAGCCTCCTTCCTCCTCTCTCTCTCTCTGCCTGACTCTGCCTACTTGTGATCTCTCTCTGTCAAATAAATAAAATCTTAAAAAAAAAAAAAAGAATTAAACTCATAGTACATGCAAGATGTTTAGTGCAATACTTGCTGCATAGTTAATATTCAGTAAGTGTCAGCTATTAGTAGTAGTAGTGATGTCATTATTATTTATAACATGGTAATTCCTCCACATCCATACACCCTACCCCTCCATCAACCCCAACTCTTGTGATTCACCACACTGTTTCATGGCCCCACGCCCTTGAACATGCTGGTCTCTTTTTTTTAATTTGGTCTCTTTCCCTGCTTCTCCTGGTGAACTCCTACCCACCACCCCAAAGTTCAGCTCTGAAGCTTCCTCCTCTTACATATCTTCCCTAAGATAGGTAAGATACTGTCTTTGCCTGTCTTATTTACTCTCATCCATTTTCCAGGGTACCCTACATATAAGCCTCTCCTAGCAATTGAGAATGTGGCTTTTTTTTACTTGATCCCCTTGATCACTTCCAACGCACACACGCACACGCAAACACACACACACGCACACACAAACACACACAAACACACATTTAGGATTGAAAATGCATCACACTCCATTTTTTATCCCTGTAGAAATGTCAGTTGTAACGAATGAACCAACTCCTATATAAGAAGATACTTTTTTTTTTCCCCTTCGTGAGTAGGAATAAGGCTAGAATGTGTACTTGGTAGCCTTAGTTGTGAGGGGGAAATTGGGTGAGGGTTGGAAAAACCGGGGAATGCAACTTGGCAGCCCTGGGACCTGGCTTTGCCACAAGCTTAACCCTGTGGTCTTCAGTGAGTCATTTAACTTCTCTGGACTCAGTTTCCTTCTTAGCAAAATGAGCGGGCTGTGCAAAATATCCTCTGAGGAACCGCCCAGTGCTAACATATATTTGATGTTGAACAGTGATTCATCTCAGTGGTTCCCTAACTTTAGCAGACGTCAGAATCATCAGGAGGGCTTGTTAAAACACTGATTCCTGGTCAGCAGGTCTGAGATGGGGAACAAGTATTTACATGTTAACAAGTTCCCAGGTGATGCTGAGAGACCCATTTGGAGAATCACTGATGAACCTTATTAACACAGGACAGGGACACTGTCCTGTAGTCACCTGGCTAAGAGCATTCCTGATATGCAAATTCATGATAGGATGGAGGCAGGGAAATGCAGTCTTCTGTGACACACCATAAGGAGGACTGGGAGCCTGTGGGTAGGTCCCAAAAGTAGCCAGAGAAGGCAAATTTTGCTGATCGAAACTGTTCTGTTAAAGACCCACCTTGTGGGGGAAGAGGCAGCCTGAGTTCACAATGCTGTGAGGCACTGAAAATTGACTCCAAGGTTTGACCCATCTGCTAAAACCCACGGCTGCTGAAGTCACAGTGGATTACAGTTGCCATCTAGCGATGGTTTTTAATTACTGCATCTAGAGACGACAATGAAGAGTTTTCTTTGAAACAATGCTTTTTTCCGCCCCCCCCAAAACTGTGTTCAAGATGAGAACCCCTAAAAATAGGCTCTAATGCACTTCAGTATTGTCAACGTTTGTATCTAGGTATAAATGTAAATATGTATCTAGCACTTCCTAGGTACCAGGCGCTGCTCTAATACTTAATATATGTTCAGTTATACATAGCAGCCCAATGAGTTCGATACAATTATTATTCCTGTTTTCCCAGAAAGGAAATAGAACAAGATTTTTAAAAAAAATTTTTAAAATTTAAGAACCTTGCCTGAGGCTGCCCAACCAGTAAAGCAGTACAGCTGGAATTGAACCTAGACCACTCCCAGAGAGAGATTACTCTCTTATATTGGCAATTTAAAACAGTTACCCAAACAATCGTTACCTGTAAATAGTTATGAGGTCCCAGGTCAATGTCTGAAAACACTCATAAAATATATTCTGACACAAGAGTTTTTTCTGATTCTTCCAAATAAAATCAATTCATGTAGATAAAGACGTGCTTCTACCCACACAAAAAGAGCACCAACTTGGAATCAATTTCCAACTTGTTATGCATCCTTAGACAACTCATTTAACCTCTCTGGGCTCCACTTTCTTCATCTATAAAGTAGTGGGGAAATTAAAATGTAATTTACATTTTGGGGGAGTTCTTTAAAACAAGACTGAATTTTAGAGTTAGAGTTATCCAGGGTATGTGATCACAAGAGCAAATACCGAGAGGATGGGCAGTAACTGTATGGGTTTTTCTTAAATGGTCCTACATGTGGGAAAAGAGCCAGGATGGAAGATTTGATCAGGTCTATTGCCCAGAAGTGCAGTAAATAGCAACACTCATGGCATTTGCAGTGAAGTGAAGAGCTCATCCAGTATTGCTTGTCTTCCGGGATGCTGCCCTTGTCCTGTGCACCTGAACTCTGTGCTCCTGCCTGTTTCAGCCTCCCAAGAGTCCTCACCAAAGGACTCCTGCAGAACACTCGTGTCTTTGCTAATGGATTGAAATTCAACCCCACTCACTTCAGACTCTTTTATTGGAGATTTGCTTGGATTTAAAAACCTGGCCCTTGCTAATTCTTTGAGCTTCTTGTGTAAGACTTCTGATACTAAAGTATTTCTTACCTCAATAACCCAAACACTACAGAACAGTTAACAAAACAAAGTCCTAGTGGTTTCTTTGTATTGTGTATTTATAATATGCTAAGATCTGCTGATATAAAGATTCTTGATAGTGAAGGAAAATAAACATGTAGACAGAGCTATAGAAACAAAGGGTAATAATTTAAATAGAGTAAAATATCACTATCTCACTTTAATAGATTTTTATGTCATTCCAAGTATATGCATATGTTTAAATCAACACAGCAAACGCAGAATTAAGCTAGAAAAGGTTTATTTGAGAACTTTATTTAAAAAATGAAGGAAACTGAAGCACAGAAATTTTAGATTATTGATTTATTTATCTGAGAGAGACACACAGTGAGAGGCAACACAAGCAAGAAGAGTGGAAAGGGAGAAGCAGGCTTCCTGCTGAGCAGGGAGCCCAACCCAGAACTTGATCCCAGAACCCTGGGATCATGACGGGAGTGGAAGGCAGACACTTAACGACTGAGCCATCCAGGTGCCCCAAAGCACACAAATTTTAAATAGCTTCAGAAAAATAAGGTCCATATATCCCAATTTTTAGGTCTCTGCTTGCCCCAAAATTATGGTTTCTTTCAACAATAAAATCTTGACACAAGATGACTACCCTCTGACACTTTGAATGAGAAAGAAGTTCCTTGTACAAATATGGTAGAAGAAAAAGATTAATTAGACCTTAAGCATAGTAAAAAGTATTAATTCACTCAACAAACATGTGTTGAGAATCTACTATGTGCCTGGCACTGTTTTAAGTTTAGGGGATTTAGCAGTGAATGAAGTCAGAAATGACATTCTAGCTTCAGAGCTTACATTCTATCTAGTTGAAGAAAAGGCAATAAATAGGAAAACAAATAAATATGTAATACTGTGTCTGGTAATGAAGAAAAAACATTACCAGGGGCATAGAGAGGATCACTTTAAATTGAATGATCCAGGTAGACCTCTCTGCGATGACATTTGATCAGGGGTCTGAAGGAGGCTAGCTTGTGTAGAGATCTGGAAGGGAATTCAGGCAGAGAGAGAAGCAAGTGGAAAGTCCCAGGGTTGGAAGCCAGCGGGGCTTGCTCCAGAATAGCAAGGAGACCACGGGCCAGAGCACAATGACTAACAAGATGGTGTCCGGGAAGAGGGCAGGGCCATAGGATGCATGCCTTGTGGGCTGTGGAGGCAACTCGGAATTCACAGAAATTCAGTAGGGAGGCATGGGACGGTTTTGACAGGGCCTGGTCTACACCATTAAATCATCATTCTCGTTTCTCTGGGCAGATTAGACCGGGGCAAGAGTGGAAACAGAGGCTTCAGTGAAGGGATTATAACAATGATCCAGGCAAAACATGATGATGCCTTAGTAATAGTGGCTCAGGTTGCATTTTTATGAAGAGGTCCTAAAACTGGCTGATGCGCTGGCTGTGTGAGAGAAGGACATCTCAAGCACAATTCCTATGTATCTAAAATAGTCCATTCATAGAAGCAGAAACAGAATGGTGGTTGCCAGGCACTGGGGGGAAGAGGAAATGGAAAGTTGTTATTAATTATGTATAATAAGTGTCAGCTGTTCAAGATGAGTAAGTTCTAGAGATCTGTGATATCATGTTGTGCTTATTGTTAACCATATTGTCTTACATTCCTAAAATTTCTTAAAATTTAAAAAAATTTCTTAAAATTTTATTAAGAAAGTACTAATAAATATAATTAATATAATTAATAAATTTATTTTGTTTATGAATTAATAAATTGATAGAATATAATTAATAAATTAATAAAATAATTTAAAAATTAAAAATTATTAAGAAAGTAAATCCCATGTTACTTGTTCTTACCACAATAAAGAAAAAGGAGGAGGAAGGTGGGGAGAAGGAGGAGGAGGAGGAGGAGGGAAAGAAAGAAAGAGAGGAAGGGGAAAAGAAAAAAAAGTGTTGTTGTTCTCCAAATAACACCAGACTTAAAAACTGCAGTAAGTCTGAGAAATTCTTTTTTTAGGGAAATGAAAGAGTTTTTCAACATTTTCTTTTGTGAGTCATGCAATGTCATTTAATCATAGCTTACCTCAAAACTTAAAATTGGAATATTATTATGCATTTCTCAAAATAAATATAAATTTGAAAAAGGGCTATATAAACTTTCAGAATCTTTGATGGGGAAAAAAAAAAAAAAAAAAAGAATGTCTCCTAAACTTGGAGCCTGAACTAGAGAAGTAGTAATATCATTTTCCAAAGTAGGAAAGCCTGAGGTACAATTAGTTTTCCAAAACTTGTAGCCCTTTAACCCTCTAATTGTATTAGTTAATCTGATTTCAGAGTTTTAAATTCAAGAATCTTTAAGCTACATTACCACTTTTTAAAGAAGGAGCCATGTACAGCACCAGTGATACCAGACAACCACAGGGAATTGCCCTCTGAGAGAATTCTGAACCAGACAATTAGCCGGAGCTGCTGTGATATTTCTAAATGTTCTTTTGTAAAATAGTTTCAAAGACCCATGACTAGAGAATTATAAAACCGTGCCTTCTGTTTACGCCATGTTTAGAAATATGAATAATGGAAGCAGAGCTCTCCAGGCTCTTGAGAAGCACAAGGTACAAATCCACGGTTCAGTTCAAAGGAATGTTAAATATCGGCCTGAGATTTATACTCTTGAGAAAGAAATGCTACAGTGGAATCAGGGAAGAAATGTGCTGGGTTTGTGAGCCAACAGCTCTTTCGTGGGAAGCACCATCTTCAACTGGGTCAGGCAGCTATGCAGTTCTGAGATTGGCCTCAAAGGTTTGGGGACAGGGCCACCATATCACCCATGCCTGATTGATAAGAGCAAGAAAACACTTTTGGAGTGCAAGGACTTAACCAAAATCACCAGTAAATCTAGGATAGAGGCAAAACTGAGTGAACAGTAGTTGTTAAATGGACACAGAAATTACTGGATTCATATGTAGAGAAAACCAAAGGGACACTGAATTCCAAGGAAATTGGGACTATGGTTCCTTTGTCAGGTCCCCACTCATACAGAGAATGGCTCCTTTCAACATTTTCGCTTGCCTGGTGGATACTAACTAGCTATGATCATTTTTGTAGAAGAAAAAGAAATGGAATTTAATGGCATATAAATTGTATAAAGACAGAGGCCTTTCTGTCTTTAGTGTTGTGTCCCCAGCAGTTAGAACTGTCCTTGGTACCCACTGAGCGCTGAGCAAATCTTCACTGAATGAATAATTAAAACCTAAAAGCTGGAATAAATGGTTAAATCTAAGGAAGGAAAAGCATCGTTTTATTTGTGTAAAAAAAAAAAAAAAAAAAAAAAGCCCCGTTGTCAGGCGAAGCCTAATTAAAATGACAAGAGAAAAGTCTTTTGTCTGTGGGAGCAAGACTGGCCTAATATACTCTTTACTTCTGGTGTCACAACAGAGTTCTCATTGCCCTATATATTTACGTCATTCACTGACGTGGACCGAGCCTTAGTGGGTCTTTATCTTTCACTGGTTTTTATGTGGTTCACATTTCCCATCCCTTCTCCATACTCTTCGGTGACGGGGGATTACCAACCTGAAGAGATAAAAAAGAAAACTGAACAATTGACTGGCTATAGCTCTCGACCTTGGGTTTTTGTTGTTGTTGTTGTTGTTTGGTTTTTTTATGACCATCGTCTCAACTCTAAGAGTCTCAGATCTGTGTCTAAGACTCAAATTTGCCTTAAGCTTACATCACTTTATTCACCCTGACTACTTCTGACCTCATCCTCTGGGACAGCCTTCTTTCCATTGTCATCATTCTATCTGACCATTCTGTCGAGTGGCTAAAGATGGAAACGAGTAAGGGCAGAAAAATAAGAGCTTAAAAGGGAACTAAATGGGTTACATCCGTTCCCAGACCAAGACCTCTTCAGGAAAACATTGGCAGCCTCTCTTACAGCTAAGCTGGCCTGGAATCCAGTCTGGGTGTAAGAGGCTGTTAGCACTCAGCCTTGAGCAGGAATCTGTCCTTATATCAAATATTCTTCAAGATCTTTGCATCTAAGACCTTTTAGAAATGGATGTAAGTCATTCTAAAGTGAAAAAACAAATAGGATGCCGTCTAGTCTAGAAAGCCAAGGAGAGATAATAAAATAAATCTTTCCCATATCCCTTTTTGATGACATTACACTTTAAAAATAGGTACAGGGAGGAGCCCACAGGAGGAATTTCAGTTAGGCAAATTTACTTACAAGTAGAATTTCTTCCAGGATACAAGAGCCTTGGCAAACATTGGTTGGCACATTCTTCCTAAAAGGTAAAAGCCATTTTTTTTTTCTGGCAGGTTTTAAATGACACTTAAGAGTGTCAGACAAACCTTCCAAACCATAGCCAAAAAGCAGAGTTATCCAAAACATACAACATCCTCAGCCAGCTCAACATCAACAAAAAAGTTAAGCCTAACCATTACAGAATGTTAATTGTGAAACAAAATTCCATGATATTTAGGTTCCATAAACTGGACAAAGCTACTCTTGAGTACTAAGAAGTATTCCTTGCTGTGGGACAACTACTCATATTTGATGCTGTAACATGTGCTGCATTACAGAGAACCATGAGTTGGTCACAATTTGTGCGTGGACGTGGTTCTCTACTTTTAATGGACCCAAGAAGGAACAGGAGCAAGCTTATAGAAAATGTGCATTTCTAGTCCAGTCTCCACACCTATCTAGATGGATTCTTTTAGGGAGAGGACCAGAAAAAAGGAAAGCCAGTGAGTAAGGGGCAGATGATCTGTAAACCAGAATCGATTGAGAATCACTGCACCAGAATCTGAAGTGAACCCCCTGAAGTGGGGACGGTCTCCACGCAACCCTTAACTCCTTGCACCTGGCCCTGACACTGGCACCTGGAAGATATTTAATGTTTAATGAATGAAAAACAGTTAGCATTTATGGATGCCAGGCACTGTTCTAAACATTCTATACATATTAACTCCTTTAATCCTCACCATAAGGGACTGTTACTCGCCTCGACACTTGTTAGGCACACTGCCTGCTCACGGTCCAGTGTTCCATGGCTGGTTCCTTTGTTCCATTCAGCCGCCCCCTCCTCAAAAGACTCCCACTGTCTGTCTGGGACAGTGGATCCCACTCCCAACCAATCATAAGATCCTGTTCCTTTCCTCTATAGCCCTTGCCTCTATGTAAAATTATCCAGTTTGGCTTATTGTTTGAATAATAAGCCCTCCACTGAAATACAAGCACCATGAAAACAAGAATCTTGCGCGTCTTATTTGTCACTATATCTCTAATGCTTAATTCATAGTAGACACCAAAGAAATAATATGATAAATGCAAAACAAGGGAATTGTGTTTGCCATGCAATTCCTTAGGTCTCTCAGAGCTTCCAGATTTTACGATGGTAAGTGTAAAAATCAAAGGAAAGACTTTCTAACCTTCCAATGTCCTCAAAATAACTCCCTAATCTCCTTTATCCCAAGTCATAGCACGGACATGAGGAAAAGTAAAAACTAAGTAAGTGAAAGTGGAAGGTTTGGATAGATTTCTCACTATATGATTTCAGTATTTTATTTGAAATGAACTCTTAGGACATCAGACACTCCCATTGTCAAACATAAGTAGAAAATACATTCCAAGATCAATTTAGATTAACCTGCTTTTATTAGCTACACAATAATGCGGCTTTCCTAGTTCACAAGACTCTATCCGTGTGACACCAAAAGAGCTAGTTATAGCAGTGAAACACAAACCAATTACCTTAATAGTAAAAAGAATGGATATACCAATTCACTCCACATGGCAAATGTGTCAGAATCATTGATTTTATCCTGTGCCAACAAAATCAAAATCAGGAACTGACTGTAGACTAAGGAGAAAGGAAGAAACTCATTTTAAATGGGTTTCTCATGCAGTATGTCTCAAAACCATAGTTCCTTTGAAGAGAGTCACTTGCTAGTTGACCTCATATCAAAGCTAGCCAAGCCTGTGGAGGATTCTGACCGTGGATGTTCAAAATGATCTCCTCTTCGTGTGTGGTGTAGGTCTCAGACAAACGAGAGCTAGGACAGAGGGATTGCTGCTGAATGAAGCTTTTTGTTCCAAGTAATTTTTACCACTTCTACTAAAATGCAAGAGAGTGAATGTTGTCATGATGTTGTTGGATAAAGCACAATCAAAAGCAACTAGAAACTTTGAAGAAGAAGAAGAAGAAGAAGAAGAAGAAGTTTTTCTCATTTTGGGTTTTTTTGTTGCTGTTTTTTTGGTTTTTTTGTTTGTTTTTTGTTGTTGTTGTTGTTGTTTTTGTTTTGGGAATATCTTTTCGCTGTGATCATGCAGGAAGTTAGCCAGACCTGGGTTGGAGTCATTAGTCATCTCAGATAATGTAGCTAGGCCTTGGGAAAATATTTTGATTTTTGAGGAATTGCTGAATCCCAAATCATATTCTTTTAGGTCAGTCACTGGGGCTTAGTATGAAACTTGGAAGTACCAAAGTAGATGTGGGAATGGGATGTAGGTCTCTTCCTACTACAGGAAGGTGAAGATCCTTTACAAAGACTTCACCTAGAACAAATTTTGCTGCTGCTGCTCCTTCCCCATAATCGAAAAAGATTTAATCAGAATATTTTAAAAGATAGAGAAGAATTTATTTTCATCCTAAAAATGTACAAGTGCAATCCAGTCAAAAGCAAAGATGATTTCTGTGTTCACTACCCAAGCCCTCAAAACCATCTGGGTTAACTCAAAGCCAGAGTTAGCACATTTTGCTTTCCATTTTGTGAGAAAAACATGATTTGGATTACAAATTTCTCAGAGGTTCATGCATATAGCTGTGAGATGCTGTCATTTCCTTATCAAAAGCAGCAGGAGAAATTCCAAATATGAGGAATCACAGAGATTTATTGCCTCAGTTCCCAGCCTGACACTTGGCTCAGCACAGAGGGTAAGCAGCCAAAAAGAAGTCCTTTGCTAAGGTAGGAAAGGAATTGGCTGCTTGTGAAGTCCAGACGTGGGAGTGACAGAAACGGGGGTTTGGGTTTTTACACAGCCAGCAAAACCTAGTCTGCTTGAAGTCGGATCAATTGATTTCTTGAACATTTCAAATAAGCAAAATTCTGCAGGAAATGGAAGCCAGATGCATTTTTAACTCAGGAGATCCTTGGAAGACAGGCAGAAAGTAATCAAACAACATCCTCTCGTTTCATTTCGGCCGTCCTCCTAAGACTTCCTCTCCACGCTATACATCCTACATGACCGTAGAGACAATGAATGACTAAGCCTGGGGAGGGGTACAAGTAGACATTTACTTTCTAGATCATTTAAATATATTTAAATAAGAATTTTAAATTAATTCACATGTTCATTTTAGTAAATTAAGAAAGGAAGAGTATGTGTTTGATATAAATGTATACCAATTTTAAAACATCATGCTATCTGGAAGAGGATCTGAAACATTTTAGGAAGCATCTGTTGGTGAAGCAGGCACTGTGCTGGCAAATTTCACAATAACCCCCTGAGGGAGCCTGTCGGTGTCATGGTGCACACAAAGAGAGAGGCTAACTGAGATTCTGGTGATTTGCCAGAGGCCACAATGATTATAAACAGAGAGGCTGAGATGGACTTATCAAAGGAGTCCCCAGCTGAGCCTCAGGACTAAAATCTACATGGAAAGAATCTGGTTTTTGAGATAGGTTTCTTCTACACTAGCAATTGCTGGTTTCCTCCTCCTAGTGCATGGTATGGGAATCAACTAGCCACTGGTGTTGAAGCTGGAATCACCAGGTTAGGAGTAGTTGATACTTGTGTGCATACCAGGAATACCACCATGCCAAGTAGGCACCTGTAACTCTCCCCCAGGAGCTCTACTGGGAGAAGGAAGGGCTACTCTCATCTCTCCAGTAAGCGTCAGCTTCAGACATTTACAGGAAATATAAGAAACCTGAAAAGAAGAAACAGGCTCACCCTGCCACGCCCAACTGCTACCTTGTTAACACCTTGTTCTTCGTACTTGTGACTTTCACAGAAGACAGAATAGTTCTTTCCTCTTAACTTCACATATGCTGTCCAGAAGCCCCCAGGTTTCCTGGAACTTTCGTTAAGAATTCCAGCTATTTCAGCAATAATTTTCAGACACCAAGCTTTGGCTGACAGAGAACAGATAGAACCAATGTCTGGGGATTTTCCCTCTGCTTTCTTCTACTTTCTCTTCCAATGAAACTGTCCCATTATTGACTTTGATTTATTCACTGTGATCATACCTTCCTTTCCAGAGCCCTTTTTTTGCAAGACAAAGAAAGAATAAAAATAGTAATGGATAGTCATCCACGGTATTTTTTTAGTTTTTCTCGGCTCTTGCTTTTGAACTGTCTGCTGTTTCTTGGCCACTTCTGTGTCAGTAAAGAAAATCATGGCCATGGGACTTTTTTTTTAATGTGTACCTGCATTAATTGGGTCCACCCCTAATACTTGTGATGCTTTAGGCAAAAGTACAAATGGAGGTCCACATACTATACATTTAAATCTTTAAAAGTTATGAATCAAGCCAACTGTTAAATAGTTTGTGTTCTATCCCTCCACCTTGGCCAATCCACATTCATAACAACATGAAAGGCCATGTTCAAATTTAGAATTCTCTGACTCCTTGAATTGCTACAGCAGAATGTAGAGGCTCAGAGAGAGCCCTACTCTGGGTTCATTTTTTCCCAACTCCAGCTTGGTCCTTGACTATGAAACATAGACTATGGAGGTTTCACAACCATGCATGTGAATGCCCTATCTGTACAGCCAACTGCATCCACGGTCCCTAACAAACTGCTACTCCCAGGCTTGTTTAGGACCCAGAGGTTGCACAGCCCAGGAGGACAGTTCATCTCTGGAAGGTGAATCCTGAGAAAAAGCCTCTGTAGTCACTGGAATGAGCTCAGGATTCTTTGGGTAAAGAATTCCAAGGTCTTGCATATCCAGAGTAGGGTCTAGAAGAGTATGGGCTCTGGACAGCACAATTCCTTGGCTCCTCACCCCATGGCAGTTGGAGGAGGCACAGTTTCAGGAAGGTCAGGGCAGAGGCTCCTGTTGGCCTTGAGTGGTCCTCAGAGTTAACATCCCCCTGTTGTAATGGCTAAGTGAGAATTAACCTTATTGACTGGACACTTTTCATCCATAGCTTCCAAGTAAGAGTGAAAGGTCTCTGAGAAGATTTAGAACCAGAGGCCCAAGATCCATACTTTCACATAAAGCAAGGCAACTGTACCTCAGTATAACTGAGGATTATGCAATTTGCTCTTTGAATTGCAAGTACAGTCATCTGATTTCCTGCTCCAGTTTCCATGGTTTAAGGCCAAAGAAGAAACAGAATCTGTTAAATATTTGAGAGGTGACATCATTAACAATGAATTATTTTCTAACATGGAAGTAACTTTAATTAAGAGAAGGGAGTACACACACATATTTCATTGTCGTGCATGTCTTTAGAAGATGAAACAAGCAGGAATCAGAGAAATGTACTCTAGGAGATGAGAGGGAGGGAGGCACGGTCCCTTGGGTTTATATTTCTTCCATGTGAGGTAGGCTATTCTTCTCCCTGCCCATCTAATCCCCTGGACCCGCTCCTACTTCTATCAGTGGTGATAGCAACAATACTTAGCTAATACTTACATACCACTTACTCTGTGCAGGACATCATTCAAGGCGCCTTACCTGTTTTACTTATTTAATTTGTACAAAAGTCCTATGAGATAGGTATTTGTATTACTGTTTTCACTTTTAGAAGAGGGAATTGAGGCACAAGAAGATTTTTTTAAAGCAACAAACTTTGCCTGGGGCACCTAGGTAGCTCAGTCATTAAGTGTCTGCCTTCTGCCCAGGTCATGATCCCAGGATCCTGGGATAGAGACCTGCATCAGGCTCCTTGTTCAGGGAGAAGCCTGCTTCTCCCTCTCCCACTCCTCTTGCTTGTGTTTGCTCTCTGAGTGTCTCTCTCTCTCTCTGTCGAATAAATAAATAAAATCTTTTTTTTTAAGATTTTTATTTATTTATTTGATAGACAGAGATCACAAGTAGGCAGAGAGGCAGGCAGAGAGAGAGGAGGATGCAGATTCTCTGCTGAGCAGAGAGCCCGACGCAGGCCCCAATCCCAGGACCCTAAGACCATGACCCGATCCGAAGGCAGAGGCTTTAACCCACTAAGACACCCAGGTGCCCCAATAAATAAAATCTTTAAAAAAAATTTTGAAAAACCTTGCCTAAGATCTTATAGGAGGTCCAGAACTGAGATTTGAACACAAGAGGACCCTTAGAGTCTGTGCACTCAGCCACATGTCCTACTGCTTCTTGAGATGGTCAACCACACAGGGACTGGCCAGCTTAGCTATTAGTCACTCTCCACTCACCCTGCTTCTCCAAGTAAATGTGCATTTGCCCTTAGTAGTTTCAGGTTTGACGTGGAAGATCAGTTATCTCTTTGGCTAACCTGGAACTTTCCATTTCCTATGGGATAAGGAAAGCTTCCCTCTTCTAAGGCCCAATGGCCATCACCCACCAGGGGCCACAGAAACCATAACAACCTCCAATTTTCTCAACATCTAACTAGGCTTTTTTTTTTAAGATTTTATTTTTTTAGGGGTGCAGTGATGGGGAGGGAGAGAGACAGAGAGAGAGCAAAAGGTAGAGAGAAACCCAAGCAAACTCCACACTGAGTACGGAGCTGAACAGAGCGTTCGAGCTCACAACCCTCACTCAGATCATGACCTGAGCAGAAACCGAGAGTCAGATGCTTAACCAGCTGCACCCAGGCACCTCTTAACTGGGCTTTTCTGAGAGGAATTTTGTATATGAGAATTTACTTATTCTCTTGTCTTTAAGGTCCCCAGAAGAGTAGGGGTTGTGCCTTATTTTTCTTTATTTCCTGTTCTTATTAGTGTTCTTTATTTGTAAGAGGTGTTCAGAAGTATTTACATAAATGAGGTTTACTGTATTCTTCAATAAACCTTAATTTTAATCTGGCAACTCAATGAATATAAAGAGCAGAAAAATTTCAAATTCAGGGTGCCTGCATGGCTCAGTCAGTTAAGCATCCAACTCTTGATTTTGGCTCAGGTCATGATCTCAGGGTTGTGGGATGAAGCCGGATGTCAGGCTCTAATGCTAGGCATGGAGCTTGTTTAAGATTCTCTCTCTCCATCACCTCCCTCTCCCCTTCTCCTCTCACCAACCCCCAAAAAAAAGTCCAAATTCAATCATTACAGGTGGGCATGAATATGGAAATTATATATATATCTCCCAGAGTCTACTCTATACTTGAAATTCCTATTCCAAGAGGTGATATGGCATGGTAGTTAGGTGCCTAGACCCTGGTGCAACTTCCCTGAGTTCAAATTCCAATCTCGCTCCTTACTAGCTATGGGACTGGTGATATGTTGTTTAAACCCACTGAGGGTCAGTTTCTTCATAGGTAAATAGGAGTGGTTATGGTAACAGTCTCCATTTCAGGGGGATTTTTCTGAAGATTAAATAAATTAATAAACACAAGGTGATTAAATGAATTAATCAGTATAATGTGGGTTCAGTACTACTTGTCAAATAGGAAGTCCTTCATGAATGCTGGCTGTCATACCAAGCCATCCCATAATTTAAACACAAAAACGTAACTTTTAACACATAAAATAGTTGTATTTTTAAGGGATTAGTAAAGTAGTTAACAATATTTTCTCTTTATGGTTATCAGAGAATAGTTATTATTAACAATAGTTAACAGGATACAACCAGGAATAACAGAATATAATCCCTGCTGCATTGGCCTCCAAGTGTAGGCATTTGAGCCCAAATTCCTTCCCTCATGATCTTGACCCTTGCTATACAAATTCTTCCCAAATTCCTTCAGAGGCCATTCTTCAAGGTGAAGCTTGGAGCATTTATTGTACTACACCTACGTATTGTTTACTTCATTGGCATGTGGTTCTTCTCATTATAATATCATTAGCATAAATCAGGGGGTTCTTGCTGACAAGGTGACCAGAGTAATGTTTGGTTGGTCCTTTAAATCCTTCTGGTCACATCCATGTTCTTGGATTCCAGTCTAAGAATGTTAACGTTTCATAGCTTCCTCCTATTTCTTTCATGTATTTCTCCATTTAGTCTCATTGGCCTATTACTGGTTTTCCTAAATTATTAACATTTCATTTTATTTTTATAAGGTATCCTCAATACCTTTCTCTTCTCCAACACAACAGATTTCTCTTCTGATGCCTACTCAAAAGCATGAAGGTTAAATTTTTCTTTCAGGAGAGCATCCTAAACATTCCGCAATGCAAGCATTTATATATCAGATGCTAGTTCAGCAAACCCAGATCAGATTATTTCTTTTGAAGATGGTTTTGTTCATGATTTAGCCTAAGGTACCAGAATTTGTTGTTAAAAGATCCATTAATATCCTATTGGTTCCTGGAACTATAGTCATAGCAAGAATCTAGAGCTACATTATTATTTATTATAATAACTACCCTTTATTGAATTTCCACTAGTCGTCAGGTAACTGTCAGACATTTGTTATCAAATAATATCCCAATAAAAATGATCATTCTCATTTTCTAGGCTAGGAAATGGAGGTTGCAAAAGTTACACACCTTGTAAATGACAGAGCCAGAACCCAAATCTGGGTGGTCCGGACCCCTCAGCCTACAGACTATTGCTATTTTGCAGGCTGCTTGTCAGCACTTCCCCTATCACTGCAACACACTTGGAAAGGAAGAACTGAAAGCCCAAAGAGCTCAGCCCATCATGCATTCAAAGTGAGGAAGCAAAGGATCACTAGAATTAACCTAGAAATAAAAACTTAACTTTTTATATTCCTGATTCATTATATAATCCTTCAACAATATTTTATTTTCCTCTAGTGTTTTTCTTGAAAAAGATAATAAATCTCAATGGAAAATATGGTGCTATTAAAATTAATACTCACCATAATAATTGGATTCGACTTTTGGAAGCCAGTGCTACTGATGGTTTAAGATGTTGTCCTCTGGCTCAGTGGGTTAAGATGTTGTCCTCTAAGGGAAGAAACCCTCTTACAGCATTGCATTGCACTTTTGTGCAAAGCATTAACTGCTTTGGTTCTTTCAAATGTTTTTGTATGTGTGCACTAGTTTAACAGTAAGTGTAGTACCATGAAGCCCTTAAAGAGATGGTGAGTTCTCCAAGCCTAAAACAATCTATGATCAATCTTTTTCCTGTGTGTTTTATCCCACAGCTGAGAATGTGACACTATGTCCAATACAACCCCATTTCTCTTAGAGATGTTTTTCTCTGATGATTTGGGATCTTACCTATTTTGCTACAGTTTATTAATCCTGGAGTTTCTTAGACACAAGGTTTTCATTTAATATTTAACTTTGGCACAGAGACATAGTCAAGTTTCTCCAGCCCAAAACTTGGAAAAGAGCTAACAAAAAGTAGCCAGGAGAACTCTACAACAATATTTTTTAAAACTTCATATGTCCAGATTTAAAAATACATACATTTATCTTTTCTTCAGGAATAGCAATAATTCTTAGATGACAAGATTTTTAATAATCCTCTTGGTAACAGCTGGCAGACCCAACATGTTTTTTTGAAAAGGAAGGAAGGAAAGAAGGAAGAAAAACGAAAGGTGGGAGGGAGGGAGGATGGAAGGAAGGAAGGAAAGAAGGAAGGAAGGAAGGAGTAACCTCAAATACCTCCTATTTACCCATGATGAGCTGGCTCAGTCCTGGAGAGGACTAGGAGCATTTATTTCATAAGGTCATATTTCTTTTTTTTTTTTTTTAAGATTTTATTTATTTATTTGACAGGCAGGGATCACAAGTAGGCAGAGAGGCAGGCAGTGGGGGGTGGGGAGGAGCAGGCTCTCTGCTGAGCAGAAAGCCCGATGCAGGGCTCAATCCCAGGACCCTGAGACCATGATGTGAGCTGAAGGCAGAGGCTTTAACCCACTGAGCCACCCAGGCACCCCATAACGTTATATTTCAATAGGATGAATGTTCTGCTCAACCCAGCTGCATTGCAGATCATCATTACTATTTCAATTGATTATCCAAAAGCAGATTGACACATAATGCCTCCTGCCACTGGGCCTCCAAATCATGATGTGCAAAGTATGGAAGTATATGATCTTTCAAAAACTAAAGAAGATGTCCCAAAATAAAGGAGTGAAAAGTAAAGACAGTACTAATGATGATCATGAAATGTATTTCTTAGAATTAATGGGGATGAGAAACCAATACTACAAGAATGATTTGAATTCTAGGACCTGTGGAAAGAATATTGCCACATTCTCCTTTTGAATGTGAGATAACAAGATTGTCACAAACTATAAAATGCAGTGAAACTCATCAGAACATATTAAAATTTGGTTAAGATTGATGCATAATTAATCTCATTTCAAATGAGATAAGCTATTGCAAATAGTTGAAAATTTTTATTTTTTTTTCAAACTAAAAAATTGATTGGTAACATTAAGGTAAATTAAATGAGTTGTAAGAGTACAATTGAAGTTCCTTTGAGAAAAAAATATCTTACAGTCCTAGATATGGGGTCTCCACAAACCCAAACTCTAGAAAAGCTAACCTCCAAAAGATTCTACTCTCCTTTTCTCCTTTTTTCTGTGTAATTGTCCCCACAATCAAGCACCAAAACACGCGGTCTGATTCTACCTATTCCTAAATGACCACATAAGAAGCACTGCTTGTAATCTGCTGATGGCAGAGGGGGACCCTCAGGTGGTTATGGGCAACTGCTCACCAAGGGCGGACATTTATGGATTACCAGCTACAAGGTACTATAAGAGCACTGTATACAGAAAAACCTCATGTACTCCTCACAACACCCAAGTTTCATAGGCAGAGAGATAAAAAATTACACAAGGTCACACAGACTGTGAGCATCACAGGCAGCTGTGCCTCACACCACCCTTCCAGTCAGCCTACCAGTCAGACTTCCCAATAAACTGCCTTCTGAATATCTGATACAAAAATGTGAGTGTAGACCCAGTTCAGTTAAATCCCCAGACCATTGCCCTTACCTTTTTCATGGCCCCAAGCCTCTTACTCCAACCAGGTGTTCCCCCTGAAGGGCCTCACCTTAAAAAATTTTCCATCTGCCCAGCCCTACATTCCTACCCATAACTTCTCATGGGATAATGACTTCTATTTGAGAATAAGTAAAAGTCAATCTTACCAAAATTACTAACACTAAGGTGTGGATGACTTAGGAGGGTAACTCTATCACAGTATTTGCATTTCAGAAAAGGGTTTTATTAACCCAGATGAATCCCTGGTGGGGGGGGGCGGGATTCTGTTATTTGGTAGTTTTATGGTATCTATGTCAATGAAGAGCACAGCATTTGGAGTCAGAAAGAAGTTGAAATCCTAGTTCTGCCAATATCAGCTCTGTAAAGTTAGGCAAGCAAGTCAATCTTCTGAGTCTTTGGTTTTTTATCCACTTTTTTAAAAAGGGCAATAACTTTTAACAATTAAATAAGATGCTGTATGTCTAGCACCTAACATACTATCTAGTACATGGTAGGCATTTAATCAATATCAGTCCTTGTGCTTTTCTGCTAGCACTTTCCAGAACACCAGAACTATGAAGCTAACCCTTGCCATAGACCATCATAATTTTACAGAGGAAACCAGACTGACAAGGCTTCTTGTTGTTGGTATGGGCAGACATTCTGCTATCTGCCTTGTTGGCAGCCTGCCCTCCATTCATGCACTTACTGAAGAAGGAAAATGAGTCAGCAGGGACTTTGAAAGACTGGTGAAATTACAGCTTTGCTAGAGATTAGTGTTCATGATGTTGGCATTGTGTTGGATTATACACCAACAGGGCATAACCTGTTTTTAAAAGAGATTCATCAGCATTGCCCACAAACTTAGCCATTCACTCAACAATATGTACTCACCAATGACTGTGTGCCAAATGCTGTGTGCCAAAAGCCCCCGGGAATACAGAAATAAAGGTGGATAAAAGTGGTCAACGAATTGCCATGTGCTACCTGATAGCAGAGGTGACAACAAAAAAAAGAATGGAAAAGAAGGGCTTCCTTCTAGAGGTGAGAACATGCAGGTGCACACACTCACAAGACAGAATCATACCCAGAGAACACGGACTGCCATTCATGGTGTCATTCATTCAATTATTCATTCTCCAAACTTTTACTGAGTATGCGGCATGGGCCAAAACCTGTGGGGGATACCACAGTGAACAAGATAGGCCTGGTCCCTTCTCCAGCAGAGTTACAGGCATGGCAAGAGAGACAGACAATGAATAAATCTCTCTTCGCCATTTGCTCTGTGTGTAGAGCAGTGTTTCTAGCCTTCCTGACAGTATTTGTAGTGATGGAAACAAACAACCCAAACATAGCAGTGATCCTAGGATATATTTTAACTTAGTTGGACTGTCTTCCTTAAGCATTGATGGCTCTGATTCTTCTAGTAGCTTTAATCCAGAGTAGTCCTAAAGAGTGAAGCCACTGGAGTTAGACCATCAGATTTGAATCCTGCTATGCTACCTACTAGCTGTGTGGCAGTCTCAAGAAAGTTACTTAAACTCTTAGGGTCCTCATTTTCTTGTCTATAAAATGAATATAATAGCATCTGCCTCCCAGAGTTGTCTGGGTTGTATTAAATGACATCATTGTGTAAAGCACTTAATACAGTGTCTGGTACTTGTATACACTTATTCAAAGTTTGTTACTCTTGATATTGTTAATACTAATAGAGTAAAACCGTGTTTAAAAGCCCTCAAGGATTATGTGCTCAATGAATTAATAATAACAAGAATTCAGTTAACCCTCGATAGTGCCAGGGTCGGGGCAAAGGATAATACCTGGTTTCCATGTCCCAGTGAGCAAACTATTCCAGATGTTGAGGGCAGTGGTAGCCAAGAATGAGTCAAGCTCTCCTTTAACAAGATTCTGCTGCACTTCACATGGTGCTTCTGCTCTTATTGTTCTCTATACCTACATGTCTCATGAATCCAATAGGACATGAAATAAGTGAAAATCCAGGCTACTATAACTACTATTCGCAAAAGAGCTTTCCTTGAGGATCTTTACTTTAAAAATAACTTTATAGAAACTTGAGCTATTTGAAGGAAAAGCCTCACATAAACTGTAAGACATAACTGTATTTTCTGTGTTTATTCCAAAGGGTCCTTTAACAGATGCTGCAAATACCCATTTCCATATGCAACCAGAGCTCAGAACTAAACAAATAACCAACTGTATCCCTATGACCACATTGATAACTACAGGTAGATGGGGAGAGAAATGATAGACTGGAAAATAAATAGGTAGTGGGAAGATGATAGACATATCTAAAGAAGAATTTTCTTCACCAGTTACGTTATCATTTGATTGGGGTAGAAGCTAAAACAAGTAAGTGTTCAGTAGTAGGAACCTAGTAAGATTCCTCTGGGGGAAAAAAAAAATCCAGAATATCATTATATACTAAATAACCCATAGGTTTAGCTCTTCTTTGCCTGCCTCAGACTTCTTATGGATAATTTGCTTTTTTAATGTTCTTCTGTACAAGACCAGATGCTCATAGAGATAATTCAAAAATTATCTATGTTTGTTAGCCAATGTCTCGTATTTGCATTCTTTGCAAGTCTTGTTGAGACGGATATTAAAATAAGTTTGTTTTTTGTGGATACACATCAAGGACTAGAGTGCAGAAAAGGCCTAATCACATGCTGGAAGATGGAGACAAGCCAGTGTGAGATTGTAAAAATGCTGGCAATTATCACGCAAGTAAGTCGGTCAGCCCAAGACACATGAACAGGAGTTGAATGTTTCCCTGTGACTAATTTCACAGAGATGGAAACTGATGCAGGGAAGGAGTCTGAGCAGTCAGTTCCTCAGCTAGCCAACCCCTCTAGCCTGTGAGTCATTCTAGGACAGGGACCTCATTCTCCACTCACTGTTGTGTCTACAGTACCTGGCACTTGCTAAGGACTGAACAGTGTTGAATGAATGGATCAATGAATTAATCAATTAATGGGTGAGAGCATTTCTCTACAGTCTTTATATCTTGGAGCTCTAATCACCAAGGAGAGCACTGAGGTAGGGCCTGGAGGCTGTTGTGCAAACAAAGGCAAAGGGCCAAGCAGGGTTTATCAGGGAAAGTTTACAGAGAGAGAAGCAGTAGCATGTATGAGGGTGCTGTGTTGTCCTTAGCACATTCCAGGCTAGCATCAGGCACAGATATCCAGCAGGCCTGGAAGTCAGACTCCAGGAGAAGAAACTTGCCCTTTGGACTTCAGGCATTTAAACTGTATGACGAGGGAAACACCAGCCCT
Source organism: Neogale vison (assembly GCF_020171115.1). Lineage (NCBI taxonomy): Eukaryota > Metazoa > Chordata > Mammalia > Carnivora > Mustelidae > Neogale > Neogale vison. The sequence goes on from NC_058096.1 coordinate 47,919,251, forward strand.
TCCCCTGGTGTGATCAGAGCCCAAGATAAAATATCAGTATCATATGGCAAAACTTTGGCTCCAGACCTCTCCAGGCTTCTCATCAGTCATGGCTGAAGAGAGTTCCAGCCCTTCTCCTAACTGGAAGATGGGGTTTGGGCCTTATAAATAATTAGGATTATTGCCTTAAGCACAAATTTAGAGGTAGGTTGTAACGAGTTTCCACAGAGCTTTTCTGAAGGTCAGTTCCCTTCCTGAGAGTCCAACCTAAAGGGGATCCCTCTTGAATGTATAAACTCTTGCCTCCCAGTGACAATGTGGTAGACACAAATTAATCATGCCATCATGACCAACCATTCTCTTCAGGAGCTGCTGAACTTGTGACAAGGCTAGGAGTCCTGCCTCCATTTCATGCTTCTGACTTCCCTAAGATACCTGTTACTTTGCTCCTCCACGTTACTCTCTACCCATTCCCAGCCAGATCCCCTAGAGAGCCCCAGGCCCCATTCTCCTAAATTCTCTGAGTCCTAAGTCCTTGGGCCCTGTTCTCCATTATAAATCAGCCACTTGTTTAAAAAAAAAAAAAAAAAAAATCTTCAGAATGTATTAAACTTCCCAGATTCTGAAACTTCAACAGAAAGTTTGGGCAGTCAGCAGACTATGGCAGAAGTACTTTGGTTATAGATAAGGATGGGTGCTTTTTAATGCCACCCTAGTGATACCCCACTGATATTTATTCTTTGCTTATAAGAAGTATGCCCTTGAATCCAGAGAGAAAGGAAGGAGATTTGATCCATGCACCCACTGTGGCCCTTGAAGACACTAGTTTTTATCTAGGCTCAGGTTCAGAATGGGCTGAAGAGGTTATAAACTCCAGGTGAGACTCAAAACCTGGAAAAGAGCAAAGGAATTATGGATAGAGTTGGGAAAGGACAAGGAAAAGGGAACAGATATGAGAGAAAAGGAGGAAACAATGCCAGGAAGAAAGAAAGGAAGAAGGACCCATTTCTTTGTCTTTTTTAAATACATTTGTCTTTGCATCGCATTGCCATTGAGGCAGAAATGACATCTTAGTCAGGCTTGAATCCTCTAGAGTTGCTAGCCTGGGGGTTCAAAATATGTTTATGAATGGGATGAACAAGAAAACTGAAGTGGAATGTGGGGATGAGCTTAGGTCATGGTGACACCACCCCAATCCTCACAGCATGTTAGCTTCACTTCTTAAGCAAGCAAAAGAGAGAATTAATGAAAATAGCTTATCCTAGTGATAATTTCCATGACAGTAGCTGAAACCCCTGTCTCTGGAGATTTTTTCCACCCCCCCATATCCAGGTTTTATTACTCTTAGAGCAGAGAAGGCTGAAACCCAGAAAAACTGAAACTGGCTTATCCAAGGCCACACAAAGGCAAGTGTCAGGCTCAGGACAAATACTCATCTTTTCCAACTCTCAGGGCTAGGACTGTAAGAAGAGGAAACTGAATCTCATAGGGTGTTCTGCTCAGAGCAGACAGAGATTAAATATAAGATTCAGATGAATTAATAAAATATAAAATGTGGGGAAATTAAAAATAAATTGAAGACTACACAAAGTTGAAATGGGATCATGATACCCGATCCGTAATCTGTTTGCTATTAGGGTGGAGAACAAGATCATGTTCTGCTCTGGAATTCAGACACATTTTCTATTTATTATTTATAAATTTAAAGATTTAAAGGAATACGAGGAAAGCTCACATGGGCTGGGCCTCTTTGTAATGTAAATACCTTTCCAGCAGGGTGGGGTGGGGAATACTGAAAGATGGTAAGTTTGTCTTCTGATAATATTTCCCAGACATTTTTTATTATTAGCAAAGCTCTCTTGGAGTGTAACTAAGAGTTTCTGAGGAATGGTAATTTTAAAGCAAAGTGAAGGAAAATTTCAATAAGAACCAAACTGCCCCAACTCCCCCTTTATTTTTAAACAGAACCATCAAAGGGCAGCTAACGGAAATATACTTAAGTGGCATTAATTCATCCCTAAGAGGACTCTCCAAGAGTTTTATTGCTACATAAGGGAAAGCCATAAACCAGCAGGAGGAGAAAGCAAAGAAAATAAGTCTGGGGAGTTGTCTTGTGTAAGAAAATGAGCAGGTGGTCAATAATGTGTCCTTGGCTGGCTTCCACAGCAAGGAGACAGAAATTCATGGCAAAGATGTGGCCCACAAAATAGGCAGTCACAGGAGAAAGAACCATTGAACTTCGAAAAGTACTCTTGAAGGGTTTCCATGAACATGAAAATGGTAAAATGCCCCATCTCTCCTCCTCTTCTCACCACCCACCCAGTTTCCTATACTTGACTTCACAACCTGTTGTCTGCCTCTTGCTGGTCTCTGATATGATCAGGACAGATCGAGAAAGGACTAGGTTGGATAGGGCCCAGGAGAATGAACTTTTAGACTGAAAAGTAATAACAATGATCATTTAGTCCAACACTCTTAAGTTTTACAGACAAGGAAATGGGTTCTCAGAGATGCTTTCATGGACAGAGAGAACTTCAGAGATTTTCCCCTGAGGTCTAAAGCCCTAAACAGGATGTGAAAACTGGGGATTCAGAAAAATACTTCCATCGTACAGTCATTCAGCTCAAGCCAAATCAAAGACCTTCAGAGTAGCCACAGAAAGACTGCAATGAGTGAAAATGATCACCAATCACAAGGTTATTTTACCTTCAACTAACACTTCCTTTTCTTTAAAAGGTTTTTTGTTCAATCAAAAAGGGCATTCCTCATTAATTTCTAAGGAAGAATGACTATTATGTAGGATTTTCCATTCTTGTGAGCTGGCAGCAGACACCTGGACACAAATTCAGGAGGATAAGAATGATAATAGTAGGCAGAGAGAAGAGTAACATTGATTCAGTGTCGGGAAACTGTGAGGTCCTTCACTCAGTCTTCCCACTACTCAAGATCTTATTTTATTAGAAAAGAGGGGAGGGCAGGGATGCCTGGGTGACTCAGTCAGTAGAGCGTCTGACTCTTGGTTTTGGTTCAGGTTATGATCTCAGGGTTGTGAAATTGATCCCTGCCTCAGGCTCCATGCTCAGCCCAAGGGTATACTTGAGATTCTCTCTCCCTCGCCCTTGCCCCTCCCCACATATGTGTACACACACACACACACACACACACACTCTCTCTCTCTCTCAAATAAACCTTAAAAAAAGAAAAGAGGGAAGGAGATAAGGATGGAAATATGGCACCATTGATATATTCATTCAACAATAATTTGTAAAGCCTACTTTGTATACAGTTATGAACTTGGTATGGAGAGAATTCTCAGAGATAAAAGTCTGATTGGAGTCCTCTAGACCCTTGAGAGAGCTCTTACATGGAGATTTCCTCCTCATAACCAGCTCCCAGAATTTATGACCAAAATTCCTCTTTCAAAATAAAATAAACTATGGATTTGCTTCATTATTTGGGAAACTGATGTTCTCTATTTAAATAAGTGCTTGTGGCTAAACACGGTTTGGGATTTTTTGGGCATTTTGGTTTGAGGTTACCTTTGCACTAACTACAAGTGAAGTGTGTGTTAAACTGAATTTGTTTTTTTGGGATACAAAACTCAGTATAGTTTTGAATTAAGCCAGGGTCTTGGCTTACTGGATCTATGATGAGGGGTGGGGTACAAGAATCTTTCAGACACAAGTCCTAGAATATGGTAAACACTAAATAAGTGTTAGTTATAGCAATATTGTTATTATTCCAATCTCCAAAAATAGCATGGAAAAGCTTCTTTAAAAAGTAACCATGAGCTGATTATTTCTCTGACTTAAAAGTCTATTACTATTATTACACTTGTAAGTTTTACTTCCTTTCAGCAATAAAATTAGTTTAACCCTGCAGTGGCTCCCACAAGGCCAACCTGCTGCTATATCACCTGCAAGAAGTGTCTTAGGCTTTCTGAATTTCAAAGCCAACCCCTTTGCAGTCAGTGCAGAAACCAGTTTCTCAGGGGTCAGGTCACTGAGGGAAGTGGAAAGATATCCAACATTGGAACTGGAGATCTAGTGAGACAGGAGGGTAGGGCACAGGTCAGTCTGAGAGGCGGGAACTCAGACACAATACTTGCTATCCACTTATGAGGAGCTGTTTTTACCTAAATGTCCTTAGACTCTCAACTAATTTTCATATCAGGTCTGGAGCAGAGTGAGGACATAAGTCCTCATCTTTCAAATCTTCAAAAAGAGAACAGCAGTAAAGCAAAGAAAGTGTTATGGAGTGTGTGCTCATGATCCCCTTTGCTATGACTGCTTCTCCTCCTCCTTCTCCTTGAAGTAACAGCTAACACCTATGAAGTGCTTCTATGTCTAGGCACTGTTTTAAGCATTTTATGTGTACCAATTCATTTTATCTCCTCCGCAATCTCATAAGACAGGTAATGTTATCAAAATCCAGGTAGGCAATGGAGGCACAGAGAAGTCAACTAACTTGCCTAAGATCACAGAGCTGGTAAGTGATAGAATCGGGATTTAATTCAGGAAGTTTAGCTCAGCATTACCCTCTCTCCCCCACCCCCACAGCTGCTCTTTATCAGTTTTAAATGCCAATGCCTGCTTTCAGAAAATTTTGAGGAAGGACATGAAATGTCCTTCATTCACTCTCCTCCTTCTGCTGCTGGACAATTCTTATTTATTCATCAACCTTTAGTTCTAAACAGTGTCCCTCAAGGACCCTGTGTCTGACCAGTGCTACCCACCCACCCACTATATCCAGGTTAAGATGTATTCTCCTTGAGTGAGACACTCATACTAGATCAAGATCTGGACTTTCAACAGTTGTCTGGAAACTTCCTGAGCGTAGGTCCTTGTTTTACCTGCACTTATTTTTATATATTTCCAGCCACTAATGGGGTAGTATTAAAATTTCAATATAACAGTGTTGAATTTAGTAATTAAACTAAGCAACCAATGTTGAGTAGAGAAATCATGCCACTTAGAAATTTAAGCAAATGGAAGCATGGGAGAACCCCATACAGTCTTTTAGAACAAGAGAGATGTTTGAGACCATTTGGTATAAAAGTACCAGCCTTGGTTCAAAGCTGGATGGGGCAGAGCTCCCTCATTCATCACAAACTCTGGCCAGTCAAGTCCCTGACCCCCCTCTCTCCTTGCTTCTCCAGGTACTTGGTCCCCTCTTCCCTTTGATTCATTTTCCTCATTTTATAGGTTAGTAAAATGAGGCCCTGAAAGTCTCACAAGGGTGTCATGTCAGAGGAGTGACTATACCCCAAGTCTCTCATCTCTGACTCAGTTTTCTACTCATGCTGTAGGCCCTAAGAAATAACATCTGTGAAGCATGTTTATCAATGAGGTTCCATGTTTCTGTGAATTCTTGGGCCTCATAGCAAATTTCAGTCATAAAAAGAAGTTTCTTACCCACTCCCAGCCTCCTTCCCAGATGTATCCCCAAGAACTGGCATGGATTACATAATTCTTTGTCCTTTCCTCTCTCCACTGCCATTTGCTCTGAAAAATGTTTAGTGAATTAACTGTGAAAACCTTGTGATTTTTCCTCCCAGACAGCACATCCATCTCTCTCTCCTTCAAAATAAATTCCACCCTTAGAAAAATGGAACTTTCAATACCAAGATAGCTGTGGTTTGGTTGCTTCCAGTGTTCTGCCTGTATTCAAAGGGCTGGATGTGACCACATGGGCTAATTACTTAGATGGAGCTGTGGTAGAAAAGTAGTGGATTTCAGAGGCGGTCCTCTGCATGGCTGACAATTTATCACAATTTGGTGTTTTAGGCTTAGCCCCAGCTTGAGAACTAAAAAAAAAAAAATTTTTTTTTAATTTAAATTCACTTTTGGGAACAGTCTTATGGAATGATCTCTGTGACTCTTGAACTGTGTAACAGAGAAAGAACAAATTCACATTTTTACTGACCAAGAAATTGTCGAGATTTTTTTTAGTTCTTTTACAGTTTGGAAATTTCCAGGGCTAAAGATCTCAACTCCAGTAGGGTTACTGTTTTGACTAGAAATTAGTTCAGGGTGGGTGTCGGGGGGCAATTTTGGAAGACGTTGATTAATTATTTTTATTTCCAAGTGCTGTTGATTTAATGTTTTGCCCATGTGGGATAGAAATTCTAGGGCTTGACTTTTAATATTAAGTCATTCAAGGTTATGTGGCTCAGGGCACTTTTAGCTAAATAAAACTTCAACACTTGAACCTCAAAAATAACCAGCTCAAAAATGAAAAAGAAAAGCCAATAATTGGCTGCCTCATACCCTGTACCTCTTGTCTTTAAACCCACAAAGACACATATGCACCACATAGTAATTTAATTAATAAATATTTCAGTATTATGGAAGATGGGAAAGGCTAGGATTTTGTTCCTTGGTTCAAGGAATTTTGTTTGTTTCACAGTTTTCTATAAAAATACCAAAATGAACTATCTACTGCCATAAAAGCCTGCTAATAAAAAGAAAATGCTAACACAGGATGTTGGCTTGCTCACTTAATCTTCTGGATATACTGATAGAGAAGTACTAAATGCCAATCAGAGTGGGACAGGGAAAAAAAAAAAAAGATATTTCCATACTTTTGCATCCTTCCTTGTAACCATTCTAGGGAAGTACTGGCAGAAACACCTATGGTGGTAAAGGGCTTTCTCTCCTGCTTCCAGGAAGCACACATGTTGGCTGGGAACTGAGCACAACGTTCTTTTTATTTCAACTTTCTCAATTTTCAGAACTTTCGCCAGAAGTTTTCATTGTAGAACAACCACTAACTCATTTGAGTTTCACATAACCTTTCAACCTTTCTTAAGAATAAGAATGCCGGGGTGGCTCAGCCGGTTAAGTGGCTGCCTTCAGCTCAAGTCATGATCCCAGGGTCCTGGGATCTAGTCCCACATCAGGCTCCTTGCTCAGAGGGGGGCGTGCTTCTCCCTCTGCCTCTGCAAACCACCCTGCCTGCTTGCTCTCTCTCTCTGGCAAATAAATAAATAAAGTCTTTTAAAAAAAGAAGATGCTGAAGAATAGGGAAGCATCTAGAAGGCATAAGAATTATAGAAGAGTAGAAAAGGCAAGAGCTTCTAATACATCAGTCTTTCTTAGAAAGCTGGAGTCCATAAGCAAGACATCTACTCCTCTCCTCCCTCCCACATCTAGAGGTTGTCTTAGGACCCCAAGCTCTTACACTTCAGCACCTAGATGGCCATTCAGGTCTATGTACTCCTGTCTTTTTGCCCAGCTTAGTTTAAACTTTCTATTCTCTACAACCTTAGATATTTCAGGAATGAGCATAATTTTATCAGTTTATTTTGTTCAGTTCATTTGTTACTTACTTACAAAAACCTACTTCAAACACAACTACTAAGTTTTAACTGTCCCTGTGACAAGGATATTGCTGAGCTCTGTTTGGTTGAAATTCACTCGTAATTCCATTGGTCTGAAGACGGGTTTCAGGGCGAGATCAAAGTGTTTGCAGTGAAAGGAAGCAAGAAAGCAAGAAAAAGGAAGGAAGGAAGGAAGGACGGTAAGAAGGAGAGGGAGAGAGAGAGAGGGAGAAAGAAAGAATAAGAGAGACAGAGAAAGAAAGAAAGAAAGGAGAGAAAAAAGAAAAAAAGTGTTTGCAGTGAACAAATGTTCCATGGAATTTTTATTTTGTATAATAGATCATAGCCATTTGCTCTAAATAGTAATTTTACAATGTCCAGTTTGATGGATTACATTAGATGAACCTTTCCCATACATTGTCCCTTGCAATGGCCTCAAAACAGCTTTAGTTCACATTGTATGATTGACATAAACGGTAGTAGTACAGAGAAGACAGAAAGATGCTCTCCAGAGTGCTCACCAGGCCTCTTTGGGACTCTGCCAGGAAGGAACTAACTTTGCTGCATATCACCAGACCCACAGGATGAGGAGGACCTTATTCTTGGGATGCTCTCATCACAGCCTACTTTACTACAGAACTGCCTTTAAGTTTTACATCTTCAGTTTTTCTTACAAAATGAGCATTATTCCTCCTAAACACATGACTATGTCACACTATTCACTGTCCACTTCTTCTTCCCAAGATGCATATTCTGTATTCATTTCTCGTTTCTCTGACAAGAGGCATACATCAATACTTGCTAAATGACTCCAAGGGAATTTCTGAGCTCACACACTGTAAGAAGTTTTGTTTTTGTTTTTGTTTTTTTAATCATTTGTAGCCACTTTTAAAAGATTTAAGTAAGCTTCAATTTTTATTCAACCTTTAAATATGTAAATATATATATATATATATATATATATATATATATATATATATATCAGGGCACCTGGGTGGCTCAGGGGATTAAAGCCTCCCAAGGGCCTAGGATGGAGCCCCGAATTGGGCTCTCTCTGCTCAGCGGGGAGCCTGCTTCCCCCTCTCTCTCTGCCTGCTTCTGTGCCTACTTGTGATCTCTCTCTGTCAAATAAATAAATAAAATCTTTAAAAATATATATAAATCATATTTTTATCCCTAAACTTTGTTTCTTATTGAGGTCCTTCTTTTTGTTTCTGGTCAGGTGTGGCTCATTTCATCAGAGGAATACTTACGGGGAGGGGGCATTACTCAAACTCTTCCTGTTCCATCTCCAACTGTAAGAAGGGAGAGAGAAATGTTGAAAGGTAAAGGAAGTGTGAGATTAATTAGCTTTATGACATCCAAAAGGCTTGAGCCTGTACATTCATGAAATCATTTATCTAGGAAGTATGGGTATGTATTTCATGTCCCCAGCTACCTTAGAATTTTAGAACTAGAGGAGACCTTGAAGTCATCTAGCCAGTGTTCCCATTCTGCAAATGAGGAAATTCATGCCTCAGCAGAATAGGTGCCTACATCAGAACTAGAATTTAGGTGCTCTATGCTCTCAGAACAATGCTTGGTCACGTTATGGGGAGAAAAGCAAAACAAGGCTAAAAAAGGAATCCACTTTAGAACTTTCTCTTTTAAGAATCCTCTCAAGTATTTTATAAACTATTTGGCAGATGACATGATTCCATTTAGAGAGACAACAGGAGTTAATTGCAGACTTCACATATGTGAACTATTATTTTAAGAAAAATATTCTCCAGACGTTTCCTACCTCCTTTGAGAATGGAAAAGAGGAAATGAGTTTAAAGTTCAGCAAGAAAGATCCCGATTAGATATTAAGAAAGGTAGGTCTATGAAATCCTACAGTTGGTTACTGGGGGATGTGGTGAAATTTCCTCTTCTGGAGAACTTGTGGAATGTGGGGATTGGTCTTTTGTTTCAGAGGGATTATGTGGGTGGCCCATTTCTAGAGGTGAGGACACAACTTAATGGACATCTCAAGTTCTGTAGGTCCCATGACATATGGTCTGCCAATAGCTAGTAGGTGAGCTTGTTTGCTGCTTTTGGTTATAGCAGATTCATCAGTGAAGCATTTAATTCAAGCTGTTTTATATTTGTATCAGTCCTGATAGATGTAAATGGGCAGATTAATTGAAACTAATGAGTGCTTATGGGATGATCTTACCCATGGCCTTCACTAATAGATTTATTTCTTTAGGACCTATCCTAGCATATTCACCTTGTTAGTGGCTTTCTAACTTCATGAATACCTTCCAAACTTGTGTCCTTAATCCAAAAAGAACAAAGGAAGGGATCCAGTCCAGAATCACATCCTATATAACAGAGAAAATCTTTCTTTCAGCTAAAAAGTCAGCCTTGGTATTTGGAGGACTAGATGGAGAAAAGTGACAGTATAGTTAGATCTGTACCTTGTAAAACAAAGTAAAAAAAAATTGTTAGCTAATATTTTGAGTGACAGCTCCTTAAAATAATCAAATACGAAGTTAAAAATTTTAACTCAGATTCTAATGTCTCCAATTTCAGTAAAATGGTCAATTTTATAAATACAGGACAGGAAGATTTCATTTGAGTTTAACATTAAAAAATCTTAGTAAGTGGACATAATAACAACAATAACATAAAAGCGTAAGTAAAAACATAATAACAATGTATTTGAAGTATTATCACGGTGCTGGCATAAAGACAGTGCTCAAAAACATAGCTAATATTATTACAACTTTTATGTTCATTGGCCTGACTCACCTAGCCATCCTCTGGTTCTGGTTTTCTGATATTCAGTCACCAATTTTACCCTTGTCACCCTGGAGCAGCACTGAACCATTCTTCCACCTAACTCCCCAAAATCCATCCCCACAAAAGAATTAGGTTTTCTTCAGAACAATTAGGGTTTCTTCATCTCTGAGGATATAAAGGAGGGGATTTACAATCCATAGCCTATAATAAACATAAAAAGCTTGTCTGAAACGAGTTTTTCTTTTCTTAACTGCTCCTCTACTGGCGATCTCCTTTTCTGGCACTCTCCTCCATATTGCAATCAACTCTGCTCACATTTAATCTCCTCCAGAATCCCCCAGAATTTCTCCATCCTCTTTTAGAGCTGCTTCCTTCAAAACCCAGGGGCCAGCCCACTCAAGCACAGAAGACTCAGTTTCTATAGTAAAATGGGTTTCAGAGAACATAACCTCAACAAATAATAACCATCTACCTCCTTACCTAACCTCTCCTGCTTTGTTTTTCTCCATACTATCCAATGCTGCCTATATTTAGGTTTTTGATTTTTTTGCGTGTCCCAATCAAAGCATAATTCTCAAAATGTTAAAAACACAATTCTCATTCACAAATGAACATGTCAAAGTTTTATTTAACATGATGACAAAGTGGGTTTGAAATAAAATATTATAAACCTGGGTTTTTTTTACTGTAATGAGCTTGTGAAAAAGAATGCTGAGATAAGGCTAAGTTAGATAAAATATTGGTTAACATAGTAAAGGGCAGTAGAACCAAATCCTGGTCAACATAGTTTAGAGTTAATATCTGTAATGCTAATCAATTATGCAATAAAGTTCCATATCCCTAAGATGATCCTAAGGTAGGCTTATTGGCATGATATTAAAAGGTCATGTAATCATTCCTTTTTTGCCTTAGCCAATTTGGTGATGTATTTTTAATGTTCCTTTCCCAGCTCCCACTAAAAGTAAGGCACATGTGCACTGCCATTCTGAATCAGCTGCTCAGGTAATAAAAATAACAGAAATTGTATGACATGGGGCGCCTGTGTGGCTCAGTCAGTTAAGTGACTGACTCTTAGTTTTGGCTCAGGTCATGAGGTAGAGCTCCACATTCGTTTCCATGCTCAGCAGGGAGTCTGCTTGAGATTCTCCCCTTTTCTACCCTTATGCCCCTTCTCTATTTGTGCTCTTTCTCTCTCCAAAATAATCAAATCTTAAAAAAAAAAAAAGTTGCACATGATAATAGGTTGCTTTATGAATGTTTCTACCATTATTAATATTCAAGTTGGAAATATGAGGGCTTTCTGTCAGCAACTGTTGTATACAGGATTCTAAATACAGAGTGAGGCTGAAGGAGATGTTTTCTAACACACCTATCAATACCAAGAGTTTTGACTGTCAAGCTCTTTCAATAAATATTGAGAAAATCCAAAGAATATCACATATTTTCCTTGTCCTCAGGAAGTTTGCAATCATGCTGGGGTCCTGTGGACAAAAAAAAAAAAAAAAAAGGAAAAAAACACACTGTTGATGAGCTGCATTTAACTTTTGTTGAATTTTCAGTAGGACAAGTAAGATAATGATGGTTAAGGTGGGGAAGACTTCACAGAAGAGGTAGGAATTAGGTTGCTCTAGAGGAATGGTTGGTGACATGGGCTGAGTTTTGTCCCCCTCATTCCTATATTGTAGTCCTAACCCCTAGTACATCCAAATGTGACTGTATTTGTTTTTGTTTTTGTTTTTCAAGATTTTATTTATTTATTTGACAGACAGAGAGGCAGAGAGAGAGGAAGGGAAGCAAGATCCCGGCCAAGCAGAGAGCCCGATTCAGGGCTCGATCCCAGGCCCCTGGGATCATGACCTAAGCCAAAGGCAGAGGCTTTAACCCACTGAGCCACCCAGGCACCCCACGTATTTGAAGAGATGTTTTTTAAAAGAGGAAATCAAGTTAAAATGTGGTCAGCAGGAGAGGCCCTGACTGAACATGACTGGTGTCCTTATGAAGGAAAGATCATGTGAAGATCATGGGAAGACATGGAGAGAAGATGGCCATCTACAAGCCAAGGAGAGAGGTCTCAGAAGAAACCCACCATGCCAACATCTTGTTCTCTGATTTTTAGTCTCCACAACTGGGGGAAAACAAATTTTTGTTGTTTAAACCACCCAGTCTAAGATACTTGGTTATGACAGCCCCAGCAATCCTATACAATAGGGTTGAAATCTGGAGAAAGATTAAAAAGAAAAAAAGAAATCTCAGGGGAAAAAAGAATACAATAGAGAAGTCAAAATGAGGATAGCTGAAGATGAAGAATTAAGTTTTGAAACAATGGTTTACATTAGTGAAGGGCACCTGTAACTACCATTTTGATAAATAGGACTTTCTGGGGGTTTTTAGTCTTGTGTCTTGAAAGACAAATAAGCCTCCCAACTTTCACATCTTTAACCAAAATTTGCTTTCTCAGAGATGTCTTCCACCACCCTTTCCAAAACAGCGTCTTCTACCTTGAGTCATTTTTGAACCCTTCCCCCTGCTTTGTCTATTTCACAGCACTCAAATCTAAAATTGAAAAATTTATCTTCAAGTTGTTTATTATTGCCTGTCTCCCAACACTGGAATGTGAGTTCAACTAATTCACTCCTTTCTCTAGTACCCCTCACGGTAACAATTAATAGGCACTCCTTACATATCTATGCCTAATGAATGAATTGCTCCGAGAAATGCAAACAGGACAGAACTTTCTTTAAGAGGCATGAGAAATCCAAGAAGACAATTCTGGTGAATATTGCAGGGGTAGTATTCTGTCTGACTGCCCCTTGCTTCAGGAGCGATAAATCTGAGGATGTGAGAAACCATAAATCCTGCGTGAAGGGCTGCCCAGCAACAGATGAAAGAAGCTTGTTCACAACACACACACACACACACACACACACACAGGCACACACACACACACGTGCGGATATGCACACAGTGGTAGCACCATGTGAAAGGGAAAGTTGGACTTAGGGCAAGAACTGAAGGTTCAAATACTTAAACATTCTTTTGCACAGCAAGCCAAAATCTCACAGGGATAAATGTACAAATAAAATGCTGAGGAGCGTCTAAAATAATATATATCACATTATTCTGTTATATACATTACAGGTCACATGAGGAAACTGAAACTCTCTGCAGCCCTTCCCAAATACAGGGAACCATTTAGGGCTGTTCAAAATGATTAGGATTGGCGATTCTGACACCAGAATGAATAACTGCCTTGGTTCAGCTGTTCTTTTTTGCCATTTTTAACAAGTACATTTTAATGGCCATTATTGTTTTATTCATGTTAGGTTTATCATTACTGCAGTTAACCTCACATTTATTTTGGCTAGTATCCTTCTTTGAAAGTCTTTGACATTTCAGTTGGTTTTGATTTGTCTTTTTGGTCACAATCCATTAATAATAACTTAAATTTGAATGGTGCTTTTCAGCTTACAAAAAAATTCATATTATCATTCGTGTCCTTGAACAGCTCTGTGGGAGAGGCTGAGATGGTCATTTCTTTTTTTATAGTTGCTCTTTTATAGGGAAGGAAACTGAGGCTTAGTAAAGATAAGGGACTTGCCCCAAGTCGTAGACACAGTGAATGGCAGCACTACAACTCAGCTCCAGGTCTTTGGTTTCTTCTACATAATGACATGAAACCCATCACTGGTTGGGCTGACTGGCAAAGATCCACTGTCCACACACATTATGTATGTTTATGTTCATGCGTAGTCAAGTGCGCACGTGCTCACAAACACACATGCATGTTATCAAATAGAAATCTAAGAAAACAGTGACTGGAACAGCAACTAGAACACAAATCTAAGAAAACAGCATTATTCTGTTGCGCATCCCCAGAAAAAGGAAAAAGAGGCAAGAAAACCCATTACCACCATTTCTCCCAGCAGAAATTCCAAGGCTCCTTCCCCCCACCAGGTGTTTGTATAGCATTAAACAAATCTGATGTTCTTTTGGGTGATTTGGGGAGAACCACCACACCACTCTGACCACCAAAAATATCCTCAGAGACAAGAGGGAAATTAGTAAGGATAAGTCAAGCGGTAAATTCTAACCAGGGCCCCTATATAAATACTCAAGTTGAAACTGAACAAAGTTTATTTAAATAAAGAGCCAAAGAAATGGCAGATGGCAGACCAAAGGAGGTGGTTTTCAGGAGAAAAAGGCCAAGCCTGCAAGAGGAAATAATTGTAGTAAAGTAGGATCCCACTGGGCCATTGGTATTCAACTGGTTTTCTTCCCAGGCATTTCACTTCCTTCCAGTTTTCCAATGTTTCATTAGATTGTCCTGGTTTAAAGATTATTAAGTATAATCCAACACATTCACGGAACTGATGGAAAGGTGAAGAGCCAAACATGCTGGTTTATTCTTAAAGACATCTCCCCAAGTTCAGGATTTAGTAATTAAATTCCGTCATCCCCAAAGATAGAATTAAGTCCCAGCTTAGACATCACCAGGTATCACCATACATTTCTGGTCTGGGTTAGCATGTTCAGCTCTCTAGTGACTGCCTTAGACACTGAATGTTAAGGACGTTAGAGAACAGCCGAGTCTTACTTTTAACAAATAAGAAAGTTGAAGGGATCTGTTCAGATACATAAAACTGAGAAATAAGGTCTGAAGTTCCAGTTTTCTGAGTGGACAAAGAAAAGAATAGTGATATGTATAGTATACTGTAATTTGTGTCCTAAAGGTGTGTGTAGTATATATGCATATTCTTAGAACAACTCCAGAAACATATGAGGAAAATGGGAAAAGCTGTTACTTCCAACAGAAGGGATTTAAGCCACTAGATGGAAGTGGGTGGGAAATTTACTTTTGTTGTGGATATCCCTTGCTACTCATTAATAGTTTATACATCTGTCATGCCTACTAAAAAAGTATAACCTCTGTGGGGGCAAGGCCCATTGACCATTTTATATGTATCTTTGTAGTCCCTGGATGGGTTTAGCATTGTGTTTGGTAAGTAGTTAATAAATTTATCATTGAGTACTTACACATGTTCTTCTTTTCCCATCTAAAGTAAAACTGGTCCATATACACTATGGAGTATTATGCCTCCATCAGAAAGGATGAATACCCAACTTTTGTAGCAACATGGACGGGACTGGAAGAGATTATGCTGAGTGAAATAAGTCAAGCAGAGAGAGTCAATTATCATATGGTTTCACTTATTTGTGGAGCATAACAAATAGCATGGAGGACAAGGGGCGTTAGAGAGGAGAAGGAATTTGGGTAAATTGGAAGGGGAGGTGAACCATGAGAGACTATGGACTCTGAAAAACAGTCTGAGGGGTTTGAAGTGGCGGGGGGGTGGGAGGTTGGGGTACCAGGTGGTGGGTATTATAGAGGGCACAGCTTGCATGGAGCACTGGGTGTGGTGAGAAAATAATGAATACTGTTTTCCTGAAAATAAATAAATTGGAAAAAAAAAGTTAAGGAATATTCAAGTCAAATAAAATACCTGCAAAATTCAAAAAAAAATAAAGTAAAACTGACTATTACCAACTATAAATCAATACTAATTTTGTAGCTCTTTCCAAATGGTTTATAGTAATTATTCTTAGAAAATAACTGCTTTCTATCTCCTCCCATTTACCAACACATGTATTATTTCGAGCACATTTGAATCAAACAGTTCTTGAAACTATTCTGATTTATGAAATGGAGAACATTTTATAAATCATTTTGCTGACAGATGTTTTGGGGGAAAATGACTAGTTAGTATACTGAGAAAAATTGTAAAGCAGTGACTTTTGTGGTAGAGATTCCATTAAATATTTTCTTAGGTGCTTTTTATTAACCAATCCTTCTTATTTTTTTTTTTAAAGATTTTATTTATTTATTTGACAGACAGAGATCACAAGCAGGCAGAGAGGCAGGCAGAGAGAGAGGAAGGGAGGCAGGCTCCCCACTGAGTAGAGAGCCCGACGCAGGGCTCGATCCCAGGGCTCTGAGACCACGACCCGAGCTGAAGATAGAGGCTTTAACCCACTGAGCCACCCAGGCGCCCCTTAACCAATTCTTCTGTAGCCTGTTCACACTCTTTTTTTTTTTTTTTTAAAGATTTTATTTATTTATTTCAGAGAGAGACAATGAGAGAGAACATGAGCGAGGAGAAGGTCAGAGGGAGAAGCAGACTCCCCATGGAGCTGGGAGCCCGATATGGGACTCGATCCTAGGACTCCAGGATCATGACCTGAGCCGAAGGCAGTCGTCCAACCAACTGAGCCACCCAGGCGCCCCCAACCCTGTTCACACTCTTGGCATTACTCTTGAATAGGATGTTGCAAAGTCAACACATATTTTCTAAGAAGTGGAAAACTATGATCCAGAATTAAGTAAGACAGAAGCAAAAAAAAAAACCAAACTCACAGAATGGAAATTAAAGTTATTTAGAGATAGGAGTTTATTCAAAGTTCTTACATTAAAAATTGCGAAAACCTTGCCATTTCTTTCTCCAGCATAATCATGACACTCCACTGAGGATTCAGATTTTCATCAAGACCTTTCAAAAGGTGTGGGAAGCGCCTTACAATGCCCAGTACCCAGGAGAACAGACTTCAATATGTGCCACACTTGCCCTCTAGTGGGCCTTTGTGGGCATTGCAGTTCCCTGGGTTTTTGGGTTTTCAGCCAGAGGTCTTTTTGGGGTGTTTTTTTAATAAACATAAGCCCCAATAATATTTATTCCATTAACTGTTAAATTGAAAAGGATGCTGTTAAAGGGATTTTCCAGTTTATTCTCATGAGTGGCTAAATATCGTTGTTTTATTTACACAACTAGTTTGCCTTGTAAACTTTCTTTCGTAAAAGTTTTTTTCGTAAAAGAAAAACTTCAGTGCACTCCAGGTCCAATTAGGCAAATTCCAAATTAACGACTTTATAGTATTTAAGTAGAACAAAATGGCATTCCATTATGTGAGTAATTATAATAGTGATTTTTTAAATATTTTGGGACTGTCACATGAGGTACCTTCCTTCCAATTCAGAAGACTTGTGCAGTTTTCATTATTGTTGTTTGCTCGCTATTTAACACTTACATTAATTTGTGACCACACCAAAGCAAAGGACAGATGAAAAATCTCAGCCTATCAATTACTGTTTCCACTTAGAATAGAATTTCGGCACGTACTAACAAATTCCAACTTACCACCAAGTTTGCCTCCTTTTGGCCAACGTAACCTAACTATTAGGAATAAGTTTAGTGTAAATGTGTGACACTCAAAATAACAGTGATTTAAAGATGATGATAAACCTTTAGCTCTTTATTGTGTAAACAAATTTCAAACCTAAGAATTAATAGGGGCCTTCATGTTCAGCAAAGGCTGAGGTTTATTCTAGCTTGTTACTAAACCATGCGCAGTACATGAATTTCACTTCCTGGTCCATGGTTTCTGATCTGTTTCCAGGTAACATATCCACACAGCAGCCAGCAGCAAGGAAGAGGAAAAACAGGGCCACTCTTCTTTAGGATCCTTCTTGGAAGTTGTACCCATTACAACTACATTCAATTGGACAGAACTTTTTCACATCACCACACCCGGCTAAAATGTCTTTATTCTGGGTTGCTCTGTTCCAGCTAAAAAATCAAGAGTTCCAATACTATGGAAGAAAGCAGAATTGCTATCTGGGGACACACAGCAGTATTTCCCACAGTTTATAATCCTACTGATTGCCTTCATTTGACAGTTCCTACTCTTTTCTGTTTTTTGCATGTTTTCTACTGAGAGGTAACACCGTCCTCCTTTTCGTTTGTCTTCCACAGGGGACGTTCTGATGATAAAAATTGTTTCCTTTTTCTCCCTCTTCTTTCTCTAAGTAAACTTGTCACTTGGCCTGCCAGTTTTCACCATGTTGGTGCATTCATTCCTTCCACAGGCGATGGCTGTACCACCTGGCCCTCTGCAGCTGCTGGGAGTGCTGCTTACCATTTCCCTGGGCTCCATCAGGCTCATTCAGGCTGGCGCTTACTATGGGATCAAGCCGCTGCCACCACAAATTCCTCCTCAGATCCCACCACAAATTCCACAATACCAGCCTCTGGGCCAGCAAGTACCTCACATGCCTTTGGGCAAAGATGGCCTTAGCATGGGCAAGGAGCTGCCCCACATGCAGTATGGCAAAGAGTATCCACATCTACCCCAATATATGAAGGAAATTCAGCCAGTGCCAAGAATGGGCAAGGAAGCAGCACCTAAGAAAGGCAAAGGTAACATCATATTCCTGTCCTGTTAGGAAACACCAGTTTTCCAAAATCTGAAACTATAAGATCAGGGGGGGAAGCTAAATTTTAGAAATTTTTATTTTGGAAAGTGTTACTGACATTCACTGTTTATGGTGCCCTCAACTCTATCCTTGAAAAGTTCAAGACTCAAAAATACAAACAAAATTACTATTTTATGTTGTGCTTTATTATTTTAACAGCATTAAATGGCACAAAACAAATTTTTACTCCCTTATTCATTATCTCTTCCAACATTTCGCAACTATTTAATGAGCATCTATTTTTGTGTCAGAAGCTGGGCCAGATGCTGGGGAATTAAAGCAGGCAGGGGTGGGGGCAGTGACAAGCCTACAGGAAGCTGCTGGAAGGTGCAGAGAGCAGGAGTGCTCTGGCCTCTTCCAAACTTGTCTTCCCTGACCGTGAGGGAAACCAATCCAGATTCACTCCCTCTCACTGACACTCACGCAAAAAGGCTCTGCTTAAGATGGTTAAAACTAGAGATGGACAGGTTATCAATGAAATTTTCTCAGCAACACGCACGATGCCCTCGAGTGAAAATCGCACATGACTCAGTGCAGCAATATATTATCAGCAAGAATTAAACAAAAAACAAAAAACAAAAAACAAAAAAAACGATGGACATTGGGGAGGGTATGTGCTATGGTGAGTGCTGTGAAGTATACTGTAAACCTGACGATTCACAGACCTGTACCCCTGGGGCTAATAATACATTATATGTTTATAAAAAAATTTTTAAAAACTATAAAAAAGAAAAAAGAAATCCACTATCTTAAAGAAACAGCTTTCAAATGCTTTTCTGCGGTTTTTCAAGACCACAAGATTTGAAATAGGAATAAATTCTAGTTCTTAAGAACCAACAGCCTTAAAAGATTTCAAGGAAAGTTTACAGCATCATCTAGTGTACAAAGAAAAACTTGTGCTAGAATACCTTTTAAAAAGTATCTTTGAATACCATTAAAACTGCGTTTTCCCCAACAAGTACCTGGCTGACTTGCTTCTGCTTCAATAAATAACTTTGGAAAACTCAAAATTAAAAAAAAGTGACTAGTCAGACTTCTTTAATGGGAGAGTAATGTTGTTAAAGACCTACTATGTTAGGAATATATAAATATAAATGTAAATATAAATATATATATATATGTATATATGAATGAAAGCACTTTGTGAACCAGGTGCTGGACAAATGCCAGTGTTTTTAAGAGTGCTTTCATTAAGCTACTACACTTATTAACCAATAAACTGAGAGGAGACCATGAAGGGTAAGGACTGAATGTAGAGATGACAATTTTTCCCACTGTCTTCTAGCCATATTCACTAGTTATTCAACACCTACAAAATGCTTATCACTGTGAGAGACACTTTCTTAAAACTTCATGAGGTTCATCTGGATTCCTAAGAAACTTAGCATTTGTAGGAAAGGAATTGCATCAACATAGCAATTCCCTTTGAGGAGGTAGAGGCCATTCCTACTGGTCCCTAAAAAGGCAGGAACTCTAGGTCTGGGGTACTAGTGAATTTGGTGTTAAGAGGCTTAGAGGCCAGAAATGAAAGACCTGGAAATAACATAATACTGTATGTAAACCATATTTCAATTAAAAAAAAAAAAAAGAACACCTCTCTGAAACTAGTTGTCTTCGTCAGTAAAGTAAGATTTGTTGAGAAAATCAATGGCATGGGTAATTAAAAATGTTAAGTAAATATTAAAGCATCCTAAAAACTTTTGAGTTGCTAGAGCTGGTCATTCAGAAAACCCTAGCTAAGAACAGAGAACATGCCAGGCCTGTGCTGGACACCCAGGACTCCTGATGAGGAAGACACGACCCTGCTCTAGATGCTTTTGATATCGTAGTATGTCCTACACACTGCTTAGAAATAATATGCTGTTATCGTACTAGACTATCTACTTAGCATAAATGAAGTATTCCCAATTTGCTTCTCTTCGGGAGCTGATATTCCACTTAGGGGATTATCTCAGCCATTTGTTTCCCTTCCTTTCTTGGGGGCCCTGCCTGACTTTTGGCACTTCCTGTACTTATTCTGATGGGTACCAGACTGCAACCGTAGAATTTGCTAAGAATATGAGTTCTACAGTCTATTTAGCTCAGTGAGAAAGGGAATGGTCAGGATTAAGAAGTGACCACAGGTTAACATAAAACTTTGAGACTGTAAATTTCATTTATGTTTCATTTCAGCAGCATAGAACATCCGGAGTTGTGTTGCTCTGAAAGGCACAGTATAATCATCGTAACAGATATTGAAAACAATTTGTGAAAGCATAACGTCTTTCACATCTATTATCTAATCTTGTAGTTGCACTGTATTGCATGTGGGGACGAGCAGAAGGAGAGGGAGAGAGAATCTCAAGCAAACTCCCTGCCACGTGTGGAGCCCTACACGGGGCTTGATCCCTCGACCCTGAGATTATGACCTGAGCTGAAATCAAGAACCAGCCACTCGACCTACTGAGCCACCCAGGCACCTCATGTGGAAGATGTTATTAAATCACACACAAGATAAAATACTTCTATTCTTCCCTGAATCCACATGAAAATTACTTTCCCTAAAGCATCATACTGTATTTCAACACAAAAGGAAATATTATTTAGCCACAAACTATTATATAAAAAAACAAAGACATAAAAAAGTACAGCATTATGTAGATAAACTAATAAAAAAATAAAAATGGAGAATGACTCCATTCTTTAAAATACACACACACAGACACACATGCACATACACACCCACACCTAGAACACATGAAATGGAAATACATATAAATATCAAGTAATTATAGGCAAATCTGATTTTTCTTTATCCCTTTTTCAATTTTCCAAAATCCCCATACAGAACACACCATAACAAAAGTTTTGTAATTAGAAAAATGTTTCTTCGTTATTTTTTAGCTTTTCTCCTTAACCAATGTTGATAAAAGCAGCTACAGATATCAGTTCTCAAACACTATTTCAAACATAACAAAGCAATTATTAGCTTGATAGTTCTTTAAGTACTGATAGTCCTGGAAGACGAACACATTATTCCTAGTGTTTCCTCTCGATAAGTAATAAACTAAGGTGTCAGAACTAAATAATGATCATCATGACTTCCTTGAAGAATAACAACTATTAATTTTTCTCTCTTTTTCCCCCTTCTCCCTCCTCCCTCTCCCACTCTCTCTCCCAGTAGAAATACCATTAGCCAGCTTACGAGGGGAGCAAGGTCCCCGTGGAGAGCCTGGCCCAAGAGGACCACCTGGGCCCCCCGGCTTACCAGGCCATGGGATACCTGGAACCAAAGGAAAACCAGGGCCACAGGGATATCCTGGAATTGGAAAACCAGGTATGCCTGGAATGCCAGGAAAGCCAGGAGCCATGGGAATGCCTGGAGCAAAAGGTGAAATTGGACCTAAAGGGGAGATCGGGCCTATGGGGATCCCAGGGCCGCAAGGACCTCCAGGGCCTCACGGACTTCCTGGCATTGGAAAACCAGGTGGTCCAGGGTTACCAGGGCAACCAGGTGCAAAGGGAGAGCGAGGGCCAAAAGGACCACCAGGACCTCCAGGCCTTCAGGGTCCTAAAGGGGAGAAGGGCTTTGGGATGCCAGGTTTGCCAGGCCTAAAGGGTCCTCCAGGGATGCATGGCCCTCCTGGTCCTGTTGGACTTCCAGGAGTGGGCAAACCCGGAGTGACAGGCTTCCCTGGGCCCCAAGGCCCCCTGGGAAAGCCAGGTCCTCCAGGGGAACCTGGGCCCCAAGGCCCTGTTGGGGTCCCAGGAGTTCAAGGACCTCCTGGGATACCTGGAGTTGGGAAACCAGGCCAGGACGGGATCCCTGGCCAGCCAGGATTTCCAGGTGGCAAAGGGGAGCAAGGACTGCCAGGGCTGCCAGGACCCCCAGGCCTTCCAGGAATTGGGAAACCAGGCTTCCCGGGACCCAAAGGTGACAAGGGCATAGGCGGTCTTCCTGGGGCTCTAGGACCAAGAGGGGAGAAAGGACCAGTAGGTGCCCCTGGAATAGGGGGTCCCCCAGGAGAGCCAGGCCTGCCTGGAATCCCAGGTCCTATGGGTCCTCCAGGTGCTATTGGTTTTCCTGGACCCAAAGGAGAAGGTGGGGTTGTAGGGCCACAGGGGCCACCAGGTCCCAAGGGTGAGCCAGGGCTTCAGGGCTTCCCAGGAAAGCCAGGTTTCCTTGGTGAAGTAGGGCCCCCTGGCATGAGGGGTTTGCCAGGTCCCATAGGGCCTAAGGGGGAAGCTGGTCATAAAGGTTTACCAGGGCTCCCTGGTGCTCCAGGGCTGCTGGGACCAAAGGGAGAACCAGGAATCCCAGGGGACCAGGGTTTACAGGGCCCTCCAGGCATCCCAGGGATCGCAGGCCCAAGTGGGCCCATTGGACCACCTGGAATGCCAGGCCCCAAAGGAGAACCTGGCATCCCAGGGCCCCCTGGGTTCCCTGGAGTAGGGAAGCCTGGGGTAGCAGGACTTCATGGGCCCCCGGGGAAGCCTGGTGCCCTTGGTCCTCAAGGCCAGCCGGGACTTCCAGGGCCCCCAGGCCCTCCAGGGCCCCCAGGGCCCCCAGCTGTGATGCCCCCTACACCACCACCCCATGGAGAGTATCTGCCCGATATGGGGCTGGGAATTGATGGAGTGAAACCCCCCCATGCCTATGGGGCTAAGAAGGGCAAGAATGGAGGGCCTGCCTACGAGATGCCTGCTTTTACAGCTGAGCTGACTGCGCCTTTCCCACCTGTGGGGGCCCCCGTGAAGTTTGACAAACTGCTCTATAATGGCAGACAGAACTACAACCCCCAGACGGGCATCTTCACCTGCGAGGTTCCTGGGGTCTACTACTTCGCCTACCACATCCACTGCAAGGGGGGCAACGTGTGGGTTGCTCTGTTCAAGAACAACGAGCCCATGATGTACACATATGATGAGTACAAAAAGGGTTTTCTGGACCAGGCGTCTGGGAGTGCGGTGCTGCTGCTCAGGCCAGGAGACCGAGTGTTCCTCCAAATGCCCTCAGAACAGGCTGCAGGACTGTATGCTGGGCAGTATGTCCATTCCTCCTTTTCAGGATATTTATTGTATCCCATGTAAGAAAAAAAAAAAAAGAAAGAAAGAAAGAAAGAAAAGAAAGAGATTTAAAGAAGAAAATGGCACACCGAAAAAATCCAAATGAAAAACACAATTGCTTCAAAACATTTATATAGTTGGAAAGTTATATTTAAGTGAAAATCTAAACCATCATGTACAAATAAAAACTAAGATGCATGTTGAATGCTCTGCATAGCAGCCTGTAATTAAAAATGATGGGATAGATTTATGTATCAAGTACTGACACTTGTGTTGTACCCACTGGAATCATATTAGCTGTTGTATTGTTATATGCTTCCATGATAACCTGCTTATTCAGATCAGTCAATATATTTCAGTATGGAAGATCATAGCTAATGAAAGTCACTTGCTCATATTGTTTAAAGATTTCTAAATATGACTTAAGGAAATGTCCATGATAATAATTACCGTATTTATTTGCATAATTTCCTCTGTCTTTGGGCAGATATTTTGCCAGGAAGGTGGGGGAGGAGTCCTATTGTGTGATAGCCCCAGTGGGAGGGAGTCAGGGGAGCAGAAGGTTTTTAGCCAAAGGCTATTTCCCTCCTGTCAGAGGCTGTGTCTTTTATGGACACAAGTCCTCCTCAGAATTGTGTATCTCCTGTCTCTAAAAGAACAAGTGAGTCAGTCGCCTGCGGTGTAATTTACTCAGTAAATTCTGTGTGCATTGCACTGGATGAGACATGTGAGGGACATAAGACAGTGCTCCAAAAGGAGCTAAAAAAAAACACTTGGGAGACAGGAGCCATAATTAACTCACTTATTTCTCAAGGATCTTTTTTGTTTTATTTTCTATAATTTTTTTCCTTCCTTCCATGTAATTTCCATGATGACTCAACTAATATAAACTTGTGGAAGTCGTAAGAAAAAAATAGTAACTTTCCAGTTTTGTGGAATGTTCATTATCAACATCAGTTTTTAATTGTGTTTACATGGGTATAAAAATCCCCTTCCTTTCCCTACTATTCAAATGACTACAATGAGGTTTCACCCATGAAGGGGCTATTGCTATTTTTCAGTAGCGGTTGAATTTTGAAGAAATTTCTTGGTGTAGTATCTATGCAAATTGGAATGTTGTCTCAGATTCCAAACTCAATTTCCAAAATCCAAGCCATTCTTTATTTGGGGAAAAAAAAATTTTCAGAATTACATAGGAAAATAACTTTTTGAAAAAATAATTTCTTAAGTTTTAAATTTAAAAATGGATCTACTACTTCCGAGTGTAGGTACTAAAATTGTAAAAAAAGAAGTTTGCTTCTTTACAAGCAAACTGTGGAAGAGCTATGTGAAATGTCAAAGGGCATAAGAGCCCGTGCTTCTTCTGTCACCTTATACTCAGCACAAGTCAAGAGTCAATAGAAGTTTAAAGAGAAAAATGAGTATCTTTCTTTCTAGGTTTTTACTTAGGTACATACTAACCACTGCAGGCATTCAAATCTCGTTTCAAAACATAGGCAAAATATTTCAGTCAGCTATGAGTCTGCTGCTGATACTACAAGCAAAGGGGGAAATGATGTGGGGCTGTGGTGGTAGAATCTTGTATCTGTTTCTCAAAATTAAGAGTGAGAAGTTAAGGGGAAAGATACAGACGGAAAAATACACAAATAAATACGGTATATACACACATGGAAATGTGTCTCTGTCAAATCTGAATCACTTTAATCATCAAGAAAATTCTCGTTAACCTAATAAGTGTCTTTCCCTTGTATGGTATATGAGCACCATTTCTTCTCAAATTCTTAAGAAGAGAAATGAGTTCATTACCAGAGGGTTTCTTATTCACTGCTTTTACATGACAAACTTTTTTCATCAAAAGATAGCTGACCCAACCTTCATTTTCAAAGCAGACAGCGTCTATGTGGTCAAACATCCTTCAAGTTGGTCTTGAGGATACTGGTTTTGGACTGATGACTATGGGAGGCAACAGGGATCCATTGGGCTCCTTCTGCTGTATAGCTGCATTGAAACGGCTTGGAAGCAAGTCTGATCAGCTGATCTGTAAATCCGTATTTATCTGTACATGTATGGGCTTTTTATTTCCACCAAGTTAAGAGAGGCAGTACCTCTTTAGTTAAGATCAAACTTCTTTTAAAAATACCTTCCAACTTATTTATTGGTTGTTACTCAATTGCATATATATATATATATATATATATATATATATATAACTGTGCGTGAGTGTGTTAATTATCAGGCATATGCTTCTAACTTTTAGATAGGGGAGGAGCAAAATCTATGCCAGATACTGTGTATTCTATAATGGTGCTAATCTCAGAGCTAAATGAATTACTCCATTTAATTAAAAAAAAGAGTTTTAAATAATTATCTATGTGTCTGTGTTTCCCTTTTAAGTGTTGCACATTATGCTAACACGTTAGTGTAAAAGCAGATGAAACGACCACATGTTCAAAAGTCTAGGGACAGTGCTTTAATCCCTATTTAATTCAAAACCAACTAGAACTTTTCCATGTGAAATGGACCAAACTGGCATTATGTTATTTAAACACAGAGTATTAATGCAGTATGACATCCCACAGAGGAAAAGAATGTCTGTAGTGGGTGACTGTTCTCAAATATTTTACAGAACACCATGAAAGGTGACCAGACTGGTGACTTTTTTGAGTTTCCATGATTAGATTTGAGACTTGTCAATAGCAAATCATTTTTGTATTTAAATTTTTGTACAGATTTGAAAAAAAGACATATTAAATATCTTTAAAAGTATGTTTCTCATCTTGTTCATATCACTGAGTGGACACTGAACCTCATACTTTTTTTATCCCGTCGTATACTGAAGAGCTGCTGAAACAGAGACCAAAAACAATCGCAGCTTAAACAGGACAGTTATTCCTCTTTGACATAATAGCTCTGAGCATCAGCAGTCCAGGGCTCATGTAGTAGTACCTTGCTGCTTTTCTGCCCCAAAGGTGTTGCCCTCATCCCCAAAGTCAGGACAGCTAACCATCACAGCCACATTCCAGCCATTGGGAAGGTGAAAAAATCAGGAAGGGGAGGGCATGCTCCCTAATTAAAGAACTCAAGTCAGGGGTGCCTGGGTGGCTCAGGGGGTTAAGCCTCTGCCTTTGGCTCAGGTCATGATCTCAGGGTCCTGGGATCGAGCCCCGCATCGGGCTCTCTACTCGGCGGGGAGCCTGCTTCCTTCCTGCCTCTCTGCCTACCTGTGATCTCTGTCTGTCAAATAAATAAATAAAATCTTAAAAAAAAAGAACTCAAGTCAGTAGCTGCTTAGTCCTTCCTCCCACATTCTATTGCACTGAATTTAGTCACACTGCCCAAAGCTGCCAAGAAAGTGAGGGAATTTGAATAATTATTCAGGGTAACAACATGTCCAGCTGAAATTCAGGGACTCCCTTAACATGGAAGAAGGGAAAATAGATACTAGGGGATAATTAGCTGCTGCTAATTACCTGTCACACCCATCATAAAAGAAGTACCACAAACCTCTCTTCCTCCAGAAGAAACCAATCTTCAAATACTCTATTCTATTTTAGTTGGCCACAGTAGAGCCAACTATTCTGAGGGGAGAGAGTGGTGAGCAGAGGCAGACCTGCTTCAAGAACCTAAGAGTCTTAAAAAACATCATTGATAAGGAAAGAATTCTGCTGTGATGACTCATCAAGCTCAAGATGATTGTAACTATGTCTAGAATATTATAAAAGGATTATTCAAACCATTCCATAAGCAATTATCATGTCTGTGGCTGATTAACTCACTTGCTTAAGCCATCAATGTGGAAGCTTAAGACCATAGCTTCCATTCCCATTTAGCCCAATTAGTTCTATTTCTTTCCATAGCTAAAGACTCTTTTATAACATGGATCAATCATCTTGTATGTGCATAGTGTTGGTCACAAAAATAAGAAGAAGGATTGATACAGAAGACACAGGCAGGGAAGAATATACAGTTGGAATTCAGAGTGCTAGAGGAGCAGAGCAAACCCATCATCACAATGGCACTCAGGCATTCTTTTATGTTAAAAGAAAATGCAAAGTAGTCCCTACTTTGCACTCAATACCACTAGGCAATGTGAAGGATACAAAAGCAACAGAGAACATAACCCTTCTTAAAACAAACAAACAAAAAAACTATCTTCTGTTTGGAGGAAATTCATATTTTTGTTAAAGAAGAAATTAACTTCCAGGTGACTGTGAGGTGGTGTGGTGCTGATTGGATGCACTCTAGACTGGAGGCAGGCTAGATTTTGAAAGTGAAAGACCAGTTCATGCTGACGTCTCCTCCATAATTCCTCCTCACCCCTCAAAACACAGCTCAAGCATCACTTCCTCTTCCCTCCTGCTCAGTGTTAGTCGCCTTCTCCCCTGTGACCATCCTGCCCTGTACAGTCTTCTGTCCCTTCACTCCTCCTGCCTTGTAACTGACCTATTTCTGTTGCCCATATTTGATAGAGCATATGGTCCTTGAGAGCAGGCACCTTCTTTCATCATTCATCCATGGCCCAACCAGAGTGCTTGTCCAGTACCAAGTGGGAAGGAAGAAAGAAAAATGAATCTCTCAAGGCTGCTGTGTGTGGGAGGCAGTGCTAAAGCTGATATGAGTTGCAACTGAACCCAGCTCTGGGATTCTAAGGTTATACAGATTATATATTCCAAGTTATTTAGAAATTCAACTGGAATGAAACCTAATAACAGATAGGCTTTTGGAGATGATTTTTAAAGAAATCATTTTTAATTTGATGGAATTTGAATAGCAAAGGAAATCACAAGAGGAATAGGCTCTCCTCCTCTAATAGAGAGGAGGAAACTTTTTTTTTAATTTAAATTCAATTAGCCAACATATAGTATGTCATCAGTTTCAGATGTAGAGAGGAAACTGGTATTCTGTGAGTGTGCATGTGTATGTGTGTGTGTATTTTCTGGGACAGGTTGGGGACAAGACCGCTGGGATAATGGATATGGCCTGAGTAGATCAGAGAATCTATTCAAGGACTAGTAGAGGAAATCAAGTTAAAAACCAAAGAAAGGTCAAATGATATAGGGCTTTACATATAAGGAAGAGGCATTTATATTTTACCTAATATGCCCTAAGAAGACATCCCTTAAATGGGAAAATGGTATGAAAGTATTTTAGAAAAGTTACTTTGATGATTCTATGAAGAAGGTGAATTACAAGTGGTAAAACCAATGAGGAGATCAGATCAGCTTCAATTCAGAAAAGCGAGAATGGGTTGACAGCAAAAAGTCCTAAATAAGTCTCATGAGTAAAGGTCACATATCAGGTCAGGTGTCAGGGTTTAAGGACTACAAAACAATGGAGCTATTTCAAGGGCAAGGAAATGGAATAAAGAAGAATGGAAAACTAAAGAGACAGTTCAAAGACTGAGGTGACCTTGGGGTCAATCCCAGGATGGCCTTAGGAGGGAGAAGAAAGCTTGGCCCAAAAGGTGGTTTCTTCTGACTCATACACCTGGAAGACTGGGATGGTACCTACCCTGGACAAAAATTGATGATCCACCAGCACCGCCTGCTCCAAGCAGGGAAATGAGAAGATGCTCAGCTTGTTTATAGACTTATAGGACTTCCCTGTTAGTGGGAGTAAGATGCCTGTGTTCCACAAGTGGATTTGGCAGGGAGATGAAAGGTGGATCCATGAGCTTGGGAAGAGACATGGTGGCCTACCACAATATGGGAGAAAAAGACCAGCTTGAAATTAGTAGCAACATTCGCAGACAAAAATCATCAAATTGCTTTAAAATATCCTCCTTTCTTCCTGCAAGAATTTATTTAACAAATCCTTCATAATAGATAATAGCAAATATAAATATCATCCCAATCCATACAGAATTACAATGAATTTTAAGTATACAGGGCCAACAAAGAATCCAAATCAATCATGATTCACTACATTTCAGAAAAGCTTTCTCCTTAATGGTTTTTGTGATTCTAAAAACACAAATGTTCACATCATTCTCTATCATGAAGAAGAAAAATATCTATGGAGTAAGAGACTTGAGGTTATTTTTCTTTTAGCAAAGAGTTACACAGAATTTCTGATGCTTTCTTTCATTTTCAAAACCAATATTTAGGTCAGGATAAATTTGATCTTCAAACAAGTTTATTTTTTTATGATATCAAAAAGCTCTTATTGATTTTTATTAACAGAAAAATATTTTTTTGCTAATTCCTGGAGATAAGTGTAATGGAATTTAAATCAAAAGTGGGGCACATCATTCCATTTTAATAAGGTATTCAGAAGTTTCTCATCTGTGTTACTGAAACACGGGACTATCTAATCAAATTTTCCTTTAAGGCATCCAGAACAATTCCAGAGATTTTTTTTTCTTTTACTATCTTACTGCAAGTAAAAATAGATTTTTATTAAAATCAAAAGCTCTTCTAAATTAAAGTTTATGAATCCTGTGGAGACTCACATTTCACATACCTTGTTAAAAAACTAAGACTTAAAAGTTAATTTTGTAATGAGCATGGCCAAGTCACTTTTCATTTAACAAGTGACTGGCTGGCAGCAGTGTTCACATCTGCTCTTTATTCATGAGATGAGAGACACAATGGGGAAAATCTGATGGAATGTTTACCAGTCTCCAATGGTCTACTATTAATAATAGTCACCTTTCCCCATCAAAATGAAGCTGTCTTCATCATTTGCTCTACCAAACTGGAGCCATCAATATAGAACCGTTAGGAAAGGGCTCTGAGGTCAGACTCAAAGGAAAAAAATCTCAACTCTTCTATTTAACAGCTGGTCACCTTGAGTCAAGTATTTAACCTCTTTAAATTTTAGCTTTTGTGCCTATACTATAAAATAGTAAGTAATAATAGTAACGATCTTCTACAACAGTTGGGAGAGTGGATGAAGCAGTAGGGTGTGGTAGAGAGGGGTAACAATTGCTACTATTGACTGAGTGCCAACCATGTACCAGAAACTGTCTCAAGTGTTTTTATGTATTAACCTAGTTACTCCTCGTAGTAATCTATCATTAGCTTCATTTTATAGCTAATGAAAATGTGCCATAATAACTTGCCTAAGATCTAACAAATGGCAATGCCAGGATTTTAACTCAAGCATCTGGCTTCATGGTCCACAAGGCAGAAGATAAAAGTTCTCACCTGTCTAAGCAACTACCAATGAGGGCTCAGGATATTAGCTTGCCTCAAAAGAGAAAGAGAGATAACCAGTTCTCAGTTATTTCTTGGATATTATCACTACCAAAGGCAATAGAAACAGCCGGCTACAGAGGACTATATTGACAGGTTCTAGCAAATCTATCCCTTAGGAGATAAGAGGGCAGATATATGTGACTTTAAAAACTAAAGAGACCATCTCACACCCATTAGGGTTGCGACCAGTGGGGGGAAAAAAAAAGCAGGCAATAAGTGTCAGCGAGGATGTGAGAAAAATTGGAGCCCCTGTGCACTGCTGATGAGAATGTAAAATAGGGCAATCACTGTGAAAAACAGTGTGGTGGTTCCTCAAAAAACAAAGAGTAAAACCACCATATGATCCAGCATTTCCACTTCTGGGTATATACCCAAAAGAACTGGAAGCAAGGATTCACACAGATGTCCACCCATGTTCATAGCAACTTTATTCACAATACCTAAAAGATGGAAACAACCCAAATGTCCACTGCTGGATGAATGGATAAACAAAATGTGGTATACACATACAAGTGACTATTATTCAGGCTTAAAAAAACAAAAAAAAATGAAATTGTGACACATGCCACAACGTGGATTAACCCAGAGGGCATTATATTAAGAGAAATAAGCCAAGCACAGGACAAATGTTGTATGATTTCACTTATATAAGGTATCTAGTCATATTCATAGACAGAAAACAGAAGGGTGACTGCCCTGAGCTGAAGAAGGTGGTAATGTTAAATTATTGCTTAACGGATACAGAGACTTGATTCTTTTTTTTTTTTTAAGATTTTATTTATTTATGACAGAGAGAGATAGCAAGAGAGGGAACACAAGCAGGGGGAGCTGGAGAGGGAGAAGCAGACTCCTGGCTGAGCAGGGAACCAGATATGGGGCTCAACCCCATGACGCTGGGATCATGACCCCAGCTAAAGGCAGATGCCCAACAACTGAGCCCCCCAGGCATCCCCAGAGATTCAATTCTGCAAGAAAAAAGAGTTCTGGTCATCAATGGTGGGGATAGTTGCATAAAATTGTCAATGTTAAAAACTATCATGTTAAAAATGGCTAAGATGGTAAACATGATGTTACGCTCACTTTACCACAAATTTAAAAAGTAGTTAAACAAAAGTAGGAGGAAAAGAAGAGAACTGGAAATGACCTCCAGCTGCCTCCCTTACCTCCAAGTTTCCGCACAGTGTTCACCAAGTGGGTAAGGAGTCTAAAAAGCTGCAAGTCCCAGCCTCTGCCAGGCAAGCTCTGGCAGACCTCTGTGGGGACTGCCACTTAACTGCCCCTTCTCTACTTCAGCAAAGATTACCCTGTAGGGAATTAAGACCTGGCTGCCAGACAGTCCACCTCATCCAGTGGCTCCAAAGTACAAACTAGACTTAAGGTTCCTTTCTTCTTCACGAATAAATGTGCATGACAATTTTAGGGTTCCAAAGGTGAAGTTAAAAATAGGGTTTTTCTTCCTATAAATGAAGGGATCTTTATAGAACCCATACATACTTAAGTTATGAAAGAAACAAAACTAAGTTTTACTTCAGCCACCTGGCCTCACCAAGCCTGTGGCAAGAAAGGGAACTTTCACTGGCACTCTAGGCACATAACCTGTCTGGGTTAGAAGGAAGCAAAAACTGACACAACAAGAAATAGTAAGTGGTGGAGAGGTTGTGTAGAAAGGGGAACCCTCTCAGAGTGTTGGTGGGATTGCAAGTTGGTGCAGCCACTTTGGAGAACAGTGTGGAGGTTCCTCAAAAAATTAAAAATAGAGCTACCCTATGGCCCAGCAATTGCATTACTGGGTATTTACTCCAAAGATACAGATGTAGTGGAAAGAAGGGCCATATGCATGCTAATGTTCATAGCAGCAATGTCCACAATAGCCGAACTGTGGAAGGAGCCAAGATGAGATGCCCTTCAACAGATGAATAGATAAAGAAGATGTGGTCCATATATACAATGGAATATTTCAGCCATCAGAAAGGATGAATACCCAACTTTTGCATCAACATGGATGGGACTGTAGGAGATTATGATGAGTGAAATGTGTCAAGCAGAGAAAGACAATTATCATAAGGTTTCACTTATTTGTGGTACATAAGGAATAGCATGGAGGACATTAGGAGAAGGAAGGGAAAAACGAAGGGGGTTTATCAGAGAGGGAGATGAACCATGAGAGACTATGGACTCCAGGAAACAAACTGAGGGTTTTAAGATGGAAGAAGGGTGGGGGGATGGGTGAGCCCGGTGATGGGAATTAAGGAGGGCATGTATTGCATTGAGCACTGGGTACTGTATGCAAACAATGAATCATGGAACACAATATCAAAAACTAATGATGTACTGTACGGTGACTAACATAATAAAATAAATAAATAAAAATAAAAATAAATAAAAAAGGAAAGCCAACATGGTTCTAGGAATAGGCAGGTCCCCAAAGAACATCATCTCCCTCTCATGGTGCAAAGAGAAACAGCAGTTCCACTCGCAGGTTTTTTTCTACCATGAATTCAGTGGGTCAGGAATTTTGTAGATGACATAGTGGGGATGGCTTCTCTCTGCTCTGTGATGTCTAGGACAACAACACAGGGTGAATAAATGGCTGGGGCTTAGGATCACCAAGAGGTATCTTCATTTACAGGTCTGGCTATTGATGCTGATTGTCCAGAGACCTCAGCTGAGCTGTAGGCAAGAACACCTACATATGTTATTTGCATGTTGTTTCTCTATGCAGGCTATGTTGGGCTTTCTGATAGCACGACACCTGGGTTCCACATGAACATCTCAAGGTAGGAATGTCAAAGTCACACTGTAAGGAAAGTATGACAGATGGGAAATATTGGTGGCTATCTCTGGAAAATACAATGTGCCATATGTCTACCTGTTTGCTTAGTGTCTTGTCTGTGGTAGATACTTTCTGGTGGGCCTAGACATAGGACACAAAAATCCACACACTTTTGCCTACTCCCTTAGGTACCTCCACATACCTCTTCCCATATCTCTTTGCTATTGAACTTCAAATACTGTATCTTACAGGCCCTTGACACACTCAACCACACCATTCACTATTGCTCAGGATTGTTTGTCCTTATCTCAGACTTCTCTTGCCATTCAGAGGAGATGGTTCAATGTACATATTGAAGTTCTGCCCACTGTCCATCACTGTCCTTTATGGCCCCTTCCCAAGTGGGATGGTAGAATAGTAGCAGTTCTACCTCCCACCATTGTCAGTTCTACCAACATAACCAAGCTTGAACCAGTCTTGAGAATTTTCCTCTATCATCAGTTGGTCATAGGGAACACCCCCCCCCCATGAGGCTGCAGGTGTGAGCTGAGGAATACAAGAGACATGGTGACCTGAACCAATTGTTTATTTATCTTATTTTTGACTTCTGGGCGGGCTTAGATGTATCTTATATAAACCATTCCTATTGTTCAGTAGCTGTTGATGTGTGTACCCAACCTTACCAAACCCAGATCTTGAAGGGACAGCTCTGTTCATATAATCATTTGATGTTCCATTGTCAAATGTTCAGTTTCTACTACAACAAAGTATCAAGCCAGTGGTTGCATTTTGAATAGTTGAGCTATAGAAGGCATGGCCTTATTCTAGAACTCTAGGAGTTTGTGCTATGATTCTCCGTTTAGGTCCAGCCAGATTCCCTACAGCATCATTATCTGTCACCTAGCACCTACAGGTTGCCACATCATTATGAACTGAATGCAAGAGCAGCTCATATTACAACCTGGAAGTGGTGCTGGGCCCTCTTTTCTCAAAACTGATAGCCTTGGGGCGCCTTGGTGGCTCAGTGGGTTAAAAGTCTGTCTTCAGCATGGGTCATGATCACAGGGTCCTGGGATTGAGTCCCGCATCAGGCTCCCTGCTCGGTGGGGGGGTCTGCTTCTTCTACCCCTGCTCATGATCTCTCTCTCTCAAATAAATAATATCTTTAAAAACAACAACAACAACAGCAACTGGTAGCCTTTTGAGTCACCTAACTTAGCTGACATCTGATAAATGCCCTTTTAAAAAATTTTTTAGCATTTTAAAAATTTTTATTTATTTTTAAAGATTTTATTTACATATTTGACACAGAGAGAGAGCATGCATATGCAGGGAGAGCAGTAGACAGAGGGAGAAGGAGAAGCAGGCCCCCCGCTGAGCAGAGCTTTTTTTTTTTTCCCCACGTGGATTTAGATCACAGGGCCCTGGGATCATGACCTGCACGGATGGCAGACACCCAGCCAACTGAGCTCTCCAGCCACCCCTTAAAGCATTTTTTTAAAAGATTTATTTATTTGAGAGAAAGAGAGACAGGGGTTCATGATCTCAAAATCCTGGGATTGAGCCCCTTGTCAGGCTCTCTGCTCAGCAGGGAGTATGTTTCTCCTTCTGTGCTTTCTCTCTCATAAATAAATAAATACATACATACATATATAAAAGAAAAAAAATGAATGACAGAGAACCTGGAACAGTTATCTACTAATGCCTATTCCCGTTTGGTTTAGAGTTGCCCTTGGGAGTACTAACTTCTTTAAATCTTGGGCTCAACAAGCTCCCATGATGTCAGAGAAGCAGACAGTAGGGATGTTCAAGGAAGGCAGCTGTCAGCATGATGAAAATGGTCTACCATAGCTGCAAGGAAGCTTAGACATGGACCAAGGGAAAATAGAGCAGGGTATTCACAGTATTGCTTCAAATTCTCTGTCCCCAGTTCCTGGCACTGAACTCCTAAAACTGTAGGAATTTCCTAAGTGATAAAGGCACGAGGAGCATCTTCTGTTCTAATATTTGGGTTTTGACCATAGTTCCTGACACAGAACTCCTAAATTCCTTGGAGTTTCCTGCATGATAATAAAGTCTTTTTTTCTAATAAAGTACCATGTGGTAGGCTCCTAGAAGGGGCTGGTCACCAGAAAGACCGAGTCATAATTTGAAGTTTGGAAACTTCAGCCTCACTCTCCAACTTCCAGGAAGGGGAAAGGAGCTGGAGATTAAGTGAATGATGAGTCATGCCTACAAGATGAAGCCTCCATAAAAATCCCAAAAGTGTGGTGTTCAGAGAGCTTCCAGGTTGGTGAACACATCCAACTCCATGGAGACAGTACCTCTTGTACTTGGGACCATTTTGGACCTTATGCATTATCTTTATCTTTCTGTTCATCTGTATCCTTCATATAAAAAACTGACATACAAAAGTATTTGTCTCAGTGCTATGAGCTATTCAAGCAAATGATCAAATCCAACAAGGGGGTCATGGTAACCTCTGATTATAGCCAATAGGTCAGAAATACAGGTGACAACCTGAAACCTAAGACTGGCATCCAAGGTGGAAGGTGGGCAGTCTTACAGGACTAAGCTCTTACCCTCTGAGGGTTGTGCTAACATCAAAGCATTTTTTTGCTTTAAAAAAATGCAACATTGCTATCTCACATTGCTAACTCTGGTTGGCATCAGAACTGAACTGAATTATAGGACACCGAGCTGGTGTGGTGTCACAGAGAATTACTTGATCTATGGAAACCCCACACATCCGGTGTCAGAGGCATGGTCAGTGTGGTATTAGTGTGAGAGTAAAGGAGGAATACAGGAGCAGTTTTCCCAGAATAAATATATGATCTATTCTAAATCTAAGGGGTTTAGCATGGCATATTATTATAAGTGAAGAGATAGTGAACTGGGAATTTCAGCCTGAAGGTAAATACAAAGATACAGAAGTATGGAAAATAATGAAAAGGCTATTGAAGACAATGTGACATCTGAATAAAGACAGACACTGAGCAGTGGAGCAGAACATGAGGTCCTAAAACTGCCCCCTAAACAAATGATCAGCTAGGTTTATGATAGAGCTATCACTGCCGATTACTGGAGAAAGGAAAGACTGTTTAAATGAATGGTGCTGGGAGGAAAAGTGAAATTGGATTCAACCCTAACACCATATACATAAACCAAATCTAGATGGACTCACGTTATAAAATAAATAAATCCCAAGAGAACCCTTGATTTCACATAGATGTAAAAGATGGTGGAGATGGGAAGGGGAGAGAGGGTGTTTCAGTGGTTATTTATTGTGGACAAAATCACTATAAAGGTTCACTAGATAAATCAAGAAAAACACATTAGCAGAAAGATATGGCAACCCACCTAATTCATTTATTCTCTGTCATTTTTGCCATTAAAATGCAATTGAATGCCAGAGAACTCTCATTCCCCTAACTGGCAGTGCATCAGATCTCCAGAGCATTCTTGAATTCTCAGGCCCCATCTCGGACCTACTCAATCAGAACCCCTGGGAGGCAGTACTCAGGAGTTTGTATTTTTAATAAATCTTAGCAGAAAATTCCACTACATGGCCAGAATTGGGAACCACAATCCTGTATCATTATTAGGTCTCAGAATTCATTGAGAAAATAGAAGCTACAAGACAGGAATGCCATCAAATCTCATTGAATGAAGTGGCCCTGCTCCCGTGAGATTGTATGTCCCCATTGGTTTTGGATCTTTAAGTGTTCCTCTCTGTGAGAACCTGACCCCTATAATTCTCCCCTCTCTTCCTTAACTCTTAGCAGCATACCCTCGTTTGGGGACCACTCTTCTTCCTTGCTTCCATGACATCACATTTGCCTAGCTCTGCTCTTCCCTCTCTAGCCATTCTCCCCTGGGCTTTTGAGCTCTCGTCCTCCACCTCACGTCTGAATAGTGAAGGTGCAATGTCTTCGTCATTTCAGGCTGCCATACACATTACCATAGACTGGGTAGTTATACAACAAACAAGCTTCTTTGGAGGCTGGAAGTCCAAATTCGTGGTGCTGGCATGGTCAGGCTCTTGATGAGGGCCCTCCCTCTCCAAATACCGTCATACTGGGATTACGATTTCAGCATATGAATTTGGAATTGGAGTGGGAGGTGGGATACAGTCTGTCCACTGCAGCTGGGAATCATTTCCTCTTCTCCACATTGTCTAAGCAATTTCAACCAGTCTCTTTCCTTCTATTTTCACCATCATACTCCAAGCAATGGCCATCTTACTTGGACGACTGCCACAGTCTCCAGCCTGCCCCTGCTCCTACTGCACTCTAGCCAGCTTTGAAAAATTTAAGCAGATCTTCTGGCCTAAAAATCTCTCATGTTCTCCAGTTTGAAATCCTTACCATGCAGAAGAAGCCCTTCAGGGTCCCTGCCTGTCTTTCCATCCTCCTCTCTTGCCATGCTCCTCTCCTAATTCTCCCACCCAGGTCACAAGTGCTGCTTATTTCTTTTATAGCACTTTTATCATCTGAAATTATTTATTGACTTGTCATCTGATTCTACTTCGTCTAAGATCAAACTCATGATTTCACCCCCAAACTATTCCCTCATTTTTGTTTTGCTAGTTTCATCAAAGATGATATCATATTTCACTTTTTAGGACTTGAAACTATTTTTTTGTCCTCTCTTCCTCACCATTTTACTTCCAAACTATTTTTCACAAATTGACAGTGATGTTCCTCACTTCAGTTCTTCTTTCTCTTCTATACTATTTTTTTCCTAGTCCATTGGATATGGGTCATTTTGGGGTCACAGATCACTCTGAGTTATGAAAGCCACGGGCAGATGGGAAGCCACCTACTGGATGGGTGACTAGAGCCAAATTACTTAATTCCCCAGCTTTAGTTTCACCATCTATAAAATAGAGAAACTAACAGTACAAACGTGAAGAAGATGTTTTTGTGCCCCTCAGCCCACTCTGAAATCAGTCCAGCGATGGAGAAAAGTTCTGGGTAGCTGCTAGAATTCCACCTCAAGCATGCTGAGTTACATAACTCTGCTCTTCTGCCTCAGGGCTTTCTTCAGTGGCAGCATAGCCCGAGAGTATCTGGAAATTCAAATTCCTGGGGACAACCTTCAACCAATAGTGGATGGCAGTCAGTGGATATCCTATTCCTTTTTTTTTTTTAAATGATTTTATTAATTTACTTGACAGAGAAAGCACAAGTGGTGGAGCTAGCAGAGGGAGAGGGCGAAACAGTCTCTCTGCCGAGCAGGGAGCCTGATGCAGGGCTCCATCCCAGGACCCTGGGATCATGACCTGAGCCAAAGGCAGCCACTTAACTGACTGAGCCACTCAGATGCCCTGGATATCCTACTCCTGTGGATAACTCCGAGGCAGTCTACATTGTTTCTCAGAGGGTCCCTTACAGGATAAAGAGCCAGTTATATAACCAATTTACTATTCATCCTTCCTTCCTTATCTCACTCTCCCTGTCTTTAT
Organism: Neogale vison; assembly: GCF_020171115.1. Classification (NCBI taxonomy): domain Eukaryota; kingdom Metazoa; phylum Chordata; class Mammalia; order Carnivora; family Mustelidae; genus Neogale; species Neogale vison. The sequence continues at coordinate 47,958,107 of NC_058096.1, forward strand.
TTCTGCCCCCTCCCCCACATCAGATCATATCCTAAATAAACTACTTGTATCCATGTTCTGCTTTTAGGGGAACCTAAACTATGGCAGTAAACCTATCAGTTAGGATCCAAGCAGGGAAAAAATGCATCCTTTAAGTTGCACAAATAAAAAAAAAAATTAGTAAAGGAAGCATTTATGCAGATGAGGTAGGGTTAGGAAAACAAAGGATGGTATAAAACCCAAGGGCTGGCAACGGTGGAGTGCCATTATTACCCCTAAGTCTGAGAGAGACTTGGCCTCCAATGGACGGATGAGGGCAAGGTCAATTGTAAAGCAAGCAGGTATATCCAGCAGAACACTTAGGAGGCACTCGCTTTCAGGTTCATCCAAGTGCCAGACCGAGAGTGAGTGCCTCTTTAAATTTTGTATCCTAGACCTCTGCTTGTGACAGCCTAGTCCCAGCCTGGAAAAGATAACAATACAGGGAGTCATTTTTCTCTCATTCTTTGATTTCTTACTGATGCCTCCAACTTGCTGAGCCCAAATCTGAATTCAGGGATTAAGGAGATTTACATCAGCCTTCTAAGTGACAGAAGGGTAGAGAATGGTAAATGGAAAATACTTGATCCAAAAAAGTACCTTATGGAGCTATGACAATTAGATAAATTAAGACATAAAGTGCTTAGAAAGGTACCTGAATCATGCTGTTGTTGTTACTGTCATTACTATTGTCCACATGATGCAAAAGTTTAAATATGTCATCAGGGTTTCATGGACTCCCTAAGGTACATATATAAACTGGGCTCAAGGACAAAGAACCCCTGTTTTCATTAAACTCTTTTCATTGTATGGTGAGTCTTCACAAAACAGCCTTTAAACTTTTTTTCCCCCTTCTAATCCAGTCTTTCCCAAACTTTTTACATCATGGTACCCATAGAAAATAGCAATATTTCGTCAACACTGGAGTGAAGAGATGAGGCTATCTTCAACCTAAAGTAATTGGCCCAGGGAATTGTCTCTAAGACTGAGGGAATCAGTAGCTTAACATACCCATACCAGGTGGAAAGCTCCACTCAAATTTATTATCTGCCCTGAATGGTGACACCAATTTAGCTTTCCTAAAACAGTATTTCCATCACATCCTTTGCATCTAATGAACACTAATATCTGGAATTCTTGGTTGGATATTCAAGATTAAGGCATGGAGGTGGAAGAACTCAAGAATCATCTAATTCATTCCCTTTATGAGCAAAGAGAAGCCCACCAAGATTAAATGACATGTCCAAACAATATGCCAATCAATATCCATTGACAAGGTCAAATTCAAGTACCACGTCCTTTATGAAGGCTTCTCAGTGCACTCTGCTGGGAAGTGAATGCTTCCTCTTATAAATTCTCCTAATACTCATTTAGAAATCATACAGAAAGAAGAAGATACAGATCTATTTCAACCTGAGCTTCTCCATGTTAGATGAGGTAATCAAATACTGGGGTACAGAATTTTACAACAACAGATGAGTTTCTAAAGTAGGATGTCAATTCACTGATCAAGAGAGCAGTTAAATGAATATACAGCTTAGGCTGGCTATAAGTTTTTTTCTGTAAACGACCAGGTATAAATACATCAGGGACACAGTCTCTGTTACATGTTTCTTTTCTTTTTTTTCTTTCTTCCTTACTTCCTTTCTTTCTGGTTTTTGATGTGTTTTATTTTGTTGTTGTTTTTCAGCAGTGCATTGAAAATGTAAAGACTATCCTCACCTACTGGGTGATAGGTTGCATTTGCTGGGGGCGTTAGTTTGCTGACTTTTTATATCTGTCACCAGAAAGGAAGCTGACTTGGGAAACAAACTTAACAGGTTACGTAGTAAGTAAAACAATAAAGAATAAAAGAAGTTCAAATTCAGTCACGCAATCTATATATTGTCAGTGTCTATGTGTGCCAGGTACTGTTCGTGGTCCTAAGGTCACAGTGGTGAACAAGAAAGATGCAATTCTAATCCCCAAGATGAGTGGGTGTGTGATAAGAGATGAATAAAGCATTTAAGAGGAGTGACATAATGATTCTGACTACTTTCTGTGTGGAAGTAAGACTGAGGTGGGACAAGAGAAAACAAGAGAAAAACAGGTTAGAAGACTATTACAGTGGCTCAGAAGAGAATGATTACCTCAGACCAAGGCTATAGTGGTGGAAGTGATGAGATGGTTGGTTAAATGGCTAGATTTGGGATATATTTTGGAGATAGATCCCTCCAAACTTACCAATGAATCAGATGACGACAATGCAACCAGAAGGATGGTACTCACATTTACTGAAGTGGAAGAGGTTAGAAGGTAAAAGGGAGTTGGGATCCAGGACACAGAAGGAAGCCTGATCTGGGATAATATCAGGAACAGTGGGAAAAGGAAATCATATGGGAAAGGCAGCAGAACTGTCTGGAAGCTTTGAGTGTTGTTTGAGATGCTGGGTCACTAATTGGAATTCTTAGTGAGTTCTTACATAGCATCTAATTTAACTACTGAAAATGTCTTTTTCCTCTAAGTGAATTTTCCCTTATCTTTTAAATTAGATAAATAAATACTATTAAACGCCACAAAAATATATGTAACATGTCTATAAGTTATAAACCATAAGAATTCAATGCATATCTATGAACTCTCCACTTTATCTAAATTGGACATTTGCCAGTCAGTTACATTTACCTTTGTTCTTCTTAATCGCATCTCCTGGTTACTCCATAGCCTAAATTTTGTGTTTACTATTCTCTTTCTTTAAAATCACATATGTACTTTTTGACCTAAACAATTTTTGGTTTTCCCTGCATTTGAACATTATAAAATGGCAGCTGACATTTTAAAACTCAGCATTATGTTTCCAAAATATATCCACATAATTACGTATGTTGATTCATTTCCTATGCTGAATTGTATGGCTATATTATAACATAGTTATCTATTTTCCTATACAAACATATTTCAGTTGTTTTCACTTTTTTGCTGTTACTAACAATGCTGCTGTGAATGTTCTGTAGTATCCAACCGTTTCCCAAGTGTGAATATTTAAGAGCGGAAATTGCTGGATCATGAGGTGTGTAGGTTTACTTCTATAAGATTGTGCCAAATTGCTTTTCCAAGTGGTTATTACCAATTTACATTCACACCAGTAAGGTGAAGGAAATCCCACTGATGCATGTACTCTAGAATTTGGTAATGTCAGACTTCCTTAATTTTGTCAATTTACTGCATGAAAAACAGTGTCTCGTTGAGGTCTCTCTTTTATTTTCTATGGTTAGTAGGAGACAGAACATCATTTAACCTGTTTATTGGTCATGACACTTCCTCTTCCATGCTCGTATTTCTTATCTAACTTTCCTTTTCCATAATCTATTAATCCTATCTCTGCCACTTCGCGCTGGAATTTTAAGACAAGAAATTCTGTAGGTTTTTTACCTGTAGTTAAGCAGCAACTGACTCGCTCCTCTTGTTTCAGAAGTAAAGGAGACCGAGGACTCTCAGCCTCCGGACCACTAAAGTCTTTTCGTGGGCGAGTCCTTCCGGACCAATCAAATTTTCTTAACCTACACGGTCTAAAAATAGCAGCACAAAGATCTACAGCCAAGGCTCAACATTCATGGTCATGAATTCTTGCACACGTTTCCCAGGAGCAAACTATACACACCGGACGGCCCAACGCACACAAACGAAAACACAACCACGTGCTCCGCTCTTCTCCCGCGGCAGGAGTCCTTTGAAACCGAATAGAGAACAATTGTCTTAGCATCCTGTTTCACCCTTTCGTCAATAGTTTTTCGAACAAAAAAAAAAAAAAAGAAGAAGAAGAGACAAAATGTTTTGAAAGAAGTTATTTAAAAAGATAATAATCTTTGGTGGGTTTCATTTTCTTGTCTTTATGCTTTTGTGAGGATTTATTTTGAGTTACCTGACAGAGTCTTTTCATCAGCACTTGTGTGGAAACTGCGACGAGATGAGCGCCTGGGACGGGGAGGCGGGGCGGAGGTGTGACGTCATTACCGCGGGGCGGAGGCGACGGTGTCTGAGGAGAGGCTCCGCGTGCTGGTTGCCAACTCTGGCCTTTCGGCTTGGAGGCAAGGAGAATATTTGCCACTGTCCGCTTTCCCTTGGTGGTCCGCTCACAACTAGTCCCACTGGAGATGGCAGACGACCTTGGAGACGAGTGGTGGGAGAACCAGCCTGCAGGTGCAGCCAGCAGCCCAGGTACCCACTCTGCCCGCGCGGCTGCGGGGCCTCCCCTGACCGAACCCCACCCCCCCCCCCCCGCGTCCTTAGGTGAGCCTCTGCCCATGCCAGCTCTGGCGGTCACGATTTATGGCCCCGCGGTGGTGTGCCCAGCTGTGGGAGCGCGCGAGCGTCGGGAATGAAGTGGTGCGGGAGCCTTATTACTGGGTGAACAGTGTGGCTTTAACTCAGGTCTACCCACCTGTCAGGAAAGACCCTGAAGGAAAGTTTTTCCTTTTACGTGTTACTTAATAGGTAGATTTTTCGTGAATTCAGAGAGTTTGCGCGTAGTGGTTAAGGGTAACTCCTGGATTAGATTCAGAGTGGTTCTGCTCAAATCGAGACTCTGGGGCACCTCGGTGTCTCAGTCGTTAAGCATCTGCCTTCGGCTCAGGTCATGAATCCGGAATCCTGAGACCAAGCCCCTCATCGGGCTCCCTGTTTGGGGTGGGGCGGGGGGAGGGGGGAAAGCCTGCTTCTCCCTCTTCCTCTCCCACTCCCTCTACTTGTGTTCCCTCTCTGGCTATCTCTCTCTGTGTCAAGTAAATAAAATCTTAAGAAAACAAAAACAAATGGAGACTCTGGCCGCACTAATACTGCTTCGGTTCCCTTTCCTCAACTATAAATTACGGATAATAATGTCAATTTCATAAGTTTATCATGAAGATTAAATAAATACAATAAATACGATGCACTTTAGCACAGTGCTTGGCACAGAATATGTGCGAGGTAAATATAAGCTATGGTTTTTCTTGCTATCATCCTCATCTTGTTATTTGGACTGTTAAATCCTGAAGGAGGTTTAGAAACCAATCATCCTTTTGAACTCAGCCATTTTACAGAAGAGACGCATGAGACCTAAAGATATCAAGTAACTTCACAAGTTCACGTCGCTAGTTGGTGTCGGAAGCAAGACTAGAATTTAGTTAATTCAAACAACTTACTATGCTACGTGTACCCACTGCCAATGCGGTGGATATTTTATCTTTAAGTAGGTGGCATTTAGTAACTGCTCACCACAGGCTGACTTTGAACCTTTCAAGTTCCATGAGGCTTAGTATACAATTACGTTTTGCAATTGTTCTTCAAAGTCTACCTCTCTTCTCTACCAGGTTCTAAGATATTTTTTAGGAAAAAAAAAAGCAAAGTCTTATCCATGTCATATTGTCCACCAGGCACTGCAAATGATTGACACTTGATACATACTTGCTGCAAACATTAATTTTGAAATGTGTTGTGAAGTATCCATTAAAGCTGCAAAATTTTACAACATTGTTTCCAGAAGAGTTGCCTTCAGATACAAATTGAGTAGATGTCATTTTTAAAAAGGTAGCCAGTGTAATACTTCCTCCAGTAAACTTCCTAACTCGGTTGCTACTTTGTTTCTAAGAAATATCTCTTGCAGGCTGTAGTGTTACACATTTACTTTGATAACCCTTCCCCCCTCAACTCAGGTATTTAAGGCTATATTTTAGGATGTGATTTAAGTATAGAAATCGTTTAAGAAATAACTGAATTCCTTTTGAGTGGTAAAGGGGATCCTATTTCTTGATTCTAGCCTTGCCTCTTGCCCATTACTGGCCATGTCTCTCAAGTTGGTCACCCTTTAGAAGGAAAGAAATTAATGTGTATTGAGTGTCTTTAATATGCCAGATATTTTCATAAACATAAATTCATTTAATCTTCATAATATGTTTAAAAGATATGTATTACTTTCACTTTTATAGATGAGAAACAGAAAAGTTCAGTAATGTTCTTAGAAACACACAGCAAAGAAGAGATCTGGGAAGAGATTACACAAGTATGCCTGAGTTTCAAAGTCATACTTTATCCACTATTACAATGTGTTTTTACTGGGCCTCAGTATCATGATCAGTAAAATGAGGTGTCCTCAGAGATTATCTTTTTAAGCGTTTTAACAAACCAACTGTTCTAAACATTGGATTTATAGCATCTTTCATGTAAGTTACCAGGATTCCCATCAAGATAGTATGTTAGAGGCACCCTGCTTCTTAGATTCCTTCTAACTCTAAGGTTAACATTTGAAAATTGCTGACTTTAAATGTATCAGGGGTATTTGCTTTGTTAACTTCTTCTTAGTATAGTGAGCATGTAAGCTTCTTTGAGATATGCTTGATTATTTGTCAGTGATTTGCTAAATAATCTGTATGGTATTTCTAATTCAGAAAAAAATCACAACAAACCAATTCAGATTTCCTGATTCTACCTATGTTAATGGGGGAAAGATCAGCCTAAAATGTGTGAACTGTATTTTTGTTTTGAAAGTCATGGGAGAAATAGTGCCTTAAGTCAGAGAAAGGAAAGATAGTTATAATGATGCCTTTATTTCTGTTGTGTGCTGTGCTACTTGCTTATAAAAGTAAACATCTTTCCTTACCATCTGTTTTCCATTCACGCTTATGGTAGCAAGAAGCATTTAGCCATTTTAACAATCTACATCTATAACAAAGGCTCAGCATTCATGGTCATGAATTCTTTTGCATGTTTTCTGAAAGCAAACTGTACAAACATACAGATTCCCAAACACTGATACACACTATGTAAAACATCTGTCTAACATACCCGGCTATCTACTTATTGTCTAAGGAAATGTAATTCAGAGACTCTTACTGAAACTCTTGATCTTGTACATATGACCCTTTTTTTGCATACATCTTATGGCTATTCAGAACTTCCACTCTTGTGCTAGAATTCTGCATTTTACTGGAGCCCAACATGAGACCTGGCACCGGGTGTTTGAGAGAGATTAGCTGAATAAATGTATGCATGCTGCTAGATATACAGAGTTTTTGGTGATCATGTATGTAGATAGACATATAATTTCTCACCCAATTAAATACTTTTAAGAATGAAAGGCCATGCTTAGAATTTTTCTGGGACTGTCCTAATCTACCTAGGATGTCACCCTATTGACATCATTGTTGGTGATTGGAGTCTTGGTCCAGGATAAGACCACTGAGAGTTGTGTGTGCTGAAGAGTATTCAGCCAGTGTGTTCAGGTAACAGAGTCTAGGAGTCATCTAATGACATCCGACATTTCATTTTACTTATTTCCTTATTCCCTGCATACCTTAAGGGATTATTTGAGGTTATTTATAGTAAATAATACATGCATTAGAATCATAATTGCAAAACCTTAATGCTAAAATGAACAGATACAATGCCCATGGTTTCATGTAGTTGACTAAACTAGGCACTTTCTCAGTGTTGCTTGAAAACTGAGAATGTCATTCCCAGCAGGGATTTTGTTACTTATGGAGCAGAGCCAAGAGTTTTTGCAGTTGGAGTTGGTCACTTGATCATTCACTTACTGAAGAGAATATTGATTGTTTTCCCTTTTTATTCCAATAATATGCCTCTTAAGTTAGCAAGTCAAGTGTCCAGCAGGTAGCAGGGTGTATGAATCTGGAGCTCCAGGGTTGGGTCAAGGCTAGAGATAAGAGATTTAGGAATGACTGGCACATGTATAGCTTACTTTTTTTTTTTTTTTTTTTTAAGATTTTATTTATTTATTTAGAGAGAAAATGCCCAGGGAGGGGACAGAGGGAGAGAGAGAGAAAAAATTTCAAGCAGAGTCCCTGCTGAGCATAGATCCTGGCAAGGCTTGATCTCATGACTCTGAGATCATGACCTGATCTGAAATCAAGAGTCAGACACTCAATAAACTGAGCCACCCAGGCACCCCTACAGCTTACTTTTAAAGAGGATGTTTTAGCAATCTGCCAAATTCTCAGCCTCTGTTTTTTGAAGAGGATTTTGCATGTGCTTCCCTAGCTTATTCTGAATATTTGATTCTTCTTTACCAAGCATCTAACTAGAAAACTGAAGTGTGAACACACTTCTATGTACAGTATAAGGAGACTGTAGATAATAACGCTAACCTGTTGAGTGGTGGTTATGTGCCAGATACTGGCACATAATATTTTGATTGCTTCATGTGTATTAGCTCATTTAATCTTCACCAGTACACTATGATGTATTTACTATCATTCCCATTTTACAGGTTAGGAAATTGAGGCACTAAGTGGTTAAATGATTTGCCCAATGTTATTTAGTTGGTAAGTGGGGAGGCTGGGATTCATAAGCAGGCAATCTGAAACTAGCCTGTGCACTTAAGTTTCTCAAAGATAATTATTCTGATTATCAATGTTAAGACTCTCATCTCTAAAATAACAATCCTTTATCAATTAAAAAAGGCTCATATTTATTTATATACATCATTGTTTTCAAATTGTGTCTATTAACTCTTACTCTCCTAAAGTTTACTCTTCTAAAGAACATTGATTAGTCAGAGATACAAATAAGCGGACTGTATCATTGGGCTTTGAGAACAATCTTTGCCAGAAAGTCAAACTTCATCCTAGAGCTCTAGACTCATACCTGGCTGTCTTCTTGAAGTCTGCTTATTTACTAGAATGTCGAATGCAAATGAAAGCAAACAAAGGTCTTACTCTCTGATCTATCAAGTCTTTAACTCTAAGACATCCTGAATGCTTTTTTTCCATTTTTCTCCTCTGTTACCCATCAGAGTACATGTTACCATCTTCATTTGCCTTAACTACTGCAGTAAACTCCTAACAGGGCTCCCAGTTTCTGTCTTTTTCCTCTTTGGACTGTTCAATTAGCAGCCTGAGTGATCAGATCTCATTCCTGCCCAAACCCTTCAGTGGCTTCATCTGACACATATAATACAACCCAGGTTACTTATTAGGACTGATGTCTGCCACATCTACTATTTATTCCCCTCTAATTTATGCTCTTCCACCCACACCAGCCTTTATTTTGTGCCTCAACAGGGCAACTTCATTCTGTCTTAGTCCTTTACAGTAGGTGTTCCTTTTTCTTTCTGGGCTCTCCAGTATTTCAAATGGCTAGCCTTTTCTTTGAACATTAAGACCTCAGTTCAGATATCACTGAAAGAAAAGCATTCCATGTCAGCCAGTCTAGAGTAGCCATCTAGTTGGTCTATTATATCATCACATTATGGTAATTCTCAGCAGGGCACTTATCACCAACTGTTATTTGCCTTGTTAAATGATTACATTTGCTAATAGATTACATTTCATTGTTAAATTATTACATTCTGGTATGATCCCCCACACTAGATTGTAAGCCAAATGTGAGCAGGGATTTGTTTATCTAGTTCTTTGCTGCATACTCAGTGCTTAGAGTAGTATCTGGGTCCTTAGAAAGCACTCATTAAGAATTTGTTCATTAAGTAATTGATTGTTAATGTTTCATAGCCACATTTGAAGACCTCAACATAGGAGTTCCACATCTAAAGAAATTTAGTTCACTAGAAGAATTGTCAAAATCTTGCTCAGGTTTTTGACAGATTTGACAGGCGCTGCTTCTCCCTTTCTGAAAATACATTGAAAATCCTTGTTGTATAACTCTGTATACTAACCTTTTATTCTAACCGTATTTGAATTTAGTTTTATAAATTTTGTTTTGAAAGGGGAATACAGACTTTTGCTTTATAATGAGCTGATAATTCTTTGTGGTGACAGCTTTTGTTACTTAGAATCAATGTAATTGGTCATTTTGTTTGAGATTGCTGAAATGAGCATTTAAAAGTTTTTGTCGTTGTTCTTGTATTGTTTTATATCATCTCCTTCAAATCACATTGCTTTATCTATGCTGAATTCCTCCTAGAAACGATGAAGTAGGGGAACGCCTTGGATCTTTTAAACCTGAATAATTCAAGTGTTTGGTTTCTTCCCCTCTTCTTATACCAAAGTTAGACCTTCACAATGTTAATTTTACCTATAGGCAGCCATGCATAGTAGATGTAAAGTAGTAGTAAAACATTGTCTCTGCATATAGAATTCAGACTTGGAATATTTGTAGTACATTTTAATGACATACAACAGAGAATCAACTTCAAAATCATTTATTGGACTCTCATGCTTAACCTTACTTTAGACACTGATGGATTAGAGGATGAAACATATGCTTACATTGTGGAATTTATATATCAGTGTGGTTCAACCAAAATGCAAGTAGTATTATTTTGACAGATGTTCAAGAGGGATGCCTGGGTGGCTGAGTCGTTAAGCATCTTGCCTTCAGCTCAGGTCATGATCCTAGCTAGGGTCCTGGGGTCGAGCCCTGCATCGAGCCCTGCTTCGAGCCCCGCATCGGGCTCTCTGCTCAGCAGGAAGCTTGCTTCTCCCTCTCCCACACTCTCTGCTTCTTTTCTGTCTCTCACTGACTCTATCTCTGTGTCAAATAAATAAACAAAATCTTTAAAAAAAAAGAAAAGATGTTCAAGGGCAAAAACAGGGACAGGATAAATTTTAAAACATGAGAGGAAGAGAAGAAGAAAGAGCACATGCTGCATCAATAGTCAGTGTTCTGTACTTGAAGACTGTGTAACAAATCGACCCACAGATAAACCTTCATGGACTACTTTTACTTTATTTATACAATTTCAGTAATTCTTACAAGTGATTAAACAAGTGGTTCTTGACAACAATTTTAAGTGTTTAAAAGTACAAATTTATATGTCTTTACCCAAACGTGCACAGTAGTTCTGCTATAGTTCTGCTAAATGTCTATGAATCTCTTGAAAAAGACCAGGAATTTGGAAGGCCTAGAAATACTTCCATTTCCCCTCTCAGATTCAATGGCAACAGTATTTTGTGGCACAAATCCTTTGACCTGTTCTTATCAGATGTTCTTTAGTTGAGCACTTTAGTGCATTCATAGATTTCTACATTTTACTAAATGTGTCACAAACAGCTTGAAATATAGTTTCCCTGTTTTCATCAGCTTTCAAAGAATTCTTAGTTTTTAAATTACTACTGTTTTTTTAATGTTGATTAAGCTCTTGTTCCTGAGTTCCTTGCTCGTCTAATTCACACTTGACCAGAGATCAGAAACTTTCTTTGTAAAAAACCAGATAGTAAATATTTTAGGCTTTCCAGTCACTGTCACAACTACTCAACTCTGTCACTGTGGCATAAAAGCAAGCATACATAATAAATATGCAAACAAATGAGTGTGGCTGTGTTCCAATAAAACTTTACCTATGGACAATGAAAATTGAATTTCGTGTAATTTTCACATTTTGTAAAATATTTATTTTCTGATTTTTTTTCCACTATTTAAAAATGTAAATACTATTCTTAATTTGCAGGACATACAAAAACAAACAGGGCTGAATTTGATCTGTGGCGTGCAGTGTGCATACACTCCTGCCCCAGATTCAATGTCAGAGTTGAATGTCACATGTCCCCTAGAGTGGGAATTTGAAACATATCCCAGAGAGAACTACATTTTACATCAAATACTCCATTACTTAGCTCATCATTATCAGTCATATATTAGATCAGTCACATTTCTGTTAAAAACCAGATACTTTATTCCAAGTAGTTAAAAGGAGATTAGTTCAGAAATCACCAAAGCTAAATAAATGAAGGGCTGAGGAAACCCTCCAGCATAAACAAATCAGGTTATTAAAATTCTTGGTACAAATTGGATTTGTTTTTCTTCACTTAGATTTTTATCTGCTTTCTTTTAAAAACTTAGTAAAGTACTCCAGAATTAGGATAGCTTCTTTTATTTTTACTGTTTTTCAGAGGAGTCACATTTCTGCAGAAATAGAATTATTCTCAGGAAACAGGATTCTTTATGTTTCAGTTGTGTTACAGCTCAAACACCATTTTGTTAAACTCCAAATAGTATTCCCAGTTCTGAGCTACTTATGCATTTTTATTGCATTTATTACATATTGCTTTAAAATAAGTATGGTTTTTGGTTGGTAATTGTCTTTAAAATAGACTTTTTTATTTTAAAGACTTCTGTCTTATTGGGATTAGAATTGTTACCATTTAAATATGGATTTCTGCTGCTTGCCATAGAAATTTCGCTATTTTCTGACTCTTTTTTAGTACTTTGTACAATATCTTCTCCTTTTTTTTCTTCTCCTGAATTTATGCCAGCTCGGCGTGAAAACACTTGAAGAAGTCTCCTAACCTAGGAAAATACAATTTTAAAATATCCAACATACAACATATTTTGTGCTCCTTTTCAAGGTAAAACTGTTCCCAGTGTCTTTTGTTTTTCTGGGAGTATTTCATGCTTGTTTTTCCTGTTTTATGCTTCTTTTCAGTCTGTTTGGTTTCTACTACAGGAGATCCAGTGTTTTTTCTTTCCATTAGCATAATTATCAGTCTTGAATGTCAGTCACATAGCGTAACTGCTTTTCTTCACTGTAACTATATACCAGTGCTATCTCTTAGCAATTTTCTCACTTACGTCTTGACTGAATGGTCCTCTTCTCTGTCATTCATTCATCCTCTGTTCATTTAACATTACCTCCATATTGCAGGCACAACACTAAGTATCTTACACATTTTCCGACTGCACCATTTACCTGTTACCACCCTGCACTTCCTTTTGAACTGTTTCTTCTGTATGTTTGTGTTAGAATTCCATTACTATTTTTTTTTTTTTAAGCTCACTTCTTCCCACTCTTTGTCTGACAACTTTTCAACTTAGACTTCTCCATTTCAGGCTTTTAATTCACCTGACCTCCCCTCACTTCTTCCTCAGTTACTCGTCTGTTGGGACTGCTGCACATCATCCCTCTCTTTGACTTCTTTGTTCAGTGGTACCAGACTTGCAGCTCCTTCTCCTCCTCCTTAAAACTGGAGTGAGTCCATGGTTATTTGTATAGTGACACAAGTGCATGGAAGCAGGCCAGGCTGGATGAGTGTGGAGAATGGCAGTTCCTTTGCTCCTATTTTGCTGGCTCCGTCCCAGGATAGCTTGCTAAAGCACTGTCCTTCCAGGATTTCTTCCAGGATCTTGTCTCCAGTTCTCGGTACAGGATCACAGAGAACCTTGCATCATGCTCTTCATAGATTTTTTTTTTTTTTTTTACACTGAAGCTTTGCACAATATAACTGTGTCTCGTGTCAAAAATGCCTTGTCTTATAACATTATTGTGTTGCTCTGTCCACACTAAATTATAGACATATCTTTCTTTTACCTCAGTAAGAGAGCTTTAAGTGTGATGAAAAGGATTACTTTAGCTTACTACTGCCAGAGGCCCGAGTCCCACCTTGTAGATGACTGGTTGAATTCAGTCATGGTTAATCAGAACTGGAAGGAACCTGAAGAATTATTAAGTTGTCCTGTTTTATATATGAGAAACTCAAGGCTCAGACTGTTGAATGCCAAGCTCATTGTCAAATGAGTAAAAAGCTAGGATTGGAATTTGAGTCTTGGTGAATCAACTGTTTTTCTATAGCACTGATACATTGAAGTGATGTCATTAAAGAATGTCTGATGAGATGATAATTGTTATCTTTTTTTTTTAAACACCTAGGACAGTGATTCCTTTCTCCCTAAAAGATCTCAGTATTCTTGACCTTTGACTCTTAAATATCCTGATTGCTTTAGAAAGCAGAAATATCCATCTAAAATAGTTTTTGTAATAAGCCTAGCAATATGATTCTATGGCCTGGCATATATAGGAGGGGCAACCTCCTACAAGTGACACAGAAGTCTAAGTGCCAGCAGTCAAGTGTGCATATTATACCAGTGATTATCAGGTCCGTCACAGAAAGGTTGTATTCGTCTATTACTCATTTTTTGGTTCCTTTCTTCCTTGTACTAAGAATTTTCTTCTAGTGTAAAGAAATCAGTTTTAGACCTTAAAGTGTGATTTTAATTGTCCTTCCATTTTGATGGAAATGATCTGATTTTCTTGAAGTTGATTAGGAATTCTTTCTAGCATATCTTCTTAGCAAAATATGATTCAATAAAGTTCTGTGAAATGCAAGACTTACTTCTGAGTTCACCAGAAAACTTGTCAGTTGGTCTCATGAATTCAGTCCTATCCCGTGCTAATGATAGATAGGTGGTCCGGCTTTGGGCTGGATTGTAAGTAGAATGAGGAATTGGAAGGATTTGGCCTGTTCGTGTGTATATGCATATACACACATATAGGTACAATAAATGCAGATATGCTGCTCTTTCAGGATGCTATTCACCGGGTCCAGCAACCTGTGAATGAACTGTTCGTCATTTTGCTGCTTCACCATTTCTTAGAGAGATGACCTTTCCTCTTTGGCCTTCATAATGGTAATTTTAGTTTTCTGGATATTTCTGTAAGTGGGTGAATCCAGATAATGCATTGGCATGACTTACCTTTTCCCTCCCATGTGGAGAAAAGTGTTAGAGGTGACAGTTCTTATGATGTGTAGCTTTCCACAGCCAGTGTAGTGACTGGGCTTATCCATAAGCCCTGGGGGAGCTTTAGGGAAAAGCTTAGTGTTGCCTGTAGATTTTGGTTTAGGGATCCGTGTTGGGATTCTCTGCTTGCATACATCCTTGATCTTGAATTAAACAGAAGAACAAAAGGTAGTTAATGGGACAGTTGGTGGAGCAGCTGACATTGTTCAGCTTAGTGGATTTGGCTTCTTTAGAAGCACTAGGTTCTGGGGATACATCAGATTAAAGACTCTCATGTTGAAGAAAAAAAATTAGAAAAGCAATTCTGTCAACATGTGTTGAGTGTGTGCTGTGTGCAAGGCTCTGAACAGTAGATGGCACTAAATGCAGAGGTAAATTGCTTTTTGGCACTCATAGTATAGTGGGAAGTAAACAAGAGGAGTGTCCCAAATTAATCTCAAAGCGTCCTGAGATTGTCAAAGAAAGGTTAATTTCAACCAAGGGGTCTAAGAGTTTCATGAAGAAAGTAGCATTTGATTTGGGCCTCTGAAGACTTAAGATTTTTGATAGCAGGAATGGGAGGGCATTCTAGGGTAAAGGAATACTTTCGGCAGCAGGATGAGGGAATATTTTTGGCAGGGTCCCTGAGATAGGAAGTCAGACACGGTTAAGAAATGGAGTGATTTCAAATTAGGTTGTATTTGACAGATGAAATGGGACTGTAGACTGGGCCTAGATAGGGAAAATTTACCTGATTCTGTAGACTATACATGCTGGAGGGGATCGTGGGGTGAATAGGAAGGACAAAGTCTGGGGGAGAAGACAACTTGTGGAGGTAGAATTGTATTAATATTTGCTCCCTGTTAATATATGAAGAGTAAGAGAGGAGTCACAGATAGGTTGAATGATCTGGACTGGGAGAGTGTATTGTGGAGTGTGAAAGAGTGTGATTGAGTTCACATTCACTTAAAAAATATGCTCTTATTTTCATTTATTAAGGAAAAATACTCTTGGATAAGAGTACTTGTTGGTAAAGAGATGGGAAAAAGTTCTCAGCTAACTGTAGTTCTCCCATTATAATCCATAGTTGCTGGTGATGATATTTCCCCCCTCTTTGGTTGCATCATCCTTTCTCTCCTATGAGCTCAAAAATATAAATCTTTTGAAAATGCATTGCAGTTTTCATGATGGATTACTAATACTGTTTTTATGGGAACCCTTCTTATATTATTTTTGTTTCTACAGAAATTTGTTTCCATGTTTTTATTGTACTGATAAAGTACAGTTAAGTCTCTTTATGTAAACATTTAGTTACTGAAAATGCCCTTTAACTTTCAAAGCAACTGTATTTAGATTTTCAGATAAATGGTACATAGACTTAGCTAAAAATATGAGGATTGCTAGAGGAGTTTTTGGACTTTTGTATTACTGACATTTTTTTAAATACTTAATCCTAAAAATAGCAAGTGAGATATGTATCAGAGTATCAACATACTCTTTCAGTCTCCTCCTTATCTATATGGTATTACTACCTTTCAGCCTGTCCTCAAGGTCTCATCTTCAGTGTTGAAATGCTCATTCAACATTTTTAACTCTCAAATAGGCAGAACCTTTAAAAAATAAATAAATAAAACTCAGTTCCCTGTAAGGGTTTGGTGAGATGGGTGACCTCAGTGATGATTACAATAATAGTTTGGTGGAATGTATCAAGATACCTAAAGTTCAAACTCTGTGTCTCACTCATTTTATTGCTAGGAATCTTTTCTAGGAAATAATCAGAGATGTAGGCAAGGCTATTCATTTTTAAATTATTTATAACGAAAGTTTATACTATAAATTACACTATAATCACCTGAAAGTATATGTTTTAATGCTTTTGAAGAAATAGGGAAATGCTTGTTTAGAAATGTTAAAAGCAGAATTAAAATCTATATATGTGCTTTAACTATGTATGTTTGAGGAGAAAATATGCCAGTGCTGTCAGTAAGTAACTGATTGGTGAAGTTATAGGTGTTTTTTATTTTTCTTCTATTTTCTATATTTTCTACAATAAGTATACAGTTAGAAAAAGCAACACTAAATTATATTAAGAGATTTTAAAAAGTGGGAAATACTTCAGAGATCAAAACGTTTATGTGAATATCAACCATATTTTCCCAACCACAAGTAGTAGCAGCTGCAACTGAAATCAGTGATGGACTAATTGAAGTTATCCGATCTTGTCATTATAGCCTTAATAATAGCCTTTCTAAGATAGGTTTCTGCAATGTCCTTTAACTTTGTCAAGATTTAGATGGGTTCTCCTATTGTACAAAAGTCTTTTGAAATCCTTTTTAAATTGTAGATTCCTGGGCCTTCCCCCTAGAAATTATAACTCATCTATCTTTGGATGGGCCCAGACATCCTCATTTTAAATAAACTCTCAGGGTGA
The DNA here is from genome assembly GCF_020171115.1 of Neogale vison. Taxonomy (NCBI): domain Eukaryota; kingdom Metazoa; phylum Chordata; class Mammalia; order Carnivora; family Mustelidae; genus Neogale; species Neogale vison. The sequence goes on from NC_058096.1 coordinate 47,974,980, forward strand.
GTCAGGTGGTCAGCCTGCCATACTTTGAGAAACACTGCAATAGTTGGACCTCCTTTAGAAGTAAGTTTAAAGTTGTGTAGTGCCTGGCTGACTCATTGGTGGAGCTTTGGACTCTTGATCTCAGGGTTGTAATTTCGAGTTCTGCATTGGGTTTACTTAAAAATTACTTAAAAATGAAATCTTCAGGGGGCGGCTAGGTGGCGCCACTGATTAAGCATCCAACTCTTGGTTTCTGCTAAGGTGGTGATCTCAGGGTCCTGAGATGCAGCCCCTTGTGGGGCTCTGGTCTTAGTGTGGAGTGGGCTTAGGTTTCTCTCTCTTGTCCCTTTGCCTCTCCTCCGCAACTTTCCCACATTTGCATACTTTCTTTCTCTCTCTCTCTCTCTCTAAAATATATAAATAAACCTTTTTTTTTTTTTAATCCTTAAAAAAAAAGGAAAAGAAAGAAGCAGAAATAAGCTTTAAGTTTTCTTTCTTCTCGAACTCTGGCCTGCCTGGGTGTGGGAGATTTCAATGGTTTTCATCAACCTGTGGGGCTTTTAAAACACTGTGGGTGTCTACATCCTGTCTTAGAACCAACTGACTCTGATTGTCTAGGAGTGTAGGATATGGGCATGTGAGTTTTTAATGAGCACAACAGGTTATTCAGAACTAAAAGCCCAGTGATAAACCATTTGGTATGGAACAGAATATTGGTGGGGCTTGTTTGTTTTAAGCTATATTGTTATGCTTTGGTGAAGACAGTGTGGTTTGGCATGATGGTCATTGTGGGGGTCAGTTGTAAGGAAGTTACTAAGCTCCCATTGTTTCTAGACACATCAATAGTGCAAGCCAACTTTGTTTTTTTAACTCTGATTTCACTACATAGTTTTGACCTCTAGATGGCAGCAAAGGCTAGTTATTTTATTAGACCAGTCCTAAATGTCGTTCACTGATCTTAAAAATGATGCTATGGTTTGTTTTATTTTTTTTTCCTGTATGAATTTTATACTTGGACATGTTTCAGTAAATGAGGTATGGAGCTTTAAGATGTGTCATCTCTTGGATCATTTTTATAGAACATTATGTCAAATAGCTCCAGGACAGTTTTATCCAAATTTGGAGTGCATATTGCAGGCGGAATCTATGCATATGTCTGTTTTAAGACCACACAGTAAATGTTCTACTCAGAGTTGGAGGCTCCTGGGTTTCATCAGAAAGCAGATGTCTTGGAGGAGATAAAGCTAGTTGGAAAGCTCATTCATAGAAGAAAAGAATTTTTTTTTTTTTTTAATGTTTAACTCAGTTCAACGTGGAGATTGGGATTTGGAATGGATAACGGGTCTGAAGGATGCCAAATTCAGTGAGGCAGAGGCATTGGTTTTATCTAGGGAGCAGTAGAAAGAAAAGGAGTATATGTGTGGAATGCATTCACTAAATTCTTAAAATGTTGGCTTATTTGGTCCATAGTTCCTAAAAAGAAACCAAGCAATCTAAAAGATTCCCTGGTTACAACAAGTCATTAAATGATACCGAGCCTTTCTGACCAAAAGAAGTGCAGAAAGGTGAAAATGTTTTCAGTTTTATTTGAAGTCTTAATTATGTAGCCCAAATCAACTGGGTGCTTGTGCTCTTTCATATTATTATGGAAGATAAACATCTGAAAGCATACCAGAACAAAATCAGCATTTATGGGGAAGCTATTAGATCCTAGTTAGACAGCTGGAGTTAGGATGTTCCCTTTTCTGTAAATGAAATTAATTTTGTAAGTGCTTTGAACTTTCTGGAGATGTATTGGCAACATATTGTCTAAGAAAACAGTGTTCCCTGGGGAGTGTTCCTGACTCCAAGGACTGCACAACCCCTCAGGACACCTTTTACTCTACAGATTTAAAGACTCAAGGCTCCCAAAGACCTCCTATAATTTTGATTTGTGGTTATTGGGGTGATGCAGGGTGAGGGCAGATTCAGTGCTGCCTGACTCCCTCAAAAACCCAGCTGTGTTACCAGAATAACAATATTTTGTATTTTTGTTTTTATCTCTTTTTAATGGAAAGTGTATAAGTTATTATGATAGATGTGGTGATGAAAAGGAGGAAATGATAAACTGGAAAAAAACTTTCAAATATTATTGCATTTATTTATTTTGTCTTTTGTATTGTTTGGTAAATCACTACTAATTTGTATAAAAAAAAGTGGAAAAGGCAGATAATGAATCTGGCAGATATCCTAGAGTTTCATAAGCTGCTTTGGCTTTTTTCTCTTGATTTTCTCAGAACTTCCTCATTTTACAATAAAACTTTATCGCTGTACACTTTACAGTTTTATATGGTAAGTGTTCCTTAAAAAGGAAACTCTGTAGTTGGATTTGCTCGTTCCTTTTAACCTCCTGTGAGAAGACATTTGGTTTTAAATAGAGATGCAGTGCTATTATTTCTATTAAAGCGTTGTCTAGTTTCTGAGGAGGTTAGAGAAAATTGATGCATTTATTTTATGATGTAATATGGTTTATGGTTGTACCTAGTTACATCCAACCTCTCTGTGGTAATTATACCATGGGCACTGAGGACAATCCAAGAATAAACACTGAAATATAGTTTTCAAAAATCCTTCCTAACCCAGTTACTTCCATTTAGTACCCATGTAGCATCACATATAGAAATAGTATGCTAAAGTAAAATATAGTAACCTTGAACTATTGTCTTCCTTGTTTGTCCCCTTTCTTTTCCTTTTAAGATTTTATTTTTAAGTAATTTCTACATCTAATATGGGCTCAAACGTAAAACCCCAATATAAAGAGTCACATGTTCTAATGACTAAGCTAGCCAGGCGCCCCATCCTCTTTTTTTTTTATTCGTTTATCAGATTTTTACCTCAGATGTTTTGTTTGTTTTTCTTTTTTGGTACTCTTCCCATTCTTTCTTTCTCATTTCTTCATTTGCACCCCTTTAAGTGTTTTCAGTTGTTCACAGGCTTACCTTTTACAACAACCTTGAGTTAGCAGTTAGAGCAGAGGCTGTGATGCCAGGTAGACTTGGGTGTGCATTCTGGTACTGGCACCAACTAACTTTGTGTCCTCAGGCAAGCCATTTAGCTCTTCAGACTTCAGTTTCCTCATCTGTAATACTTATCTGGGAATTAGAGGACTACTTTAATGTTTTTTGGGGAGTAGGAAAGACCCTGGCCCATCAGATAAGCGTTTGTTCTTACTAATATTAACGTTAAGAACTTTGTCTTTTTCCTTACATTTGTTCTTAAGGTGCACATTTCCTGATTGTAATCATAACTTATTTTCTTTGGTTATTTTATCTTTCTTGTTTTTCTGCTTTACCCTCTCCAATTAATTATGGGAGACATGTTAGCAAGCATGGGAGTTGAGGCAGCCGACCAAGCGGGTGCGGTGTTTACTGGGCCATGTTTCTGAGCAATTCTGACCCAGAAAAAGGATCTCTTCGCACAACACTTTCCTTCTTTATCCTACTTGGTCTGATTGTCGTCTTTTTTAGAGTGCCTGAAAACATACTATTTTCTACTTTTTTCTCTTTTGCTATCTTTTAATTGAAAAATGAAATGAAGTCCTTTGGCCCTGACACTCTGTGAGTCTATGAGAAGAACAAATGCAAACCAGCTATGGCCACCAGATATGTTGTTAGCCTCATGAGCCTTTGTAGAACACCTACTGCCAGCAGTATTTAAGTCCTAGGTAATGTAGTACAGTGGTTTTTTAACTTTATAAGCCCAAGAATGAACCAGGCAGATTGTTTAAAATACGGATTTCTTGCATTGGTTTTTAGAGGTCTAGGCATGTGGAAATCTGTAGAGTCCTGAGTGATTCTTACAAAGGTGATCAGTGACTGCATTTGAGAAACATTGATACAGGAGTTTCAAAAATAAATGATAGTAGATTCTTGCTCTCAAGAGATTACAGTATAGGAGGGATAACTAATAAAAAAAAAAAAGAGGCAAAATAAAGTGCTATAATAGAGGTACAAACAGAAGTATTTTGGAAACTCTAAGGATGATTGTGAAAAATAAGGAAGGCTTTCCAGAGGAATTGGCATTTGAGATAGGAGTTAAGGTTTCAATAGAATAAGCTTCTAGGCCTAGGAATAGCAGGAGCAAGATACAAGGCAAGAAAGTTCAATGGTATGTGGGAGGATGGTCAGTACCGTGTTTTGGTGAGGATACAGAGGTTGCCCAGTTTCAAAGGGAGTTGAGGCAAAAGAGGAAGGCCTGATAGACTGCTTGCTCTTTGGATACTCCGTAATGTCAGTGTGAAGTAAGTGCTGTTTTTGGTGGTGGGGGCATGGAGAGGACTGGAGAATTACCATGATTAGGAAGGTATTGTAGAAAGATCACTAGCAACAGGAGTGAAGATTGGATTAGAGATGTAAGGGGTTAAATGCAATAGATTAACTGCCTTACATTACCATCTGTACTGAGGTCTGGATTTGGGGAGTAGTAGCACAAATAAAAGGGGGGAGGGCAGAGAAAGAAATACCAGGGCAGAGTGGCTGACTAGATTGGGGAAGTAGTACTGCAGAAAAGTGGAAAATGGCTCCTGGGTCTTGAACCTTGGAACAAGTAATATAGTGGACCATCATCAGAAGGAAGACAAAGAGCAACCCAAAAGCAGCAGTGCAGTGGGGTGTGGGCAGAGGCCAAGTTTGAAGTGTAGCTGGACCTTCCATGTGGACCTGTTTGGTAGGCATTGAAAACTTGAGAGATCTTGTTTTAAGAATCATCATGAGAGAAATTGTCAATACCATTCAAGTGGCTGAGAACCTAAGGGGAAAATGTATTTCCTTTTCACAGGCCAATCTCTTCTGCGACAGATAATTTTATATTCCTTTCCCAGAGCCTGAGAAGTGAGTTTTATTGGGCCCTATTCTGTGCTCGCATGCCCATCCCCACCACCCTCCATCCCGCTCTGCCCCTCCACAAGGCCACCAATCTTTCTGATAAGAATGTAACTAGTTCTGAGAGCAGCGCCCTACTGGAGGCATTTCTTCCCAGTTCTTGAAGGATGCATCGTGGCTGAATTGTTATCCAGGCACTGATTAGCTAGCAGGGGAAGGGAAATCCTTTCCCTGTCCTCCAGTGACCAGGCTGTCCCCTCTGCCATTGTCTCTAGACTGAGCAGACAGATTATGTAAACTTATATTCTGTGGGGGGATCTGCGAGTCTTAGGCACATGGGCGTTCAGTAATTACAGGATACTCCCCCCCCCACCACCCCCAGCACATTTCCTTCCTCATTGGCAGTCTGAGAAAACCTGGAATAGGGCCATAGTTGATAGGTTGGCCTAAAAAAATAGTAATAATTGTCCATTGTTCTTAGAAGCTAAAATCAGCAGCTCTGGCATTTATATTTTCCAAAATTTTTATAATAAATATGTATTAATCTTATAATCAGAAAAAAAGTTGTATGTAAAAAGAATCGTGTTGCCTTTTCCTGTCACTATGAGAGGTGTCATCCTTTTTCACTGAGATCTTACCCATTCACCCTCTCCTTGTTACTCTGAAGGTATTGTTAGGTGTTTAAATGTTTATGTTATGGGCCTTTTGGGGATCTGTCACTATTTTTATTGCACAATTAACTCCTCTTTCTATAAAACTAATTTTCTGAAGCCTAATATCAATGAATTCACGTAAGAACAGCATTAAAAGGCAAAGAACAGAAAAGGGATAGTTCTTTTTTAAGAGAAGGAGGAAGCAGTGAGCAGTCAGCTTACTAATAATGAAGGGCTGTAATTTGTTCTTGAGGAATTGTAGGTTGTTTGAAGAGTGGCTGCATCGAAGCAAGTATTTTTACGTATTTAATTGTTTACAAGAGATACATTGAAGATCAACTTGAAGACTTTCTCTAAAATGTCAATTTTATTTGTGGTTTACTGTGATTTAATCCTGAATTGGAAACGGAATTTAGAGACTGACAAGGTTGAACCCTAATACTTTTCCCACTGACCTGGGAGGATAAATAGCGTATCTTCTTCCCTTTCTTTTTTTTTTTTTTTTTTTCCTTTAAGATTTTTCTGGGATCGTCCTTCTTTCCTTTTAAGATATCATGTTGCTTGAGAAATGGAAATCCTAAACTAGGGTATAGCATCCAGGAAGATTTTCTAGTCTTCTGTGACAGCAGAAGTCCCACTACCTCTGGGCTAAGTTGGTGGTGCTTATCGACGGTGGCTAGACTTTGATCTTCTGATGTTTTCTGGAAGTGTTGGGTCACTATTCAGACTATCAAGGCACCTACTTTCTTATAAGCTTTGATGTGCATGGTTGTGATGCGTCCTCTGTGGATCATTTTTGTTCACTTCTGTTGCTTTGCAGGTACCTCATACTCCACACTCTTTCTGCATGCCTGGCATTTTCCTGATGATGAGAAACTGTGCTTCTCCTTGCTCTTGCTTTCTCCCATGTCCTATCCACAGCACATCCCCGAGTCCGTCTTCCCCATGTCTGCCCATTTATGTAAGGTTCCCCATGCCTGCCCATTTATGTAAGGTGTGGCCTCTCACATTCATAATTACTTATTCCCCTAACAGTAACCTCAGGGAGATGGGAGGAGTTGGATGGGGAATCAGATTCCTCTGGACTGTGGTGATCATGGAAGTTTTCAGAAAAGGTAAGGCTTGAGCCAGACTTTTCAGTGTGAGTCACTTGATGAGAGAAGAGAAAATTATCCATGTAGAACAGTGGGGAGGAGGTAGGGGAACGTCCTGTGCATATTTAGGGACACTCCAAGTGTTCTGGCTAAAGTGGCAGACTTTTGAGACAAGGATGTAATGTTAGGCAACCTGTAAGTTGAGGTAATGGAGAGGTTTCAAATGCAGTTTATTGTGCTTTCCACTTACACTGCGGTAGCTTCTTAGTATGTTTCTATGGAAAGAGAATGGACAAGATTTGTGTTATAATGTCTCATTCTTATCACATACTAACAGAACAACCTGAAGCAATTTTCCTTACATCTCACAATTAAAATTTTTTTATCTCTAAAATTGTGAAGATACCTACTTTATAGGGTTGTTGTGAAATAAGTGTATAAAGAATTAGTTGTTTCCATTATCTTACTTCTCTGAGGTGTGATAGAATGCTCCCTAACATTATATTCAAGGCCCTTCAGAATCTAACAGGACCAAGCCCTTCAAGTCTTACCCCCTGCTCTAGACCTCTCATCTGCAGCCATACTGTGCTGCTCTTTATTCCATGAACATTGTTTTTTTTTTTTCCTTTTCCATCTGCCGTCACATCTCTGCTCTTGTAGGCATTTCCCCGGAACACCTTTTATCCTCTCTTTATCATACTCTTCCTCATCTCTCATCTGTTTCTGAAACCTAACCCCCAAACCTTGCCCCTATAGTAATGGGCTCCTCCTCCAAATTCCTATAGTACTTACTATCTATAGAATTCCTTCCCTATGTTATGATCTTAATTACCTTTTAAGGTAGTCTTCAGTTCCCACCCTAGATTCTAAGTCTTACACTTGCATAACTGCCTTGTACAGCAATGAGTAATATTAGGAGCTTTATAAATATTGGTTGGTTCATTCTTGTAGCTGATTTGTTGAAGAATGAAGAAAGCTTGTATTCTAATAGAAGACATTTGTGCCTCTAGTAGTTATAAGCTACTACAGAGAGAATTGAAACTTCTCATAGAGGACTCTTTGGAAAGGGCTGAACAGTGAAGGGGTATTAAGATCATGGGCATCCTCCTGAAACTGACTTTTCACCCACTTAGGCAAACATGATTGGTTCTCTACACTTTACTTCTCTTGAAGGCATGTGAGAAATGCAAAGCTCATCTGAAAACTCAAGTTTATAATATGGTATTGAAAGAAACAAAGGTACAATATATTAACACAAAAATAAATATCAAATACACACATGCTTTTGGCCAGTCTGTCAAATTAGTGGAAACAATCCTTATGTAACTCAAGTCTTCATTGCAGATTTTTAAAGTTGCTTTGAGGCTTATGTTTAGTCAGATTCAAGATTTTCATCTCTATATACCAGACGTAACACTTTTCAAATGAGCTGTTAGATTTTTTTTCCCACCAGCAAGTCCTGTAAAAAAGGAACTGGCTTATAGTTAGTCCATCTCTCTATTGCAGTGGTTCTCAAATGGAGGTGATTTTACCCCCCAGAGAACATTTGGCCATCAGGAGCCACTTTTGTTTGTCACAGTTGGAGGATGCTGCTTGGCATCTGGTTGGTAGAAGCCAAGAATGCTCCTAGATATCCTGGAGTGCATAGGACATCCCTCTACAACGAAGAATCATCAGATCCAAACTGTCTATAGTCCTGAGGTTGAGAAGGTTTGCTCTAATAAGAAAAGAGCTGATCTGTTGAAGATTAAAAGACTAATTCATAGAAAACACAGGGCACCTGGGTGTCGCAGATGGTTAAGCAACTGCCTTTTGCTCAGGTCATGATTTCCAGGTACTGGGATCAAGCCCCACTTCAGGCTCCCAGCTCAGTGGGGAGTCTGCTTCTCCCTTTCCCTCTGCCTCTCATTGCTTGTGCTGTCTCTCTCAAGTGAATGAACAAAATCTTAAAAAAAAAAAAAAAAAAAAGAAGAAGAAGAAGAAAAGATATCTTTGGAGACCATCTAGTAGTTAGGACACCTACAAGTAGGAAAATGAGGAAGAAGAAATTTAATTTCTTTTTTTTTTTTTTAAAGAATTATTTATTTATTTGTTTATTTGACAGAGAGAGAGAGAGCACAAGTAGGCAGAGGGAGAGGGAGAAGCAGGCTCTCCACTGAGCAGAGAGCCCAATGCAGGGTTCGATCCCAGGAACCTGGGATCATGACATGAGCTGAAGGCAGCCACTTAACTGATTGAATCAGCCCGGCACCCCAGAAATTTAATTTCTAAAAGGAAACTCTGCAGATAATCGGTTTATTTATGCCCTGGCCTTATTTCCCAAAGGAATTTTAAGCAATTTAAAAAGGGAGAGAATTCAGAAATCACTGGACGTTAGAACTAGATATGATCTTAGAGATCACCAAGTCCAGTTCTCTTTATTTCACAGAAATTAAGTAACTTTTCTAGGGCCCCATAGTTGGCTGGGAAGGGCATGAACTGGAACCTGAACTTGTTTGCTGACTTCAAATATTCCCTCTGACCCCATCCCTCCACTTCTCTAAATCTTTCTTTGACCTATTGCAAGCCTCATTTGTTCTATGAAGCCTTGTTAATCTACAGTAGTTCTGCTTAATCTCTAGTTTACTGTGTGAATTTAGTTTGCACTTGATTAAATATTATCTACTCCTCTTTTCTTTCTCGTCTCTTCCCTTGCTCAGAATAATAAACTCTTCAGAGGGAATGAATCTTTTATCTCCCTACCTGCCCCCGTGTCAGGTAAAAGGTAGGCAGTTTAGTATGTCATGGTCAGTAGATTAACCAGTTGTGTCCATGTGGTGCTTTGAAGAAAACACACAATGCGTGTCACTGAGGTATATGAGTGGCATGTCAGTTAGGGAACCCATTCCACCTTTCCAGAGGCCTAGAGGATGCAAAGTGAAACAGCCTTTGTAGGTCTTTAGAGCCTGTATACACCGTTAGTTATGCAAAGATGACTAGGCCTTCAAAAGCAAAATAGAACTCAGAGGCAAAAAAAAAATCCTAGATGATATTACAAAAATATCATACAGGACCATTTGGCTATGGGGGGAAAAGGAACTTACTAAAATAAGAAAACTAAAAAAGCTTTCAAAAATTGCCTTCATCAGACAAATTTTATTTTTCTTGATCAATAATTTTATTTTTAAAAAAAGTGAAATTTTAAAATGAAGCTACAAGTAAAGAAGATTATACCTAGGATAGCTGACTGTAGCCCAGAGTACATTTTTATGGCACCATTTTTTTTAAGGTTTTTATTTATATTTATTTGTCAGGGAGAGAGAGAGCATGCACAAGCAGGGGGAGTGGTAGGCAGAGGGAGAAGCAGGTTGCCTGCTGAGCAAGGACCCTGACTCGGGACTTGATCCCAGGCCCTTGGATCATAACCTGAGCCAAAGGCAGACGCTTAACCGACTGAGCCACCCAGGTGTCCCTATGCCACCATTTTAAGTATAAAAACTAGTGTCCTGATGGAATGTTGACAAATTTATATATGCTACCATATGAACAGTGTTAAAATTCATTATCAAATGACAAAGTACTTAGAAGTGTTGGCCATTTAACTGGTTGGACTCCCTAAGGATTCCTTACCCTACAGTATTGCCTTGAAGGCATGCCTGCTTTGATATATTTCACTGCACAGTGGAAGGGTCCATCCATTGGAAAGGAAGGGATTTGGAGTTTAATCTAAATGAAAATGAATTAAAGGAGGTTTGAGATTGGGGACTTTATTGAACCACTTATCTTCCTTGCTCTTTCTTTGCATTTGCTCCACTGTGGCCTGAGGTGAATGGAGTCCTTTGTTTTGGTTCATCCAAACTTCTGTCTTTAGTGTGTTTCTGGACCATTCCCAAGAAATGCTGTAGGGCTTTTGGGGGCCCTGGATCTGAGGGAAGAACAGCTTGTAGGTGTCAGACAGCCTGCTACTGCTCAGCTAAAGATTCAGGCATCTACGCTTTGGTACAGTTGTAAAAGTAGGAACTTTTCCACCTTATAAATGGTAGTTTTTATTAAGCTTTTCTTCTGAGTAAAAAGAAAATCTGGGAAATGAGCTTTCTCTTTGTTATGCCAGCCACTAGAAAGCAGAATAGTCACAATTCCTTGGACTGGTATAATTCATTCTGATAGAGCAGGGCTACTGTCAGAACACGTTTGCTAATGTTTATCAATGTGGAAATTTCTAAAACAGTGGAATTCCTACTTTAGAATACATACTAATCAGTAGAGGTATTTGTGCAGCTTCCCGGGTCCTACCCTTATAGGACCATCGAGATTCTCATACATGTATCTTGGATTTTACTTTGAGAAACACAGATCTTAATGTTTGGGGCATACATTTTTGCCTGATTGTTTTTTCTTAGGATTGCAAAGCAAAATGATTTTTGGAGGGGAAAACAATAATAGAAATCAAGGCTTAGGGAAATAGAACGTTGTTATAAAGATCATTCCCTGCCTTTATCTAATAAGTTTCAAAGGAGACTCACTCTGTAAAGATTCAGGATCAAAGAAGCTACCAAAAACATGTTTTTGTCCGGAATTCTACTTCATTAAAGATCATTAAATGCTTAGGCTCCAAGTTTAAAAAAGTTTTTAATGAAATACCCCTTTTATGACCATCTTATAGTACAACCTAATTTTTATCCTTTGGGTGTCATGAAGATTTGTCTTAATGTCTTGGCATTGTGAACTATAGTTGTGGAGACCTTCTGAGTATATTTATGTAATCCTGTCATTATCTTGAATGTACAGAGACTTCCCTTATATGTAAGCTTCCAACTATAGTAATTCACATTGTCCTAGTAAGGGTGATGATTTTATTTTTGCCCTTGCCCCCAGGGAACAGAGGCATCCTTAGGGGAAATTTTGCCTTTGTTCTTAAAAGGACAGAAGAATATGGAAAATCATTTAAATCTGTGGTAGGATGCTGCAACTTAAAAATTTAAAGAGATAGGGGACTGAGTAAAAATGAAAATTGGTTCTGAAGCTGGGACTTCATATAAAATGAAAGATATTTTATCAGATGTATATAAAAACTGTCTTCTGTGAGTCTCTCATTGGCCTCCTCCTTTCAAGAAAACAAATTTCCACCCTTACATATCTCATCTGAAGATTTTCCAATGTCACTTCCTTCCTCCTTCCTAGCTTTCAAGGTTCTTCTGTGATTATATACAAATGAAAAAGAAAGTTCTATAACCTTTCAAACATATACAGGATATAAAAATTTAATTTTGAGGGGTACCTGGATTAAGCATCTGCCTTCAGCTCAGGTCACAATCCCAGGGTCCTGGGATTGAGCCCCATGTCCAGCACCCTGCTCAGTGGGGAGCCTGCTTCCCCTCCTTGTGCTCGCTCTGTCTGTCAAATAAATAAATAAAATCTTTAGAAAAAACTAAGTAAAAAATTAATTTTGAAATTAAGGACCAAAAGTCTAGAATGTGTGTTGGGAAGATGCTCCTTTTTAATGTGTGATTTTATGGAAAGGGGAAGATGCTTTTTTTCCCCCCAGAAATGATGCTGTCCTTACCATAAATTTTAATTAGTAACACTTTTAATTATCTATATATGTTATTAATATGACAATGTTCCTAAATTCTGATGGTGATGTGAATTATTATACTGAAGTAACCCTCCCAGTAGAGGAACCTCTAAAGAGGTTCAGTTCCTTGAAAGTCCAATAAACTTCTAGTAACTTTAATCACTTGGGATGCCTATTTATAGTAAATACCTAGAGCAGGTGATGAAATGAGAATTTGCATTGTAATCATGGAGCACAGATCCCATGGTGTTAACTTTATTGTAGAGAATTATTCTGGCTCACATGAGAAATTGAATCCTTACAAAAGGGTTGAACTACTGAGCCCAGAGCTTTTCAAACCCTGTTAGTTAACAGGTGTGCCAGGAATGGATCTCCCCTCAGCAGCTGGGGTGGCATATTTTCTCTCCAGGCCATTATGTGACACAGGTTGGGAAGCACTGCAAAGACTTTGTTCTTCATTCTTTCTACTTTCTGTCACAATCCAAAATGTTATGTGTACCCTCTCTTATTATCTAGAAAAGCATCTTGTGCAATAGCATTATCAATGTCTACTTTGAAAAATGCTAAATTAAGTATGTAGTTTCCTCTAAAATTCTAGCCCAAGGTGACTTAAAAATAAAAATAGTTTTGGGGCAACTATGTGGTTCAGTTGGATAAGCATCTTCCTTGGGCTCAGATCCTAATCTCAGGATCCTAGGGTAGAGCCCTGCTCAGTAAGGATTCTGTTTCTCCCTCTCCCTCTGCCTCTTTCCAGCCCCCACTCTTTGTTCTCTCTCTTTCTCAAATAAACAAAACCTTTTAAAATAAATAAATAAATATCATTTTGAAAAACATTTAGACCATCATGTATTTTGTAATACAGTTGGGTCACTGCCGATTCCCAAGATAAATGTGTTTAAACAGAAGCTTTCTCATTCATCACCAGCCTCAGCTTTCATCCAAATTTATTTAATGATGATGCAAGCCCACAGCATCGGTGTTGCAGTTCATCACCATGGAAGTGTTTCTGTCAACAAATCTTCGCTTTCCTATCATGAAATTGATTTTGCAGGGAAAAGGAGGATAATTGTGGAAGATTTCTTTTACTTCTCAAGATTTTCAGTTTGCCTGGGTGTCTAAATGAATTGTGTTTAAAATTAGTAGCTGGCAGTAACATTGACCAAAAGAAATTAACATTTATGAGGTTGGAAAAAGGGAAACTGGTAATGAACTATTTTGTCTGAATTTTTTGGAGGGGGGGAAATGTGGTTTGGGGACTAGATTTGTAATTTAAAATGTTCCTCTGAAAACTGTTGTTCTCTGTTATGGAAATATAGATTATTTTCAAAGAGTCCTATAAGGTAGGTATCAGAGTTCTTAGAATGCTTTGGCTGAGTTTTTCTCACTTACCTTGTAAGTGGCATAACAATAATCACAGAATAAATTTTCCTCAACTAACATAATGTATGATTTTTTTTAATGCCTTTTCTATAACTTGTATTTAAAACTATCTTTGAAAAAAAAACTATCTTTGGCTTCTATTTGCTTGTTTAGAGATAGGGAGAAATGCAATTATATTGTAAGCTTCTGAATATAGCTGATTTACAAGCAAGGTAGGAAGCATCTACCTTAAATAATCCAAACTCTTTTAGGAAAGAGATACAAAAGAAAAATAAGAATGACATTTTTGCTTTGAAGCAGTGTTCAAGGGCATATATCATAGTGGCTTATTTCATATTTAGATGCAAATACATACGTTATGGGGGTTTTCACCTGTAGTAGAAATACAGTTAACTCTTGATTATCAAGGTAACTTGTGTTTTCAAATGTGCTTTTTCTGGCTTCCTGTCACATTTCATTTTTACTTTCACCATCAGCTTATATGTGCTTATAAAAGCAAATTATTTAATATTTTATTCACTTAGTGTTAGTAAACATTTATTAAGTTCTTAATATGTGCTAAGCACTTTGCCAGGCACCACGGATACTGAAATACATCTGAAACTGGAAGTTAAGTTTGCCCCTGAGAGATCTTACAGTTCACTTTAAAATCAATGAAACATAAATTTTATTTATTTGAACCACTTCCTCTTCCTCTAATAACATGTGATCAGAAGTTGACTGTAATGGGAGGTGGGAAGTCAGTCCTACTTGTTTTTAAGGAAGAATTAATAGACCTTATGAACAGAAAGTAAAATTCTATTATACATGCAAAAATATAACACAAAATGACCAAAAAAAAAATTCAGCAAGCAATGGTAAAAATAACATTATTTACTGCTTTAAAATGTTAAGATAGTTCATCAAGACAAGTTGCAGTGAAATTAATGTGAGTTATGGAAAATGAAATACATAAAAATGTATTTATACAAGTGTAGACTAAATATTTTCCATACAGGTATGTAAATGAAAAGATATACAGTAAGTGCACACTTGATATGACTATTGCAGGCAACACTTAGTTAGTTTCAGATACTCTTGGATAGTTCATGCACAAACCTTCCCAAAGTACAAGTTCAGTCAGTCTTTTGGGGGATGTGGAGGAATAATTAAAAAGGATTGAGTTCCTTGCAACAATATCACTATAGACTGGATGAGGGTGAGAGTCGTCAGTTATATATATTACTTACTGTAATTTGTGATTGTCGAGGAAGAGGTGTGGCTGTTGGTGTAATAGTAATACTGCTGGTGACTTTATTGGTTGTTTTGTTTAGTGCCCCATTAGTTAAGCCTTGAGTTCGGTTATCCTGTGGTGGCGTTGAAGGGCTGGCAGGTCTCACGGGGCTGGCTACAGCTTGCATGTAAGGACTTCCTAAGTGAATGTGGATTTTATTATCCTCAGTAGTTATCACACTTGAACTGTTGCTGTTTGAACGTTGAAACTGCCACGATGATTGCCGGTCAGGGGAGACTCTGAAAATTGCATGCTTGGCACTGATTTCTATTGGCTCTGGGGAACGTCCCTGCTCAGGAGAGCCTGCTGAACCAGTCACAGCCAAAACCTGAATAGGTGACATTGTCCTTTCTGGAGTTATAGAACCACAAGACTCTGGGGTCTGCGCTCTGGCAAAGGTTGCCGTAGTAATTGGGGACATATTTTGCTCTATATTCATGAGGCCTTCAGCAGAAATTTTGGATTTCACCGGTGTTATGGAGGCATTTTGGAGGATGGTTATCCTTTGCTTTGGGGTGCCACAGTTTGGTATCACTGCAGTGCTTGTATAAGAGTGAGCACTCTCTGTAGTCGGACTTGTGATTTCAAGAGTGGCTGTGTTTTGAATATGGTCTGGAGTAACTTTTATATGAAGTGGCTGCCCAGGCATGTGGCTTAGGACTAGATCTCCAGGTTGCATGAAATTGCCATTGGGTTTAGTTTGTATTTTTCCATTCTGAGGATGGCTCTCCTTCGATTTCATCCAAGGAATCCATAGCTTCCTGTTAACAGGACAGGGAGAAGATGAATTGCATTTGAAGGATAGCACGGATTCCTCGTCATTAGGGTCCTCCTCCTGGTCCTCACTCTCTTCATACAACTGACCATTGATGACTGCTCGTTCCAGAGGAATGAGACTCTTGTAATCGGGTGGCTCATTGTCTGCTACTTCTGTCTGAACTTCTTTAGAAAATACTTGAGGGTCAGAGGTGATTCTTCCATTGAGACTAGGCCTGAGGCTGTTACTAAAATGCCGGTACCTCTCTAACTCTTTAGTGAGGTTTTCAATCTCTCTTCCTAAATCCTTGTTCCTGTTTTCTTGTTGATTGAGTTTCTTTTGTAGAACCGAATGATCTCCCTGGAGATGACATATGAGGTCCTCAGTTGCCATGTATTCATGAATTTTCTCTTTCAGTGCATCTACTTCTCTTGAGAGGTGCCCTGATTTCGCTTCTTCTTCTTGAAGCCTTTTGAAAAGCCACTCTTCATGGCTGGACTCTGTCTTTTCTGCTAACTTGTACTTTTCAAGTTCCATTTTAACATGTTCCAGCTCTTCAGATAAAAATTGAGCTTTATCTCGCTCATTAGCATACCTTCGTTCTAGAGTCTCATACTCATCTTCTGTTTTCATAAGGTCATCCTCAATGGCTTTCATATCCTTTAACTTCAGTCTCAGTCTTTCCACTTCTTGAGAGAGTTCTTTAATCTTATTGTTTTCTTGGTGTAATGCTGTTGTGGACTTACTAGAATCTTGATTTAATTTGTTTTTTAGGAAATCTTTCTCAATTGCTTCCAATGATTGAAGCCTATTTTTCAATAGATTAACTTTGGATAGGAGATCATTTCCTTTATCTTCTTCTGCTTTTAGTTTGTTCTTTAGATCATCTCTCTCCTTGGTGACACTGTACATTTTTTCTTCCACATCAGTTTTGGACTTCAGTGCCCTTTTTGTTTCCTCAATTAACTTCTCAGTAACTGTTGCTACTTTATTTTGCTCCATTTGAAGCTGAGAAGCAGCAGCTTGTAACTTATCTTCAGTTTGCTTTAATTTTTCACTCATTGTTTTCCTTTCATCTACCAGCATCACAGTTAATGTTTTCAGTTTAGTTAAGTCCTCTTTTAGGGTGAATTCTGTCTTTTCCAACCGACTTTCAATGGCTTCTAGCTCTTTGATTCTTACTTTTAAACTCTCCAGTTCTTGAGACAACTGCTTTGTGGTCATCCTTTCTTTTTCTAAATTGCATTTCAGGGAGTAACATTCTTGTTTGCTTTTGTTGAAGGCATCTTCTAATTTGTCCAGAGCCATAATTCTTTTATTGAGTTTTTCAACCTCAAGTTTGAAGTCTTTGCTCTGAGATGTTTCCTTTTCGAGCCTCTTATTGAGATCTCTGCACTGCTCCTCCATTTTTATGAGTTCTTCATCCTTCCCTTCCATTTCTAGCACACGTTTCCTGAGCTCCTCCACCTCAGCCATGATACCACAGTTTCCATATTCTCCCTTGTTGATTTTTTCTTTTATATCTTGCAGCTCCTCTTCTGCTTTTCGTAAAGACCTGTTTGTCTCTTCTAACTCATCAATTTGCCGGCTAAGTGCTGCCAGCTTTTGTCGAAGCTGACGATTTTGGCTGTCCTCGTTGGTGAGCTTTGCCATAATTGTTTCTTGGTTCTGGCCAAACTTTGTGGTCTGTGTTTGCAGTTCTTTCTCTAGTCTGGTTGCCTTCTGCTCTTCTTTCCGAACTCGAGTTTCAGCGAGGGCTAGTTTAGCATGTGTTTCCTTTGCGCTTGTGGTTAGGTCTTGGATTTTCTGTCTTTGAAGGGCAAGCTGTGCCGTCAGCCTTTGTTGTTCATCCACCACCATCAAAGCAAAAGACTTCAGTTTGGTCAGCTCCTGTTTCAGGGCGGTGACCCTCTTTTCCTTTTCTTGTTCCTTCTTCTCCTGGGACTTGGTTTCTTGGTCAATCAACTTCTTTAATCTGAAAAACAGAAGAATGCATTCTACTTTGTGACTGGTGCTTTAGTAACTTATCAGCTGTCATTTAAAAATCGTATAATTTTAAAAGATTGATCAGCTATACAGAATATGGAAAGGAATTCCTGAGTTTCATGGAAAGGAATTCCTGAATTTGATTGGAGAGGAGAATCTTGATAAGCAGGTATCTTTCTTTTTTGCTTTCACTACTCCCTCTCCCCCCACCCCTTGTTGATTGGTAATAGTTGTTGTTCACCAGGAGCCTTGGTGGAAGAGTAAAGGCAAAAATACTTCATTTAAATTGCTTGTGTAATACAATCAGTAGACAGTCTAGCCTGAAAGCTGTAAAAAACGGAGTTTCAAGGTGACCTGGCTTCAATACTGGCTGTATTCTACCAGCTAATTAACCTGGGCAGTTATTTAACATCCTTGAGCTTCAGCTTCCTGATATGAAAAATGGAGGCAATAATTGTATTACTTCACTGGCCATTTGTGAAAATTAAATGAGATAATTTGTCTAAGATTCTTATAGTGCTGGCACAAAGTAAGCATTTGGTAATTGTCAGTTATTGCTGTTGTCCTTTCTCATTAATGTGGCTATGGTTACATTTATAAAATGTTTTGCCTGAACCTTTATAAGATGTGGCACATTACGTTTGATACTCAATTTCTTGATTCTTTATTGAGATGAAATTTTATTCACATTGCTTAGAAATTATACACTTCACTGATGGACCTTTCTGCCAATTAAAATATGGTTTACATTAGCATAACATTGTGCCAGGAACCATTCACCTCACATATATCTTTATCCCCATAGTGACTGGCAGTTGAATGAAGGGAATTGAAAGGCATCTGAAGGGGTTGAGTTGTCATACCATACGGCAAGAGTACAGGGTTTAATAGGAAAGAGTTGATTAGTCAGATGGTAGAAATGATGGAAGAAAAACTGTCAGGGGGCACCTGGGTGGCTCAGTGGGTTAAGCCTCTGACTTTGGCTCAGGTCATGATCTCAGGGTCCTGGGTTCGAGTCCCACGTCAGGTTCTCTGCTCAACAGGGAGCCTGCTTCCTCCTCTCTCTCTGCCTGCCTCTCTGCCTACTTGTGATCTCTCTCTGCCTGTCAAATAAATCAGTAAAATCTTAAAAAAAAAAAAACTATCAGGAACATAATAGTTCCCTTGTAAATGATGATTCTATTATAATATTACTTTTTTCTTTAATGTTTTAAATTTGTTGGCATAACACAATGTCATTTTACATGTAGTATAAATTGTCTCTTCCACACATTTTCCTCCTCAGCAGTGGGATCATAACTTGACATTTGTGGCACTCTTGATTACACTGGGAATGGGCTGATTACAGAGAATGTAATTACAGCTTTGCAGTACTTTTATACAGAAGCTAAAATAGAGTGGAATCCCTGAAGAACTGAACTAAAGGACTTGTCATGGTGAAAAGTTTGTTTTCTGATAAAGCATAGAGAGCTCACAATATTTTACTCTATCTTTTCTATTAGGAATGAGTTAATTATGTAATGCATATGTTTAATCCTTGCCATAAAACTTTCTTTTTGAAAATTGTTTAAGGATTTGTAAGGACATTTTAAAAGGAAACTAATTTAGAAGAGTCTTCTTGGAAAAGTCATTCTTGAGATCCTAATCTGCTCTTTTCCTTGATTACACTACATAACAGGAACATGTTTAAAATAATAGTATAATGTAAGAATTCCCTTTTTTTTTTTTTTTTTTTTTTTTTTGTGGGGAGGATCCACTTATTTTTTCCTGTTTTGAGAACCTGATAGGAGGCTGGTCCGAGGGCTAGAGCCTGTGAAATTCTTAAGAAGCTGAGCTGGTTGCTGGGGTGGGGTTGATGGTGATCTCATCCACAGTCTTGGAAGGAGATTTGCCTGTGGCCTCTGGCCCTTTCCCACTCCCTATTTGAGACACCTGAGAAGAGAAAGATGGCACCTCCTTCCTGAATGGTCATGAGACTTCACAATGCACCGGTAGATACATCCACGGGCAAACTGCTTTGGTGGTGAAAGTTACAAAAATTTTGGCAAAGTGCTTCTTCCTCCTACCTTAGCATTAGAATAATTAACAATGCACTGAGTATAACTGCAGTAAAATATTTTCCCTGCTTTACATCATAGTTCTTAGAGTTTTATTAGAGAACAGTTTCACAAAAACTTTTCAGGATTTGTTTTCAACTTATTAAATAATACAATGTGCTATTTCATTTTCAGGAGAAGGACATGTATTTTCTTAGGATATAAAAGAGGGAAGATTATTTGACAGTGTAATGAAAAAAGCATAAGAACTGAATGGCGATTAGTGAGCCTTGGCAGAGCTATAACTGGCAAAAAAAGATGTTGAAGAAGTTTAAATTGTTTCTATTGCGTTCATTGTTTTTGGCAACAAGCATGATGCATCTTTTTCCACCATGGTTCCAAGGCCAAGTATCTTTTTGATGGTTTCTGGAAATCGGCTGGCATCCCCTTTTGTTCCCAAGCCCCCATCCTATAAGGCAGGCACATAAAACTGACAATTTGAGTACATTTGCTCTTAGTAATTCCTTACTACTTATTTCCTAACAACCTGCTATTTCTGTGGGCCAGTCCCATGAGCACACCATAAGACAGTCAACAGGCTGGTCAGGTAAGGCCTGTCTGGGAGGGAAATAAGAGTTTATATGCAGAAAGAGTTACACTCCCAACCATCAACTCAGGAGCTAGCACTTCTGGTATAGTCAAGGGGCTTACCCTAAATCATTCACTGTTCTTGCTTTTTACCAAGAAGGCTGAATTTGAGTTTGAGGTTAGTTTATGGACTTGAAGAAAGGCATTTCTATGCAGAGTTAGCAGGACTTTGTAGGATTTGAAGTTGCAAGCCTGACTTTTACACAGTGCCTTAAATAAACTGATTGTCATACTGCTAATTACTAATG
Source organism: Neogale vison (assembly GCF_020171115.1). Classification (NCBI taxonomy): domain Eukaryota; kingdom Metazoa; phylum Chordata; class Mammalia; order Carnivora; family Mustelidae; genus Neogale; species Neogale vison. The sequence goes on from NC_058096.1 coordinate 47,995,447, forward strand.
AAGGGATTTGTGTATGTGCGTGTCTTTTCTTTCTTCAAATGTATATGAATACTTTCAGCAAATATTTGCTGTTGACTGGATTTTAGTCATTTGAGGTCCATAAATCATGTATACAAAACTTGAAGCCAAATGTTTTCAAAGTTACAGTTTTTTAAATTTTAGAAGGGCAGTAAGGAGCATTTATCATATATACAGCTCCAACAAATCCTGTGGTGCCACCTCCTAAGCAAACCTCTGAATACTTCTGCAGTGAACCCTATGAATAGTTACACTAAGTGGGGTAATTAAGATAATGAATAGCCTCGCCTCTATTCAGGCTTTGCTGCCAGATGATGAGTTCAGGTAAGAAGTGCAGCCACAATTTAGAAAAGAATATTGCATAGTTATTAGCTTTTTGAAATTGCAAACAAGGGATTGTGGACGTGGAAAATGAAGGTATAGACTATTGGTGTCTTTTGCTAAGGAGGGTATGGAGTTAAGGGCCCTACCCCTGCTTGCTTCTTCAGTTGGATTAGGTTTTAAATGAAATAGTACCTTAATTTTCTGTCTCCATTATTTTTCTTCACATAGTAACAGGTTTTAGGCAGTGATCCCGACTGATTTTATATGCTAATACAGATTATCATTGACTCTTAAGTTTGCTAGAAATAGCAGAAAAATGATTTTGAGAGCTTTTAGCCAGGGTACACATAGTCTTGAAAGCTGCATAGACCCTGAGATGCAGAATGCCCAGATATAAAATTCATCCCCTCAGAGCTGTGTAGTCAAATTATTGCTCCTTTTTTCATGAACAGTTCCAGTTAACACACCTTTAAGTAGGGATGTTTGCATAATCTATGCTAGGGTTTCTCTATAGTCAGTACTATTGGCATTTTGAGTCAAATGATTTTTTGTTGTGGGGGCTGTGCTGTGCATTTTAAGATGTTTAGCAGCATCTTTGGTATCAACTCACTAGATGCCAGTAGTAGCCTTCCTCTTCCCACTTGTGACAACCAAAAATGTTTCTGGACTTTTGTTGCCCAGTGCTTCCTGGGGCAACAAACTCCCTAGTTGAGGACAGTGAGTTGTGTGCTTAGGGACATTTATATATGTCAGTCTATCATTAGGGTTAAACTCTTCATTATTTTGCCTTACTCAGCTTTAGTTAAGCAGGTGCATCAAAAAGTTCCCACCTGAGTTGCTTATATATCTGGTGATTATATCTTTACTACAGATGGCCTCTTCTTTACCAGTGCTTCTCACAGTTTAGGGTTCATTTGGATCACCATGAAAATTGAAGCTCAGGAATGTCAGGAAGGTATAAAGCCCAATGCCACACTATCTCTCCAGGAAAGAACACAAACTATTACCTCCCCCTGGTCCACACACACTGTTTTTTTCAAGAAACAGTCTCTGTGTTGGAGAAACTATCAACCTAAAGAAAAATTATCTTAATCATTGTGTTTGAATTCTCTTTAGTTCATATCTCATAGGGCAGTAGTTTCTAAATGTTTGCTCTTCTATCTCCTAAAATAATTTTATGTACAACTAGTTTGTTCATATATGGTGTAGTCATAGCACTTCCTTTAGCAAATATTATCTACCTTTTCTCAGCTTATTGAGGTATAATTGACAAAACTATAAAATATATAAATTCTATAACATGATTTGATATATATGTATACACACATACATATATACGTGTATATATTGTGAAAGGATTCCAAGTTAACATATTCATCACCTCACATATTCACTTTTTGAGTGTGTGAGAATGCTGAAGTTCTACTCTCTTAACAAATTTCACTTATACAATACAGGATTATCAGCTGTAGTCACCATGTTATATATTAGATCCACAGACCTAACTCATCTTTATAACCAAAAGTTTATACCCTTTTACCACCTTGTTCCTGTTTCCTGCCCCTGCCCCCATCCTGGCAACCACCTTTCTACTTTCTATTTATATAAAGATCAGCTTTTTTTTTTTTTTTTTTTTTTAAGATCCCCATGTAAGTGATACCATGCAGTATTTGTCTTTCTCTGTCTGGCTTATTTCAGTTAGTGTAGTTCCCTCCAGATTCTCTTTGCTGTTGTAAATAGCAGGATTTCCTTCTTTTTTAAAGCTGAATAATATTCCATCTCATCACATTTTCTTTATCTCTTCATCTGTTGTCAGACACTTCAGCTGTTTCCATACTTTGGCTATTGTGAATAATGCTGCAGTGAACACGAGAGTTGAGATATGTCTTCAGAGATGGTGATTTCATTAGCTTTCAGGATATATACCCAGAAGTGGGATTGCTAGATCATAATGGTAGTTTTTAAAGATTTCTTGAAGAACTTCCATATTGCATTCCATAGTTCCATTTACATTCCCACCAACAGTGTACAGGAGTTCCCTTTTCTTCACATCCTTGCTAACACTTGTTACCTCTTATCTTTTTGACAGTAGATAAGATGTGAGGTGATATTTCATTTTCATTTCCCTGATGACTAGTGAAGTTGAGCACCTTTTCATATACCTGCTAGCTATATGTATGTCTTCTTTGGGAAAATGTCTGTTCAGGTTCCTTGCCCATTTTTTAATATATTTGGGTTTTTTTTTGCTGTTGAGTTGTATGAGTTCCTTATATGTTTTGGATATTAACCCCTTATTGGAAATATCATTTGCAAGTATCTTCTCCCATTCCATAGGTTTCCTTTTTGTTTTGTTGACAGTTTTCCTTGCTGTATAGAAGCTTTTTAGTTTGACAGAGTTTCAATGTTTATTTTTCTCTTTTCTTCCCTTGCCTGAGGAGACATATCTAGAAAAATGTTTTATGGCTGATGTCAGAGAAATTACTGCTCATGTTTTCTTCTAGGAGTTTTATGGTTTCATGTCTCACATTTAGGTCTTTAATCCATTTTGAGTTCCATTTTTGTGTATGGTATAAAAGAATGGTCCAATCTCATTCTTTTGCATAAGTTGTCCAGTTTTCCCAGCACCATTTATTGAAGAGACTCTTTTTTCCATTATGTATTCTTGCCTCCTTTGTCATAGATTAATTGACCATATGTAAGTATGGGTTTATTTCTTGGCCTATTCTGTTCCACTGATCTGTGTATCTGTTTTTGTGCCAGTGTCATACTGTTTTGATTACTATAGCTTTGTAGTAGATCTTGGAATCTGGGATTGTGATATCTCCAGCTCTATTGTTACTTCTCGAGATTGCTGTGGCTGGTCAGGGTCTTTTGTGGCTCCATACAAATTGTGGTATTAATTCTGTGAAAAGTGTTGGTGTTTGGTAGGGATTGCATTAAATCTGTAGATTGCTTTGGGCTGTACAAACTTTTTTTGTTGTTAAGAATTTATTTATTTGTCAGAGAGAGAGAGAGAGAGAGAGAATGCGAGCACAAGGAAGGGAGAGGCAAGCATAGAGAGAAAGAAGCTACTGACTGAACAAGGAGCCTGATAGGCAGGGCTTGATCCCAGAACCTGGGATTGTGACCTGAGCCAAAGGCAGATGCTTAACTGATGGAGCCACCCAAGTGTCTCAGTACGGACTTTTTAACAATATTGGTTCTTCCAGTTGATAAGCATGGAATATCTCTTTCCATTTTTTGTGTCATCTTCTGTTTCTTCCATCAATCTTTTATAGTTTTGGAGTACAGGTCTTTCATTTCCTTTTTCTTGGCATAAAATTCAAAAAACATTGCTAAGACCGATAGGGAGGAGATTACCCACTATTTTCTTCTAGGAATTTTATAGTTTCAGGTCTTACATTCAAATCTTTAATCCATTTCCAGTTGATTTTTGTGTTATATAAAATAGTGGTCCAGTTTAATCTTGTATATGTGAATATCCAGTTTTTTCAGAACCATTTTTTGAAGAGGTCCTTTCCCTGCTGTGTATTCTTGGCTCCTTTGTTAAAATTTAATTGGCCATATTAGGTTTTGTTTTTTTTTTTTTTCTCTCGGCTCTCTTTTCTGTTCCATTGATGTCTGTGTCTGCTTTTTATGCAAGTACTATACTGTTTTGTTTGCTGTAGTTTTGTGATATAGTTGAAATCAGTGATCATGATGCTCCCAGTTTTGTTCTTCTTTCTCAAGATTGCTTTGGCTATTCAGGGTCTTTTTGTTTACATACATATTTTAGGATTTTTTTTTTTTTGTATTTCTGTGAAAAATGAAAAATGCCATGGAGATTTTGATAGAGATTACCTTGAATCTGTAGATTGCTTTGTAAAGTAGTACTAATCCTTATAATCTGTGAACATGGAATATTTTTCCATTTATTTCCATTTATTTATTTCCATGTCTTCTTCAGTTTATTTAATCAGTGTTTCACATTTTTCACTGCAGATTTTTTTTACCTACTTGGTTAGATTTATTTCTAAGTATTTTTTTCATTTTATTCATTTTGTTGCTATTGTAAAATGGGGCTATTTCCTTAATTGATCTTTCTGATAGTTCTAAAAGGATTTCTGATAGTTTATTCTAAAATGACTTTTAAAAACACATTTTAGGGGCACCTGGATGGCTCAGTGGATTAAGCCTCTGCCTTCAGCTCAGGTCATGATCTCAGGGTCCTGGGATCGAGCCCCACATCAGGGTCTCTGCTCAGCGGAGAGCCTGCTTCCCCCTCTCTCTCTGCCGGCCTCCCTGCCTACTTGTGATATCTCTCTCTCTCTCTGTCAAATAAATAAATAAAATCTTTTAAAAATTGTTAAAAAAAACCACATTTTAAAGCTGCCATCTACAAATTTGTACTCAAGGTTTAAATAACTGCAGAAGATACATATTAACATTTGCCATATAATCTAAAATCTAAAACGTCACCCTTGGCAAACCAGTCACCTAAATCAGATATTCAGGAATAGTCTGACTTCATTTCTCAACTTAGGTAAATGTGTAAATACGTATCTCTTTGGCAACCATTTTACTCCTAAAAGGGATAAGGCACAGCAGCTTGCCCTGAGTTGTTCCCAGAGAAGAAACAAGCACTGCTTCCCCCAGTGGTTCTGAAGCTGTTGCTGTGCTGCTTTCATGGGACTCTGAGGCTAAGTCTTTCTGTAGTTGTCCCTGTATCTGCGGTGTGCTCCAGAGAAGTTTCCAGCCCAGGAAGATGCATTTGGTAAAATTTTAAGTTGGAAGACTGTTTAGAAAGGATTGGTGCAGAGCTAGGAGCACAGACACTTTCTCTGGAAAGTCTTTGTGTACCCTCAGGGTAGGTGTACCCCAGTCTCGAAGATTATTGTCTTGGAGTACTTACATTCATGTTCAAGTACTGATAGCACAGGATTATAGGAATAGTCAATCCTGTCCAATAAAAACAGGTTGTGGAAGCTGGTTTTATGGACACAAATGGAGGTAGTTAAATCCAAACTAGCTTAAAGCAGTGTCTCATTACAGCTTTTCTTTAGAGTTTCTGTTATGGCTTAGAACTGTTATAACTTATTGTGGTTTATCACTGTTGGTATGTGCAATACCAGTTCCTTTTTTTAAAAAAATATCATATCTGTCATCTTGAATGTTCTTTGGTACTAACCATAAGGTTGGTTCTTTATTACAAATTATACATTCAGAGGGTCTTTTTAGTTTTTATTTACATACACATATGTCAGCACACATGTGTGACTATATCTTGTCTCCTCTATGTGAGACACCAAATGAAGTATTATTGATAACACATATGAAACAGATGGTTTGTCTAAAATGTTCTAATGTTGATACCCATTATAATTTATAATTTTTAACACTTTTGATTTTGTCTTATCTGCATTACAATGAACCCTACTAAAATATAAGCTTCTTAAGAATTGGGCACATGTCTGATTCATTTGTTTCTTCTACAAATATGTCTACCACAAAGCCCCTTACATGTGAAGGGTATCAAGTGTTTGTTTTATTTGTTTACCCAAATGAGTGTTTTTTGAATGAATGAAGGAATGAACAAATATACCTTCCTCTAGAAATATTGTAGTATTGCCCTGAATAGTTTTATTCCTTTTTTAAAAGAAGATGCTGTAGTGTTTACTCTGTGCATGGTTTCAAGTGTTTAAGAAAATGAGGTATAAATGGTTTGAGTCCAGAGCTCTGCTGGACAAATATATTACACAAGTAACATTAATCAGCAACAGCAAATGAAATTGGAAAGGAAATATTCATCTATAATCTGACCACCCTAATACATCAATTGTTTCTATTTTTCCAGATTCTTTTCCAGTTTTTTTTTTTTTTAACACTTGGCCCATGTAAATAAATGTACGGTGATTATCAAGCAATAAAACCAATTCCACAAGCCATTAATGGCATTATGTTGCTTCTGTTAGCTGAAGAAATCAATATGTAAGTAGAAAACAACTTCAGAGTCTGCTTACCTTCTCATCTGTCATTTTTAGGAGATACGTACTCCACTGTATTTATTATCTGGATCTTGAATTTAAGTTTTTGATGTTATGAATATGGCAAGACTTGTTCATTTAATTTGCAAACAACAAAGGACTGTAGTTAGTACTGGAGCTATACTGAGATGAACAGGGGAGGGTTCATTCCTGTTCTCAAAGCATCTGTAGGCTGTTGGGGAAGAATGAGCAGATAGTTCCAGTGCAATTCAGTAAAGATTCCAGAGCAGTAGTTCTCAAACTTCTTGGTCTCATGACTCATTTATACTTTTAAAAATTATTGATGACTCTAAAGAGCGTTGATTATATGATTTATATTTTTCAATATTAACTATATTAGAAACCCAGACTAAGATTTTTTTAATGTTTGTGTATTTATTCATTAAAAATAATAACCCATTGTATACCAACATGTTTTATGAAAAATAACTTTTTCAAACCAAAAAACTAAGTGGGAAGTGTTGCATTGTTTCCTGTTTCTGCAAATTCCAGTGTCTGGCTTAACTGAGGACAGCTGGTCTCAGTTCTTTTTCATACATTCTGTAACCTGTCAGAACAGTGACATCACAAAACATCATGTAGTCTCTGGAAAACTCCTTGTACACTTGTAAGAGAATGAGAGTGAAAAAGATAGTGTTACTATAAAAATAACTTTGAACTTGCAGAGCTCTTGAAAGGGACCACACTTTGAGAACCATTTCTCTCGAGGATAGACAGTTGAAGCGTAAATGACAATTACGTCTTTCTCTGGAAAAACCTCTAGTTTGGGTTGTCAGCTTTTGCAGTGAGTGAGCCTTTCATTTCATCCAGATTCACGGACCTAGTCACTGCTCCAATGTTTCCATCATTAATAAAATTAGTTGTTTGTTCCCTACCTTGGATAGATAGAAGATCCTCTGCCTTCAATACCTCTCTCTCAGTTCTTAGAGAAATCCTAAATGACAAAACTGTCTCCCTAAAACACTGTTTTGTTTGAAACCATAATTTGATATAAGGTCCTGGAAACCACTGAATTGCCTGGTTTTTAAAATGCATCGATCCACAGTGCTATGCAAGTCAGCTGACATTTAATTAATTTCAGATCTTTATGAAGCCATTACAGTGATGACCTACCATGTGCAAGGTAACATGCTTGTTATTTGTGTTTCCCTTTTTCTGTCAAAACCTGGAAACCTGTATACTTTTCATAGCTCTGGTTATACCTTATAGTAGTTTCCCATCAACAAACACATGGTGTGATACACCAAATTCTTTTTGATCTTTTCTTAAGATATATGAAATATTGTTCATTCTAGTCCTAAGTGTGTAACTTCACTTTGATGGGCCTCGGTTTCTATCTTTGCTTTTATTCTTTCAGAACTAGTTTACTACATTACGTTTTCTTCCTGACTTAAATGTTAATCACTAAAGCAGAAACTACGTACATTACGCTGATTTATTCATTTTTGTATCTGCTCTCATGGCTAGACTTTAATAGTGTGGTTATGATTATATTCTACCATGTCTTTTAGCAACTCTTATTAGTATATAATTTTAATTGTCACATTGCATTGATAGCAGCTACATTCATAGTTAAATAACCACAGAGCTCTAAGCACTTTGCAGAGTAATTATATGCAGTTTTTTGGAAAGCTTCCTTAGGCTGAGATAGGTTCTTGATAATCAGGCTTGTAATTTATGTTTCTTTGCTCTACTCCCTTTTTCAATGGGACTTTTCACTGTTTAGTCTGATTTTTAGGAGCACTCATAAAAATAGCTATGACCAGTCTTTTTTATTCAATGTGTGCTACTTCCTTTTATTTCTCTCACAAGTCAGAGGTTCTTTAAAAAATTACAGCTACAGCATACCATAGTCATAATGTAATGCTCAATTCATTTGACTTGGTCAGCAAGATCTAGAAGAACAGTAACACTTTTTTTGGCATCTGCTAGCTGAGTATGAGTGTACATCTGTGTCTGCTTTATATCCTTATTATTGAAGATCCTGTCATCATCACTGAGATCATTTAGAGACACCATAAATGGGTCCAGATCCAGCAAGCTGAGTTACTGCTTTCCTTCATTGTGAAACAAGAATTGGGGCATGAAGTGACAGAGGAGGTTTTAGCTGGTGTCAGAGGAATATATTGTAAAAATGGGGCACCGTGAGTCAGGACTTTGCATTATCTGAACAATTTTGTTTGGATCCCCAGGGATTACAGGAAGTGAAATAGTAAGATGAAAATAGTCAAATGACCTGTTAATTATAAGGAGCTTGTGAGCCTTTAGCAGAAAAACAGGATCCTTACAGGAGCCTGTGAAACCCTCAAATTGGACAGAGGGACAGGGGTTGGGGCAAATCTCACTCTTTCTTAAAAACAGGGAAAAAAACCAAAGACACCGAGTGGGACCCAGTGTCTCCTAGAAAGGAAAATTGCTGAAAGGTGTGGTTTCAGACCAGAAAAAGGCCACTTTGAGAGCTCACAGGCACAGAGCTTTGAGAGTAAGGCTATAAGGAGAGTATTTTCATTTTGAGACCATAGAATCTGGGTTAGAAAAGACTCCACACCCAATCAAAGGGCCAGGTGCGGACTTGAAAAGTGCTCAATTTAGGCCTGAGAGAGGAAATCAGAACATGGAAGTGATGATAGGGATAGCCCATATAATCTGTTCTAATTACTTAGAAACTGATTTATGTGTTATCTCTTTAGTGCTATATTGTCAGTTAAGGAGCTTTCTGTAGAAAGAACCATTGGATGATGTATGTTCATTTAACACCACTGATCTGATGCCTCTCCACCCCCCATTTTAATTTTCATATTAATAAAAATATCCACCCAAATGGATTTTTTTTTGCCTTGCTTTGAATATGTTACAGCTATAAAGAAGGAGCTTTGAAAAAACAATTACTGCGAATACACGTTACACTAAGGAGCTTATTCTTCTTTTTGTGTTCTTACCCCCTCACATACTCTGAATGAGGTTCTTAATTATTTGAAAAAGATCCCTCAGATCACTATTTTAACATTTTCTCTTTTTCAGACTTTTCATTTTGATTGCTACTATGCCAAAAACGAAACATAAACATACACATCCAAAAAAATCCCTAGCCCAGTCTTTTATCAGATTGAGACTTCAGGTCCTTAGCTGACTTTTAGGTGGACATCTCCCTGATCTTTTAAGGCCTACCTGGGCCAACCACAGCCGTGATGGCTTCCTTTTGCTGCTTTCTCTTTCTCTACAGAGAAGCATTCAAAAAACTACCTAGCAGGTGATGCCTTGGGTTGCCACAGATATGAGTTTGCTCCTGTATTTTTCAGAGTGCCTTGTCTGGGACACAGCATACATAGCTGCCTTTAGGTTTAAGTTGGTGATGGTGGTGATAATATTGGGCTTGTCCCCAGGTTCCTAACACTTTATCATTCTTTCCACTCCTTCCTCCCTCTTTCTGTGGTTGATTTTGTACTCTTTCTGATTTGTGTTCTGAATCTTAGCCTTTTGCCCCAAGGTAGCCTTCTTTAGGATAGGGCTCATGTCCTCTCTACTGCTCTAGCAGTAGATGGCAGTAAACCCTGCAGGTAGCTGAGTAGCAAGGGACAGGCAGGATACCTGACAGGGAGCAAGTATACTTGCCAGCAATGCAGCATCAGTGGAACAGAGGCAATAGAAGGGACGTAGGGTAGTGCCAGAAGGAGAAATTCAGATTCTGGGGTTCATTTTTCAAGCCAGAGTTGAATCTTGGCTTTCCTGCTTCTTTCTAGTACGACTGAGAAAGCAATTTAACTTCTATGAATCTCACTTTATCTGTAGAATGGGGATAATACTGGAGACTCCCTCATAATAGTGTTGTTCTGAGGATTAAGTAAAACAATCCATATAAAAGCTCCTAGCATTCTACCTGTCACAATGTGTATCAGCTATTAGAAGTAGGAAACTGTCATGGTGAGGCAAAATACAAGAGTACCTCAGCCACAATGGACTGAGTCACCTAGGAGTCACCTAGGAGAGAGAGTCAGAATGCATACTAGAGTGAAAGATATGATTACCTAATCTGTTTACCGTGATTTATTTTCAGGCCATTGATGGGTCTTTTTAGCCACATACATAGTTAGCACATTGACTGTCATTTTAGGCCAGGATTTCTCAGCCTTGACACCACTGACATTTTGGTCTGAATAATTCTTTGTTATGGGGGCTGTCCTGTACATTGTAGGATATTTAACAACATCCCTAGCCTCTACCTACTCAATGCTGGAATAACCCAGTAACCCCCAACTCAGTTGTCACAGCCAAAAGATGTCTCCCAACATTGCAAAAAACCTGAGGATAAAAGTCATCTTTAGTGGAGAATGACCATTTTAGGGCATAGGTAATTTTTGGGGAAACTTCTATTAGATCTCTGTTAGTTGTCTCTGATATTCACAGTGCTTTTCATAATCTGCTGCTCAAGTGTATGTGGGATTAGCCAGTATTTTCCATTTCTCTTTGGTTTACAGATTTATGCCACAGCTCTTCTCCCTTCATGGCAAAGAATAATGTCATGAATGTGCATCATTCAGTGAAATGCCAGCATATTACAATGGATGCTAGTAGCTCACCTTTCCAAACCCATCTAATGTTCTGCTCATCTTACCCCTGTTCTTCATTCCTGGAGTTTGAACATGACCTTCTTTGCTGGGATCAGATACTCTTAGACTTGTCTACTTGGGTACTTAGAGGCAGTGTGGGCTGACTTACTTGGTGCCGACCTGGAGGGAACAGTCTTTTTCTGTATATGCTGCTTCCTGCCAGGTATAGTTTCTCTCGTAAAAAATGTGGAGAAGACTACTGAGGATGCTTTATAATGTATTTTGTTAAGCAATTCAGAAAAAAAAAAAAATATATATATATATATAAAGTAATAGGTTGAAGAACACCCGAATTGTCTGAGAAGCAAGTTGTTTGAGGTTTTCATATTATTATATAATTAACTTTGTAATTAATTTGCTCAGTTTTAACTCTAACCAAGTCTGAACTTCAGTTTTGGATGGTAGATTGGCATTCTTAAATATATAATATGTGTTTAAAACTATGTATATTAAAAGGTAAATTGTATCTTTCTCTCACCTCATCCTTCATCTGCCCATACCCCTTTCTGAACCTATAACCACTGTACGTATTTTCTCTTATAGGTATTTCTAGAATGTTTTTATATGAGTAAACAAGCAAATATAAATAAAGATTCTTATACTTCTTTATACAAGAAATAGCATTCTGTAACTGTTCCTCTGTCACGTTGATTTTTGCAGCTCGACATTTTCTTAGAGATCTTTCCATTACATCAGGATTCTTAAGCAGGGATAGGAAAAAGGAATAAAAATCAGCATCACTGCTAAATAAAATCCTCACAACTTCATGCTAAAGAAATAAAATTTGTAGGCTTTTTAAAATCAAATAATATAGAGGGAATCATATACTTTTGCTGTTTTAAAACTTTTAAAATAAAAGAAAGTTCATATAAAAGATAATTTTAAGATAAATTGTAATAGTAATATTATTTGATTATAATTTTTACAACAGCACCTTGATTACTGTATATCTGTCTTTAAAATGTCTGTGTGTAGTGTATCTTCTTAGTTGAGAAACTGAGGCCCAGGCAGATTGCATAGCATGCAAGGCCATTATCATGGTAACCCTGAACTGGAAACTGGAAGACTCCAATTCCCAACTACTATCCAGTGTAGGATTTAGCTTATAGAACAAGACAAGCGATTAAAGGTCTACTCTTTGCCACTTGATCTTACTTAATCCTTATAACAATGCTATGAAGTACTATGTCCATTTTATAGATGAGGGTACTAACCAAAAAAAAAATAGAATTTAGACAGGTTAAATAAGAGCACTGACTATAAAGCTTGTGTTTTTCACACTTAAACCAGACTACATGCTAGAAAGCCAAGAGTACTGACCTTGAAAAAGTTTCCTCTTTTTCCCATCCCATGTTTTTAGTGTTCATTTGTTCATTCCTGTACTCTCCCACCCACACCCCACCTTGGCTTCTTGACTCCTGTCTTTGCTCACTCTGCTCCAGGCACGCCACCTTCCTTGTTCCTTGAACACAACAGGGCCTGTGTTTTTTGTACTGGTTACTTCCCCAAGGATCCACCCATCTCCCTCATTTCATCTAGTACCATCTAGTATACTATATTTTACTTATTTAATTGGCTGTCTCTCCTATTAGAATGTAAACTTAATGCAAGTGGGTAGGGGTGTGTGTGTTTGTGTGTGTATGCTTTACTCAATAACTAGTCAGTTACTGTCAGTTTTATTCAATGCTATATTTTTAGTTCAGGAATAATACTTGGTACTTAATTGGTATTCAATAAATATTTGAACAAATACCTATTCTGCTTTTGAACTGAATACTGTGTTAAGGATTAAGGCTGTAACTATAAGCAGTAGACACATCATAAGTAGTTACTTCCCTCTACAGTGAATGAGTAAGTTACTGTTTATTGAACAATTATTATATGCCATGTACCATGCTAGTCCTGGAAACAATCATAGAAGGCAAGTGTTAATTGTCCTCATTTTACAAAAAAAGCAACTGAGGTTCAGAAGTTAGATAATTTGCCAAAGGTTCTGCTGGTTAATTGGCAGAACCAGAATACCAGTACAGTTTTTTTTAACAAATCCTGTTTCTCATCACCATGACATACATCCACAGCTCCTATTGCATATATATTACGTCCCAGCCTCTCTAGTCAGTAATTGTGTTGTAACAGTCTGTCTGTCAAAGATATAGAAAATCACTGCCCCTTAAAATCTTGTTTTGTCACAGTATTTCTGGATAGAAAGTAATCTGGATGATTACTTTGAGCCTTGTTGATGAGACATTAATAAATATTCTCTTAATTACTATAATAATAAAGCAAGTTCAGTCACTTGGCATAAATTCATAAATATTTTTGGATGGTTTAAAAAATTGTGACTTTGCCAGTAAAAACATCTCATGTTCCCCAGAGGAGGAGGGTTTGTCATAAATACCATTTCCGTTGAACATTTCAAGGAACTTAAAGTTCTCGGAAAATATTTTTAACAGGCAGCCTTTTCTCAGGCAAACTTCAAGGGCATAATACCATATACCCTTAAAAGTGTGGGTGCATTTGCTTTATCTTATTAAGAATGTTTATAGGTATTTCTCTTATTGTTCAGAATTCATATGTATTTGGATGTTTCTTACGTGTCTTAGTGGATTGAGGTAAACAGACATGGATTCTGTAGAAGAGCATTCTGATACAGCTGCAGAACTTTTGAAATCTCCATTAGTCCTTTTTTTTTCTCTTCCCAGATCACGGGTTATTTTCATTCAGCTATCGCAAATAGGTGTTTTGGAAGATTAGTATAATTCCTTTCTCTAAACACTTATTCTTCAGTAGGTTGCTTTTCTTTCTTGTATTTTCTCTCTTTTAAAAAGTTACAAAGATTATATCCTTTTCAAATCTTACTCTGAGCCAAAAAATATTTTTTTTAAGCCTCTAGTTCCTGTAAGTCTTTAAGGGGGGAAAAAAAAAGGCTTTCCTCTCTTCTTTGGGTTTCATACGTTAATTCACTGGTGTTCAGTTTGTCAGATTTAACATAAAAGGCCAAAGCAGAGAGCAGCCTTGTGCCAGAATGGATGAGTTCACTGGTTTTCACCTCCTTGTAGTCTGGCTGCCTTTACAGAGGCAGTGGCTAACGTGGTATGCTTGGGAAACCAAACGTTTCCTAACTTGTTAGTGGGAAATTAAAACTTCAGAAATTTAGAAACCACAACAACGGAGGCTTATATTTTATTGTGACTACTGAGTCACACAGTTTGCCATGATAAACAGGCTACATAGGAGCCACAAGAGTAAAATGTGAAACATTTTGATCCCTAGAGAATTCCACCCCACACCTTCCATTTTAGCTATAGTAGATCAGTAAATAAGGGGCAAAGGAACTATGAACATTTGATAGCACTAAATACTAGTCACAGGTCAGGGCATTTGGAGGATGAAGGTGATGCTTGGCTTGGCTTCCTGCTGAGCAAACAATCAGATCATGAACCACAGTGAACATCCTCCATCTCCCCTTACCCACTTTTTCTAGTTCATGAGCGTGACTGGTTTCTCTCCATGATTTTTTTTTTAAGATTTTATTTATTTATTTGACAGAGAGAAAGAGAGCACAAGAAGGCAGAGAGAGGGGGGGGGAAGTAGGCTCCCTGCTGAGCAGAGAGCCCCATGCGATGCGGGGCTTGATCCCAGGACCCTGAGACCATGATCTGCGCTGAAGGCAGAGGCTTAACCCACTGAGCCACCCAGGCGCCCCTGTCCATGAAGTTTTAAAGAGCTAGAGCATGGGCCGTATGTAAAGCTTAATTACAGGCAGGTGGGAACATTTTAATCTAGAATCCCTTGAAATGTAAATGACTGTGTGTGTGTGTGTGTGTGTGTGTGTGTGTGTGGTCTCTGTTTTGCATCCCCTGTGTGCATTGTAAAAACTAAAGTTATTTTGGCCATCTAAGCCTTGTTTAATTTTCCCCAACTGACAGTTCTAAGCATTTGGGTTAGATTTTCCTTTCCTACCATTCCCGAGTATTGAGAAGACAGAATCCATGAACACACAGTTTGATCCTATTATCTCTTCTCTAAGTTGCGTTCTTTTCAGATGAATGTGTTCTAGAGAATATTAACCTTATGTAGTAAGAGGCAATTCAATCAAGATACTACAGTGGTTAGCAACAGACCTGCTAGAGGTGAAAGCAGTGACTTTACACTCTGCTACCCCTGGCTTTAGGTCTGCTACTGATTTTGCTCCTCAGCAAACTTCATCCATTTAGTTATGTTTATCCTTGTGAGAAATCTGTTAGTGGTGGAATTAAAAAAAAGAATGTCATAAACCTTGTATATATGCTATATGAATACCCATTCATTGATACTCTGTCCATATCTGACCTTGTGATTTGAATTTTAAGAAAGGTGAAACTATTTCAGATTTGCAGTAATTGAAAAAAGTGTTTTTGAAAATACTGATTTTACTTTCAAAGTTCACTTGTGCACAAATAAAAACGAAGAAAAAAACAAACCCCAATTTTCAAACAACAGAAAAGCCACCTTCAGAAGAGCTGTGTTTCTAATGGACAGGGAATGCTAGACCAAAATGTGCTACTGACTTAGCTCTATGACTTTGCCTTATCTTATCTGCCTATCTCCTCAGCTACAACATTGGGAAAGCTATGTAATTTGATCTGTAAGGTTTACAAAGCTTTTAATGATGCTCAGATATCAGTTCCACAGAATAAAAACCCCACCAACCTTTAAACTCCTTTCCTCCTTTCTTTTTTGTACAGCATTGTGTACAAATTCATATGTTAAAAAATGTATATTTTGTTTCATCAGAAGAGATTTTCTGACTTATCAAGGTCCAAATGGTTCATAACTACATGGGACCTTAATTGGAATCTCATGGGATTCCGATTTATTTTTCATTCTTTATATGTCAAGTACTGTCAGTCAAGGTTATCTAAGTATGCTGTAAAAGTAAGAAATAAATCTTTTCAGTGTCTGACACTTAAAATGTTATGCTAAATTTGAAAGTACGCTAAAACTAAAAAATTAACACCTAGGATGAAGTACTTAAGAGTCCTAGTACTTAGACTATTAGGATTTATTGTCTGTGGCTAGGATATGATGATATAGGCTCTTCAGCCCATGTTGTAAGGTTTGTCTTACCCATTTGTTTTATTTGTGTGCCTCCCAGACATGGTAGGACTTTTGAAGTAAAACAGGGAGATCCTAGGCTAGCTTTTAATAAGCCTTTTGCTCTTTGGTCATTTAACTACTCAGCAACTTGTTTCTTATTTCAGGTGACTAAACACCCTTTAGAAGGTTCATGTGGGTTTCTCATAAGAGGGATTCCCTTCTAGCAGGGAAATCAGAATAAAAGATAACCTCACTTTTCAGAGTAGCTGAGGTTAGGCACTAGACCATGGATTCTCTCCAGAAGGCTTAACCCTTTACTTCACTTTATGTCTGGGTATAAGAGAACATGAGCTCTTCCAGACTACATCCTACAAAGCACCTTCTCTTTGTGCTCAGGCAGCCCCTTGTGCCTCAACCTGATGGAACCCTATCTATAGATGGAGCACCATCCTTGTGGGCAGACTGGCATAACTAGAAGAATCATGGGTACCATTTATTGAGTGTCTACTCTGGGTCCTGCACTGTGCCAAGTGCTTTATTGTCACGTTTAATCTTCACTTTAAGGAGATGGCGTCCTCTCTACGTAAGTCCAGGTTGTTCTGAAGGCCATATACTGGATTTAAAAATCATAGTTTGGATGTTCAGATCCTGGTTTGAGCCTTTTTTTTTTTTTTTCCTTTTTAAAATTTAACCTTAGATTCCCTTTCCATGGTAGACTCCAAGGAATATATCTGCTATCCTTTTAGGAATGTTCCATTCAATACCTTCCATTTACATTTCAGTTCCCATCTTTTCTTTGAATGTTTTTTCCCTAACTTGTCTGGCTGATGCCCCCTTTCTGAGTCCCCAAAGCCCTTACAAGTTTTGTGACACAAATACTTTATATTATTTTATATCACTTTCTAATTTGTTTTGGGGTATTAGTTTTGCTCTTGTACTAACTCCAGGCTCTGTGAAGGACTTGGTACCTCTGTATCCCCAACATAGGTTTGCATTCAGTATGTACTTGATGACCAAAATGATTGAGAGTTCAGAAGAACCATTTTCTTAGGGAAGCATAACCCAGAATTTGCCCTTGTTAGAGCAGAAGAAGAAGTAAAGATTTGTTCCTCTTGTTCCTGTCACTTCTGAGGAAGGACAACCCTTTAGTAAAATGAGGAATTCACTTGGAGACAAATTTAAATAAAGTCTAGATGAGGGAAGGCCCCCAAAGAATCTTAACTTTGCTTGTGATTCTTTGCATCTTTACCAAGCCCAGTGAATTTTACGGAATTGTAAGAAGAATCTTGTGAAGCATAATTTTAGGGGAATTGAGTGGAACCCCAAATCACTTGACAAGAAATTTTTCTCACCTTTCACTGAAAGATCTGTCTGCCCCATTTATCTAGTTCCATGAAAGCCTAAAGGATAATATGCAACCTCAAAAATTTTCTTTTTAGTAAGTAAAAAATTACTCTTTAGTAAGTAAAAAAATTTCTTTTAGTAACACAGGCATTTAACTACCTTGATAATAAATGAATCAATATTATGTTTAAAAAATAATCTTCCCTTTAGCCACAACAAATTACTTCTCACAAAACTCCACAGAGTGATTTACCTCCTCTTCCATTCCCAGTTAATAGACTAACAAACTAAGGCTAAGGAACATGGACAGCATCTCACTACATGGCCCTTTGTTTTTAGCAAGAAAGAACTTTCTCTGCCCTTCTCAAGCTTCTAGGCCAAAAAGTACCTTCCTTTTCTTCACATATAATAGCAGCAGTCACTTAAGTCTTGTCAGCCCAAATGTGATGACTGTTTCACATTCCTTTTATGATTTCTGCTCAAATATTTGTTTTTTGTTTTTGTTCACTTAAAAATGAATTTTATTAAGAAAGAATTTTTAAAAGAGGGAGATAAACTTAGTTCACCTTTAAACTTTTGTTCCGAGACTGGTAGGCCATGAGATATAGTAAGTCTGGCAGATTTGCTTCTGTCTGAACCACTCATCTTGAAGGGCTGACCTCATCTTTGAGGCTGTTCTTGGTGCAGTGATTTGGTGCTCTCACAGGCTCAAATATTGCAGTTTTGTTAATCTTTTCTCTGTGCTTAAGAGTAGACTTTTCCCCCTCAGAGTCCTCCCATTTTCTTTGGCTAATTTTTCTGTAGTGATATGACCAGTAGCTTGTATTTTTATATAGTCTTCAGTTCCAGTTAAAGAGAGTACCCTTAGTGGTTACTGCTCATTATTCTGTCCTTCCCCAGTATTGAGATACGCTTATGGTGGATGAGTGTTTCCTTTTGGGGGTTTGTGGGAGCCAAGGCTATGGTAGAGACAAAAAGAGTGGAACTTGGATTTATGTACCATTATTCTACTCTTTTGTCTAACCACAGAGATAACACTATTTGTCCATGCCAATTTAGTATCATCAGTAAATATACAAGCAAGCTTGAAGATTGACTCTGTTCTGGTTGATTTTGTTTTTTCTTTAGGAGTCCCACATTGTTTACCTTCACTTAATTTTTATGTATAGCTGACCTGTCTTTCTTATGTCACTTTTTCAGTCCATTTAAAAAAAAAAAAAAAAAAAAACCAGGGACAGGAGCATTGTGCAAGAGCTTCTTAGACATGCCTGTGAGTGTTAGTAGGTGAACTTGGGGTAGTGACATGTTATGGTGTATGGAGAAATTAGTTGCTGGGCCTGTTGTCCTGCCTTGTGCTTTAGCACAGTACCTGAAAGATACTCAGTAAATCTTTGCTGCTGAAGAAGAGTTACAAGCCTTCTGCTGGCTTCAAAGATTGACATTGGAACTAGCTAACTGAAACTACAGAAAAATCACTCCTTTTTTGTAAAACCTAGCAGAGTCACTGAACTACCCACAAAAACTTCACAATCAAAGTGTATACTTTGTAAAAGGTAATCTGGTTTCTAGTTACAGCAAGGACGTGCTGTTTGGGCGCAATGACTGCATTTTATAGGCCTTCAGCTGAGGCACAGAGATTAGGGGAAACAGAGGAACCTACTGTTCCCTAAGGACAAAAACCACTACATTCAGCTGATCCATATTTTGCTTCCCATCCATTCCATGCCCCACAGCTACTCACCTGGTTCTTTTTCACCACCTTTATTCTTATTATTTGGGGAGGAAGTTAAAGTGAAGCAGGTGGAGGTAGTCAGAAAGCAGAGAAGCATCTCACTTAGTCTGCCTATACAACATGTGGTGTATAGTACAAAGTAGATTTCACTGCGTTGGCTTCCTCTGAGCCTGATTAGTTACCTGGTTTTTGTGTTTGTAGTCAGTTCTGTGTAGTTACTTCAGACAGTGGTAGAGATTTATTTGAATCTCGACGAAGAGGCCCTTCCTAGCCCAGTGTTCAGAAATACTCTTTTCTTACCAAGTATGGAGCTTCTAGGTTTTAAGTTAGTTGTAATTTATCCAACACCTTGTCCCAGTGACACACCTACTAACTATAGAGAGGTACTTTGCCAGGTACTAGGAATAAAATTGATTGCAAAACTGACTCTCAAGGAGTCCTAGACACAATAGACAAATAAGCTGTTAATATGTAATTTCATGTTAGATAGCAGTGCATTGCATGAAGGAAAGTAAAGCAAGGTAAATGTCACCAGAAGCTTATAACCTTCATTAGTTACTCTGCAGTTCTTGAGGAGGCTGTTTTAAAGGCATTGAGTCCCTGAGTTTTGAAAGGGAACCTGCTAGCTGGGGAGGTATGAAGAGTGCAGAATGTTTAGTTGGAAGATGCTGATCGAAGTCAGTTATCAAGTTGTGGTTCAGACCTGAATATCTTTGACACAGAGCATACATTCTTTCTGGGAAGTCCCTCAGCTTCTAAGCAGAGTGAGCTTTGTGCCCCACACCCCCAGGACCTTTATGTGGAGTTATTTGTTTTCTCTGTCTTCCTTTTATCACTTCCCTTCCATTGTAATAGCCTGATTGAACTCTATTGGTTTTCACCTCCCTTCTTTCCCCTTGCCTTCTTACTGCTTATACTTATTAACAATAACTTTGAACCTTTCTGCTTTTTTTTTTTTTTAATGGGTTTTATATCCAAATTAACACCTCCAGTGCCAAGGCTTCTTCTGGGGCTTCGTCCCTCATCTCTTTCTAGAACTAATTTAAGGAGAAAGCAAAGGCTGTAGCCCAAGAATGCAGGGGGCCCTGGCTCTGCTTCTGAATAACTCTCTGAGCCAAGTCACACTGTGAACATCAATTTCTTTTGTAAGGTGAGGCATTAGGATCAGATGGCAGGCTTCTTCTAGCTATAAAGCTCTGTGGTCATTCCTTGCCAGAGAGAGAGACAGAGAGAGTGTGTGTACATTCTCTGGGGCCTGGAGATACCATTGTCCTTATAGAAAAACTTAAGAAGTTTCTTCTCAAACTCACATCTGTGGAGTTCAGTGTTTATGTTCTTTTTTACTGCTAAAACTGTCCTTTAGGCTAGAATCAGAAGTTATAAACAAAAATCAAGAAGTTGGGTTTGGCTACACCTTAACCTGACCTAATGGTACACTTACATACCTAATGCTTTACATAATTCCTTATCCCCCATAACACACACACACACACACACACACACACAGCATTCCTGTTTATCGTTTAAAAATAGTAATTGTCTGTTAAAGAGTTAATCTGATTTTAGAACCAGTAGGGAGTAGCAATGTGAGATGGTCAGACTGGAGGTAGAACACTGTTAATATGTCATTCTCTGTTTGGGGGCTCAGAATTAAAACTGCTCCTGTCCTATCTTAATTTGCTAAAGCCTCTGAGAGAACAAGCATGAAAAGGGAATGTTTCTCCCCTATCTGAGTAAGAACCAGGGGACTTTCCTTGGAGAGTTTTTTCCACTTTTGTTTTGCTCAGCTTTCCCAATCAGAGGTAGTATTAGTACAGAAGAAAGCCAGGGAGAGATCATCTCAACTCTGCTTTTTAAGAAAAAGAAGGCTGTAGGAGGGCTTACAACAGTGTTGGGATGTTCCTTTAGGAATTAGTGCACCTACCATTCGAGGAAGAAACTGATAAGCCCATATTAAATGTAAGTGATTGAGTTGGTGGGACTATAGATATTATAGTGATGGCAGAAGCAGCCACAGAAATATTTCTTTTAAAGTGTGTGATGCTAGCCACTTATGCAGTGTCTCTTCATCTTTAAATCTTTATTTAAAACATAATTTACAGAAACTAGCCAATCAGATTACATTGAATCTACATTCATAGTCAAAGACAAATAAACTTTAAAAATCATTTAAAATTAATGAGCTACTCAAGAGGATAAGGTAAGATGTGTCAAATTTTTCTAATATAATGACCAACTATGTGAACAACAGATTTCAGTACGTGAAGCAGGTTGAAATCAATATTGCTTTACATCTTCTGGTTATTATGCCACAATATCCAGTTTTTATAAATAGTTCTCTTCCTGCCTCCCTTCCTTTTCCCCTTAAAGAGAAGGCTGTATTTTTTCTATTCACCTTGTAAAAGCATTCACATTGCTCTGAAACATTTGATATAGACAGAAAATGACCTAAGAGAAAAAAAAGGGATTTTATTCTTGGTTTTCCATTTTCACTTTTCACCTCAGAATCCATTTATTACCAGTTAATTTTTTTTTGGGGGGGAAGGAGCAGCAAAGAACCCTAAAACAAAATTCACAGCCTTTTGAGAAAGTAAATTTATGGGAATTGCAACTGGACTTGAAAACTAAGAAGTTCAGAGCTTGATTTGTGTTTTCATGTTGGCTCTTTCTATAGACTTCATCACAGCATTGGGAAAATATCACAAAAATACCATTGCTTCACATTGCCATAAAAGGACAAATGAATTTATTAAGCATAAAATTACTATTTGCTTCATTTGGAAACATAAAAATTTATATTCATTCTACCTAAAACATTTTTTTTCTATCATATAGATTGTCCAAAGGACTAATGCTTATTCAGAGAGCCCACTGTGTGATAATGTATCCACGATAAATTTTGTTTAACTTTCAGTTTTAAAAGGGTCTTAATGGGTGATTTGTTCTTTGAGCCATGCTTTATAGTTAATAAATGGAAAGAAAGTGTGGAATATTGAAGTGTGTCACTTAAAGATTTAAAAAAATTATGCTTGCCTATTTAAAACAATAAAGTGCAGACCCTGGGAAACACAGCTGTTAAAAATTTAATAGAGGTTATGATTTTCAACAGTTGAGCTATAGTTTATGGTACAGATGGCACTCTGGGTATAACTGAAACAATAATTGGTGGGTTTTGTTTCCCTCCTCTTCCATAAGTTCCAAAGAGTGGAATACCTTTTTACCAAAGCAAGAATTTTTCCATTTCCAATTACAGCCTATATCAAATAAACAACTTTGTGTTGCATATTACGTACTTCACAGTGACCTGGGTGTTGGCCACTCTTTCTTCTCATTATGGTAGGCTTCCCTAGATTTGAAATAACAGTTTTAGGGAAATCCTCCTTTTCCGTACTAACCTGCAGTTTATATAGCCTATCTTCAGACCAAATAACATACAATTTTTCTTTTAGAATACCGAAACCAAAATCTTGCATTGCTCCAAACAAAATTAGCAAACACAAAACTCCTATGAAGCAGAAGTAATAGGCACCAATATTATATGTTTTAAAATACTCAACCACAGGAATTACTAGAAACACAGATAAATTCCAAATTTGGGGCATATAGAAAATGCTGTTTCAAGTGACAAATAAAACAAAGAGGCTATTTAAAAGGGGAGATAATTGTGATACATTTCTTAAGTTTTATTTTACAGTATATGTTCAGAGCAAATAAAGTTTGAGTGATAAATGATTTTTTCATCTCCTATTCCAATGTTTTAATGTGACATAGTATATTTTCTTTATTAACTCTTCTGCTAATTTTTATTCTGAAAAGTAAAGTAAAATATGCAGATGTTCATCCAGGTGTTCAATATCATATGGTTAAATGTTCATTTATAGCAAATAGCCTGTTCAGGGTTTAGATATAACTTAAAGTTCAGAATGCCACTGATCACCAAAATTCTTCTACAGGCTTTACCTTTTAAATGAGCATTTCTACATAACAAACTATTGTCCAAAATATTACTCTAGAGAAACTAGCATTATCTTTAATTTTCAGTGCAGTTTGTCATTATCCACTGATTGAAATAAAAAGTTGGAACTCAAAATTATGAGAGTTACGTCCATGTTCAGAGTGACAAATGCTTTTTAAGACAGATTAGAGTTTGTAGGATTTTTTTGAAGCTTAAAAAGCGCTTAGCTTTTTATGTTACATTCATCCTAATTTCAGGATATATTTCTAACAGTGATTTCTAGTCTTTTATATGCAAATTCACAAAGGGGGAGGGGGTGAGAATAGGCTCTAATAAATCCACTACCATGTGGTAGTGTTTGGCACTTTGTTCTTGTAAGACATAAGGGAATTCAAGTCCGAGGAGAGATAAGATCAGATTTAGTTGTGGTATTACAATATATCCCTACCACCACCCTTTCCCAAAGATTTCTGAACACAGGCAGGATTCAGTTGTGGCTCACTTGGAGAGAGCTTGTAATATGTAGTCATCCACCAGCACTCATCATTTAAAAATCAAGTCCCAAATCTCTTTTCTCTATCAGAGTAAACTTTTTAAGTTTTGTGTGAGTTGAAAAGGTTTTGAACCTAGGGTTCACTGGACGCGCTTTTCGAAACCTGTCTGCAGTTCGTGATGCTGATAACTTTAAAAGACACCTACAGTCCGCCTGACTTTCTGACAGCAGTGCCCCTTGCTGGAGCTGAGCGGCTCTCCCGGGCTTACCTGAGCTGCCTGCGCCTGGGCCGGGCGGGGACCGAAGGGGGCCGCACTCTCGCGGCGCTGCGAGCGGGCTGTGCGCGCTCCGGGAGTTGCCCGAACAATGCGAGCGGGGCGCTGAGCGCGCCCGACCTAAGGGCGTTACGTCACTGCGCTGCCTTATAAGGCACTCCGCGTGTGCGGCGCAGGCGGTGGGGGCGCGGGTGACAGCCAGATCCGCGGCGACGGCGGTGACGGCGCAGCAGCAGCAATGCGCCCCAGGTCCGCCGACGTTCGGACCGTGTGAACGGACTGTCGGTCCCCGGCTCCCTGCGGGGAGGGAATGGGCGGCTGGCCCGGGACGCCGGCGCCCTCCTGCCTGGCTAACCAAGTCACTGGGGGTCATGGTCCATCCATTAGTAACTTTTTTCCCTTCTAGGGCTTTAAAGCTCTTGCTATTGCTTCAGGTTCTTAAATGCACTTCCTGTATTCTTGTTTAAACTTTTGTAAATACATTGTTGTTACATTTGTTTTTTTGGTTGCTGAGGGGAGGCGAGAGAGAGAGCCAGAAGCTTTTTTTGGTTTTTGGATTTTTTTTTTTTTTTTTTTTTTTGAGATAATCCCGAGGGTGATTTAGACTTCAAACCTGCTCTTTCCTTTTTGTAAAGAGTAGGGGTCCTCAGAGGATAGTATTTTATTTCCTGATGATGTAACTACCAAACAATTCTTCAAGTGATGATGGGAAGGCCAGATGAAATCTGATTTTTTCAGTGTTTTTCCTGAAAGAACCTCCTAGTTCTTCATTTCTGCATGCCTGTGTTTTAACGAAAGTAGTTCAAACTAATGTATATTTGTCAGGGAAAGTTTTATTTAAAAAATAAATGTTTTGTGCTATACTTTCAAGATAAAGTATAAAAATAGAACGTGAGGACCAGTTTTAATCCATTTGTTTTCGTCTACCAGCAAACAAAGACATGAGAAGAAAAAAGAAACTGATCAAATATGACTGAATTAAACCTCTAGTATAGGGCAGATTTATAAATTCTTTTTCTGGGAAATGAGAACTAGCCTCTTAATTATTTTGCACATTAGTAAGAGAAGTAATCTCTGAAGTTCTAGCTAACTAGGTGAATCTGCTTAGTGAATTAGGGCTATGGCTGCCTTATTTGCAAGCTTCAAATGAATTGAGTAGTTTTAGTGACTTAAGTCTATTTAACTCTTTAAAAATAAACATTAAGATAGGATTGCTTCCTATTATGATGTACATAGGTTTATAGAATTACTTTTTCCATATGTTTTGTCAAACAGGAATAATGAAAATAGTTTTGTTTCTTTTCCTTAGTTTGGAGTAAAGGAAGGCTGGTTGCAGAGAATATATAGTGAGTGAAAATGGTGAAAAAAAGATATGGGGCACAAAAACGTGTGTCATCTTTTCTAAACTGTGAGCTCACTTTGATAGGCCTTCTAGATCACTCTCTACTGAGAAGCCTGTTAAACTTCTGCTTTTTTTTTTTTTTTAAAGATTTTATTTATTTATTTGACAGAGAGAAATCACAAGTAGATGGAGAGGCAGGCAGAGAGAGAGAGAGAAGCAGGCTCCCCGCTGAGCAGAGAGCCCAATGCAGGACTCGATCTCAGGACCCTGAGATCATGACCTAAGCCACCCAGGCGCCCCTAAACTTCTGCTTTTTATATATATATACTGTTCTGAGAAGCCAATGACTACCCTTCAGTTGAGGTTAAAATTTAATATTTGATTTATACTTTTTTATTACCATTTTAGATATTAGTTTTTTAGTTTTGTTTTTCTACCTTATAGTTGTGAAGGGTATTTGAATCTTTTTAGTTTCCTGTACTTGCCCTTTACTTATTAAGCATGTCTTTGAGATTTGTATGCTAGATTTGATTCATTATAAATGAGATAAAATGATTGTGGTGAAAGTTGCATAAATTCCTGTATCTCAGCTTCAAACTGGTAACAAAGTATCTTTACCCTAGGCCTACATTTTTATAACTGGTTTTGCCTCCTTTCCCTTTATAGGTACAGAGATTTCCCAACATTGGACTCTTTTCTTTCCCACATTTTTGTACTCATGCTTTGCGTTTACTTCCGTATTTTTGATTTTCCACTTCCCCTGTAAACTGTGCCGCACTATTTCCTTCTTTTGTTTAACTGCAGTAGCTGCAGAACAGAGAAGTTAAGTGTATACAACCCTTGTCTAGGGTTTTGAAGCAAGAGAAAAGAGGATTAGAACTCCTTGTGTGCCTTTCCTGGTGTCCCCTTACTCCCTGAAGCAGTGATCTCTGACCCAGCTATGACTCAGCATTCTGACTGAGATCATGGTGTATACCACTCTTCAGGAACCAATAATAACATTGTTGAGCTTTTTAGTTCATGCTAGTCACAGTGCTTAGTGTTCTACAAGTACTCCATCATTGTAACTTGGTATTAGTCATACTTTTCAGATGAAGAAACACATTTGGAAGGGTAAGATGGCTTGACCAAGGTCATATTGCTAATAAAGTAACAAATGTAGTGATTTGAACCAGTGTTTATGTGCACAGCCTTAGTCTTCTCTTAATGGTTTGCTCAGATCTCTCAGAAGTGTTAGTAAAGAAATGCTTGGATTTAGTTTAGAAGTTTCTATTTTTATTTTCTAGACTGAATGTTATACCAGGAAAACCAAGACTGACCTTTGCAGGCCACCCACCAGAGCCACCCTGATTATGTGCTGAATAACCCTAGGGAAGTCATTCACATTGGAGACATCATGAATTTGTATATTGACTAAGACAGCTTTTTTGAGAATGTTGGCAACATGTTTTGGTCTAATAAAATTAGAATATTATGACAGTTTTCCGACAGATGAAAGTCAAGGGTCTTAAGCAGGGGGGATCTCTATCTGACACAAGAAAGAGCACTCTGGGTCTTGTATTGGAAGCTCCAACCAGTCATTGTTACTATGTTCTACTGGCCACAGGAGTCCTCAGGTAGACTTTTATTTCCTTCTTCCCCTATGAACATTCTCTTTGAGATACAAACTTTGTTTTCTTGGCTTCTGACATATATTTATCAAAAGAATGGAATTATGACCACTGTGCCTCAGTCTTGGCTGAGAAAATTTTACTTACTTTTTTACCGAAAATTTTATTGTCCAATTGCTATATGACTCTTCTTATTTTATAACCCAAAATTTCCTACAAATAAGTGTAACTACAAATTTAAGTCCTCTCTATAAGGAATAATTTTAATTTAATTTTAATTTTAATGAGTAGTAGCTTTAGGTTGTTATTTGAAAATGATTCAGATGAATTTTTCTACCAATCTAATTGCTTTCTAATGAGGAAGAAGGGTTTGTAGGCAACAAGGGTGGAAACTAGAATGTATCAGTTTAATTGAACCATAGGAATCACTTTTGTTAGATAGTCAAAAACAGTTGAATATCAGCAGTTTCCCATGGTTCAAGCTAATGCCAGGAGTTCGATACATTGACCACAGCAACCGATGTTATTAGCCATGTACACAGTATTGTCATTTAACTGTTTAAAAATACCACCAACATGTTACTAAGCATGTCAAAGCCAGTTTCTCTTTGTGACGTAACTACTCTTACTTTCTTTCATGTCCCGTCTCCCTGCCTTAGTTTCTTTTTGTGGCTGGTGAAGTCTTTTCGTCATTCATATAAGTACGGGAGAAGCAGTATTCATAATTAACTACACCTTTCTTCCCAGGTGCCCATAATTTTAACTACTGCTTCTTTCATCATTTAAGGGGTGATGTACACTGCTCCCTGAGAACTCTGTTGGGATTTATGGTATAGTAACACTTACTTTGAATGTGATATGTTTGCTCCTTTGCCTCTCTAAAATAGTGTATGTGAAAACACCATAACACACAAAGGAAAACAATCCTTATCACAGGCATAGTCCTATATGAGAAGCTGAGCATAGTGGGGACAGATCCAGGATGGCATGGGAAAAGTTTCTATAGTTTCATATTACCTTAGGCTGCAGTTGGATTAGCCCTAGTGTATGCCTTTGGCATTGTAGTATTCCACCTCAGGGAACATTCTAATACCTCACTGGCAGGCTTCGAAAGCAGCGTTGACTGTGAGCATCAGGCTAGCCTGCCATGTATCCAGTGCTGATCTCTCCTCTGCAGCTACACAACTTAAGAGGAAGGGACTGAGCACCATATGTGGGCAGCTATAGAATGTAGAGCCAAAAGGGAAGTCTCAGGGCAAAAGTACCTTCTCTCCATGCCAAAAACAATAGCTTTCCTTTTTTCTTTTCTTTTTTTTAAATAGCATTTTATTTTATTTTTAAAGTAGGCTCCATGTCCAACCTAGGGCTTGAAATCACAGCCCTGAGATTAAGAGTCACACAGTCTACCCACTGAGCTAACCAGGCACCCTAAAGGATCAGTTTTCTAACCTATTCCTTTACTCTTCTATTGCCCAGGTGTCTTCTGCCTAGTTTTGTACATGTAAGTACCCACACAAGGGGCACCTGGGTGGCTCAGTTGGTTGAGTATCTGCCTTTGGCTTGGGTCATGATCTCGTGATCCTGAGATTGAGCCCCATGTCATTGGGCTCCCTGCTTAGCAGGGAGCCTGCTTCTCTGTCTGTCCCTCTGCCTGCCACTCCCCCCTGCTTCTGCTCTCTCTCTCTCTCTCTCATTCTCACTCTCTTTCTGTCAAATAAATCAATAATCTTTAAAAAAAAAATGCCCACACAAATCTACCATATCTCTAGGCAGCACAACACTTGCACTGTGCACCTAGATAGAGCCTTTCACCAATAGTTAATGGGTTACAGTGAACTGAAGTTTCATAGAGACCCACTTGCTTTTATCTGCAACCCAAATCTCCTGTCCTCTGTAGTCCTTGAAGTTTCCAGAAGCCCTTCAGCTATTCCTATTCATACTTCAGCTGACTTTGGTTTTACAACAGGGACTAATACTCTTGAGAGCAAACTCAGGCTGATTACAGTAAGTGTCAGTGGCAATACAGTAGTAATACTATGAATGGGAAGACTGTTAATTAGATGATTTTTTGTGGCTTTGAAAATCAATTATAGAACAGTTCAGTGTCCATGATAATTTGCAAAATGCAGAAAAGTAGAAAAGAAATTTTACATCTATTCCTACCTCATGAATACTGCCAACTATTAACAGATGTACAATTGACCCTTAAACAGGCTTGAACTGCATGGGTCCACATATATGCAAACTTTTTTTTTTTTTTAATTTATTTGACAGAGATCACAAGTAGGCAGAGAGGCAGGCAGAGAGAGAGGAAGGAAAGCAGGCTCCCTGCTGAGCAGAGAGCCCAATGCGGGGCTCAATCCCAGGATCCTGGGATCATGACCTGAGCCGAAAGCAGAGGCTTTAACCCACTGAGCCACCCAGGCACCCCGATATGCAGACTTTTTTACAGTGCACTACTATAAGTGTATTTTCCTTATGATTTTATTAATAATATATTTTTCTTTAGCATACTTTTCACAAGATTATAATATATAATATGTATTATATAATATGTGTTAATTATTTATGTTATGTAAGGCTTCTGTTCAATGGTTGGTTATTAATAATTAAGTTTTGGGGAGACAAATTTATATGCAAATTTTTGACTGCACAGGATTTGGTGCTCCTAATCCCTACATTTCTTTAAGGGTCAACTGCACTGTGTTCCCTTTTACTCTTTATAAACATTTATAAAATATCTGTGTTATCTCACTATGGCCTATATATGTATTTTTTGTTTTTTTATCTTTATATATTTTAATCATGTTCATTGCTTTTCTGTAGACAGTGCGTCATTTAAAAGCATGTATTTGCATATTGTCCCTAGAAATGGTGGCCACAAAGCCAGCCACTGCCTAGTGTCCCTCTGACAGTGCTATAGCTTTTGTTCCTCCACAAGTGAAGCAGCAAAGCCTACATTTAATAGAGACTCTCCTGTTAATCCAGGAACCTCCTGTTCTTGGTTTACATGGATGCTATGACTTGGCTAGGGGATTCTAGTGAGCATGCCAGTAGGTGAACAGAATGACTTGGAGAGAATAAAGAATTGATAATCTGACACCACCATAAGATTATTAAGTAGGGAACTGGAAAAGCCTGCTATTTAGGTCCAGTCCATGCGCTTATTTATTTCTGCAAACGTTTTGCGTTTCCGTGGTAACTAATAATAGTTTTGAGAAACTGTTAAACTCACAAATATTACTGCAGGAGTAAAAAAATCCTCGAATCACAGAAATTAGAGACAGAAAAGACCTATTAGGTCATCTTTTTTGTCCCTTGCCAGTACAGATTGTTCTCAGCACTTTGCCCAGTCCCTCTTTAAAGGGACCTTGTCTAATGGTTTGTACCCCATTTTTTTTAAGTAGTTGATTTTTAAAGAAAATAGTCCCACAGATAATTGTGAAGGTTGATTCCAGGCTAAATTTTATAAAGAAAGACCTATAGATTCAAAATACAGGTTTTTGAACAGGTTTTATTTTGGGGGAGTTACTGGTATAGTTTAGGATTTCATTGGAATAGTTAGCTAAAGGTGAAAAGCAGATGGGTGGGTTGAATTTATGTTTTTCTTTCATCATTGGAAACTCAAGTATCGCAAAACAGGAGGATTAGCTTTTAATATAAATTCACTGAAGTGGGTCTAGAAGGCCTGAGGAAATAAAGCAGTTAGGAAGTAAAGTAAATGGTTCATTCCAAGATTATATTTATGAAAGAGACATTTTACACTCTCCCTTCCTGTCTCCAAACCTGCTTTGTCCATTATTTACAGTTTATTATTGTTTGATGTGAAGATGGCTTCTAGCTGTAAAATCCCCTCCCTCAGTGAAGTAATTTCTTCCAAACCCCAGAAGGACAGAATAAAACTCTCTCATAGAGCGGTCACTGGTGGTGTTATAAACTAAATGCTTCAATTCCCTGTATTATGGCTAAATAATGGGAAAATATGGGGAAAATGATGAACAAATAAAGAAATACAAACTATGCTTTGAGTTTTATTTTGAAGGATGATCATTTCATAAAAGCACATTTTAGAGTGTAAAAGGCCTTACAAAATACTTGCTTTACTTATTGCCATCCCTTCTTCCCCCTTTTTAAATAGATGAGATAATTGGACCTCAGAGAAGTTTAAGGACTTGGCCTGAGGTCAAAAGTAAATTGGTAACCCAGCCAACTATGTTTTACAGATCTGCATATCTCTTTTAGGAAACACGAAAAATCAAAACTGTCTTAATTAAACAGTATCATTAGTACTGTCAGAATATGTTTGAAATTATAATTAATATTAGAATAATTTACTTAGGTTTATACTACAGAAGTAATTTGGAGCATTAATGAGCTTGTTATCCACTTTATGGGCAAAAAATACAGTATTTTTGTTGCATTTCTTTCAAATTGAAGATCTACATATGACTGGTAATCAACTCAAGCGATTAAGATTGACGATGCTTTGACAACTCCAGCCAAAAATGTAAAGGAAAGATCTGAATTTTTAATATTAATTCTGTGCTCTCATTTAACACCATTATCTTGCATTCGTGCCAGGGGGCCATTCTATACATGAGAAATGCTATTACAATTTATGTTACTAGACATTTACATCATGAAATGCAGGTGGAAGGGATGTCGAACATCTTGTGTTCATCCTTAGATTGAATTCTCTCTTGAGTGAAAACTTTTTTTCCAGGAGTTGGTGTTTGCACATCCAGTTGTCATTAGTCAGCACTGAATAGCTCCAGGGATTTTTTTACTTCCCCAACAAATCCATTTCATTCCATACTGAAAACCAGTGTCCTCTAACTGCTACTGACTATTCTTGGTTTTTCCAGGGAGTCCTACTGAATAAATGCATTGCTTTGACATGAGTGTTTTAAATATTTGAAGACAATTTGTCCTAAATCTTAAACTGTTCCTATTTTTATAATTTGAATCTTTTCATACTCTCTTTCTAAAAGTTTGGTGCTCAGAATGAACAAATTACTTCAGTATATTAGGATTATCTTCCCTTTTACAGACTTTGTGTAAAGTCTCTTGTGTTTTCTTAACATTTTCTGGTGACCACATGAGACTTCTGTGTCATTGAGCTTACTGATCACCAGCCTCCTAATGACCAACTACATACCTAAGTATTTTCCTCATGTATTGCCTCTATAATGAAAGCTAATCCCTTCTATCCTCTGCTGGTTTTGTTTGTATTACATCTTTGTTATAATAACAATAGTAGATGGAACATTTAATGTTTAATAGATGCTATGCAGTATATGTTTTACATATAATATCAACTTTGATCCGCATAATGACTCTGAAGGATAGATAACTGAGGAACAGAGAGATTAAGTAACCTGTCCAGTGTCACAGAGCAAGTAAATAGTGGCACCAGGGTTTGAACTGTAGACTGACTTCAGCAAGAAACTGGTAGAAATCATATTCAGTGTCTTGTAGTAGGATTTGAACTTAGGGGATAAACACTATAACACAGAGGCATAGAACTTTGTACTTCTCCTATCTGCCACCTAGTTCACTGGGCTTGCACTATGGGTTGGTAGAGTGAGAATAGATCTTGGAGAAAATCTGGTCAGCCACCTCATCTTATAGTTCATATAAGTGCAAGCCACACTGTGCAGTATTCTGTTTAGCGATACACAGATGGGGCAGAGCTCAGGCCAGAGTATGTTGCCTTTTCTACTACAGAACTCTAAAGTATTTCTGCTTTGTACAGTTTTTTCTCTCTCCTCCTCTTCCCTCCTTCCCAGCTTCCCTCACCTGCCTGCCTTCCTTTCTTCCTTCCTTCCCTTCTTCCTTCCTTTCCTCCCTCCCTCCTTCCCTCTCTCCCTCCCTGCCTCTCTAATTGTTTATGCCCCTATAAGCATTAAAACAACAATAACATTAATAGAAACCACATTGAAGGGATCATGTAAAATCCTATCATACAGTGTTTTAAACTTCTTTCATTTATTGCCAACTTCTGAATCTGTAAATTCTTTATCTTTTTAGATTATGATATAAATTTAAGACTTTTATCAAATATATTCTCAATCCTGTGATTTAGATTTCAGAGCTCAAATATGCCATTTATATAAAAGAGATGCAGGGAGTAGGAAGGGAAAGGAAAGGAATTGCTGCCATTTATTGAGAGCCTACCATGTGCCAGTCACTGTGCCATGCCCTCTGCCTTGATATCTCAAACCCCCTTCCTGCTTTTTGAGATTTTATATGAGGGCTGGAACAATAATACTCCACACAGAGTAGATACTCCATAAACCTGATGAATAGAAGAGACTGTTTTAGATCCAGCAGGAGAATGTTTCCATTCATTGACTTATTAGCTTTTGATTCATTTTATGTGCCATTTATCTCACAGCTCCACTGAGACAAATGCATGTGCAAGATGCTATAGGATACAATTTACAGTGATAGATTATGTCCTTGTGCTTTTAAATCAAGTGAATACTAATTAAATCTTAATCTAGAAACTATTCTTTCTTTCATTTAATCAAGTTTCTTTAATTCCCTTGACCACAAATATTATTTGCTAAGGAAATTTGCCCTTGGGTATATTTAACCATCCAAAGGGGAAAACTTTATCATGATACTGCTCTGACAACCCACAGACTCAAGGAATAAAAACTTCAAGAGCAGCATCCCTTCTCAAGCAATCAGCTATGGCCTAACAGTGGCTTCTTGGCAAATCATAACTTAAAAAACAGTGATTGCTTTTCAAACATAATCAGTTCTAATGACTACTGCTCCAGTTGAGTTTTAAAACCTGCAGAAACAACTTTAAATTACTCCAAATGACTACTGCCCTAATGATGCCAGTATGTTTAAGTCCCAACCCATTTATTAGCACTGGGAAACTCGAGAATCACTGATGCTGATGCTCAGTGACCTCAAATTGAGAATCTGAGATTTGTATTCAAGTGCTGATGTACTCTGATAAGGTGGATGGAGTACAGATTTATCATATGATTGATTGCTAATTTGTGTCACTATTATACTGTGCCATTTAAGTGTGCTATAAATTAATTTTCAAATATATCTTATAAATAACCCAGTTAAATTTCATCATCTTACCTTTTTTGCAGAAATTAATAAGAGTTCTTTATTAAATGCAAGGGGTTAAAATTTAGCAGGAGTTCATAAACTTATATTTGGAATTTCTTCCTTTTTCTAAATATATAATAGACTTAAAATAGTAAAGTGGTTTAGGTCTCACTTCACCTCAGAGAGGTGCTGACTTTGGTTAAAAACAGTCTCCATCCAGGGTGCCTGGGTGGCTCAGTGGGTTAAAGCCTCTGCCTTCAGCTCAGGTCATGATCCCAGAGTCCGGGGATCGAGCCCCACGTCGGGCTCTCTGCTCAGCAGGGAGCCTGCTTCCCCCCACCCCTCTCTGCCTGCCTCTCTGCCTACTTGTGATCTCTGTCTGTCAAATAAATAAATAAAATCTTAAAAAAAAAAAAAAACAGTCTCCATCCATGCATGCATGTATGCATCCACCTGTCCATCCATCCATTTGTCCTCTATCTATAGCTACAATTTACTAAAAACCTATGGAACAGATGTCTAACTCTTTTTCTTTCTTTTCTCCTCCCTGCTCAACGCGCGCGCACACACACACACACACACACATTACACATGTACATATGCAGACTTTCATGTACACTCACCAACAATTACAAGAGGAAATGAAAAACAGTGGAGCTCAGCTGTTAGGTCAGGAATGGGAATCTGTTCCCCAAAGGCTAAGTGGAATATCTTTTCATCTAGTCACGGTGACCTCAATAACTAATAGCACTTTTTGTGCACAATGATTATCAATATTCATTTATGCCAGTATGTTAGTAGTAGGTTGGTGGGAGGGTGATTGGCATTGATGCATGGCTTCCACTTGTACGTTTAAAAACATTTATGCTCTTAAGACGATAAAAAGGCTGTATTCTTCAATTAGGTAGTGCAAATGAGAAAATATTATTAAAATTCCTGGAAGAAAAAAAACTTTTGTTCATAATATTTGCTTATTGCAATGTAATTAAGTAGGTAAAAAAGATACAATGTTTTCCCTTCTTAATTAAAGAAGTTGGATTTTTTAAAGGTAATAGTGTGTGTGTGTGTGTCTTTGGTGATTTATAGTTATACAAGAGTTAGGCCTAGACTGCATCTACTATATTCTTTCAAGAGGCATTCAGCAACTATTGTTTGAGCACCTTCTGTGTCTGTTTATTACTATGCTGAGTTCATGGGAAAGGAGAAAGAGAGTATAAAGCATGACCCTACCCAGATTTGATGGGTAGATAAACAAATGAAGAAAAGCTAAAAGGCAATTGAGTTGGGATGCTGCATTTGGTAAAAGTATGTTAGGCCTTGAAATATCTGGAAGGTCTTCATAACAGAAGTTAAAGTTCATCTGGCTCTTGAAGGGTATTTAAAGAATTCCATGAAGGAGAATGATAGACCAAAGGAACCCTGGATTGAATGGGGTCACTAATTATCTCTTGTTGAACAGTGGTGACCCTCTACAGGCAGTTGTGCAAGTGCTAGACATTGCAGCCCTGGAGGAGAGAGTGATCATATAAGATGGAGCCAGACTATAAATGGGTCTTATAATTCAAGCAATGTGGTTTGGATTTCAACTCAGTGTTACAGACAACAAGGTGCCATTGGCAGTTTTTGAGCAGCTGAGTAATATATTGAAAGCAATTTTAAATGAATCATGACATTCTTAATTCTTTTTCAATTATAGTAATATAGTAATATATAACTATAGATACATAATAGAATCAGGATTGCTTTAACCTTGTCATATAATAATGCTTCTTTTAGGTATAATCTTTGGAGAAGTGAGGGTAGGAGCAGCCTCTTCTGAAACATTTTAAAGACCTTTTCTGAAAATCAAAATAAAATAGATCCATAATGTTTTAATTAAATAAGATAATTTATTTCAGTCTTTTTTTTTTTTAGGTTTTAATTATTTATTTATCAGAGAGAGAGAGAGAGAGAGTGCAAGCACACAGGCAGGGGGAACAGCAGCCAGGAGAAGCAGACTTCCCACTGAGCAGGTGGCTTGATGTGGGACTCGATCCCATGACCCTGGGATCATGACCTGAGCCGAAGGCAGCCACCCAACTGACTGAGCCTTATTTTAGTGTCCCTTATTTTAGTCTTATTAAATATTAGAATGGCTGTTCAACTAATGGCTCTCTTAAGCCATTTACTTGACTAGTAATAATTTATCAAAGACTTTTCCCAGAAAAAAGTCAGTAGTTGGGTAATTATATTTCCAAGGCTGATTATATTTCACACACACACACACATATACAACACTCTGAATATGAATCACTGAATGAATGAATGATTTGTTTGCTTGTTTGTTTATTCATTTTAATGATGTTCTTTGCAGAGGTGTCTATATGATCCATTACTGAAAATGGAGGGAGGATCTTTATGTTTTAGGTACACCTTCCTAACTATTTAGCTATCAGCAGTTTTATTTGCTGTTTTTGTATGATAAACTTGAGAAAAGAATCTTCTCAGAATGCTTTTTGTTGAAACAATTTTTCATCTTTTTTTTTTTTTAAGATTTCATTTATTTATTTGACAGAGAGAGATCACAAGTAGGCAGAAACAGACAGAGAGGGGAAGCAGGCTCCCTGCTGAGCAGAGAGCCTGATGCGGGGTTCAATCCCAGGACCCTGAGATCATGACCTGAGCCAAAAGGCAGAGGCTTAACCCGCTGAGCCACCCAGGCACCCCAGTTTTTCATCTTATAAGAAAAGAAATTCTGATTGTTTTCTTTGGGTCAGTTTCAGTATTTCATAAATTTTATTATTTAGAATAGCTGTGCTAGGAACTGTGGTTTTTTCCTGCTACCTCATGATTTTATTGGGCTTTCATCTTTCTTTTGGGTTCATGATTTATTTAGAATTGTTTCTTAATTTTTAAACATGTATTTTTGGGTAGAGGGAGAGATCTTTTTATCACCCATTATATTATGGTCAGAAAATATAGTCAGTATGTTATCTACCTTTTGAAGTTTTTTTTTTTTTTAAGATATTTATTTATTTGACAGAGAGAGACACAGGGAGAGAGGGAACACAAACGGGGAGCAGGAGAGGGAGAAGCAGGCTCCCCGCTGAGCAAGGAGCCCCATGCGGGCTGGATCCCAGGACCCTGGGATCAGGACCAGAGCTGAAGGCAGAGGCTTTAACCCACTGAGCCACACAGGTGCCCCTACCTTTTGAAGTTTTTTAAGATTTGTTTTATGGTCTCACTGGGTAGTTAGTTTTTTTTACAAGTTCCCTATCTGCTTGAAGAGAGTATAGTGCATATTCTGTAGGAATTAAGAACAGTGCTCTCTAGATAAAGCTTACTTATTGTGTTGTTAGAATCTTCTACAACCTGACTGATTTTTGGCTGCTTGATTTATTAACGGCTATGAGATATATGTTAGAATCTTCCACTGTGATGATGGATTAGTCTGTCTTTGTGTTTCTGTCAGTTCTTGCTTTACATATTTAAGACCATATTTTCAGATGCATGTAAGTTCAAACTATTTCTCAGAAATGGAATTCCTTTATATTATATAATGACTATAGATTTTTTCCACCTTGAAGTCCCTTTTGTCTCATATTAACATAGCTATGTAACCTTTCTTTTGGTTTGTAGTTGCCTGATATCTTTTTTCCAACCCCTTTTCAGCTTTGCTATATTCTTATGTTCCAGTGAGTCACTTATGAACTGCATGCAGTTGGGAATTATTATTGTTAGAATTGTTTTAATCCAGTCTGACAATCTTTGTCTTTTAACATGACCATTTAGTTGTATTACAGTGATTATTGGCTTATTTGGATTTTACTTTTGCCATATTATCTGATGTTCCTATTTTTTACCACCTTTTTTACTGTTGTTATTTTATTTCTTAGCTTATTTTGAGTTTTATTTTTATTTATTTTTTCCCTTTCTACTTTAGAAGTTACACACTGTTTCTCTTCTGTTAGAAATTAATTGCCCTATAAATTCTACCTCACAAGTTAAAGTTATCAGTCTAAAGTTAATCAGCATTTTAATCCTCCAAAAACTTAAATAATTTTAAACACTAATTCTTAGTATACCATTCTGATTTATAAATTACTTGTCTTATGTTGTCTTGTGTTTTAGTTTCTTTTTTAATTCTCCAAGATTTTATCATCATCTGTTATTGCTATTTTAGTCAGTGTTGGTTTAGATGCACCAACATATTTACCACTTTCTTTCCTCATCATCCCTTCTTTTATTCCACACTTCCACCTGGGATCACTTTTCTTCCATCTGAATGCATATTTTTGAAGTTCCTTTAGTGGAAGTCTGCTCTTTGTGCACTCTCTCTTTTTATTTATTTGAATGTCTTTATTTTACCCTTGTTCTTAGGAAGATTTTTACTGAGTGGAGACTTCTAGGTTGATACTGTTTTCTGTCAGCACATTGAAGATACGATGCCACTTCTGGCTTCCTGTGTTAATGTTGAAAAGTCAGTCATTGATCTACTGTGTCATTCCTATTCTCTCTGGCTGCTCTTTTATTTTGCCTTCATCTTTGATATTTTGCAATTTCATTATGATGTACCTAAGTACAGATTTCTTTTGTCCTTCCTGGGTTTCATTGAGATTCCTGAATCTGTGGATTGGTGTCTTTCTTAAGTTCTAGAATATTGTTAACCAAAGTTAACTTGACAAATCTATCTTCTGAAAATTTTTTTTTCTTTCTTTACCTTTTAAAACTGAGACACGTGTTAATTAGACCTTCTTAATTAGACTGTTTGTCATATCCCTTAACTACTCTTTCAGTTGTTTTATCTCTTTAGCTCTCCTGGCTCCATTTTGTAATTTCTTCAGATTTTTTCTTATAGTTTAGTAATTCTCATTGCTGATGTGCAATTATGGTTTTCATTTCCAAAAGTTTGGGGTTTTTTTCTAGTTTGTTTAGTCTTTTATAGCCTTACTTTTCTAACCAGAAATTTCTAACTAGAAATTTCAATCCCTTTTTTATCTTTTTTATCTTTAACATATTAAGTGTGTTTTACATGCTGTCTGATAATGTAGATATCTGAAATCATTTATTTATCAACAGCTCTGATTCTGCTCTCATTTCTCTTTCAATCATTGTACTTTTTTTAAAAAATTTCTTTTCAGTGTTCCAGAATTCATTGTTTATGCACCACACCCACAGTGCTCCATGCAATACATGCCCTCCATAATACCCATCACCAGACTTACCCAACACCCCAGCCCCCTCCCTCCCCTCCAAAACCCTCAGTTTGTTTCTCAGAGTCCAGTCTCTCATGGTTCATCTCCCCCTCCAATTTCCCCCAGCTCAGTTCTCTGCATCTCCCCATGTCCTCTGTGTTATTCCTTCTGTTCCACAAGTAAGCAAAACCATATTGACTCTCTCTGTTTCACTTATTTCACTTAGCATAACCTCTTCCAGTCCCATCCATGTTGATACAAAAGTTGGGTATTCATCCTTTTTGATGGAGGCATAATACTCCATAGTATATATGGACCACACCCTCTTTATCCATTTGTCTTGGTTCTTTTTTTTTTTTTTTAAAGATTTTATTTATTTATTTATTTGTCAGAGAGAGAGGGAGAGAGAGCAAGCACAGGCAGACAGAGAGGCAGGCAGAGGCAGAGGGAGAAGCAGGCTCCCTGCCGAGCAAGGAGCCCGATGTGGGACTCGATCCCAGGACGCTGGGATCATGACCTGAGCCGAAGGCAGCCGCTCAACCAACTGAGCCACCTAGGCGTCACAGTTTCGCGACTGTGGCCATTGCTGCTATGAGCATTGGGGTACAGATGGTCCTTCTTTTCACTACATCCGTATCATTGGAGTAAATACAAAATGTCTGTACTACCTAGAGCAATCTATACTTCCAGTGCCATTCCAATCAAAATTCCGCCAACATTTTTCAAAGAGCTGGAACACACAATCCTAAAATTTGTATGGAACCAGAAGAGAACCTGAATTGCTAAGGAAATGTTGAAAAAGAAAAACAAAGCTGGGGGCATCATGTTGCCTGATTTTAAGCTTTACCACAAAGCTGTGATCACCAAGACAGCATGGTACTGACACAAAAACAGACACATAGACCAATGGAACAGAGTAGAGAGCCCAGATATGGACCCTCAACTTTATGGTCCAATAATCTTCGACAAAGCGGGAAAAAATATCCAGTGGAGAAAAGACAGTCTCTTCAATAATTGGCACTGGGAAAATTGGATGGCTATGTGTAGAAGAATGAAACTCGACTACTCTCTCACACCATACATAAAGATAAACTCGAAATGGATAAAAGACCTCAACGTGAGGCAGGACTCCATCAGAATCCTAAAGGAGAACATAGGCAGTAACCTCTTTGACTGGCCACAGCAAGTTCTTTCAAGATAGGTCTCCAAAGGCAAAGGAAACAAAAGTGAAAATGAACTTTTGGGACTTCATCAAGATCAAAAGCTTCTGTACAGCAAAGGAAACAGTCAGCAAAACAAAGAGGCAGCCCATGGAATGGGAGAAGATATTTGCAAATGACACTACAGACAAAGGACTGATATCCAAAATTTATAAAGAATTCCTCAGGCTCAACACACACAGAATAAATAATTACGTCAAAAATGGGCAGAAGACATGAACAGACACTTCTCCAAGGAAGACATACAAATGGTTAACAGACACATGAAAATATGTTCACCATCATTAGCCATCAGGGAGATTCAAATCAAAACCACATTGAGATACCACCTTACACCAGTTAGAATGGACTAAATTAACAAGACAGTAACAAATGTTGGAGAGGATGTGGAGAAAGGGAAACCCTCTTACACTGTTGATGGGAATGCAAGTTGGTATAACCACTTTGGGAAACAGTGGAGATTTCTTAAGAAATTAAAAATAGAGCTTCCCTATGACCCTGCAGTTGCACTATTGTGCATTATTTTTTAATGTGTTTTCAGATTTTAAAATATGAACTTATATATTAGAACTCTATTTGCGGGAATTCTTTGAAACCCTAGGCTTCCTCTAGGGAGGATTTACATTTGTTTTTTGCCAGATGTCAGGGGGCATTTTCAGCCTAGAATCTCTAGATGCAGGGTTTTTTGTTTTTTGGTTTTAGACCACCCAGTTAGTAGGAGTTTGGGCTGCCAATTCAGTATGGGCTAACTTCTTATTACAAATTCTCAGTGGAGTTTATTTCTCCTCTTACTCCAAATGCCATAGTTCAAGGAAAGCAGTTTTTCCTACAGTGCCTAGAGGTTGATTTTGTTTCTAAGTCACCTTTACATTCATGGTTTAGCTTTTTGCAATCTATCTCTATGTAGGGTTAGGAGGACCCTGGGCTTTGTCCTCTGTGCCATCTGATGCCATAAAAACTAAAATACAAGTTTACAGAATTTAAAACATGCTCTCAAAGCAATAGCTGTTACTTAACTTCACTGCTGAGTTTTCACTTTTATTCAGTCTTTAACCTTTGAATATTCCTTAATAACTTGCTGTTTCAAGGATGTATATTTTAAAATATTTTATTCATTTTACTTAGCACCCTAGGTGTTTTGGTGGTGGTGGTGGTATTGTTTTGGAGGGTTTTTTTGTAAGACAAAAACTTT
Source organism: Neogale vison (assembly GCF_020171115.1). Taxonomy (NCBI): domain Eukaryota; kingdom Metazoa; phylum Chordata; class Mammalia; order Carnivora; family Mustelidae; genus Neogale; species Neogale vison. The sequence goes on from NC_058096.1 coordinate 48,036,915, forward strand.
GAGTAGCTAATCAGTTTTAACATTGAAATTGGATATTAGCACAATATAGTCTAATAGTGAAAATCTAGCTGAAAACTATGTAGGAAATATTTCAGACTAATATGTTAGAGCCACTTGTTTGTTCCTTTTTGCTAAGAAATGGAGTTTATGCTTACCTCAGCATTTCTGTTCACTGTTCACTGTACTAATTGGCTACCAGCAATTTTTCAGATGCTAAATAATCTAAACATTGTCTCAAATATAAGCTCAATTTTTAGCAAAACTTTTTAAGTTTTAGTCTTTGTTAAGTCCATACATTAATAGAAACATAGGTCTGCTGTCTAGAGTAGCTATGATCCACTGGCACTTACTAGTTACATTTATAGAAAATGTAATTATTTTCCTGATTTTTCAGTTACTACTTAGTTTAGGCAAACACATACTTCTCGGAGCCCAGTGTAAAGAGAGATAGTCTAAGAGAGTTAAAGGAAGCTTCTTCTATACTTTTACTGAACCACTGTGAGAAATCAGAAATTATTGAAGTCTTAATTCTAAGTGCTTCAGAGTGAAATTATTCTTATGGGAATGATGCCACTTTCAGGAAGGTAGCCCCATCTTAAACTCAGGAACTTTTCACAGAGCACCAGTTAAGTCTCTAATTTTGTACAGAATAACATGGAATGTAAGAAGATAGCTTTGAATCTTGGAAGAACTTCCAAGATATGGTGACTTTAATTTGTTTGCCTCCATTGAAAACTGTCCTAAACACAGTGCCCCAGGTCATCGAAGTAGTCTAAAATGTGAGTAACCAAAAGGAAATGATACATTAGCTAGGATGCTTCCAGCCATAGTCAACAGAAAACCTGGACTCCCTTTGCCTCAAACAATGGCAAAATATATCATTTTACAATAAAAAATCCAAACTTGGGACAGGCTCCAGACATGACATGTTTCCTCTGCTTCTCTGGTTTCTGTGGCTCTGGACTTTTCCCCTAGATGGTTTCATCATCACCCTGGTAGCAAAATGGCCTCAGCACTTCCAGGCATCACATCCAGATGTAGATCACATGCATCACCCAGAGTTAGAATAGGAACTATCTCTTCTGGGTTCTCCTAAGGAGCTGGTAACCTTTCTCATAACTCTTCCCACCACCCCATCTCCAAAGTCTTATTGTTTTATCTTACTGTCCAGAACTGTCAGAAAAAAGGTGAATGACATCATAGACCAATTAGATTTTGTTCCTAACCTGGACAGTGTGTCATACTCATGTAAGTCATGTGGGTTCAGTGGATTATTATTAGAAGTTCTCTTTTGTTTAAATTCTGAGTATGCTGTTGACCTATAGTTATCTCTGTAAAGAGTATGGAGACCCCCATTGATGCTAACTCCAGAAAGAGCTGCAGAAATGCTGTGCTCAGCACTTCTCAGCAATGCTCACAAACTGGGTGAATTGCACGAACAAACTTCAGTCAGGAGGTCTGGACCTTTGTACTGCTCTTTTTAAATTGATCCATGACCTATACCATACATAGTTCTGAGTGAGTGAGTGAGTGGCTCACTGTTCTATTAAAGTGAAGTTTAAGAAAAAGTTAGGAAACTCTCATATTTGAAATTCTATTTTGTCCTGTGGTGTATGACTTCTTTTTCTTTTCTGGCCAAAAAATTAGAGGTGATTAGGATTAAAGCTTTATGGCATTTAAACCTATCAGTCTTCAAAACTAAAACATTACTATAGTTTTGGGGAGGAAGAATCCCCACTGAGTTCTAACTGTTGCCATTATTTTATAGACTCTTTATCCTTAGCCTTTAGTAGCTAAGAACTACTAGATATAATGCTTTATTGGTAAAGTCAGATATTTATTGTTTCCTGTGGAAAGTGAGTATTAATACTGTGTCACTTGTTGATCATTTTCTTTAGACATAATATAGCATTTTTCTGTGGGCTAAATTTATATTCTATTCTCACAGAATATTAAATCTGTTTGACAAAGTGAATTTAGGCCTCTTTAACTCCATTGACTCCATAAATGCTATATGTGGAAAATTATTTAGCTAATGTGAAGAATGTTGTATCTCTACTTTTAGGATCAATGTAATGTTTCATAAACTTTGAGAATATGGTGTTCGTGCTTCTTAAGAATCCCAGCTATAAGTAATAATGAAATTTATCATTATGGCTGACCTACCAACTCATGTTTCTATATGTATAGTTCTGATTTAGAAGTTCATGTAGTAAGCCTACTTACTTGCTTTCTCCTCAGATTGTTCCTGCCCTTAATTCACTATCATTCTTTTACCCTTAAAAAGTGGAAATTAGGGGTGTCTGGGTGACTTGGTTAACTGTCTGCCTTCAGCTCAGGTCATGATCCCAGGGTCCTGGGATTGAGCCCCGCATAAAGCCCCACATCAGGCTCTCTGCTCAGCAGGGAGCCTGCCTCTCCTCTCCCTCTGTCAGCCTCTGTCTGCTCCTCTGCCTACTTGTGCTCTCTCTATATCAAATAAATAAATAAAATCTTTTAAAAAATGGAAATTAGTTTTAGAGTGGAAACAAAATAGTAGTAACAAAATTGAAGAGGTTCAGTGGATAGAAATGTTTTTAAGTGTTCTGCTGGCAGTACTTTCTAATTTTGCTAAAACCTAAACTTCCTAATTAAAAGAAAAAGATCACCTGCCTGAGGCTATTTATTGGGATGTTACCGTATTTTGTCAGATCACTGCTTTTTTGGTATGATTTGGTGACCAAATTTGTTGTAAATATCACAGAAACCATTATTTCTGTTCACATATTTTTATTCATCTTTGTTCAGTAGTTAGATAAATGTGAGTGCATGCGTGTACAAGTGTTATATTACATGTGTATGTATTTGCCTTATTACTCTATTGTAGTTGTTTTCTTCTCAGTGAGGAGTTGGAGGAATAAGATCCTGAAGATAATTTTCGGGAGGAAATGACTTAGAAGTATTTAAAAATTGGGTGAACAAGTCCGCAGCCCTCATCCCAATTCAGATCTTTATGTTTTCTGACCTTGGTTGCCTTTCATATGATAAAACCCACAGACTGTTCCCAAAGAGGTAGAGAGCTACAGTGATGACTGTGGTCTAGGATGGGCAATGCAGGATGAATTGGTGAATGCAGGATGCCCTGTGTATCTGTTCATTCTCAAGGTGTTTCAATGAGCAAATCTGGGGTCTATCAGGACACATCCTTTTGCTTTCAGTTATCTCCATTTCTAACATTTTTATTTTTTTAAAGGTTTATTTATTTGAGAGAGAGTGCGTGAGCAGGGAGTGGGGCAGAGAGAGAGGAAACAAGCAGACTCTCTGTAGCAGGGAGCCCAGTGGGGAACCCAGCGGAATTCCATCACAGGATCCTGCGATCATGACCTGAGCAAAATTAAGAGTTGGATACTCAACTGACTGAGCCAACCAGGTGCCCCCAGTAACAACATTTTTAGAATCTGGGTACTTTTGAATGGTAAGCTCAAAAATATCTTATCCATTTTGTAGAATTTCAAACCTTCTCTCCAAAGACTAGATCATAGCTAAGGTATGAGGTTTTATGGATTTTTTTCCTATCATAGTAGACATTTAAGAATTATGTAGTTCGCTTGATGAAAAAAGATAGCTACTTCTTTTAGTGTAAGTGATCAGAGTTGGCTGTCTTTGTAAAGTAACATCTAGCTGCTTTAATCTCCATGTGGAATCCTTTATGCTCTGTAGATGACTGATTTATACTTAAATAAAGTTCTGTGCTAATTGAAAATGATTTTTGTTGACCAACATCCCTTTATAGAATACATAGGTATTTTAAAATAAAATTGGATTTTACCACCAACCCCAAAGGCATTTTGAAGGTAAAATATCTGACTCCCTCTTTGCTGAACCCACAGATGTTTCTTTTAACTTCTTTATAGCTTTCTTTTTATTGAAGCTGGGTGACTATACATTCAGCATTCATTTATTAAGTGCCTACTATGTTAAATGAGACATATTTGATGGGAAGAAAGCCATTTAACATAGAACCAGCATATAACAGTCTTCAGTAAACTTCGTTCCTTTCCTCTCTACTGTTACATCCAAAGTTTTGTGCTATATAGTGGAAAATAAAACAAATCACCTGCTTCAAGGAATTTATAGCTAGGTTGAGGGAAGGGGAGATAGACTGGTTAAAAACTAAGTGAAGTACGCAAGGTGCTTAAATAAAGTGCCCTTTCCATGCAGAGGAAGAAATTCTACATTTGGAAAGGTGTGAGAAGGTGCCACCTAAAAAGTCAATTAAAGTACCACCCCATTTGCTCCTCTGTGGATGCTAAAGATGTACAGTCTCTAAGAACTGGTTTGGTGTCAGGTCTGAACAGGGTAGGAAGGTGGGGGCATTGGGTAGGGTGGTTTCCGCTGGCTACATTACTCTTGTGTGCTGGTGTGCTGTTCTCATCATTTTATGACTAACCATTTCTGGTTATTTGTTTCTTATGCTTTGAAAGTCTATGTTGCTTATGGTTCTTTTGTTCATGAAAGAAACATGTGATAATGCTGAATTTATAGATCTTAGGGCAATTTGTGTTCTTCCAGCAAGAAGTGAATACTTCAATCTTCAAAATGTAGGAAGTTTCCCATTTTGCAAAAAGACTTTCAAAGTTTATTTGTAAGATATTTCCTCATAGAAACAATGTTACTAAGTAGAGAACTGATTCTTAGACTAGCACAAGAAGGCTTACTAAACCCATAATAAAGCCAAAAACCTGTATTTAGGTAGCTGCAATGGCTTGATATTATAATATAGTAATATTATAGCTAACAAGATTTATCCATAATGTGATTGTTACAGCATGTGGTGGAGGACAATATTCATGCAAATTTTAACTGTATTTCAGGTCAACTAACTTTTTGTGGACTAGCTGGGAGTCTGTGTTTTACATATAACATGATATTTATTAGCAAATGTGTTCCAGGTTCCCACTTTGGATTCCAGGTGAATACCTCCCTGCCATATTCATGGCAGCGCTTGGCCAGCCAGCCTGAAGAGAATTAAGTAGCTCTGGAAGTACTCTTGCCCTCCAGGTGTCATCCTTTTGAGCAGAATGTGGTCTGGCTTTTTACAGAGAGGGAACATTCTCAAGTCAGGTGTTCATAACCCAGAGAATGCCTATATGTATTTTATGTGGCCAGAATGGTTAAACTTAATATATTTTGTTCTTAACTCTCCCAGGTTCAGGCATGACAGCATGTTCTTTTGGGCAGCTTGCAGTTACCCATGTTCATGACTGGAAAAGCTGAAAACATCCTCCTTTAAATAAAGGATGAATCATATTCAACTAGCTTCACAGTTGGCTTCATAGATTTAGTGAGCTATTGCTCAGCAGGACTGTTTTTGTTTTGTTTTGTTTTGTTTATTTACTATATCCTAAAACATGATTGGTAATATTTGTGGGTTCCTTTATTCTTTTCCTTTCTATTCATGGACAAGAGTTTGTATTTTGGCCTATATCCTTTTCAACAAGATCCTGGTAGTATGTGCCAGATATAGTTTAAGGAATTGAGTTCAACAGTAACATTACTATTAATTTGTGGCAATATTTCTTGACCTATAGATGGGTTTTAGTAAGCCAAAAGAGGACAATCAGTGCAGACTGAAATAAGCATTCATTCCTTGTTAGTGTACATATAAAACCAGACTTCCACATTTTATCTCCATAAATTTACTTCATCTCTGTTGGAAAATCCCTTCCTCTTAACTAATCTCCATGGTGTTTTCTTCTCTTGACACAGGGCAATCAATCCCCAAGCAACCCAAGCCCGTGGAACAGGTGCCTTGTTAAAAGACTGTGGTTAAATCTTGGGTAAATCTAGCAGTGATTGTTAGAACAGAAAAGAATTATTGTTTGCTGAGAGTTTTATAAAGGAGCCCCTCACCTATGTTTGACCAACTTCTAAACTGTAAAGATAGGCTTTTGTAGAGGAGACATGCATGCAGGTCAGTGGAAAAGAGATCCATTGCTCTTATACGTAATTGTTCTGTATTCTAAAGCATGAATCACAGATGTCTTTATGATTACACGTCCCTCCCAGCATATGAGAAATACACTTTAGAGAAAAGGAAGTTAAGAGAAAACAGAAGTGTGAATAACTGCTAATCATGCTTTCTCTGGCTCCATTCCGTCTGCCATTTCATCATACATAAAGGGTAGTTCGGAGATTCTTTCCTGGCAAATAAGTGGCAACATATGTTTGAAACAGTGAATGGAAACCATAGGGAGAAAATGACAGGCATATGGCAATAGGAAGGCAAGGGAAAATTTGTTGCCCTAATGTTAGCCACATAATTGGTATGGTCGTCCATTGAAGGGCTGTTTTACTTTAAAAGTCTGCATGCCCCATTAGTCCAGCATTTCTGTGTGTGGAATGTATATATTTTCTAGGTTTGTTTTGTTTTGTTTTGTTTGTGAATGGCTGTCACACTAAGCTATTGAAGCTCCATACAGGGATCTTGAGAGAAAATTTCCCTAAGGAGAAAGACAGAACCTAATCAGGAAATAGGACCCTTTACTAAAGTAGTAAAAACAAAAAGTGAGGAAGCACTTGAGAACAATCACTTTGAAGGGCTAAGAACAGAGAAATGGGTCCCAAATTCTGTCTTCAAGCATGCTCTTCTTTTAAATAACTCTACAGTGACAATGTTTGTGATTTTTTGCCATAGCAACTAAATCTTTGTTCAAGAGGTTGAGATTCCAACCTTAAAGGACACAAGTTTGATGTTTTGTTACATACTGTGAAAGCACAAGGATATACTTTTTTTTTTTTTTTTTTTTTTTTTTTTAAAGATTGTAGAGAGAGAAAGAGGGAGAGAGAGAGGACCAGCAGCGGAAGGAACAAGGGGAGATGGAGAAGCAGACTCCCACCCTGAATGGGGAGCCTGAAGTGGAGCTCAGTCCTAGGCTGAGATCATGACCTGAGCTGAAGTCAGATGCTTAACCAACTGAGAGCCACAATGATCTACTCTGAAAAAAAATTTTTTTTTCTTAACAGAAAAATATTAATGTATATTAAAGGCACTGAAGCTCATTTCCAATTGTATGTCATACAAGGCTACTAGTTAGGAAATGTGTTTCCAGTCTTTACAATTTAATTATGACCTATTGTTTTATTAGAGAAAAGTGTTAGAAACATAATTTGTTTCTCAGAACAAATTTTTTTTTGTTTTATTTGTTCAGAAATTATTATGACGATATCATCATATTTGTTTCTAAGATTTAGTTAACTGCTTAATAAGACTTGTGTTCAGGGCACCTGCGTGGCTTATTTGGTTAAGCATCTGATAGGTTAAGCATCTCATCTGAGCCCCACATCTGCTCTCTGCTCAGCAGGGAGCCTGCTTCTCCCTCTCTGTCTTCCTGCCGCTCCCCCTGCTTATGCTTGTGTGCACTCGTGCTCGCACTCTCTCTCTCTGTGTTAAATAAATAAAGTCCTTTAAAAAAAAAGACTTTTGGGGCACCTGGGTGGCTCAGTGAGTTAAACCTCTGCTTTCAGCTCAGGTCATGATCTCAGGGTCCTGGGATGGAGCCCCGCATCGGGCTCTCTGCTCAGTGGGGAGCCTGCTTCCCCCACTCTCTCTGCCTGCCTCTCTGCCTACTTGTGATCTCTCTCTGTCAAATAAATAAATAAAATCTTTTTTTTTTAAAAAAAAAAGACTTTTGTTCAGATTGTGGGAAAAAAATCAACTGGTATTATTATTGATTTGAGACTTGACAGTGAATAATGTTAGCATGAATAAAGGACTTATTAATATGTGTATATCTGTAAATATGTGTTAAACATATGTCAATTCTACAAAACCCAACTGTTCTATAACTTCTCTCACGATATCCTGTTTTACTATGACTGGTATAATTGGTATGATTTTTTACATCTGGTCTCATGCTTTAAAAATGGGGATACCTAAGAAGATAATATAAACAAAATGTTTTATTTGTAGTTAGAAATTTCTGTATACAGTTGACCCTTGAACAAGGCAAGGATTAGAGGCACTCAGCCCCTGTACAAGTCAAAAATTCACACATAACTTTTGACTTCCCCAAAACTTAATTGCTAACAGCCTATTGTTGACAGGAAGGCTTACTGATAACAAACAGTGACAAACATGTATTTCTTTATTTTATATGTATAATCAGCTGTATTTTTACAGTAAAGTAAGCTAGAAAAAAGTATTGTTAAGAAAATCATAAAGAAGTGGCTACATGTGTGGCTCAGTGGGTTAAGCCTCTGCCTTCAGCTCAGATCATGATCTCAGCGTCCTGGGATCGAGTCCCGAATCAGGCTCTGCTCAGCAGGGAGCCTGCTTCCTCCTCTCTGTTTGCCTCTCTGCCTGCTTGTGATCTCTCCCTGTCAAATAAATAAATAAAATCTTTAAAAAAAATCATAAAGAAGAGAAAATATTTTTGCTGTATCATACTATATTTATTGGGGAAAAAATTCTACTTATAAGTGGACCTGCACGGTTTAAACACAAGTTTTTCAAGGGTCAACTATGTATTTACATGTAAAATAAAGCAGGACATGGCAGAGAGAATACATGACTAAGTTTTATAGCCTGCCCACTACCAAGCACTTTGTACTACTCACAAGCTAAGAATGGTTTTTACATTTTTAAATAGTTGAAAATGTCAAAATAAGAACAATATTCCATGATATGTGAAAATAACATGAAATTTAAATTTTAAGTGTCCATAAGATTTTATTGGAACTCAGCCACACCTGTTTCTTTACATAATACATGTGGCTGCTTTCCTATTCCAACAACAGAACCAAGTAGTTGGAACAAAACTGTAGTGGCCTGCACCACCTAAAATATGCACCACCACCTGCACCACCACCTGCAGGTGGCCTGCAAAGCCTAAAATATTTACCACCTGGCCCTTTATTGAAAAAGTGTGCTGACCACTATTCTATATCTTTGGTGATAGATAAATTTAAAACAAAGCAGGCAAAAGACAACCACAAGTTTACAGTTTTATATCTCAACTAATTGTGTTTAATTTGCCTAAACCAAATTTTGAATGTTCTGTAGTGTTTTTTTTTTAGATCTTGAATAATTTATATTATCTAAAGATTAATATTATTGTCAAGACAATAGGATGCCTTTTGGTGGAGTACTGAAGTGACATGCTATAATTCTAGGGAAAGTCTAAAATAGTGAAAATAGAAAAAAAAAGTTTAGTTTCTAAAATTAATTGGAAGCAGTGAAGTCCTAAACTGATTATTTTAGTTTTCTGTGTTCCTGTCATATCACTTTCTCTTATTCTACCTTGCCCAGAGGAGGATATAAAGGATGGGTGGTGAGGAGTTTAGGAGGATTCCATAAGAGAACCCTCCCCAACACCATCACCATAGCATGTCAAAGCATTCTGATTAAGTATACATGGCAAAACACACCATCATGAAAATATTCATTGTTCATGACTAAATGTAGTTTTGTCTCTAATCACCTTGAATAATTGAGGACTGACTTATTAAGAAAAGATACCCTATCTCTAATATGGATTCCTTATACTAATAGTAAATTTAATATTCTGGGGTTTTTTTTTAATTATTTCTTGAATTAGCCATCAAAATGTATTTTAAATAGATTTAGTCTAATTTATCAGACTCTCAAAACAGAAAGAAGTTTTGGGTTAAATGTTACTTATTTGAGAGTTTAGATGTGATACATTATCAGTTTTGTTTCATGTTTGGACAGTTTAAAGAAATTGTTAAGAAAAAAGTAACTATTTCTTTATTGTAGATAGCATTATTTTTAGAGGTATGTTGTAGGTATGTGGAATGAAAAATATGTCAAATAAATTGCTCAACATGGAATTACACAAAGCTCAGGGGCGGTGTTTGCTCTGATTCTTTATGTCTAATCTTGTCTTTTCCAGAATCTCTTCTTTTAAAAATAGAAACCTGAAGAGGTCAGCTAACAAAATTTTTCTTTTGTAGTAACAAATTTCTAACAGATGGACTTTTCATGCATATACTTATACATAAAAATGCATATACATTCTTCATATCATCCTAGTATTTTTTGTTTATTTTAAAGTGTCTTGGTCTATCATACAAGAATATCAGAAAAAGGTGTAATTAGATGAGAAATATTCCATGAACACTTTGTCTGAGTCTTTGACTCTGAAACTCTCAGAAGTTTAGGTATATTTCAAGCTACTCTATTATAAGATGAGTATTAATATTAAAATGAATCATATTTCTGTTGGCATTTCAGATCACCTGAGAGTAGCCGAACACACACACAGAGAAAAAAAATGTCATCACTCCTTTTATTTAAGGCCTAAGAAACATGTGTTTTGAGTCTGTTAGATGGAGATTTTATGTGTGAATTTTTTTTTTTTTTAGATTTTATTTATTTATTTTACAGAGATCACAAGTAGTCAGAGAGGCAGGCAGAGAGAGGAGGGGGGAAGCAGGCTCTCTGCTGAGCAGAGAGCCTGATGCCAGGCTCGATCCCAGGATCCTGAGAGGCTTAACTGCTGAGCCACCCAGGTGCCCCTATGTGTGAATTTATTTAGAGGAACTCGTTTTTTTTTTCCCAATCTAAAGATAGTATTTTAAGAGAAAGTGGTTTCTGGTGTTCATTGATCTTTATTTTTCAGCATATAAAAAGTCTGTTCAATTTTATTTTATTTTGCTTTAAAGATTTATTTATTTTAGAGAAAGAGCTCAAGTGCTCAAGCAGAGGAAGGGGCAGAGGGAGAGAGAGAATCTCAAGAAGACTCCCCGCCGCACATGGAGTTCAACACCGGGCTCAATCTCAGGATACTGAGATGGTGACCTGAGCTGAAACCCGAGTTGGACACTTAACTGACTGAGCCACCCATATAACCCTGTTTAGTTTTATTTTGAATGTAACATTTGACTATAGTTTTCAAAACCAGATTGCTAGCTTTCAGTACCAAATTATTATACTTTTCAGATGTTAAGGATGTTTTTGCTGTGTTACATCCTTTTAGCCTTAATGAGCATTACTAAGGCACTGGAGTTAAAAACGGAAATCACATATTTTAAGACCATATAGGAAATATCCCACCTAATTCTTTTTTTTTTTTTTTAAGATTTTATTTATTTATTTGTCAGAGAGAGAGTGAGAGCGTGCACACAAGCAGGCAGAGAAGCAGGCACAGAGGCAGGCAGAGGCAGAGAGAGCAGGCTCCCCACTGAGCAAGGAGCCCGATGCGGGACTCGATCCCAGGACCTTGGGATCATGACCTGAGCCAAAGGCAGCAGCTTAACCAACTGAGCCACCCAGGCATCCCCCACCTAATTCTTTATACAAAGAGGCTGTCAATAATCCTCATTATATTGACTATAATTAAAATAATTAGAAGTTAGTATATAAAGGTTTTAGCTATTTATGAAATCTGTATGGTAAGTGTTATGATAACTGCTGTTGCCTTTTTTCCCTAGCAGATTCCTAGCCCCTATTGCATTCCTCAACAAAATATTTCTAAGATAGCATGTGAGGAATAACAGTAAAAGTGCACTGTTACTGCACCTGAAATTCCTGAAATTGTTATGATAGACATTTTGGATTCCTGCCTCCCATCTTGAATGTGACTCCACTGTGGTCCACCTTCAGGGCATCTTTCAGGCACTTTTAATGCACATTAACATCCCAGGGATGGTAAGCAGGGCTCTAGAGTCAGACTCCCTGCATTTGGTCTTTATTTCTTCATTTACCAGTTATGTAACCTCACTGTGTCTGTTTCCTCATCTATAAAATGGGGATAATGGGTGTACCTTCATCATTCAGTTGTGAGTATTAGAGTTGTAGCCTATAAGTACTTAAAGAAGCACCTACATATATTAAGAATATAACTACTTAGCTCTCATTATACATTCCTAAGATACCATTTATGGTGTCCTGGTTGTACTGGATCTTCAAAACCCTCTAATTCTATACTCAGAACCAAATTGGCAGTATTTTAGGATGAACTAAATGTAAACTAAATGTAACAAAATGTACATGAAAGTGTTTTGAAAATATAGGATGTAACACTCCTCTAGACTAGTATTGTCACATAGTAGGTACCCAGTAAATATTTAGAGAATTAATGAATTACAGAATTAAAAATACTATACACATGTAATGGTTATGTCATTCTAAAAATTCATGACTAAATTCTGGAATCAAAGCTATTCGGTTCTTAGATTTAGGAGAAATCATTTAACTCTCATCTGTGTTAATGAGTACAAATAACAAAGATGGTGATGATGAAGATATTAATAATAATGTATACCTGGCATTTACTCTGAGTGAAATACTATTCTAAACACTTTATATGTTCAGATTATAGATTAATTCATTTAATCTTTACAGCAATCTATAAGATAGATACTACTACTCAGGGAGATTCAAATTAAAACCACATTGAGATATCACCTTACACCAGTTAGAATGGCCAAAATTAACAAAACAGGAAACAACATGTGTTGGAGAGGATGTGGAGAAAGGGGAACCCTCTTACACTGTTGGTGGGAAGGCAAGTTGGTGCAGCCTCTTTGGAGAACAGTGTGGAGATTCCTCAAGAAATTAAAAATAGAGCTTCCCTATGACCCTGCAATTGCACTCCTGGGTATTTACCCCAAAGACACAGATGTCGTGAAAAGAAGGGCCATCTGTACCCCAATGTTTATAGCAGCAATGGCCACAGTCGCCAAACTATGGAAAGAACCAAGATGCCCTTCAACGGATGAATGGATAAGGAAGATGTGGTCCATATACACTATGGAGTATTATGCCTCCATCAGAAAGGATGAATACCCAACTTTTGTAGCAACATGGATGGGACTGGAAGAGATTATGCTGAGTGAAATAAGTCAAGCAGAGAGAGTCAATTATCATATGGTTTCACTTATTTGTGGAGCATAACAAATAGCATGGAGGACAAGGGGCGTTAGAGAGGAGTAGGGAATTTGGGTAAATTGGAAGGGGAGGTGAACCATGAGAGACTATGGACTCTGAAAAACAGTCTGAGGGGTTTGAAGTGGCGGGGGGGTGGGAGATTGGGGTACAGGTGGTGGGTATTATAGAGGGCACGGATTGCATGGAGCACTGGGTGTGGTGAAAAAATAATGAATAATGTTTTTCTGAAAATAAATAAATTAAAAAAAAAAAGATACTACTATTACTCTCATTGAATAGATGAAGAAACTGAGTCAGAGAGGTTATAAACAACCAGGATTCCAACCCAGGAAGTTTGGCTCCAGAACCCATGCTTTTAAGTCTTTGTTACAAACAAGCAAGCTATAATTTCATAATAGTTATTTAGCCCAATCTTTTTTTCCCCGTACTTAATGCTCATCAGAACAACCATACAGGGGTGCCTGGGTGGCTGTCATGATTCCAGGGTTTTGGGATCGATCCCCGTGTCAGGCTCTCTGCTCAGCAGGGAACCTGCTTCCCCCTCTCTCTGCCTACTTGTGATATCTGTCAAATAAATAAATAAAATCTTTAAAAAATAATAATAATAACAACCATACAGTACCAAAAGTGCTAGTCATTGCCTAGCCCTGCCTCTTTCTGCTCTCCCACACAAGTCTAAAGCACTGTTCTCAAGCTGCTGCAGACTGGAGCTACCTGGGGGCTTTCTATACTTTTGAGGCTTAGGTCTTAGAGATTCTGACTTCATTGATGCACACTGGGTATCAGAATTTTTAAAATGCTCCTGGTGATTCTAATATTTAGCACAGTTTTAGTCCCCTGGTCTAAAGGAAAATTCAGCTGGTATGGGCCCTAGAGCACTCCTGAGGAGCCACAGCATGAAAGTAGTAGGATCTGGACCCTTGAGCATGCAGGAGCTGAAACTCAAGCCAGTTTGCATTGTTTATTGTTGAGAACCGCTTTCTTTGCAAGGAATACTGGTTAGAAATACCAGATGACAGTGGATTTAGAATATACCCAGGGATTAAATTGTGTATATCATTCTTTTAATTTGTTTAAAAAAAAAAATCAAGTAAGTTTTAGCATTGCTTTCGTTTTGGGCCTTACATGGCCAGTGAAAATTCTAAGGAAACTTATTTGGAAAAACAAAATGGCTACAAGTGGGACTAGGATAATGCTTTCTTTTAGGGTTATGAGCTTATTGCTCCAATAAGAAGAGTAGCCTGGCTTTACTAAACTGTTTAGGAAAATTGATATTTATTTCAAATGTTTATGGTTTATCATCTCAGAAGATTAATGCCAAATCCTCAAAAATGTAGTGACGAGCGATGACTCATTTGAGCTCATGTCAAAACAATGCGCTTTTGTAATTTGCCTGTCTCTGGGGAAGCTATTAAACACTAAACAAACTGCCTCAGAATGAAACTGATTGAGTGTTTTAAATTATGTACTTTTGCTTGGCTATTAGCCAGAGTTCTTTGGGAAAACTCACTGCACATCAAGAGCTGTGATTTGTGCTGACAGTGACACTGCATGGTTTATGCTGCTTCAGTACCAGCGGTGTGTATTCTAAAGTTAAATAGTCAGACATAGCTCAGTCCTTTTGATAAACAATTTGGGTTAACTCTGCTCTCTGCCAAGTGATATTTTTTCTTTGTAAACGTTGGATGGGATATACCTAATGGGTAAGATATTTTTGTCTGCATTATCTTGTTGACAAATGGCAGAGATTCCAATGAGTTAAAGAATAATTATTATATGTATATATTTATATTTATATATTTGTTTTCCTGTAAAAAGTACCATATTTATATATTTGTTTCCTTGTAAATAGTACCATATATCTTGTCCCTAGTAAAGTTCCACATAGTGTTTTGCATGTAGCAGATACACAAAATATATGTGTTATGGATAATAATGATACCAATAAGCAAAACATAAAGAGTGGCTTTTAATTTCCTATGGTCTGTCTGCCAGTACTGTATGAGGCTTTTTAAAAATCAGTGTTAAGCTAACTACATTTAATTTTTCAGGAGCAATATATTTAAATGACTGACTTTCACTAACCTAGGTAATGAGGATATTTACAATGTTAGATTAGATATTTTTTTAGATTGGGTTTTTTTTTAGTAACACTTTTATTGGGGCTTGTGAGTGGCTTAGCCAGTTAGGTGTCCCAACTCTTGATTTCGGCTCAGGTCTCAATCTCAGGGTCTTGAGTTCAAGTTCTACATTGGGCTCCATTGATTTAAAAAAATTGAAAAAACCTTTAAACTTAAAAGAAAAAAGAAAACCTTCTGTCAGTATAATTAACTCTTAATATGAGTAACCAAGATACTCATAGTACTATCTGGCACTTCTTGAGTAGGCAGTTGGAGCCATGGTCTCCTGACAAAAGTATGGGGCCTTTTATGACCATTTATATCTCACTCAGCACACCTAGGAAAGAGTAGGTGCTCAATAGATATTTGTTGAATTGTACAGATATTCTACTCATACTCATCTCTTATGCTAAAATAATCGATTTCTTCATGGGGCACCTGGGTAACTCAGTTGGTTAAGCATCTGACTCTTGATTTCTACTCAGGTCATGATCACAGGGTTGTGAGATCAAGCCCCACGTCAGTCTCCATGCTGGGCATGAAGCCTGCCTAAGATTCTCTCTCTCCATCTTCCTCTGCTCCTCACCCCCCTCCCAACTCATTCGAGCCTCTCTCTCACCCCAGAAGAAAAAAAGAACCAATTTCTTCAGATGCAATTCCATGAAAGGACATGGAAAAGGTAATGAAAATTAAATGACTTCAGAGTGATTTTATAGTATGGTGATAGATATCATCCCTAAGGAAGTTATCCTGATGTGTAAGTATCTAGTTATCAGCAAGTTGTGTTTGAAAACTATAGTTTCAACCCACGAAAGAAACCTTGGATTAGTCAGTTGTTACCAGTAGATGCTGGACCACCAGAAGTGTTAATAAGTCAGTGAAATGCCAGTTAGAAAGGGATTCACACTAAGCTAATAGCATGATCTTATTTTTGATTAAAAATATAGCATATCCATGTTATGTTTTCTGCCATTCTAGTTACCTGTCTTGAAAAAGGTTTAATAACCAGAGTTGAAGTTTTCACACAGTGCAAACAAAATGGTGATGAGATGACTTCCATTGGAAGAGAGTCAAAAATTAGATTTTAAATTAAAAAAAAAGATTAAAGTGGAAGAAAGAATATATTAAAATCATAATTAGTGTGTCAGGGCAAACACATTCTTATTCACCTAAACTTAGAATTGTTAGAATCAGAGTCTTGACAGAAGTGCTTGTACTCAATGAACAGTACTTTAGAGGCCATATTGCTTCAGAGTTAAGAATACATATAGACAAATTTCAAATTGTTGTGTTCTGTTCCTCCTCGCTCATTTCTGGCTATGTGTCCTTAAGCACCTTTTTTATCTTTTCCAGCCTCAGTTCCTTAATCTGTTAAATGCTGCTAATAATAATACCTATTTTGTAGGGGTGTTACGAGGATTAAGGATTGGTTGAAAACCACTTAAAACAGTGGCTGGCATATAGTAAATGTGCATACATGTGTGTATGTGCACACATGGGCTTGCTTTAAAGCATTTGCCATATTGTTTGGGTGAGCTATAAAAGAAATAGGTTTGGAAGAATTTGATAGGCTTGCAGAAGAAATCCAAAATTGACTATTAAAAGTAATTTATTATTTAAGGTTTAATCTTCCCAGGCCCCTTACATGACTTTCTTGGCTGCCACCCTCAGGGACAGGGACCCTGGTTTGGTTTCATCAGTGACCTGACCCAAAAAAGTACTTGTTTCTGTTTTTACTAAGATGGCTTCACACTGAAAACTATGCAATGCTTCTTTCTTATTTCCCAGGCTCAAATAATGAAGTAAGGATAAAACTATAGTCCCCTGCTGCTTCATTTACTTGTACTAATTTGTCTTAAAAACTCTTCATTTGATAATAGAAAAGTATGGCTTCAAGTAATAGAAACAAGCCCAGGCTAATTAAGTTAAGCAAGATCTTTGGCCAGGAAAACTAACTATTGAGATATGCATCTTGTTTTCCAAGCAAATGCTCCTACTTCAGAATCTGAGTAGGCCTTTTAATTCATTTACCTGGTATGAGCTGCGCAGTTTTCAGACAACCACTCTGCATTTCTGGCAGCAGTGGGTGTGATGAATGTTTTTGTTTTTGTTACTCTTAACGATAAGTGTGTGGTTTTTATTCTCACTATAAACAAAGGTCTGTAAGGACCATAGACCAGATTGTTTCACCATTACAATATGCTTATTTTGTTATTTCCATCATTTGCTAGTATTGTGTTCCTAATCTTGGAGTAGATCTTTCAGTAGGGAGAGAGAAGAACTGCTTTCCAATCAAGTATTTATAACTAAGTAGTAGAACCTGCCTGGTAAACATTTATTCAGTTTCTATCAGGGCAGGTTTTTTGGCTGTTTTTTCAATGATTAAATTAAGATAGGACCTTTAAAAATAGGTTTAGCATGCTCCTTTAAAATAGGATATTCAAGAAAAAAATAGGATATTCCCTTAAAATGAGGCAAAAGAGCCTTCCAAACATTAATTTTTGTTCAGTTGACATCTTTCTGTTCCAAACTTTAGAAGCCGAAAGTTTTTTTCTTCTTTTGCATCCCCCCTGCCTTTTTTAAAATGGCTGCTCTTTGCTTCTCAGCCAACCTGAAATTCAGGCTTATTTTAACTCCCATTACTGCTTATAATGACTGCCTCCTGTTTGCCTCCCATGCCCACTTGTCTTCTTTGGAACTTGGCAGTGCTTGTCCTCTGTTATTCCAGCATCCTTAGTCTCATTTGGCTCTTTGCCCTCAATTTCATCATTTCTACAGCTGACCAGCCTCCCTCTTCCCTTCCAGTTCCTGACAAGCTTCCTGAAAGAATATTACTACACTAAGTGCTCACTACCCTCTTTGGATCCTTGAAATCTGGTTTTAGCACCTGCCGTTCTGATGGAATTGTTCTCTCAGAGGTCATTGGTGACTTCATCATCAGATCCCCCCACAGGCTATCTCCTCTGCTATTTCATCCTCTGGCTTCATCCTCTCCTATTTCTCTGTGCAAGTTAATACAGCTAACTGCTTACCCACTCCTTGAAACTCTCACTTTGGCTTCCAAGACACTGGGCTCTCCCAAATTCTTTTTCTATATCATAGACTGCTTCTTCTCTAACTTCCTTGATAGCTTATCCTCCTTTTCTTATACTCTAAATGTTGGCATTTGCCAGGACAGTCCAGCCCTTTCGTTTTTAAACCACTTCCTCCTTGGTATTCTAATCTATTTCTACTGTTTCAACTTGCCTCTGTATACTAAAACTCCCACATCTTTATCATTAGCCATTGCTTGCCTGACTTATATCTAGCCCCATCTTGCAGTTACTCCTAGATGTCTCAACAGTCTCTCAAGGACAACATTCCAGAGCTGCCTATCCCAGCCTTTCAATTGCTGTTATTAGGATCAATCTTCTTGTCACCAAGGCTTATAAGAGTTACTGAGTCCAGTAACTACCATTTCTACCTCTTGCATCTTCAGATTGTGTAACATACTTCATGTTACAACTTATAAGCATTATTTTTCCATTTCTCTCTTTCATCGAGGTATCATTTATATTTAGTAATGTGCACAAATGTTAAGTCTGCAGTTTGTTACATTTTTATATATGTATTTACCTGTGTAAACTCTGTCCAGACCAAAATATAGAATATGTCCAGCTTCCTAGCAGGCCTCCTTTTTGCCACCTTCCTGTTGATATCTACTATCTTCCCAGGAGGCGACCACCTTTTTTTTCTTTTTTTTTTTTAAAGCAGGTGCAAAAAAGACTTAAGGGTTTATTGATAATAAACTCAATATGTTAAGTGATAATTTGTAACTACCAAAAGTACCTAATTTATTTCCGTGCTAAATAAATAGCAGGATGTTATATAAATGAAGGAAAAATGATAACCTCATTCTCTTTTATTAACGGCCACATCACATACAGAACATTATATTGAGCTCTGAGCACCATTTAAAGAAGGATATATTAGAGCACATTCAGGGAAAAGCTGGTGGTGAGCTTCAAAACAGTATTTTATGAGTAATGAATGGTTCAAGAGTAAGAGAAGACTTTTTTAAGAAACAACGGTTCTAGTAATGGATACAGAAGGTTCTTGGGCAAACTAGAGGCAACCACCATTTTGACCTCTGTTACCATAGATTAATTTTGTCTGTTTTGAACTTCATGTAAATGAATTCTCATATTAATGGAAATTCAATTTCATATAAATGGAATTTTATATTGCCAACAAAAATACATGCAAATTCCTCTTGCTCCACTTCCTCATCACTTGGTATTGTTCTTTTAGTTTTAGCCTTTCTGGTAGGGCTATATCTCATTATAGTTTTAATTTGCATTTTTGTGATGACTAATAACATTTAACTTTTCAGATGCTTATTTGGATACCCTCTATCATGAAATGTCTTTTTTGCTTGTTTTTTTGTTTTTTAAAGATTTTATTTACTTGAGAGAGACTGAAATCGCGACAGAGGTCACAAATCAGTGGGGAGGGAAAGGAGAAGCAAAGATGGGTCTCAGTCCCAGGACTCTGGGATCATGACCTGAGCCGAAGGCCGATGCTTAACTAACTAAGCCACCTAGATGCCCCAATATGAAATGTCTCTTAAGTCTTTTTCTTTCTTATATTGGGTTGTCAGTCTTTTTTTTTTTTTTAATTGATTCAGAGTTCTTTATGTATTCTGAATGTTGGTCTTTGTTGGTTATACATATGCACATATCTTCTCCCAATTTGTGGCTTGCCCTTATTGTTACATTTTGATTAATGGAATTTATTGATTTTAATAAGGTACAGTTTATTAATCTTTTATGATTGTTGATTTTTCTGTCCTTTCAAGAAATCTTTACCTTCTTTAAGATTGTGAAAATAAACTGAGGCTCAGAGAGGTTAAGTGAATTGTGCTAAGATTGTGACAGGCTGTTAGTTGTCTTTAAAACATCAATTGGCTCTTTTTTTCCTGAGCATATATGGCTGTCCATCCAGTCATTTTTGGCTTGCCCTGTATTGGGAACTGGCTATATGAGTTTGGATTAGATTAGTAGAATATAACTAGAAGAAATGGTCATCTCCATCTTGAAAACAAGATATCTTTCATGTATATTATCCTTCCCTTCACCCTCTTCACCCCCACCATGTACTGTAACAGACATAATAGAATTTCAACTCTGATCATGAAGACAGTACTCTGAATGAGCCCACAGAACAGAACTCATTTAAGTTTATTAAAATAATATTTTTAAATTATTTAAATAATAAAGATAGCTCAGATGCTACATTTTCCTTCAAGCCGTTCCTGATCCCCGAATTAGTATTCACTTTTTTTTTTCTCCCCTACTGCCTGCATGTTTTTCTGCTCCTGAGGACAAGGAACATTTCTTTGGTCTACTGCTTTGCCTGTGACAGGCACTTCGTAAGCATTTTGAAATAAATGAATAAATAAACTAGATGATAAGTGAATTTTTCAGAAGGTAAAACTATATATTTCATGATAAGAAATGTTAATCTGGTCATGCAGTGAGTGTAGCCTGAGAATTTCTCTCTACATGGGCTCTGTGCCTTCTCTGCAATGACGTTCTGACTCAGCAGTTCTTAATCAGCAGATTGGTTGTGCTGTATCACTTTCATCTTCTGTAACACAGCTTATGTACCTGGGTATCTTGGTACTAATTACTGACATAGTATGACCATGACCTCATTAGACCTGTTAGCATACAGGCCCTTTCTGACTGCTATACAGTGAGAAAAGACTTAGATGGAAAAAGAGATGCTATTTTCTATTTGAAGCAAATGATTTGACTTAGACAACTATGTGACAACTGGCTTTACTCAGATTCTTTTGGCATCTTTAAAGAACATTTGAACCATATTTGAGATGCCATTGTGTTCCTACCTTCAAATACAACAGTGGGAGATTCTGATCAGTATGTTTGAGGTTAGAACCAGAAATCTGCACTTTTAAATAGTTCCCCTGGCAACTCTAATGATAACTTACTTAATTTGGGGGACCAGTGGAGGGGAAGTCAGAAAGACAGACCTGAATCCTAATTCTTTTCTATACTTACCAGCAGTATAACTTCGGGAAAGTTACATAGTGTCTTTAAGGTTCAGTTTGATTATCTGAATATTATGTGGACAATAACAAGACATACATTTAAACAATGTTATGAGGATTAAATGAGATAATCCATTTAATATGCTTAGCACAGTGTTTGACATTTTACTGACATTCAGTAAAATGTAACTATCATTACTAATATTATTACCACTAATTATCAGGTTCTTTATATGGGATCTTGGGGCACCTGGGTGACTCAGTTGGTTGGGTGTCCAACTCTTGGTTTTGGCTGGGGTCATGATCTTGTGGGTCATGGGATCAAGCCCTGAGGCTGGCTCCACACTCAGCGGGTGCTCTGCTTGAGATTCTCTCTCTGTCTTCCTCTGTCCCTACCCCCCTCAAATAAATAAATAAATATTTAACAAAAAATAAGAGATCTTTCTTTTTTTTTTTTTTTAAGATTTTATTTATTTATTTGAGAGAGAGACAGTGATACAGATCATGAGCTAGGAGAAGGTCAGAGGGAAAAGCAGACTCCCCATGGAGCTGGGAGCCCGATGCGGGACTCGATCACGGGACTCCGGGATCATGACCTGAGCCGAAGGCAGTCGTCCAGCCAACTGAGCCACCCAGGCGTCCCAAGAGATCCTTCTTTGTGTTGTTTTTGTGTAGCCCATACAAAATAGAATCTATTGTCTACAAAGAAAGGATTCATGTGCATGGGTGTGTGGTCTTTCTCTTAATGAGTTCTCAGTTTTAGGTGTTTAAAGTTCTGTATGGGCTTACTCTGATCCCAGTTCCTCTTCCTTAATAATTTACCAAGTAGCCATTTTATGCTTTTTTTTTTTTTAAATTACTGAGGGACTATTACTCTGTGTTTGTATGTGCACACACGTGTGTGTGTGTGTGTGTGTGTGTGTGTGTGAAATTTAAGAACTGAATGTTCTGTTGCAGCATTTCTCAAACAATTAGATAACATGTCATAATTTAGGGACTAGAATTGAGACTGTGGATAAAGTAAATGCAAAGAGCCATCTTTTAAGTTTTGGTCTCTCCTTATAAAATTCTCTGTCTGCTTCAGCATCTGAAAATGGAACAGAGCTAATCTGAGCTAGGGTTTGGTGGTGCTACCTACAAAATAAACTGAGTTTTGATGTGTGTTGTGTTTCATATATTAAAGGAAGAGTGATGTGGAATGCTTGGAGCAGGAGGGAGGAACTGGGAGTGGGAAGAATCATTGTATCCAAAGGTTTTAGAGCCAGTCCCTTGTACCTTAGCTATTTGTTATGAATATGAATTACCCAAAGGTAATAGTAAATAATAAGAAGTTTAACTTTGGGGCAGAAATACTCTTTCATGGCAGGGGTAAGGTTTATTTTAAGTAAAGCAGAAATTCACCAGGGCAAGAGAATGGGTAGATTCACCTGAAGTGTCATCTTTGCATAAAAAAGTAATACTATTGCTAAGAACAGAGTGTCAAAAAAGGAATAAATCTTTGGATCTGTGTGTTGTATGTCTTTCATTTGCATGGATTAAAAAGTCCATAATTCTGCAAGTTTTAGTTAGCTCTTATAGCTGCTATCAGTTCTAGTTAATTTAAGTAACTTTGACTTACTTTTTTATGACATTTGCATTCCACTGTCTATTGAATTCTCAAATAGCCTGGATAGTAAGTGATGAGAGTCGTGGTCTACAAGTCTTACACTTTAGTGAACCATTCACAGTCAGAGTTCATTTATCATTGTCAAGGAAGAGCTGTCGTCATCTGACTGGAATGGATGAGAAATTTCAGTTGTTGGGGCAACAAGAGTATTCAGAGCTGAAATTTCAATTAGAAGTAAGGCTGAATAGTTAACAGTTAAGTGTCTCATTTTGGGGTCAGATTACCCTCATTGCTCTTTCAAGTATTAGATGTTCTTAGTTATTAGGAACTCGTGGAATTCTTAATAGTGTTGGTTTACATATAATTTCTACTCTTTGACTCATATGAATTTAAAACTTCTCTAAAAACCTGTATGGATTTCAGAGGCTTAGAGAGGATTAAAAAGCTATAAAATTTTAAATAACTTCATCCAGTGAGCATGTTTACCTAAATGTGTCATCAAACTTCTCAGTTTTCTGGTTAGAGAACCAGTTTGGGACAGGCTGACTCACACTGTCGACTGATAGAATGCAAACACATTCAGAATTCTGGTGAGACTAACGCAACAAAAACAGAGTTCTGTAAGCTCTTAGAGGTGAAGTGTTTCACCAATAAATCTTCCTATCCTAAGAACTTTCAAAAGAAACAAACATATGTCTTCACAGTTGTTAAGTGCTGGGTGAGGTGGCATAAGCATACTACTGTATCCAATACCTGTGCCACTGTTATTTTACTTTGAGCTTTGGTCTTCTTCCCTAATTTGTCTATTTACTTTTTTTTAAGTTGAAGTATAATTAACATACAATGTTAGGTTAGTTTCGGGTGTACAATATAGTGATTTAACTTTTGTATACATTGTAAAATGATAACTTTAATAAGTTTAGTTACCACCCATCACTGTATAAAGTTTATATTACAGTATTATTGACTATATTCCTTTATCCTGTATATTACATCTTTGTGACTTATTTATTTTATAACTGGAAGTTTATACTTCTTGATCCCCTTCTTGATCCCTACTCCCAACCACCAATCTGTTCTCTGTATCTATGACTCTGCGTTTGGTTTGGTTTTGTTTGTTTTGTGTTTTAGATTACACATGTAAGTGAACGTGTGGTATTTGTCTTTCTCTGATTTATTTCACTTAGCATAATACCTTCATGTTGTCATAAATGACACCCCTTCCCACTCTTAAAGGAAATCATTTTTAAAGGTAATCTGGGAAATATTAGTACTTTGCCCTTCAATTAATAAAAGCAATACTCTGGAATTCTAGATATTATCTCCATATGTAAATAAACATTTTATTGGGTTTGTATTTCACTTTTAATTGTTAGATCACAAATTCTTGGCCCAAATAGTTATTCACATTCTTTTCAGTTACCCCTTGTGCAAGGAAGGTAGATAGCAAGAATATTTATGCCCATTTTGAGGATTAAGACATCTGTACAGAACTCAAGTTATCTTTTTTTTAATCAAGTTTGTTCAGCAAATTTGGGGGCAATTCCAAAGATGGCCAAAGAGTGATATTCTCTAAGATCATGATATTCTCTATGAAAGGTTTGCTGAATATCTGTTCAAGGATAAAGGGATGGAGATTGGAACGTCTTCTTGGCAGAGTTCAGGGTACAGTCAAAATAAATAGATGCTCCTATTCCTTTCTCTTTTCCAGGTAATTCTCTCTCATTGCCATTTGTTTATATTTTGCTGTAATTAACCAATTTTAGGCCAGGCAAAAGAGATTAGGTAGCATACTTAATACCTAAGAGATTAGGACACATACTTCTCCAATCCCATTTTGCTGTGAATTTTGCTAAGTCTTTATTAGGAAGTTGTACAGTAATGGAAAACAAGGAATCCATTTCTGAAGACCTTATCCCCTTTGGTGTTTTGCTTATAGTTGTAGTTCTCTGCTCGTTGTTAATATTATTACTGTTATGCTCTTTCCAGATTTGACTCTGGACATACCTAACATAATGCTTTGTGTATGCTGTGGATGCTCTGACAAATTCCTGATGGTGGGTTGAGATTTTTCTGTGCAACACATTTCTCTTGGTCTCAGAAGAAAGAGTAAACTTGGGATAATGGCACATAGTCTGCACAACCTAAGCCCTCACCTCAACAGAGACTTAACAGAGGCTTAATTCCTCAACAGAGACTTAGTTCCAGACTTGTCTTTTTCATTCCTTTGTACCTGTGGGTGCAATTTTCTGCCTGAAATATCCTTTCCCCTCTTCTCTGCCTGATGAAAGTCTACTCAGACATCAAGTTAATTGCTCCCTGATGGGACACCTTCCCATTCCCTCCATGAAGAACTAATCCATGCCTCAGATGGGATCCATGAGTATTGTGTATATGCTTCCGTTGCAGCCCACATTTAACTACCTCATACACTTATTTTTTCTACTGGTGCATCAAAGATAGGATCTATATCTTACTCTTTATTTTTGTCCCCAGTTAATAGTTTCATGCATAGTATTATGTTAAGTGAATGTCAGTGAGTGAATGAACATAGATTCCCCCTTTTTTCTTTTTTCTCATATAGAACAAAATGCTCTTCTCCTTTTTTTTTTTCCCACAAAAAATATCATTTCCCTTGATCATTTCCCTTTGGAATATTTCCAGTAACCTATTTCTAAGTCCCTGTCCTTTGGTTCCTGAGTATGATTTGGCATTAAAGGACCTTTCTCTGTAAAGTTTTAATAACACAGCTAACCTGTATCTCATGAGAAATATCCATTATCATTAACAGTTTTATCCTTTTTATGGCTGAACAAAACTGAAAGGATATGATTGTCTGATAGGGATTGTGTTCAATCTCTAGATCAATCTCAGCAGGAGGGGGTGGTTATTACCGTCTTTACAGTATGAAGAGTTTTGATTCATAAATATGGGATGTCTTGCCATTTATTAGGTTTTTCATTTCTGTCAATATTGTTTTATAGTTTAAAAGTTCAAGTCTTACACTGCTTTTATTTAATTTATTCCCAAGTGTTTTTTTTTCTTTTTGCTGCTATTATAGCAGCAATGGAATTGTTTTTTAATTAAACTTTTAATTTGCTTGTTGCTACTGTACAGAAATATGAATGATTTTTGTATATCAATCTTGTATACTGTGATTTTGCTGAGCTCATTTATTAGTGCTAGTAGATTTCTTAAGATCTAATTATTACTATTATTATTATCATTGTGTTAGTTTAATTTCCAAAGCAAAAGATGATCAGAGATTGTTCATCTCTCCTAAAAGGGAAAACACTAGTTTTTATTTTGTAGGACGGTGTATTAGCTATTTTATTCATGCCTAGATCTAAGTTCTTATGATGGTTTTTTAAAAAGATTTTACTTTTAAGTAATTTCTACACCTAATATGGGACTCAAACTTACAACTCCAAGATCAGGAGTCACCCACTATACTGCCTTAGCCAGCCAGGCACCCTTTCTATGATGATTTTATGCGCTACTTCATATGTTTATATATTCTATCTTAATTTTATATTTTGAAGACAAACTATTTCATCTATCAACTGTGTTAGCATATTAAAATTACTATATGTTAAGATCTATAGTCTTACTATAAATTTTGGAGTAGTTGAGAAAAAAAAGTTACCCATATGATTTTGTCTGAAAGAAGAAAGTGGCCATAGATGGACAATGACTGGCAGGTTCATATACTTTTACCTTTAATTTTGCTTTATTTCTGATTCTCCAGAAGATGTTTAGGGACAATTTGGAGTTTGTGGATCATGTCCATCACCTCAGTGTCAGTCCCCTATCCAAATAAGCATAATCCCTTGTATTTGGGAAAGCATAAAGAAAGTGTATGCTGCTTTGATTCTTCAGGGGTCATTTTATTCACTTAATCAGGCGACTGCTGCAGATTAGTATAAATTTCATTGGAACTGCAGGAACTGCTGCTCTTGGATCAAATCCCTGCTTCTTTTGCTTTTACAGCCTTGCTCTGCTAGGAGATCCGAAGGCCTCTGGGGAAGGTGCTAACAAGTACTTGGGTGGGATCTGTAAACCTGACTCTACGAGAGTCTCAGTGCTGCCCCCCTCCTCCCACCACCACTACAGCCTTCTCTGATGTCCTTAGGGTCCTGCATAAAGGCTTCTTTTCTTGTGGGTTTTAATTCCTTACTATTCAAAAAACAAAAACACAAAGTTACCAATGACTGACTTACCTCTGAAAGAAGATTGGAATTAAGAGGCATCTGAAGTCATTGAGAGTCAATTTGCTGAACAATGTTTAATAGCCCCCAAAAAGGGGAATATAATCTAAAGTCCATATATGGGGTCTGGCTAAATGAACTGCAACTATAAAATGAAATAATGTGCAGCCACTTAAAAAAAAGTAGGAAGAATATGGTATCATCTCTCTTCATGAACTGCTGATACAGGCTTACAATAATTTTTTAGAAAAATGCACAGGAAACTTAACTATGGATTACTTTGGGGAGTAGGAAGTAAAATGAGAGGAAGGCTTTAATTTTTATTTTATACCTTTCTTTTCATTTGAATTTTCTATTTCCATATATTACGTGTTCTTCTATTTGTTTTTTAGTTATTTCAAACATATGAAATTAGAGATAATGGTATAATGAACGCCCATGTGTTCTTCATGCAGCTTCAATAACTATCAACTCCTGGCCTATATTGTTTCTTCTGTACCACCCTGCTGAAGGGTAGCAGAATATGCCATTCCAAAATAAGCCTCTTTGGCATAAGAACTATTTTGAATTGATTATTTTGAGAAACAGCAGATGCAGAACTTCTGAAGATAAGAGTGGAGTTAACCTTTTGTAAGAGAAATTTACACTTACGGAGGGACACTCTGTTTGTAAGGGTATCTTGCTCTCAGTACCAGGACAAGAAGGATGACTAAATCACAAGGCAGTCTTCCCAGTGGAGAAGACACCAACTTAAATCTGCATAACAGACCTTACCCTTGCTTTTTCCGGTAGTGTCCTTAACAAGCTGCCCCTTCCCCAACCCACCGGGTCTTTTGCTTTTAGCTGAAGATGGTATTTAAGGCTCCAGCTTAAGTCATCTTGTAGAGGTACTTATTTTCCCTGGTTATTTCCCATGTATGTACTTGAGGCATACATGTTAATAAACTTCAGTTTGTTTTTTCTCTTGTTAACCTGTCTTTTATTACAGAGGGTCTCAGCCAAGAACTCAGAAGTATAGAGAGGAAATTATTTTCCTCCCCTACACTAATGCGCCCCACTTTAAATTTTTTTTTATGTTCATTTTTTTTTAATTTTTTTTCCAATTTATTTATTTTCAGAAAAACAGTATTCATTATTTTTTTCACCACACCCAGTGCTCCATGCCCACTTTAAATTATTTTGAAGTAAATCCCAAACATTCTATCATTTCATTTTAAAATATTTTCAGACTATATCTCTAAAAAATAATGATTTTTTAAAATACACATCACAACACCATTAACACACCTAACATTAGAAATAATTCTTTCATATTCTGAAATATTCCAGGGTTCAGATTTTCCTGATTCCACCCCCTCCTATAGTGTCTTCAAATCAAAACTCAAGTAAGATCATCCATTACGCTTTATGGAGATGTCTAAATTTCTTTTAACTTATAAACTTCCCCTTGGTAATTTCCCCTTATACATTATTTACAGCATTTGTTAATGGAACCAGGCTGTTACACCGAATCCTCAAAGTACTGATTTTGCTGGTTATAACCCTGTGTTGTCATTTTATATATATATATATATATATATATATATATATATATATATATATTTGTATTTAATTTTGAAGAAATTTAATGTTTCCGTATTCATTCGGCCGTGTAGAAAAGGTGCAAGAAAGTTCCTGTCTGTGGGTCAATATCAAAACATTTAGAAGCATGAAGAAGAATAACACATTTCTCTTCTTGCCACCAAAGAGCAGGGGATCTTTGGGAGAGGTCTTCACTAAAAACAAGAGCTCCTTTGAAGTCCCCATAGCTGCTGCTACCAATTACAGTGTTCATGTTAGTGGGTATGTTTGGAGAGAGTAATACATTTATTTATTCTGTACATACCAATTGGGCACTTTCTGTGAGGGCCTAAGGCTACAGAGATAAACAAAACAAGATGTCTCTGCTCTCCTTACAGAAGTGTGTAAGTGGGGAGAAGACAGACAAGAAGCCATGATAACAGGCTTCTTCATCACATATGTATTGTGTCCAGTGCTTATCCTTCTGATTTAATATAGATCTGCTGTTATAGGATGCAAAGAACATTTGTCCTCTTTCCTCATCATATATATCCTCTTCTCCAAAGCTGAGCTTCTTAAATTTGGCTTCTCCATTTCTGGATCAACAGTGTTCTAGGGCCTGTTTCTTATTTATTGGTGATATTGAAGTGATTATTCAGAAAGCTTACTAGATGGACTTGAGCTTTGCAGGTTTTCAAGGTCTCCACCATTCCCTACTGTGTATATCCAGCTTCTTCCTCTCATTTATCTTAGCCAGATGGCCCCTGAAGACATTTGAGGTTGAGGACTGCACCCCACCCCTTACACATTTATGTTTCCATTATCCTTTTTTTTTTTTTTTAAGATTTTATCTATTTTATCTATTTTGACAGACAGAGGTCACAAGTAGGCAGAGAGGCAGGCAGAGAGAGAGGAAGGGAAGCAAGCTCCCGCTGAGCAGAGAGCCCAATGCGGGGCTTGATCCCAGGACCCTGGGATCATGACCTGAGCCAAAGGCAGAGGCTTTAGCCCACTGGGCCACCCAGGCGCCCCTCGGTTATATTTTAAATGAAAGTAATTATTAATAAATGTAGCATCTGTAAGGAAATTTGGGCTATTTTCAATTCAATAAAAGCAGAACTTGAACATTGTTTCTAAAACATTTTAGAAGATGGATTCTTCTATATATA
The DNA here is from genome assembly GCF_020171115.1 of Neogale vison. Classification (NCBI taxonomy): domain Eukaryota; kingdom Metazoa; phylum Chordata; class Mammalia; order Carnivora; family Mustelidae; genus Neogale; species Neogale vison. The sequence continues at coordinate 48,066,522 of NC_058096.1, forward strand.
TCTTTGAAATATGTCTGAAGTACAAAGAAACCAACTTTGGGGGAGTCCTTTCACGATTTGGTGGGTTATGAGTGCTCAGCCATGGTGCAAGAAAAGTTTGTTCTGAAACCACAAATCTCCTTGAATTTCTGAGATTTCTTTCTGGAATTGAAAGTGGGAACTAAGTGAGTGCCCCTCATGTTTCCCTAACAAACAAAATAAAATTAGTCTGGAAAAATACAGGCCTATTTAGAGGAGATGGGGAAGCGTGTTTCAATATTAAACTCTTCCAGTTTAGAATTAATTCCTGCCATCCAGAGGTTTTTTTTGTGATGAAGTTTTATCTGATTTGCTCTGCTCTGTTATATTGAGGCATGACTCATTTAGAATTCAACACAGATGAAAATTGAGTGATTTTTTTTTTCCTTCCAACATTTTTGTTATTCTGTGCCTCTTACTTTGTTTATTGATAAAAATCTTAGCCCTCAAAGGAATGGTGAGAATAAGCCACTGAATTCTTCTGCATGAAGAGGCCACAGGAGTTCTCCACAAATAAACACATAAAAAAAAAAAAATTCATTTAATCGAAATGCTGTCCTAACAGCTTAAAGTATCATGTTTGAAGGTATGGCTATCGAAAAACTGGCACGTTCTTGGATAGATTATTAGCTGGAGATTCGATTAGTCAGCAAATCTGTTTAAAAAAGAAGTAATTTGACATAAAGCAAATGATAGATGTGCTTCACAGGGAAATTTGTTTTCTCTTTAACTGTCATTTATATTAGGTCCTCACTGTTGACACTACTGGTAAATATTCAGTTTTGAGATCTCTGATATCTTTGAAGGGTATGTCCACTAAACAGTGTAGTTGCAATCACATGTGCTGCTTTTTTCTATATTGTTCTTTTACTATATATATTCCACTGTTTGTTATGGCATGACAAGTCTTGAATGTCATTTTCAGTTAACATCAAAAACAAAAATGCATGATATAGGGGTGCCTGGGTGACTAGGTTGGTTAAGTGTCTAACTCTTGATTTCTACTCAGGTCAAGATCTCGGGGTTATGAGATCAACCCCTGCTTCAGATTTTCTCTCTCCCTCTGCTCTCCCTCTCCCTTTGCTCCATTTTTTTTTTTTAAATACATGATATAAAGTGACAAAACTGTAAATTAGAAATTACTTATTTTTGAGAAAACACATAATGTCCTCATAAATTCTGCTAACATGTTTCTTCTGAAACATTTTTTCCTTTTTTTTTTTTTTCAAGATTTTATATATTGAAAGAGAGAGCAAGTGCTCAAGTAGGGGGAGGTGCAGAGGGAGAGGGAGAATCCCAAGCAGACTCTGCACTGAGTATGGAGCCTGATAAGGGGCCAGATGGAGGCTCAACCCTAAAACCATGGGATCATGACCTGATCTGAAATCAAGAGAGACACTTAACTGACCAAGCCACTTAGGCACTGCTTCTGAAACATCTTCTGAAGAAATATAAATTACCTGTTTTCAGGCATCTCAAATATTTTAAGCTGTTACTGGGAAACTCATTGAAACAAATGGGAAAATGCTGTGGACATAAATATGTGTGCATGATAAATAGGAGATGTGAGGAAGCAAGAATTTGCAAGTAGAAATTGAGTTAAATAGGAGAAATTGGCATGAAATTCTCAAACACTTCAAATCAACTGAATTTTCAGAGGTGGAATTTGACAAAATGAATTTTGGATTCCACGATGTTGAACAAATCAAACTTGTCAGGACCATGAAATGTCAGTACTGTGTTATAAACTATTGCCAGGATCCTGGATTTGGACTCAAAAGCTTGTTTGGCATAGGATTGTATGGAAAGAGGAGGGTTCAGATCTTTTAGAGAAGAAGCAAACAGAAACCCAAACAGTCTTAGGAAGTCCAAACCTGAATTTGATAGGGAAGAGGAAATATACTGAAATTATATTGACAACAGCAAAATACTATTTCAAGAAAAATGTTAGGTTTGTGTTTTTATGATATATTAGAATTTTTTCCTTCAGAAGTAACACATCTCTAAAAGCCCAAGTCAGTGGGAAAGTCTGATTCATGTTACTAACATCCGCTTTACATACTTTTTAACATCAAGTCATGTTTAAAATGAGGTCAGATTCAAGATTAGTCCCAGGCAAAGTTACAAAATAAGAAATGGGTACACTCCTGCATTGTTAGTAATAATATAAACAATCTATTTATAGAGGACACGTTAGCTACAGTTTTCAAAATCCCTAAAAGGTTCATAACTTTTGACCCATATCTAAGGATTTATTATTCTAAGGCAACAATTAAGAAGGTGTAAAAATTAGTTGAAGTATGAGGCTATTAGTCACTTCCTTATAAAAGTGAAAAAGTGGAAGGTATATAAATTCCTACAATAGGGAATTTGTTAAATAAATTACATCTGTATGATATAGCAGAAGTCATGCTCTTAAAAATTACGGTATAGAGAAGTAGTGATTTAGGAGGATGGATAGAATGTTTTAATGAATAGAAATAGGGTACAACAACTGTGAAAAATATGAATTGAGAGAGTTGTTTTTAGCTTTTTTTTTTTTTTTTTTGGTTAATTTTTCCACTGTTCTTCAACTTTAAAATCCCCTTTTGGGATCTTTCTTTCTCCCAGTGCCTTGATAAAGGACCTGCCTTCTTTTATATCTGCTCTCACGGGGACAACCCCAAAGCTCTCAAGCTTGTTCTTCTTCATCTATCAAAATCGAGTTTTGTAATATACATATACTATTCTCCAAAGCTGGACTAAGTGAAGAGAATTAATCCAGAAGCTAATTTATGATAAGATATTAATATAAAATAATAGATTAAAGTTTAACAACTTCTCTTAAATTTCAGTCACTTATTCAACAAATATTTATTGCATTTCTTCATACTCTGGACCTTGCAGGAGAAACTATGAACAAAACAAATCAAATGTAGGCCCCTTACCTAATAGTGGGAATATTTGATTCTTCACAATCATTTTAGGCCAGATGACGTGATTGTGTGGGGATCTTGTGACATTGGCAGGCCAGAGCAGCAATGGAATCTTCTGGTGCACTTAAAAACTGCCATATTGCATGAGTCTTAATTTCATATATATGCTAGCGTGTCCTCTTCATGATACCACTGCATTAACATTCCTGGTTTTTTCTAATTAAAATGATTTCCAAAATGGGGAAATCGGTCTCTGTGGTTTAAAAGGAAAAAAATTTCCTTGAGCACTGTATTGCTCTGTTCAGTGTTACAGTATTAGATCATTAGGCAGTTTAGTAATACCTCTACTCTGAAGGAAAGAAGGTATGAGCAGCCCTAGAGAGTGATCCCTCCTTTGCGCAGCCTCAGTGTTCTCTGTTGTCATCATGCCTGTAACACAACACTGCACTGTTTTATTGTCTGTCCCTCCTATGCTGAAGTGTATGACCCCCTGAAAGCTCCTATTCATCATCACGTCCTTATCCCCTGAGTCAGTATAGGATCTAATTAAATGCCTCCCTGGAAATCTGAAAAATTACAGTGTGTCACCAAGTATGTAAAAAAAACACCTTTAAACAAAGGCAAATGTGAAGAAAGATGCTAGTGCTTACTGAGTGCTTCCTGTGTGTTAGACACCATACTTAGCACTTTTATGCATTTTATAATTTAATAATTCTAAGAACTTATAAGATATGCTTATCTGTTTTTAACAGTGAAACTGAGATTAAATAGGTTAAGTACTTTGTTGGGGGTCAAAAAGCTGGTTAGAGGATGGGACCATGACTTAGACTTTTGTTATTCTGACTTGAGTCTATACTTTTTAACTCCAGTAGCCTACACCCTTCTAAGAAAATGCTTTTTTGTGCAGTGATATTTACTCCTCATTTACTCATCATTTATGCCAGGCATCTCCATCCTCATAGCTGGCTGTTTGGCTTTATCTTCTCATGAGGGAATAATACACTTGCCAGGAAAATTTACCTGCAAGTTGCAAATGCAGGATACAGTTTCATTCTAATGTTCCACCTTAATTTCCATTTATGAGGCAAAAATTTCCATTCTGACATGGTTTAATGACTCTTCTTTCTCTTTGTATTTTATAGTCAGGTGGAACACAAGTTTGAGGTCACCTTTCCACATTCAGTCTTTGGCTTCCTGTTCTATAGGGCTGTTAAACTAGTAGCTGTGAGCCTGTTGGATGTTTATCCAGTGTTTACTGTATGCCCTCCATTCTCCTAGGGCTAAGCTGGCTGTTGAATAATTATAGTCCTTAATACCCTTTTTTCCTGACTTTCTGTAATATTGCAACAATAGTGTCAGTACCACAGAATGAACACTTTAGTCTTCTTTTAATCACCTACATATTATTTGTGAGTATCTGGTCTTTTCAACTGTATTATTATTATGTCTTAAAATTCTTCTGGACCACCCCCTACAACACCAAGCACAAAACTTCAGCATATAATAATGATTCTAGGGAGAATAGCACCAAATATGCTATCAGGAGAGCTAGCTTCTGGTCTGGTTTTACTACTATTTAGCAGCAAGATTTTGTGATTTCTTATTTAGGACTTGATGGGCCTCACTGTTCTCAATTCAAAAATCAGAAGGTTGGTCTAGATTGTTAGGTCTTTTCTAGTTTAAATTCAGGATTCAGAGACTTCTGTAACTTTTTTGTAGTTATCCAATTGATCAATTCTTTGTAGTGGCATTAATAGGAATAGAAACATTATAAACTGACCTGGATTTGCAAAGGCAATACTGGGTTCAATTTGGATATGTGACATTTGAGAAGTAGTACAGCGTACCTAAATCTAGATATCCTTTAAGAATGGAAATACAGGGGCGCCTGGGTGGCTCAGTGGGTTAAGCCGCTGCCTTCGGCTCAGGTCATGATCTCAGGGTCCTGGGATCGAGTCCCGCATCGGGCTCTCTGCTCAGCAGGGAGCCTGCTTCCCTCTCTCTCTCTCTGCCTGCCTCTCCATCTACTTGTGATTTCTCTCTGTCAAATAAATAAATAAAATCTTTAAAAAAAAAAAAAAAAGAATGGAAATACAGACTTGGATTTGAAGTTGGTAAAGACATTGTCATCCTCACTGGCTTCTTTTGATAGTATGAGTTAGAATCATAGGCTTAAAGTAAAAGGTACTTACTTATAGCAATCACATAACCACAGATATTTAGATCTGAAAGAGAAATACATATCATATGGTCTGCCCCATATGTTTTATACCCAAGATTGGAGAAATGGAATTTGTCCAAAGTTACACACTATCTACAGATCTAGTCTATAGACCAAAGTCCCCTATCTCCAAGCTCCTGCTTCATCCCTCACTGTATTTGTTAGGTTTCCTCTTTAACTGCTTTATAACATGTATAATATTATTTTGTGAGTAATAACTTCACTAATCATTGCTTATCCAAATACAGATGCAAAATTATTTGTAAAATTTGGCTCAGCTTTCTGGGAGAGAACAGCAGTCGAAACACAGTGTCATTTCTGTATCTGAATTTTGACCTCTATAATTAAATGGTGCTATATGAAAAGCACTGAATTGTGTAGTGGCAAGGTACAATTCTGTGACATCTATTGAAAGCTAAGTTATGGTGTACAGTCCTAAATTGTGTTCAGTACCTTTATGAGGTAATTAATTTCTCTGCATCCCTTCCCAGATCCTATGTTAGGTCTAGGGTGTATGAACACTTATGATACTCTGTAGAATTATGATACTGAAGTAAATGTTTATACTAGGTCTCCATTTTGTTCTGATGAAGAACTGGATACCCATGACAAAGGTCAAATGGAGATCTGGCATCTATTTCACTACTTGCAAGACATAGTCTTGAGAATATGTAATACACAGAACTCCTTGCCAGAAAACAGAAAGGAAATGATTGCATTTGAGTACAATGTATTCTACAACAATAGTTTAGTGTGCATGAAATTTAAAACTGCTGGCTTTCTAAATAAGATTTTTTTAAGTAGACTTAGTTTATTTTTTAAAACATTATACCCATTGTGTCATACTTTATGGGAGAGTCTTAAAAGCTGAGATTTAAGACCAAAGAAGCTAAAAATTCTAATGGCAATGGTTGCAAGATATTGAATTCTCCAGTAAAGTACTCTAGTTTAATGTGTTTGTTGATTTCTCCTGAATGTTCTATTTTCATGAGCATTTCAAGTTATTATGTCATTTTACTATAATGGTGCCTTTTTTCCCCTACCCATCATGATTGCTTAGTACCTTAGAAGCTTCAGTATCAAGCCTTAAAGTCTGCAGTGGTGTCTCTGTTTTACACATGCACAAATTAGTTAGGGTTTTATACAGGTGGAAACCATATCTACCTCCTTCACCTAGTGTCTTCCATAGTACTTGGCATGTAGCATGCATTTCATTAATTGTTGCTGCTGGGGTTTTTTTGTTTTTGGCCGTTGGTTGTTCTCAAGTGATTGAATGAATGGCATGCAGTACAAACTAGCTAACTAATTAACTAAAAATTTAGATAAATATATTTATTATTTACATATATATGAGGGAGATAGCCAAAGCCCCTGAAAAGAAGATTTGATGTTTTTGACAAAAGCCTTTAAAAGTACTCACATATAGGGATGCCTGGCTGACTCCTTTGGAGGAGTGTGCTACTCTTCATCCTGGGGTCATGAGTTTGAGCCCACATTGGGTGTAGAAATTACTTAAATAAATGAACTTTAAAAAAAATTTTTTTTTAAGGTACTCAAATACCCTCAGTTAACAAGAAGGTGAATATGGCTCAACTTTTCAGTCACTTTGTCTGATGACCATCTGCAAAATGGGCCTGTCATAATGGGAAAGGGTTGATGATGGAAATCCTTTTTTATAAAGTTCCCTCAGCCAAAGGAGAGGTAGAAGTGCTTTGTACTTCACTAAAGCCTGAACAACAAAAGACTTAGCCCAAGGTATGGTCAGGGCAGCAACCCTTAAAGCTGGGTCCCTGGTGACTTTACTCTAAAGACCCTTCTTCCTCCAGGGCCACTGTTCTATCTAGTAACTCTTGAGCAGGACAGGAATAAGAAATTCTACCTGTGACTCTTTCTTCACTATGTGACTTTTGAGAAGCCAGCATTTGAACTCTTGCTTTATGAAGTCAGAGTATCAATGCTAACCCATTTGGCCAAGATATTATGAAAAGTAATTTAAGGCTTAAAAAAAAAATTCACAGTTGAAGCCACATTTTTATACAGAGTTGCCATAATATTTGTTTCCCACTTTAGTGGTTACTTCAAGGCCCAAAATGTAATAACATGTATGGTTAATATACATGGTTTGTTTTTGTATTCTAAAAAAGAATGCATGATTTCAAAAAAAAGGAACTTTTCTTTTTCTTCACAGCCTTTTCCCCCACTGAAACTGAAAAAGGAAAAAGAAATTATGCAAGGTTTTTGAAAGTACAGACAGATTTGGCATTTCACTTATGGGAAAATTTTGCAAAATTGTACTGACTAAAAGTGATTTTTGTTTTGGCTTTCCTGTGAAGCCATCCAGAAAGGTCAAAAATTACTGGCATTGCTTTTATATAAAACATTTCACGTAGACTCCACTTGTAATTCAGCCAAGTACATAATTCAGGTCATCAGTGACACACATATCCACACATTGGAACTGGTCAGTGAACAGAAAGTGGTCATGAAATGTGGATAATGTTACCTTATGGACAGACCAAACTGCCCAGATTACAGCAAAGGAAACTTTGCATTAACATGCTTGGGAATGGTTTCCTGAGCTCATCATCCCTGCCCCCATCCTCCCTCAGTGGGAAAACCAATTGTTTACTGATTACGACAACTACATCAGTTGGCAAACATTTTGGCCTAAAAACCTGTGACATCAGTCTCCTTTAGGGTTTTCCTCATAAAACAGATTCTCCCAGGAAAACACAGAAATTGAGCCTAAATTTGAAATCCATTATTATACCCTCTAAGGTCTCTTTAACTTATCTCAATCATGTATTTCTTAATTTTTATTTTATTTCCACATAGATATTATCCAACACTTACCAACCGAGTAACATTCTCAGTGTTTTTTTCAGAGTTTCATTCAGATAGTCTTTTATAGTTACCCTCACCCAACTTCCTTTTTATGGGGATATGATATCTGTCTTTGTTTCTCTGTACTGAGGGTCACTGATTTGGGAGTGGCTTCTATTACTTTGTTTGAGGAAGGAAATAAACATTATTCTTTGACCCCTTAAGACAAGTTCATCTTGCTTTTGTGAAGAGTGGCTATGTGCTCAAGAGGAAGTACTCTCAATAAAGTTAGAAGGACTCCATGATGGTGCACATGTTGTTTTGTCCCTTGTCAGAGAATGAAACAAATGAGTGATATTTCACTCGTGTAAGCACCTCCTGAATTATTATAGTTTTCCCCACTTTGTTTTGTTAGATGGATTTCATGTAATATTTTGATGCAAATGGCCCTAAAGCAGGGAGAAGTCCTCAGGCCCACAGTCTCCCTGTTGAAGGTAGGGGAGCAAGAAGGACCAGTGCAACAAGGGTGCCAAGATAACGGGAGCTGTGATGTTGTATGGGCAGAATAGGGCAAGAATTGTCTGTATATCTTGTGAGTTGATCATACATTTAACAATCTCATATCCCAAGAGTTCCATCTGAAAGCTGTTCCTTGGCAAACAGAAATAGGTGATTTTCATATCTTCTGGAATGGCTGCTACATACAAATAAGAGTAACTACAGTCAATTTTTCCTGTTTTTGGCAATGGTATGTTCACTTTCATTATTATTATTATTATTTTTTAAGATTTTATTTATTTACTTGACAGAGATCACAAGTAAGCACAGAGGCAGGCAGAGAGAGAGGAGGAAGCAGGCTCCCTGCCGAGCAGGGAGCCCGATGCAGGGCTGGATCCCAGGACCCCGAGATCACGACCTGAGCGGAAGGCAGAGGCTTTAACCCACTGAGCCACCCAGGCGCCCCACTTTCATTATTCTTTAAGATGAAGAAACTTTGTGTCCAAAGGCTAAAAAACATGATCTTTTAAATTCTTCCTCTTAAGCCCCCTTGATACATGTAGAAATTCCATTCTTAATATATTGATTCCATGGGATACAATTTACATTTGTCTCACTGTTTTCCTTTTCCTCTAGCTCATGGCCTTTATTCCCACTGAATTTTTGTTCCCATTTCTCAGAGTTGTTCTCTTTGCCCTTTCTTAGTTTAAATAATCTTCATCTGCCTTCCAGCATTATTTCTGGATGTCCTCCTAAGCCTTCCACTAGAAGATAGTTGAAGTACAGCAGTGAATATTAAAACTGTACCTCAGACAGCCCTCCACATTCCTACCCTAAATCTGTAATGTCTTGCCTTCTTTGTTAATGTGGTAAGCCCTCTGGAGAGGGACAACCAGTACTTCTTTGTTCTATGGCAAGCAGCACTCTAACCATAGTCAATAAATGTTCATAATAATGAAAGATGAAAGAAAGTGTCTGTGTTCAGCAAGTTAGTGCCAAATAAATGTGGAGGCCAAATGAGGCCACGGGTGCCAAACCACAGGGGTTCGAAATAATATTTAATATAACATTGTCTCATTGAATAACAAATCTTACATTGTAATGTCTGAGTCAAATCTTCCCTTGGTGCCAGACTTCTCATACTCCTTTAATCTTCCCCTCAAGATATTTCAAGTTCATGAAGCTCAAGGTAACAACTCCCCCCACCCCCACCCCCACCCCCACCCCCACCCCCACCCCCATGTAGTGAGTAGAAAACAAACCTCCTGATGAATGTGGAAAAAAAGTAACTGGATGTGAGGTCCATGGATTCTCTGGGAATCAGACCAACTGTCTACCATGAAGTAAGAAATGAAACTTTGCCATTAACCTAGCTATTGTGTAATTTCAGTTACCTAGCTAAAATATGAATTATAAGTAGTTTTAAAAAGCACTGAGACTACTAATATTTTAGAAAAATAATTATTTTTTCTGCGTTTTTCTGTGATTATTAGAATGCAGCACCATTAGCTTTGTAACTCAGAAGTACACATGGAATAACAGAAGTGAAATGACAGTTCAGTAAAATTTGATATTGCAATGATAGGTTCTTTTCTATCTTTGTATTATCAGTATAGAGCCTTAATTGTCCTTTCCATTTCAAATGAAGGCTCATATTTTCTAAGGTGATTCAGAACAGAGGGACAAAATTGAGCAAAATAATCTGCCCTTCATATGGTTACAAAATGTTTACCAACCAATCTCTCCCTTTTTGCAGCCAAACCTCTCAAAATAATGGTTCACATTTAAGCTGCTACATTCTCGTTTCTTATTTATTCTTCAAAGCATTGTTATTTGGCTGCTGCCCTCACTGTTTTATTGAAAGGACTCATTAAGTTTCCCAGTGTCTTCCTTGTTGCAAAGTCCTGGGACATTTTTTCTCCTTTTCTGTATTGCTTGAAAGTCTTTCCTTGTTTGGTTTCTTTGCTTTCTTTCCCTTCTAGTTCTTCAGAAAACAGCGAGCCATTGATTCTTCTGGAGTTCCCTTCCAGAATTCTCTCTCCTCACCATATCAGCACTCATTGCTTCAGCTATCACCAGGCTGCAAATCCACATCACTGGCCCAACATTTTCTAGACCCGTATTTCCAACTGTATGTTGTTTAATTAGATATATCATTCTCCCCACTGGACATCAGAATACACCAGGTACCTCATACTCAGCATGTCTAAAACTGGACCTGCCCCCACTTTTGAGCCATCTCCTCCACCAGCAAAAAGCTCTGCACCATTTCTATGTATTGTACCCTGTGACTAGCCAGGAGTGCTTCTCAGAACTCCCTTGTATTTCTTCCTCTGCTCTCTAGTCTCATTAGTCACTCATTAGTATTGATTGTGCATCGTAAGTATTTTCTTATTCATACCCTCTTCTCTCTAACCCCATAGCCATTGGAACATATACCCTCCCCCAGTCTAAAGCTCCTGTCTTTATTCCATGTTACCCTGATGGTTCTTCAAGAAATCATACCTGATCAGCTCTTTCCTCTTCTCACAAGTTATCATTTGTCCCTTCTTGCCAACAGTATAAAATCCATCTGCTTGTGGCTAGCCTTGCCTTTTCTCATCCTGCAGTTACACCCTGTACTGTGGTCATGTTGAGTTCCCTCACTACCCATACTCTTTTATCTCTAGGCTATGACACTTATTTCTGCCCCTGCCTTGTATGTAGTTTCCATTCTTGTTTGCATAGGGACTAGACCCCTATTACCTCCTCTGCCCCTTTCACAAAGCACTCCCTTGCAGAATAAGGTGCCCAGCATTTATGTTTCCATAATTTTTATCATACCTGGTTATTGCATTATATTCAAATTATCTTTAAACACATCCTCTTCCTCCCTCTGTACCATGAGAACTTTAAGAGCAGAAGCTATGTCATATTCATCCCTGTATCCCTGGTACAATGTTGAACCCATAGTGAAAGGTTAGTAGGAGTTTGCAGAATGGATCATTGTCATGTCCACAGTAGCCTTACCTTTCACATTCCTGTTCTAGTAAGCTTATGAATTCATCACTCTTCTCCATGTATTCTTTGTGTTTTCTCTTTTCTTCTTCCAACTCCAGTATGGTTTGCCTATGAGATTTTTCTGCCATTAAAAGCTGTTCCAGGATTCGTCTATGAGATTCTTTATATTTTTCCATGACTTTCTCCAACTACAAAAGAAAATACATTTATAGTGTGTTAACTGCAAACCCTTCAAAATACTGCCATCTTTCATTAACTGTTTTAGAAATATCTAAGTTTTGACTAAGTAATTTAGCAGTGGGTTTCTCATCTTTTTGCTTGGTTTTTTTCTTTATCATTACTCTTGTTAATTGATACTTTTTGATGCATCTCAACACAAATGTAATCTTTCTACTGTTAACTGTTTTTTTGTTTTTTTTTTTTTTAAAGATTTTATTTATTTATTTGACAGAGAGAGATCACAAGTAGGCAGAGAGGCAGGCAGAGAGAGAGAGGAGGAAGCAGGCTCCCTGCTGAGCAGAGAGCCCGATGCGGGACTCGATCCCAGGACTCTGAGATCATGACCTGAGCCGAAGGCAGCGTCTTAACCCACTGAGCCACCCAGGCGCCCACTGTTTTTTTTTTTTTACACAGAGAAAATAATTGTTGCCTTTGTGGATATCAGAATAATTTCCCCATATCCCTTTTCTGACACTTCCTTCTCTCTTCAGAAAAACCTTGTCAGAGGAATGACATAAAGAAAGAATCTTTCATAATATTTGATTCTGAGGCAACTTAACTGCTATCCTGCCTCAGCCCTCCCTAGAGTCGGCCTCTTGGATCCTATGGTCTGTTTTTCATCATATTATGCCTCAAGGTGTTTGCATATTTTTAAAATTCTTATTAATCAATTCTTTGTTGGTTATGTAGTACTAATGTGAACAAATGTCAATACCAAGTCCTTTCTGGTTTCTGTGGCCTACTTATATCTCTATTAAGATATGATCAGCCTGTACCTGACTTATGTGTTTATCTTCCCTACTAGATTGTGAAGTCCCTGAAGGTAGGCCCTACATTGAATTTTTAACAATTCTTAGCATCTACATAAAAAAACAATGAAATCTTGCCTATTGCAACAACATGGATGAATGTAGAGAGTATAATGCTAAGCAGCATAAGTCAGTCAGAGACAAGTACCATATGATTTTACTTGCATGTATGTATGTATTTACTTGTATGTATGTATGTATTTACTTGTATGTATGTATGTATTTACTTGTATGTATGAAAAGAGTCTTTTCAACAAATGTGCTGAGAAAGCTGGAGAACTATATGCAAAAGAATGAAATTAGACCATTTTCCAACACCATACACACACACACACACACACACACACGCACAACCTCAAAATGGGTTGAAGACTTAAGGGTGAGACCTGAAACCATAAAACCCCCAGAAGAGAACACAGGCAGTGATCTCTATCTACTTGTGATCTCTGTCTACTTGTGATCTCTGTCTGTCAAATAAATAAATAAAATCTTTAAAATTAATTAATTAATTAATTAATTTGATCTTCCATTATACTCTCGTAGTGCTTTGTGGTTTTCACCATAGAAAACAACACTGTGTTTAATTGTATACTTGGCTTATGTAATCATTTGTTGTCTGTCACACAGATACTAAACACACCAACAACATTAGGCACAACTATTTTTATTCATCATCTCTCCAGTAAATATTAATTAAAAGAATAAAATGAAATTTAAAAGCTAAATTATACAATTACTTAAATAAGTACTTGGAGAATTGTGATGCTAATAGAGTATGCAGATTCTTTTATTATAATACCTTGATAAATCCAAAATATTATATTTTCCTTGCTATTTTTTTCAAGAAGAACTAAGAATATCTTGGGCAATTAACTCAGTATCTTTTTTTAAGGTAACTTCTAATATAGAACCCTAGGAATAGGAGGTTAAAACTGTTGTAGACTCTGAGTTCTTAACATCTTCCCTTTCTCTTGAAAAACCAGTCACCCCCTTTTCTCATTCCTATTCTTTGTTCTAGCTCAATGCCAATCCCAGTCTTTCATCTTAAGTCAGTATTCCTACCATGTGATGTAACTGAGAGCAGTTAGGTCTTCTAAGCTATTTTGCCTTAAGAATAGGTAAGTCCCCTTTAGTTTACTGTAGGAATGGTTGAGATTTTTACACTTTTGAAAAAGAACATTGTGAATAAATAAAAAAAAATTCAGGGTTATTAACATCCCAGGTTGGGAAAAAGTAAAAGAATAATTACTTAGCATGCAGATCCTTATTCTGCTATAACTCAGGTACAGCCATGGATGGTCTCAGTGGGAAAGCTGTCTAGGGATCCCTATTTAAAATTCTCCCTTAATATAGTTTATTCACTGGGTACTTAAATTTCTCCCATCACTTCCTAGATAGAGAAGTGGGTAGACAACTGGATTATTGGGTAGGTAGAGTTATATGGGCTTCAAGGAATGGATAGACTCATAGCTGGGGAGAGAGAAGTCTATAAGGCAGAAGTAAAAGGCAAGAGAAGAAAAGTGGACACATCATGGAAGTGGGAATGTGATAAGTGAGTATGTGTAAAGGAGTATGTATGTGTATGTTTTGTGAGAGTAATCAAAAGAGGTTGAAGTTATAAAGGGCTAAATTATGGGTAACTTTCAGGGACAGGCATTTGTAGAGAGTCAGGGTATTTTCAATTTTGCATATATGTAATAGAAATATTGTGAAACTAAAACTTTCCTCTGATTTTAGCATAGATTTGGAGTCATTCTGTTCATTTCACACCGAGGTGTTGAGGGATTGTGCCATTTGTGGAGTTTTATCACTATACAGCCAGTGATCATCAATTTGCATTTGCACTTATATAAATTGGGGAATTTGTGCCTAATGCTCCCACTATGTTGGGAGCCAGGATGCAGTCTTCACGTAATTGACTTGAATGCAGCTTCAGCTCTTCTTTCTAAAATTTGAATTAAAGTGCAAGTCAACATACTTTGGGTGGTTGCATCCTTATCCTTCAGAGAAGTAGATCCATCTGACCAAACTCCTTCGCATTTGGCAAGACAGTAGTCTTCTCTCATGAGACACCCAAGACGAGAATAGCAAGGACATTAGAGGTCAGTCCTGAGGTAGGTTGCCAGAGCTTATGTGGGGGAAATTTGTCCAAAACTTGCTTTCACTCTCTCCAGCCTTAACTCATGCTCTTAGTTGTTTCCTTTTTATAAAAATGAAAAATTGTGAAATTTTCCATTGAGGTCTCAGAGGAAAATAGAAGAATAAAATAAGGATGCCAGGGTTTCAGAAATGTCAGCAAGAAAAAGAGCAAGCAGTACTGAATCTTTGTGCAGTGGTATTAAGACTTTGCATCTTTGTTATTGTCGTTGCTGGGCACACTTGTTGGGGGAAAGATCTTTGCTGTCATTAAACTTTTGAAGGAAAAAGGATAGCACTTATCTAAAATACATGCTTTCTTAAAAAATTCCATTGCTTGGACAATTCTTTGATCATTTCCATTCATGCTCAAAATTTCTATGACAGGGGCACCTGGGTGGCTCAGTGGGTTAAGCCTCTGCCTTCCGCTCAGGTCATGATCCCAGGGTCCTGGAATCAAGTGCCGCATCACACTCTCTGCTCAGTGGGGAGCCTGTTTCCCCCCTCTCTCTCTCTGCCTGCCTCTCTGCCTGCTTGCGATCTCTCTCTCTCTTTCTCAAATGAATAAATAAAGGCTTTAAAAAAATTTTTTTTCTATGACATAGGATGCCTGGGTAGCTCAGTTGGTTAGGCAACTGCCTTTAGCTCAGGTCATGATCCTGGAGTCCAGGATCGAGTCCCACATCTGGCTCCCTGCTTGACAGAGAGTCTGCTTCTCCCTCTGATCCTCCCCCTTCTCATGCTCTCTCTGTCTCTCATTCTCTCTTTCTCTCAAATAAATAAAATCTTAAAAAAAAAAAATTCTATGTCATAATACCTCAATGTTTTCAAAGAAATTTGAGCTTTTTCTGTTTTTTATTATAGCCTGTATAGCCTTCAGGTCCCCATAATGTGCTGCCCTTGTGTGCACGTGTGTGTGTCTAAGTGTCTTTGGCTCTCAGTGTATGTAAGAGAGAGAAAATCTCTTGTATTCATCAGCTTTCAGTCTGATGTCAAGAAAGATACCTAGTGGAAACATCCCATCTATGATTTGTTCTCCTTTTCTTTCCTGTAGAACATGTCGTATTTATCTACCTTGGGTAGATTTTAAATGTGTGAGAACATAAAACTGTAAATAATCAAAAAAGAATTATATGTCGTGCTCACCTTCCAAGCCAAGTGCTTGGCTGGCTAGTAAACTTTTCCACCTTCCAGGTGCACTCCCCTAATGCGATACATACCTCATTCATTGGTTTTTCATAGATGTCCTCCTGCCAAGGGGCAGATTTTGCTTGAAAAGCATCTCGCTGGAGAGCCTCTAACACCTTTTTTGGAGTGACAAACCCATACTGAGCTTCCAGCAAAGCCAAGTCCATTTTTTCAGCCTTTAAAATGCCTATGACTTCATCTCGAGCCTGTAGGAACAAAAGCCATTTCAGAAAGCTTGCTTTATCTACCAGCATTCTCTGAAAGTGGTTCTTGAGAGCTGGTTTTTTCCTTCTATTTCAAATAAAAAATGAGGCATGTTTCTTTATAGCACCTTTTACAAAAGGCAGTTAAATTATGTCCCTCATCCTTCTTGTAATCTAATTACACATTAATAATATTTTAAATGTGAGCACTATACAACATTGGGGGAACCCCACATTTTTTATTGTTTGACAAGTAGATAACATGGTACCCTTTAAATGGACTGACATTTGCATTTTGGGGGGTAGGAAATAAGACTTTCCTATATGTGTAGTAACTGTTTCTTGTTTTTTATGTGAGTTAATAATGCTAGAGCAAGTCGAGTAGCCAATTTACATGGGGTATAAAAGTGCCTCTTGTTATTTAAGCCAATCTCGAAGTCATTGTTACTCATACCTGCCTGTGCACTGAATCTCATGAGCAGCACGGGCAGAGGATGTGATCTTTCACATGATGGTTGCCAGTTGCGTGTCATAATGACAGCCCTTTCAGATATGATTAATTGCCCTTTCGGTTGGCATAAGAAAATTCTGTATTTGTGTACTTTCTTTCATGTACATACAGGTAGAACCATAAACAATCTATTTCCATGGCAGCATATACCCCAAATTCACAAGCAGCCTTCTCTTTGAACATGGGGATAATTCTAACCCAGCTGACCTGAAGTTCTCCTTCCAGAATGCTCAGAAGAAATAAAAGATCGTCTCTTGAGAGGTCTTCTCCATGGTGACCGACACCACCGTGTGACTTAGGACAGGAAAGAATTGCATCTGACTCATTGGTGGGGTCTTTGTCTTGCTGTCTCTGCTTCATGTCCTCAGGTCCTTGGAAATCATGGTCTTTACTATGTCTTGGAAATTGCTTTAGGGCTGAGCCCTCTGTGTCACTGCTTCTGGAACGCATTCTTTAAAGCCTGGAAAGAAGGAAAACAGTGTGTACCTCTTAATGGAAGTAGAGTTTTAATAAGGGCACCTATTACTGCTTTAACAGGTCTGCACTCTTGCTGTATTTGCTGCAGCCAAAGACTCAATCTTTCTGAAGTCTACAGCAGAGAACAGCATTAGTAGATTCATAAATCACAGTTTTATTTACACTTCTGTTTTTTTTTTTAAATAAAAATTTTAAAAAAGGTGTTCTGCTTTGACTAAGGCCACTTATGTCCATGGGTAAACAGACTATATTTGAACTTCATTCACCAAGTATTTCATGTCAGGGATCCAGGTCATACCTCTGACCAACGCCTAAGTGTTTACTTGAGTTAAGATGTACTTAAAGTAATTGTAAAATGGCAAACTTGCTAATTGTTCCAAATTTCTGCAGATTCATGTTATAGTTTTTCCTTTGGAAGTTTAAAAATTTTTTGGAGGGCGCCTGGGTGGCTCAGTGGGTTGGGCCGCTGCCTTCGGCTCAGGTCATGATCTCAGGGTCCTGGGATCGAGTCCCGCATCAGGCTCTCTGCTCAGCAAGGAGCCTGCTTCCCTCTCTCTCTCTCTCTGCCTGCCTCTCCGACTACTTGTGATTTCTCTCTGTCAAATAAATAAATAAAATCTTTAAAAAAAAAAAGTTTTGGAATTTCTTAGTCTTTGGTGCTTTAAAACAGAAACATCAGAATTACTGCTAGAAAATACTTTGGATTACTTTGTTTTGACAACAAAGTCTAATATTAAAGGAATGAAGGGTTGGTCCCTGGCTGTATCCCTGACATTCTGCTAAAATTCCAGATCTGTCCTTGGATACATCAAGATTTTATAGTTAGGACACTCATCTCCAAAATAGGGACAATCCTGCCTATTAAAATAATTAAAATAAATTCATATTTAAGGGATACATTAGCTTATATCTGATTATATAATTACCCAAATTAATTTATAATAGCAAGAAAAATTGTTTCACCTTTGAGATTTTTAATGAAAAGACAAATGTTAATTGAGCTTATAGTCTTCTTCAATGATGTATGTATTATTAATTTTAATCCTAAAACCTTGAAACTTTTATCATCTTAGTGAAGTGCTTTTGGGTTATAATAAGATTTTTCCCCGTACATTCTATAATAATATTTCTTTAAAAAAATATATCTGGGACACTTGACTAGCTCAGTCAGCAGAATGTGGGACTTGATCTTGGAGTTGTGAGTTCAAGCCCCATATTGGGTAAAGAGATTATTTAAAAATTTTAAAAATATATGTATATTTTTAAAAATAGTATTTCTTTAAGGATCTGTAAAACCAAAGCATACAGAAAAGTGTGGGAAGTATAATGAACCATTACATGCTACCACACAAATTCATAAAGTGTTAGTTTACTATATACATTAGAAAATGATTTTTTAATGTAAGTATTATAGACACAGTTGAAGCTCTGTGTTTCTCTCTTCCTTAAACTATTCTCTATGCTTCCCACCCCAAAAGTAACCATCTTGAATTTGGTATGTATATTCCCTTAAGACGTTTTATACTTTTGTTTGAACGTGTGTATACATACTGAGCAATATATAGTATTGCTTTGTGTACTTTCAAACCTTATGTAAATAGCATATTTTTTGTGTGTTGCTGAAACATGCTTTTTCACTCTGTGTTTTCTAGATTCTTCCTTGTTCTATTTTATTTTAGTTTATATATTTTGATTGCTATACAGTATTTCATTACGTGAATAGTCCACCATTTACTTACACATTTTACTGTCAGTAGTTATTTAAATAGTTTACTTTTTTTTTTCAGTATTAGAAAAAATGCTGCAATGAACATCACTATTTTTTTCCTGTGTGCATGCATTTCTCTGGAAATATTCTTTAGGAGTGGGATGTTAGGGCTGCGGAACGTGTGTTCTCTCAGCATTACTAGGGATTATTGCTCCTCTAAGTGGAATACCAACTCTGATACAGTAGGGTATCAGAGTTCTCATTGCTCCATATCTTCATCAGCAATTCCTATTACTGAATTTACAGTTTTTCCCATTTTGATAAATGAAATGGTATCTGACTTTTTAATTTGTATCGTATAATTTTCAGTGTGATGGGCATCTTTCCTTGTGTTGAAAGGCCATTTGGATTTCTTCATATTGCTTGTTCATGATCTTTGCTCATTTTTCTTTTGTGTTAGTTGTCTCATAGATTTGTAGAAATTCATATTGTATATAATTACCATTTTGTTAATTATATGTTTTGCTATTATCTTTTCTGGTCTGTAGCTTGCATTTTCACTTTATTTATTGTATTTTATGATATAGAAATTTTAAATTTCAATTTAATCAAATGTATCAATTTTTAGTTTTTCTTTTCTTATAATTTGCATTAGAAACCAAAACTTGATCAGTGACAGTACAAAAGAGTGCAAAAGACCATGGACTCTAGGACCATACTGCCTAAGTTCAGATCCCTACTCCATTATTAATTTGCTGTAAAACTTTGGGCAAGTTACTTAATAGCTCTGTGCTTCACTTTTCTCATCTATAACATGGGAATGATAGTAGTAGAATATTTGTAACCTAAAGCTACTGTGAAGATTACATGTCAGCACATGTCAATGTTTGCAACGTGCCTCATATAAAATTAGCACTCTAAATAAACATTACTTTTATTAATATTATTATTAACTTTATTTTTATTCCCAAAAATTATTCAGTGAGTCTATATTACCTTTATAGTTAGGAAAAAAATTCAATGAATAAAATTTTTTTTAAAAAGTGGGGGGGGGAATTCAAGAAGAAAAGCCAAGTTTATTTGATTATCTCTTTCATTTAATGAAATATGAGGTGTGAGTGCTGAAGGAAAAAAAAAGAGATTAAAAGAATAGCTTTGTGTCTTGGTTAGGTACTCTGTTTAAGAAGTGTTTCTCACCAGGGGCACCTGAGTGGCTCAGTCAATTAGGCATCCAACTTTTGGTTTTGACTCAGGCCACGATCCCAGGGTAGTGGGATCAAGCCCCATGTCAGGCTTCACACTTAGTGGGGAGTATGCTTGAGGATTCTCTCTCCCTCTCCTGATGCCCCTCCCCCAACTCAAGTGCACACACTCACTTTCTCTCTCTCTCTCTCTCAGATCAATAAATAAATCTTAAAAAGAGAGGGAGAGAGGGAAGTGATTCTCAACAGCCCCAGTTTGCTGGCACCACTTGAGAGCCCTGTTGGAATACTTTACAAACCTTGAGGACTTCTGAGCCAGCCAGCTAGGCTTTGTTCATCCCTCTACCTGTACTCTACCAGTCATTTATTGAAAGTCCACTGTGTGTTATGTACTAAGTTGGTTATTTATGATGTGGCTTCCTTACTTCCCTTATTACAAATGATACACTTTTACTTGAAATATTTCTAGAAATAGTTCCTAAAACTGGGGTTATGAGAAGTGCAATGAACTAGACAGAAGACTAATGAAAAAAGAGTTCAGTCACAAATCAGTTGTGGGACTTAGTCAAATCATTGATCCTCTGTGAGCCCGGTGTCCCTAGTTGTGAAGTGAGGGAAATAGGGAGGTGTCTCCCTTTCTGATTTGATATATAATAATTCTTGCCAGTGTGCCTTTCAATTGTATAGTATTATCTATAGGCTATCAATAGTATATTAAGAAGAAATGGATTTGTGGATTTTTACCTTACATAAATCCACAGAAATCTAAATGCTTCATGTGGATGTGCAGTAAACCAGGTCTGATGATTACCACCAAGAAAGAGGTTATAGTTAGAAGACAATTCTTAAGGAAATAATCCTTATTTAATTTTCAGTAATAATTTTTCAGCTGTAATAATTTTCAGCTGAGAATTGTTTTTTTAAGTTTGCACAGCTAGTAACTGGCAGAACTGTGATTTGAATCCATGTACCCTGGCTCCAGAAACTGTACTAAAAATCGTGCCATAATGCCATATGCTGTACTGCCAAAGACACACAGTTACAGACACCTTGTCCAGAATGAATATAAACACCCTATCTGAAACATGCTTATAACCTTGCTAAGTGATTACAGTATAGGTGAACAGTGATCTGTGATAGTAGTTATCACAGATTCTTCTCTATATAGTCAAGGAGGAATTCATTTATTTGAGAAAAGCAAAGCATAGAGAAGTATATTTTTTGTGTAGGGATGGAAGGTTGAAGATCTGTGGGAGATATGACTATGGAAAACCCCATTATATGTATTTTTATGTATACATTAATAATGTTTATATACTAGCATATTAATATATGCTATATACCTTATGAAAACATGTATATAATGTATAGTATAAAAACATTCAAAAATGAAAAATATTAATTAAAAAATATTATATCTAATTATTTTTTCCTACTCTGTGGGATTATCTTGAACATTCTAGGAAGACCCTTTCTCTGTCCTGTAGGAATAATGGTAGGTTCTTAATACAGATATATTTAATACAGATAACTATTGTGCTAACTTCAACAGCACATATACTAAAAAATTGATAAAATAGATCATTATTAAGTGCTACTTTATTTATAGATATATTCACACTTAAAGGACAGGACCACCCATATCTTCTGTCTCATATTATTGATCTCCATTTAGGTCTCCCATAGGGTATCTGACTTGATGCTTCATATATAGTGGGTATTTCACAAGATGACTAGTTTCTTCTTCTGCTTTGTGGCCTACCTCAAAACTTAGGTAATGGCTAAATGATAAGTTAAAAATTCTGTGGTTCATTCTGCAACTCACGTCATCTTGCAGCTCAGCTGGGCCTCGATGGTATAAGATGGGCTTATTCACATTTCTGTCTGTCAGCTAGCTGGGCTAGACCTCAGCTGGGTCGTCTTATCTCTGCTCCACATGGGCTCTCAGCCTCTGGTAGGCTAGACAAGGCTTCCCCACATGGTGGTCTCAGAGCATCATTCCAAAATTACGAGAGCTGAATTTTTAAGACCTTATTTTTGTTGTCAAGAGAACGTCACAAGGCCAACCCCCATTCAAGAAGTGGAGTCAGAGATTTCACCTCTTGATGGTTGGAGCTGCAAGGTCACATTGCAGAGGAACAGGGTTGGAAAGAGTTAACTCTAGCCATTTTATTTTTAAACTGTAGGTCTACCACACTTACAGATTCAGGTTTCTATGAAAATTGAATAAATGTTTAGTGTTTTGTTTTGTTTTGTTGTTGTTTTTAAGTAGGCTCCACATTGCATGGAGCCTGACATGGGGCTTGAATTCACAACCCTGATACCAAGACCTGAGCTTGAGATCAAGAGTCTAAAGCTTAGGGCGCCTGGGTGGCTCAGTGGGTTAAACCTCTGCCTTCAGCTCGGGTCATGATCTCGGGGTCCTGGGATCAAGCTCCACATCAGGCTCTCTCTGCTCAGCGGGGAGCATGCTTCCCCCTCTCTCTCTGCCTGTGTCTCTGCCTCCTTGTGATCTCTCTCTCTGTCAAATAAATAAATAAAATTTAAAAAAAAAAAAAAAAGAGTCTAAAGCTTAACCAACTGAGCCACCCAGATGCCCCTAAATGTTTAGTTGAAAAGGGGTGAAATATATTTTGGTTTTACTTCTTTTAGTTTCTTGGAAGCTTAAGGTTTTGTTGAGGGTTTTAATGATTTCTATGATGCATTCCTGTGCTTTCTCTTACCCACATATTCATATGTAGAACAGTAGCCCTTTTTTATTAAAATATTTTATTTATTTGAGAGAAAGAGAGTGTGTATGAGCATGAGTGGGGGTGCGGGGTTAGAGGGTAAGGCACAAGCAGACTCCCCACTGAACAAGGAGCCCAGGGCTTAATGCCAGGACCCTGAGATCATGATCTGAGCCAAAGCCAGACACTTAACCTACTGAGCCACCCAGGTACCCCAACAGTAGCCTATTGATAAGAATCAACTTGTGTTCTGCTGCTAATCAATAAGGATTCCTCTGGATTAATTTTATCCAAGGTTTGCCTTCCAGAATTCCAAGATAATGTAAGCTTCTATTTAGAAGAATAGTTTAATAAGCATTTCTCATAAGACCCCTTTGAGTTAAAAGGCAAGCCAACCTGCTGCAGAAAACTTGAATGAAACTCTATATACATCACAGCTTCCCTTGCCTCACTTTTTAAAAAGGTGGGTTTGGTGAAATCTTCCAAGAAACCACAAGTGCTCTGGCAATGATGATATTTGTAAGTGATAAAAAGGAATGACCTAAAATATGTTGATACTTTGCTTATTCTTTTTTAAAGTGATTAGAGTTTTTCGAAGACTGCTAATCCTCTTTGGGGGCTGGGATTGGTGGCATAAACATTCTTGATGACATGCACATTGTATTTGTGAACAGATCCATCGTGTGCAGACTTCTGGTCTACTGAGGTGTTATATGTCTCTGCATGTTTACAGTGGTGGAGTTTCCTTGCCCTTGTGCCAACAACCACAAAATGATCAGTAATGAGAAGTAATTAAGTATGGAGAGGAAGAAAACAAAGACGTGAATTTCATGATACTTCATGCTTTGTATTATCAGTGACTTCATTGTTTCTCTTGGCAAAATTTTAATGCATCTGTGTCTGGCCCAGGGGTGTGTACTGAGGAAAAGAAAAATTTTGTTATAGCAACAGTGGTTTGGGATTTTCAGGTTAACCCTCCCCCCCGCCTCAAAAAAAAAGAATGGAAAGTTGCTTTTATTTATACCAAATAATGATGCCTTGCTCTTTTCATAAAGTGCTAGCAGTAACATTAAGTCTAGTGGTTTTTGAAAGAGAAATCTTGCTTAGTTGTCAGTTTAACACAGCCCAGTGCATTATCTATAACTAACATAGCCATAGAATGGCAGCCCTCAGGAGTGTAAGAAATTGATAGACTGGGATTCAGGAAACCTGGCTTCTGATCTCAGCTCTGCCAGGCTGTGGGTTGTCACTTATAAATGAGGATATTCAGCTAGGCTGTGGGTTGTCACTTATAAATGAGGATATTCAGCTAGGTCAGTCCTAAAAGATCATTCAGGATGGAACAAGGACCGGGGCTTCTTTCCCTTGACTTCTGTCTTGTTCCACACCCCCTAACAAATCCCCTGACAGTAGGATTCAGGCTTGAGACTAGATGATCTCTGAGGTCCTGGGGCTTCCCACTTTAGAATTCTGTGATTCTCTGTTGTCTTGTATCTATGGATACAAATACAGTTCATTTGGCCGTGAGAAGCAGATTCTGTTTTGTTTTCCTATGTGGTGACCTCGGTCAGTTTTTCTTGGGTTTAAGCTGGTTGAAATGATGGTGGATCTTTGGTAAGGGTGTGTCCATGCAGGAGAAGGACAAGTAAAGAATTTGAAGCTATTTACTTAATTTAGTTAAGGAAATAGCCAAATGTAAATAGTGGCCTATTCAACCTCTAATACATACAAACTTCAAGCCAACTCCTTATTATAAAAGTTAAGTTTTCTTAATCATTCTTTACTAATTTTATATATCAAAAATTGCTTACTGTACATAATTGGGTACTATTAAGACAATTTTATTCTCCATGTACCTGTTTATTTTCCTTTTTGAATGTTGGAAAAGAGGATATTTTACTTGTATAAAGGAACCTGGGAAAGTCTCAATGAAAGAAATTGGTTTTGGTTTTGTTTACTTATTAATGATACTGAATGAGCTGATCAAAACTCCAATTTAGGGAAGAAAATAATAGTAATAGCGATAGCTTACATTTATTCAGTACTTATTAAATATAGGCCTGTTCTAAATGCTTTACTTTTATTAACTCATTTAGTCTTCACAAAACTGTTATTCATCCTTATTTTACAGAGGAGAAGATTGAGGCTTAAAACTGTTAATAATTTGTTGAAGCTCATACTACTAAAAAGTGGCACATCCTAACTTGGGCAGCCTGGATCCAAAGTGTCCAGTAAATTGCTATGCTCTATCTATTTAGGATCTTATAAGAAGACATACATAGTTAAGAAAAAATACTCATCCAACATTAAGTTATTCACAAACATTAATGGAGTACCCACTATTCAGGTATTGTGCTAGGTGATTTGTTCTAGCTTATTTTTATACCTGAGTGCGGCATAGGCATAGCATAATAGAAGGAATCTGAGATTGTGGAATTTACATAGATCTGGGCTTAAATCACAACTCCAATATGTTAGCGCTGTGGCCTTCGATCACACGTGGTTAGTAAACCTCCCCAAGGCTTCAAGTATAAAATGGAAGTAAGGGTACCTGTTATGATAGATTTATTAGTCATGCTTTTTGAGCAAAGGCCCTCTGTTTATGTCTGTATCCCTAGCGCCCAACAGATTTGGACATCAGCAGGCTTTCAGTGAACGATTGAATCATGCAGTCAGCAGAGCTGATTGGCTCTTAGTAGGAACTGCTTCATTGTAAAGCTGATTCATCTGGCTAAAAAGTTAGAAAAACAGTTTCAGGTGTACCCCATTTTATTGCTTTTCACTTATTGTGCTTTGCAGGTACTGCACTTTATACAGGTTGAAGGTTTGTGGCACCTCTGTTGAAAAAGTCTGTTGGCACCATTTTTCCAATAGCATTTAATCACTTTATGTCTCATGGCCACATTTTGGTAATTCTTACAGTATTTCAGGCCTTTTCATAACTGTTTTGTTATTATGGTGATCTGTGGTCAGTGCTCTTTGACATTAATATGGTAATTATTTGGGGGCAGCACTAACCACACCCACTTAAGATGAACTCAGTCAATGTATGTTGTGTGTGTCCTGACTGCACCACCAAACAGCCATTTTTCTGTCTCCCTGTTCTCAGGTCTCCCTATTCTCTAATCCACAGTATTGAAATTAATCCAATTAGTAACCCTGTAATGGCTTCTGAGTGTTCAAGTGAAAGGAAGTGTTGCACATACCTCTATAGAATGATTAAGCTTAGTGAGGAATGTTGCAAGCTGAAAGGCTGACCCCTGTGCCAAACATTCAAGTTGTGAATGCAAAAGGAAAGTTCGTGAAGGAAATTTAAAGTGCCACTCCAGTGAATACATGAATTGGTAGGAAAGCAAAACAGCCATATTACTGGTATGGAGAAAGTTTTAGTGGTCTAGATAGAAGATCACGCCAGCCAAAACCTTCCCATGAGTCAAAACCTAATCCAGAAAAAGACCCTAACTTGTTTTAATTATATAAAGACTAAGAGAGGTAAGGAAGCTGCAGAAGAAAAGTTGGAAGTTGGTAGATGTTGGTTCATGAGGTTTAAGGAAAGAAGCCATCTCCATAATATAAAAGTGCCAAGTGAAGCAACAAGTTGTCCAGACCTAGCTAAGATTACTAATGAAGGTGGCTACAGTAAACAATAGATTTCCAGTGGAGATGAAACAGCCTCCTATTGGAAGAAGATGCTATCTAGGACCTTCATTGCAAGGCAGAAGAAATCAATGCCTGGCTTTAAAACTTCAAAGAACAAGCCGACTCTCTTTAACGGCTACTGCAGCTGGTGACGTTAAGTTGAAACTGGTGCTTATTTACCATTCCAAAAATTCCTAGGGCCCCTAAGAATTATACTATAAATGGAATAAGAAAGCCTGGATGATAGCACATCTGTTGACAACATGGTTTACTGAATATTTTAAGCCCACTGTTGAGACCTCCCACTTATAAGGAGAGATTCCTTTCAAAACATGACTGTTCATTGACACTGCACCTGGTCGCCCAAGAACTCTGATGGAGATGTGCATTGAGATGATTGTTGTTTTCATGCCTGCTAACACAGCACCCATTCTGCAGCCCATGAATCAAGGAGTAAATTTTTTTACAGATTAATTTATTTTTGAGAAAGTGCAAGCAGGGGAGGGGTAGAGAGAGAGAGAGAGAGAAGCAGGCTTCCTGCTGAGTAGGGAGTCCAATGTGGGGCTCCATCCCAGGACCCTGAGTTCATGGCCTGAGCCAAAATCAAGAGTCAGATGTGAGCCACGCAGGTGCTCCTGATAAAGGAGTGATTTTGACCTTCAAGTCTTATTATTTAAGAGAGAGATTTTATAAGGCTACCGTTGCCCTTTTTAGTGATTCCACTGATGAATATGGGCAAAGTACATTGAAAACCTTCTGGGAAGGATTCACCATTTTAGATACCAAGAACATTCATGGTTGATGAGAAGAGGATATCAACATTAATAAGAGTTCGAAGAAATCATTTATAACGCTCATGGATGACTTTGAGAGGTTTGAGACTTTAGTAGAGGAAGCAACCAAAGATGTAGAAATAGCAAGTAGAATTAGAAATGGCATCTGAAGATGTGGGAATTGCTGTAAGCTCATGATAAAACTTAGACTGCTGATGAGTTGCATCTTATGGATGAGCAAAGAAAGTGCTTTCTGGAGATAAAATCTACCCTGGTGAAGATGCTGTGAAGACTGTTGAAATGACAACAAATGATTTAGAATATTTCATAAATTTATTTGATAAAGCAGCAGGGTTTGAAAGTTTGACTCCAATTTTGAAAGAAGTTCTGTGGGTAAATGCTGTCAAACAACATCACTTGCTAGAGAGAAATCCTTCGTAAAAGGAAGAGTCCAGGGGCGCCTGAGTGGCTCAGTCATTAAGCATCAGCCTTTGGCTTAGGTTATGATCCTAGGGTCCTGGGAAGGAGCCCTGTATCGGGCTCCCTGCTCCACAGGGAGCCTGCTTCTCCCTCTCCCACTACCCCTGCTGGTGTTCCCCCCTCACTGTCTGTCTATCTCTGTCAAATAAATAAATAAAATCTTTAAAAAAAAAAAAAAAAAAGAATCCATTGACACGGCAAACTTCACTGTTGTATTATTATTATTTTTTAAAGATTTTATTTATTTGACAGAGAGAAATCACAGACAGGCAGAGAGAGAGAGGGGAAACAGCCTCCCCACTGAGCAGAAAGCATAATTCAGGGCTCGATCCCAGGACTCTGAGATCATGACCTGAGCCGAAGACAGAGGCTTAACCCACTGAGCCACACAGGCACCCCCATTGTTGTATTAACAATAAGAAATTGCCATAGCAATCCCAGCTTTCAGAAACCACCATCCATCCTGGTCAGTCAGCAGCCATCAGCATTGAGGCAAGACCTTCCACCCACAAAAAGATTACAACTCACTAAAAGCTCAGATGATGGATAGCCTTTATTAGCAACAAATAGTTTTTTAATTAAGGTATATACATTGTTTTTTTAGACATACTGCTACTATACACTTAATAGACTGTAGTATAATATAAACCTAATTTTTTATAAACTGGAACACCAGAAAATTTATTTGACTCACTTTATTGCAATATTCCCTTTATTGAGGTGGTCTGTTACTGAACCTGCCATGTCTCTGAGGTATGCTTGTACTGAGAAACTAGTAAGAAATAGCTCATATGTATAGACCTCTTACCACAGGCCAAGTGCTGTTTTAAGTGCTTTGTATTATCTTATTTACTCTTAATGAGTTTTAGCTTGAACTAAATACTCTTAAGAGAAGGCTTGATAAGGACTGCCTGGCTGGCTCCATTGTTAAGCATCAACCTTCAGCTCAGGTCATAATCCCAAGAATCCTGGGGTCGAGCCCCATGTTGGGCTCTCTGCTCAATGGGAAGCCTGCTTCTCCCTCTTCTACTCTCCCTGCTGTGTTCTCTCTCTTCCTGTATCTCTCTCTGTCAAATAAATAAATAAAATCTTAAAAGAAAGAAAGAAAAAGCTTGGTAAAGGTAAGGGTGAAGAATCTCATAGAAGATATCAAAGACAAATGACTATCAGTATCAAGGTAGTACTGGTGCCTATACAAAGTTCTGAGAGTATGTGTGTGTGCACACACTGTGGAGAAGTGACTCTAGGTCCCCGAGACTTGCCAGAAATCTCCAGTTAATGTCACTGAATTTTGCAAATGTTTCATCGTATATACCCCAACCTTAGGCTTTCCTTACCCTCACCTCCCCACATACACACATAAAATAAACTGAGGATCCACTATATGCTTTCTTTTCATTTGACAGCACATTTGACAATCATTAGTTCTGATTTTATGTATGTGACATTTTATATAAAGCAGTATCATTTAAATTTGATTCAGTAGGAAATTTGAGGGTTGATTTACTCTGATTACAGGATGGCTACATAATGCAGAGTGAGTCTGTGCTAACTGTAGGATGCTCATCTCTGAGGGACAGAGCTGGCAGTGATCCAGGGCCTAAAATTTGAATGTGTTTAACATCTCATACTTTGCTGAATTTAGGGAATATGCTGTCTACTACGTTTACATTTCCATTTGGATTTCCCCATCTTTCTGCATGGAACTATTCAGCTATAACTTAGTTCCCTCAGAGGGGAATGGAAAGAGATGTAGTAAGATTATGGGGTTCTCAGCAGAGCTGGTTGAGCCCTTAATATTAACTGTCTCATGGTAAATGTGATTCATCTATGAAAATACTGGCTATAAATAGATGTTAATAGTGCCCAGTTGCAAAACAGCCAGGTTATGCTAGCATGGCCACATTAGGGAAAAAAATCTTGTTGAGTATTTTATTTGGTTTCTCTTAAAATAAAAAATAAAAAAATAAAAAAAATTTCTTTCCTTTTATTGCCCTAGCCACCCACATTTGAAGACACTAAATTCAGCCAACTGCATTAAAGCTATCTGATGGCTAAAAAAAGACACATTGAAAACCAGATAACCTAATTTAGCATTAGCCCCTTTTGCTTTTTTTTTTCTTCCATTTTCAGTTAAAATCATTCAAACATTTCCTTAATGGTGTTTTTCCCTTGTAGGGAGAGCATGGACAATGCTTCAGAGAGGGGAATGGAAGTTGGTTGTGGGGGGAGGGGGTGATTCAGGCCCATATTCCCAACAATTCTGTGTCCTCATAGAAAGTCAAAGTCACAGAAAAGGAAGAATCAAATATAAGGTTTAGAAGGCAGTCTAGTAGTCATCTCATCCATCCTCCACAGTATGCTGCAATCAGTGTTTTCTTTTATAACCTGCTCAGTTGTTATGTGGCTCCAAGTGTCAGAAAGTACTTCCTTGTGAGCTTAAATCCAACTCCCAGGAACTTCCTGCATTTATCCTGCTTCTGCCTCCAGAGGTAAATTAAACAAGACTATGCCTTGTGCCACGCCATTAGACCTTCAGTGGGAAGGGCTCTATTCTTCTTCCCAAATGAAACCTGGTCAGCTTCTTTAGTGACTTCTCAAACGAAGTTGTCTCATCTCTGTCACCCAACACATGGTCTCACACACACATTTTGAGTATACCCAGTTAGCCCTACCTACTCTTCATTAGGCCAGGTTGTTTCTTAAAGAAATACATGAAGTAGTTGGGCATAATTTCCCATATATTAAACAGAACTAAAGCAGTGAATTGTGAGTGTATATATTTACGGAAGATCTCAGTAGTTATTCTGATATTGGATTTCAATTTGAATAAAGTATAGATCCAGAAATTTGATAGTAGACATTTAACGAAGACTTACTCCAGTTTAGCTTACCAGGTGAGTGCTTATAATAATACTTTTGTGTGTGCATTGCTTGATACATCAGATCGGTAATTGTCCTGTTTTGCAGTATAAGGAATATGAAATTCAGAAAGCTTAAATAACTTTGGCTAATAAACCTTGGACCAGAGATGATGAAAACTTAGGTGTTCTGACACCTCTTTCTCTCCAGGCTCATGCTAGATTAATCAAAGCTCATACTTGTTGTTGTTGTTGTTGCCATTGTTGTTGTTATAAGCTTGTTCTTTGGTTGCTTGTCCACTAAATAAGTGGGTAGTCAGAGAACTGCTACACTGTAGATACAGAATAAACAGCTTGCCAATGAGGTCTAATAGAGCAGACTTACATCATGGCTTTTCTTAGCTGTGTGTTCTGAAGAAAGGACAAAAAGAAATATAAAAATCTCAGAGTATAAATAGTTCATTTATCCAAATTTTCCATTACAAATCAGTGGCTCTTTAAAGATTCTTTTCTCATTTAAGGTTGACACAGGGCTGGGAACGTTTTCCAGATCTTGGTGGAATAGAACAGAAAAAGAAAATTATTTAAATATACTCCATATTAGCTTTAAATACATTTCTGAATGCCACACTCACAGCACTAGGTCAGAGCTCTTGAAAATCATCTGATTCTTTTAACAGTTTTCAAACTACATCATATTTCATATTTTTTCCAATTCCGCTCTCTGGTTTTTCTTAGAAGTACAGTGATAATTGAGCCAGTCATTTAACCTTTCTATCCTTTTTTAATTTTTGTCCCTTTGGCTCTCAGAACCAGTTTTGTCAGATCCCTTTATTCTGCAGAGGCCCAGGGAGGTTAACTGATGTGCCCATGGTCATAGCCAGCACCAGAATCCAGATCTTGCCTACAGCTCTGTTCATGTTTCCGCAGCAACAATGCTTTTCTGAAACCAATTCCTGTTTCTATTAGCTCTCATAAGAATCCTAAAAGATACAAATGCATCTTTCAGAGTACACAAAGTCTCCCACAAATTTTATTTTTTCCAACCTCTTCCTTACCTGCTAGTGACTGTAGGCCCGAGACTACCTTTAGGCCTTATCTTGGCTAGACCAACCCAGCATAATAAAGAGCTCAGAGGTGAACAAGAGTTTCAGAGATCAAGAGTGCACATCTACAGATTTTAACATGACTTCTTTCCTTTCTATTCTTATATCTAAGGACCTGTGACTAGAATAGAGAGATTGTTATAGAGAAAATGTTGCAACTGCTGAAGTCCCTGAGCTGTACTCAATCTTGTAGCCATTTTACTTCCCCTTTCCCAGCATTTTCCTGTGCTCAGTTTATCTTCCTATAATTGGAGGAAGGTTTAACTCCTTGCCTCCTGGGCATGTAAGTGTAGTCTAACACATTTATAATTTCTCTTATTAGAGGAAAAATAGGAAACTGACTTTTGTAAAACTCCATTTCTCTGCCAAATGATATGATTCATACTTTCTGTTCTTTACCTCTCTTTAAAAAGAGTATTGTTCTCCTTGTTTTATAGATAAAAAACTGCAGTGTTGAGAAGCTCACTGCTTAGTGTGGTAAAAATACAGGTTCAGGATTAAGTACAAAATTCCAGTAAATACTATAAATCATGTCCAGTATATAAAGTGTTTTGAGAGTATTTGAGAGGAAATGACTACTCTGCCAAAGGGACTTAGTGAAAGCACCTCAGAGGGAAGTTGGACCTTAGAAGGTAAGAGTGTCCAAGTCATATGTACAGACTGAAAATAGATGAAAAACACTGTATGTGGTGAATATCAAATCATCCTTATGGCTGAAGCCAAGGAGGTGTTCGTTAGTGATAGGTGAGGATAGAAGGTGAACCATGGGCATGTGTAAGGCTGTTAACAAGCCCGTTCATAATAAGGAAGATGAAACAATGAAGTATCCAACAAATAATAGAGAATAATTAAATAAATTCATGGAATATACAGTACTGACCATTTAGGCCGCCAGCAGAAGTCAAGTTTTCAAAGAATATTTAATAATATGGGAAAATATTTTCAATGTATAATAAGTTAAAAAAAAATTTTTTTTTTTAAAAAGAGACCTATATATTCAGTCACACTGCTTTCACATTTTGGAGACTTTTTTTCAGAAGAGAGATAAAATGAGTGAGACGAAGTCATGAAAGTCATTAACAAGGCAATAGAAGGTTACCTTAGCAGTAGCTGATGTGATTATCCCTGGGGTATGAGGAAAGAAGACCAATGAAATTTGAATGTGGACTATGTATTAGATGATGTTAAGAGATGGTGTTAAGAAGTTACTGTTAATTTTATAATGTGCCGATGGCATTGTGTTTATATGAGAGAATGTCTTTTTTATTTTTCCAGATACCTAATGAAGTATCTAAGTGTGAAATGACATGATATCCTGAGCTTTACTTTTAAGTACTCTAGGAAAAACAAAAGGAGGGATAAAGTAAAATAAATATGACAACGTATCGCAGATTGTTGAAGATGGGGGATGGGTACATGGCTTTATTATATTCTCCTTCCTACTTTTTATGTATTTGGAAATGTTCATTATAAAAGACTTCAAGCATCAGGGACACATAGTATTGGATGCATAAACATTTCAAGAAATGGTTCTTTTTAGAAAGAAGAAAATACTGCAAGGTGAAGGGAGAAAGCAAGCAAGCAAGCAGGCAGGCATCAAGGATTGTGTGTCAGACACAAGGAAGACAAAGAACCTAAAAAGTGAGCCATATCCCAGGAGCTGAAAAAATTATTTCAAAAAGGAGAAAGTTGCTGTGACCTCATTTTAACAGCATAGACATTGGTCAGAACAGTTTCAGAACTCCACTTTTGTAGTTTTTTATTTTGAAATATCCCTCATCCATGGCAAATTCTGGTCTGTTGAAACTGAATTTGACTTCTGACAATGGGGAAAGTTTTTGAAACCAAATCCAATGAATCAAGTTAGAGTATGGGTCAGCTAATAGTGTTTTTGGTCAGAGAACCAATTGTGACCTTAAAATAATGGGGTTAGCTTTTGTATGTGGCCTTTGAAAGGGTTTTGAAGACCTTTCCAGTGTATGTCAGCCATGACACTCTTTCAGAATAAGCTTTATAAAGGAAAACCTTTGACAAAATGACATGTTTGAATTTATACCTTAGGGCTTTTGTTTTTTTATTTTTAGTATTCCATCTACTCTAGTTATATATCAAATCTTTGGTATCCTAGAATTTTTGGATGTTTTTTAGAATCCCAATATAAGCAAAGAAGTAGAAAATAACATGGTGTGTGGCAGGAGAAGGAGCACAGTCTTTGGGGCCAGCAATGGCACTGCCTCCATTTCTAGGTGCTGTCCAGTTCGACGCCAGTTACTTCATTTCTTTAGGACTCTGCCTTGCAGGGTTATTGGGACAATTCAAGGTTGTGTGTGTCAGGTACTATGCCCAGTGCCTGGCATATGACAGGAATCTAAAACTCATCTTGGTAGAGATACAGTGATACAATTTTAATCTCTTGGTTCATCAGACATGCCTTCCCTCTTGTGATGAGATAAGAAATAAGTAATGGATTTTAGCATCATGAGGAGAGTAATTACTCAGCCTTACCTTGCTGAACAGGGGTAGTTCTTTTAGTCAGTGCTAAACTCGTATTTTCAGAGAGTGAGTAATTTTGTGCCTTGCCAAGGTGAAGAGTGGCAAGCTGAAGAAACTGGTTTTGGCCAGGAACTGGTGCCTGTTATTTAGCAGAGCAACAATGGGGAATTGAGATCCTGGCAGTTTAGAGAGACTTAACATAAAGTGACTGGCTTCTTGGTCCTAACTGACCATAACTGTCCACACAAGATGATGAAAGAGCACTGATTCAAAAAGGTATGCTTACCCATGAACTCATTAGCTGCCTCTTCCACCAACCATGACTTTTAAAATCGTTTCTAACATAGCATTACACAGTAGCAACTCAAAACTTACTATCTTACTGGTCAGGCGCTGTTCTAAGGCACTATACTCCTTTTTCCCTTTTTTGCATGCACAATCAGGCAGATACTATTAATCAGTGCTTTATGGTAGAGTTTAAAGAGGTTAAGTCAATCTGCTTCAGACCATAGAACTGGTAAGTGACACAGAAGGAGTTCCAGTTGGCTTCAGAGCCCACCCAGTCTCTGCAAGCCTACTTTCTATTGCCTGAATTCTTTCTCATTTGGAATAATGCTCTGTTTAAAGATGGGAGACACATCTGGGCACCTGGGTGGCTCAGTAAGTTAAGCGTCTGCCTTTGGCTTGAGTCATAACATCAGGGTTCTGGGATTGAGCCCCACATAGGGCTCCCTGCTCAGCAGGGAGTCTGCCTCTCCCTTTCTATCTGCCTTTCCCCCAGCTCATGCTCTCTTTTGCTCTCTCTCAAATAAAATAAATAAAATCTTTTTAAAAAAAGGGGGGGTGGAGAGACATCTCCTCAGTGTTCATGGCACAGTTTTGACTATGTCAGCAAAATTGAAGATGTCCATGCTCTTTGACCAGAAATCTGCATCATGACATGGTGATAGGACAGGAGAACATAGCACCACCAGGGAGAAAGAAATAATGTCTGGGCTTGGTCTGAGAGGAGGGCACAGTGTGAATTAAGGTCATGCTCCTTTGCTGCTCTCCATTATTCAGCTTATTCTAGGTGGTAGGAAGTTGTTAATAAGGCTAGAGGTCTGCTTAAGTCAAAAAGCATGAAGGAGCATCAGGAAGCCTCAAGAAAACCACATCCAGCCACATTTGCTCTGGGTAGTGTGGCTTTGGCTAGACTCTGTAAGTTTGGGTCAAACTGCTTTCAGGATTCTTCAAACTGACACCAGGGCTCTCCTCATGTCCTCTGTCCTTTCTGAAGCCGCTAGGGCCATTATCTGTATGAAGGAGTGCTTTCCCGTGCTCTTTATTTAGTACAGAGCCCTCTTTCCAGCTCTGTTGAATAGATCTGGACTTGAGATGCTTAGAGTCCATGGGACGGGGTAGCTTGAACTTGGAGATTTTACCCACCATTTGTGGTTCCATATAGCCGTTTGTTAGAAAGTGCCCAAGGCATCCAAGAGTGCATGTTGACCAAAGAGGTTGGCTGCTGCTAGGAGTTCTAAGTAAATAAATGGATGTCAGAAGCGTAAAACTAAGGGAGAGAAACAAAACTTCATTACCCTCCCTTGAGCATGTTGCTTTGGATGTTTTGGTAATGATTGTGAAGCATTTACTCACAGACTAAACTAAGCTCTTTGTGTTCTTTGCATGGTGGAGACCTTGCCAAGTCAATTTCAGCATACAAAGCCCAGACAATTATTCTTTTGGCATTTAGGGGCCACCCCTGTTTTCTTTGGGGTTGAGGGCGGGCAGACTGTTGACACAGGAATGCTTTATAAGGAAAGAGAAGGCAACTTTATCCCACACCTTTTAGAAAAGTACCCCCTCTCCTCCATATCAGGGTTCTCATGTCCCTACTTCCTATGCTAAACCTCTGTCACAGAGCCAACAGAAGAAACCCCTAGGCTCAGAAGTGCCACACACACTTCGGTGCCCACAGAGTGTGACTCATTCATAGCTATTTTTTCTTCTGCTTAGCACCTCACCATGAAATTTTATAAATGTGTGATAGTTGTATTTTGAGTGATAACCTTGGAAAGATAAAGTTCTTGAGACTGTGGTCTTGGTTCATTATGTATTATATGCTTTGCAGTAATGGTTCTCAACATGTAAACCTGGAACCCCTGGGAGCTTTCAAAATTGTCAAAGGGTTATTCCAGTCTGTATTTCAGAAGCATTCATATTGTGTTTCCAGAATAGCTATAGATACTACTGTGATTGATGGCATACAAGCCATTTAAATAATTTCTGAATTTGTTGTAGGCTTTCTTGGTTCTTTCTTTTTTCAGTCTGTCAGTAGGAAAAGCTACAAGTACTGTGAATGGGGAATTAGGAAACTTTTTGTTATGGAAAAGGAATTCTCATCCTGGAAAGGATGGATAAACAGTGTTCAAAGATCTTTGTTATAGCAGCTAAATGTGGGGCTCCTGTTTTTTTGTTATTGAACAAACATATTTCAGTGCTATGATTTCCCTGATCCACATCGTTTCATGCTTGGATCAGAACTCCGTGTTAGTTGCAGTTGGAGCTGAGGAATGAGCTGAAGGCATTTGGCCTTACAGATTGTTGATCTTAAAAATTAAAGGGTGCATTTTCATTTTTATTTTTATTTTTTATTTTTTATTTTTTGGTGTCATAAGAGACTTCATTGTACAAGTTACTGTACATACCATAATTACTTTCAGATGAGAAACAATTGCAGTTTTGCCTTAGTGGTGGCTACATGCTGAGGCCTGCATCCAGGGTGTTCTTTTTTTGACCTTCAGTAGAGACTGCTGCTTCCAGCACATTGGCTACAGTTTTTAAATAGCAGTTTGCTGACTCTATAATATAAGGCACCAAATTGCCAAGTGTAGGCACTTTCTGCATTGGAGGAGTACAGCACATTCATTGCACAGGTGCTAACACTTGCCTGCCTTCTGCTATGAGTGCTTTATTATTGTTGTTTTCTTCTTCCTTTTCTGTCACCATTTACCTTCTTCAAATAAAAAAAATTTTAAAGTAATACATATGTGTGAAGCACTGAAAATAGGGAAGCAAACATGAAGAACAAAAAAATTTATCCTTAATCCCACCATGCTGAGACTCCTACTTTTCATCTTTTTTCTGTAACTTCCTATAGGCATTTTTCTTTTCTGTGTCTTTTATAATGTGCATGTTGTTTTGGGAACATTATCCATTGTCACTATTCTTCCATGTGACAATTTCTAAAAGCTGCATAGTACTTCATTGTATGACGGTGCTATTATTCATGTAATCCTTCTCCTATTACTGAATATTTTAATCATCACCTTCCTTCCCTTCTCCCTTCACTTTCACCTTAGAGCCCTGTAGATCTAGAAGGGATCCAGAGCTAACAAAGAACCTTGACCTCTTACCTCGACTCTAACTGGCCTAAACCCCTGAGAACTGGCCTTGGCTCAGAAAAATATCTATTTGTTGTTTTAAAGTCATGATTTTGGCCTCTGCAGGATTTAATCACAGTTCATAATTGCTATTCTATCTTCTCTCTGAATTCTTTCCTCTTTACCAAATTAAAAATATGAAAACTTTGAAACACTTTTTTTTTTTTTAAGAATTTATTTATTTATTTGATAGAGAGAGATCACAAGTAGATGGAGAGGCAGGCAGAGAGAGAGAGAGATGGAAACAGGCGCCCTGCTGAGCAGAGAGCCCGATGCGGGACTCGATCCCAGGACCCTGAGATCATGACCTGAGCCGAAGGCAGCGGCTTAACCCACTGAGCCACCCAGCTGCCC
Source organism: Neogale vison (assembly GCF_020171115.1). Lineage (NCBI taxonomy): Eukaryota > Metazoa > Chordata > Mammalia > Carnivora > Mustelidae > Neogale > Neogale vison. Next base: position 48,104,310 of record NC_058096.1, read on the forward strand.
CTGGGTGAACACTTTTTAAAAGGTAAAAATTTTCACAATATCTGTAAATCAAACCATCATGCTGTATGTCTTAAAATTATATAGTCATGTATGTCAATTATTTCTCAATAACACAGAAAAAAAGGAAGTAAAAATATAAATACAGAAATCCCAAGAGGGGTGCCTAGTCGATTAAGCATCCAACTCTTGATTTCGGCTCAGGTCATGATCTTAATGTAATGAGATCAAGCCCCATGTTGGGCTCCCTGCTCAGCCAGGAATCTGCTCCAGATTCTCTCTCTCACCCTCTTCTTCTGCCCCTCCCCTGCCTCTCTCTCTAAAAGAAATAAATAAATCTTTTAAAAAGAAAAAGGAAGAAATCATGAGACTACTTGAGTATACCACTGTACCATCTATTTAAGCCCTGAAAGTTGAGAATTTGAAAATGAAATTGAAATTGGAATATGTATCCAAGTAATTTAACAGTGAAAGGACATTTATTTTCACAAATGTTTTTCTTTTCATGGAAGAGACTGTTATTATATTTACAGATTACTTCACTGTGTAGACTTTAATTCAAAAGATGAGAATCAGACTGGGGGAATATATTTCAGACAAAAGTAAAAGCAAAGCTGTGTAGACATTGGTAGTGGTAAGATAAGAATATTTTTTTTCCTTTTAAGGCAATAGCATTCTGTTTCTGGTCTCTAGAGTGACTATGTCATCATGTTAATATTCTTTTGTTATCAAGAGACAGACTTTGTGTGTAAAACATGGTTACCAAGCAGTGTATGAAAAGTTAAATTGTTACGTGGATTGGGATGTCCAGAGAAGGACCAAATTGGCCTAGATAACCATCTAAGAATCATAAAACATCTTCAGAGTTGGAAGAGGTTGGAGATGGGTTTGCCTGGCTCTTCCCAGCAGGCACTGGGATGAAGCACCTTCTCTGTACAGCCTCCCTGACTAGCACACATCTGCTCTATAAGTGCTCATTTTTTTGTAGCTGTATGGTCTTAACTTGGCCAGTTCTTTTAAGATGTGGCCCGAATACCTTTGCCATTTTATTTCCCTGGTTGCTGTTATTAGGGGAATGATACCTGATAATAAATTGTGGTAGGTAAATTTCAAAGACTTGGGAGGAACATTTTCTAAATATGAAGCAAGGAAACACCCCCTGCATCCCTCCACCCCAACTGAGTAAATGACCAGAGAGATTTATCATCAAGGGTACAACTGAACAAAATTTTTCTATTGTAAGCTTCTGGTTCTACAATTGCTGAGGCTAGGCCTACAAAAAAACCTTTGTTTCTCCAAACTCTGTTTTGATGTATTAGTACTATTCTGTTTTTTTTTAATAAGATAATTTTAAATAAGACCTTCCATATTGCTTACTGGCTTCTTGCTTAATTATTTAAATAACCTTTAGATTTATCCTTCATTTTTTTTTTCCCCCCTAAATGCTTAGTTGTATAGCACGGTTTGCTTCTTCATTTGGGGAAGGCAGTAATCCATGACTATATTTTTACCTATAATGTTACCTTACATAGGTCACTTCATTCTCAATGCCTTTTATCAGTTGAAAGAAAGAAAAATAAACACTAGCAACCTTGGGCTCTTTTTGGGAGCACTAAAATAGCTGTATGTTTTACTAAAAGGTACAAAGGAGTACATGGTGCTTAAGTTAGTATTTCCTAATCAAAAAGGTATAATAACACACTTAAAAGTTGATTAGTGTTACTCAGTACACTGATAGTGGCTCTTTAAGCCATTCTATAGCTAAGGTATAATTTTTATTTTTTAATTCTTCTGAGTTCTGAGAATCAGAGTGAGACTGATTTCATCTGTAGAAATAATTGCTTCCTTTGGTAATCTAATCTAATCTAATCTCACCCTCCAAACCAATCATAGTGATTACCAATGACATACTTAGCATCTGGGTGTGCACTGTACACCCACATATTGGGAAGAGAGGGAGATGTCATGCTGACTTCTGTTGTTGTTTTTATTTATAAGTGATCTTGAATATTTCATTAAATATTATCTGGAATTACTTTTTATTCCATAATCAAAGGTATGACTCTACCTTTGGCTTACGTATTTTTGTGACCTGCTTTAGAAGATTGGGGTTAAGATCTTTTTAAGGTATTAGTCATTAAATAATTAGGTTAGAGAATAAAAGTCCTTGAGGTTTACAAAGCACTATAAGCCAACAAGGGGAGACCTACTATATTGCAGATAAGATTTTTTCTACCTATACTTCCTTATCTATATCTTCTATTGCTAATTACCCTGGTTTCCCTGTCTCATAGTGTACATCAGAAATGGACTATATTATTAGAAAGGGAAGAAAACAGTATTAGAGTTTCTGGTAGATTTTAGAAGCTTTAACATCATCTTACTGAATTCTCATGACAACTCTATGATAGACATCTGATTGTCCTCATTTTTACAAATGGGAAAACTAGAACTCAAAAAAGTTAAGTAACTTGCCCAAGGTCACACAGTTAAGTGGCTGAACCTTTGGTTACATGTCTTGTTCTTGGGACTTTGTCACTTCTCTTTATTACCTCCTATTTTCACTAGTCTCCCCAGGTGCGTTCCCTTGGCTTTCAGCTACAAAATGCTATTCATCAAATAGTATAATTAAAGCTGAAAATGTTACTGTTCTCAACCAGAAACAGCCTATGGCTGTGTGAATATCCCTATCCAACACAATCCCTGATATCACCACTCCAGACAGAAAGAGGGATGGAAGCAGCCCATATAATTCTCTTTATACATGTTTAATAAAAGCTACTTGGAAAATCCTTTCTGTTTTTTGCTTTTAATTTATTTATTATTTTTCCCAGGGTTTTTTTGAGATATAATTCACTTATATTAGTTTAAGATGTACAAGTAAATTCTTTATTATCTTGTTTTCCTTTTTTTTTTTCTTTTATTTTTTTCTCATTGAATAGAATGATGAACTTTTAGGTGAATATTCAGAATAAAGCCTTGTTTGGGTCAGGATTTTAAAAGGAAAGAAAAAAACTGATCGTGAGGAGAGTAGTGCCCCGAGGGGGAACGATGTCACCCAAGGATTACTAAGTTTAACTTTGCCCTTAGAATAACTAAAAACTTGTTAATAGAACTTTCAAGGCCCTTGAAAGGGCTTGGTCTGGCTCACAATTTCACATCAACCCACTGCCTTCTTCACTCTTTCTGCTTTAAATATGTTGGCCTGCTTTTAGTAGCTTATACCTGCCACTATGCCTCCTGCCTCTGGACCTTTGCCTGTGTTGTGCTCTTTGCCTGCACCTCTTTCCTCTGCCCTTTTCTTTGGGTAACTGCTCCTGCCCAGCTCTCACCCTCAGCTCCAGAGACACTTCTTTGAGAAGTCCTCCCTGACCTTTTTGACTAAGCTACAATCCCGTTACATACTCTAGTGGCACCATGACGTCTTTCTTACACCACTTACAGCAGCGATTTTACATACATCTGTATTATCTAAAGAACTTCTGCCTCTTCCTCTGGACTGTTAATACCACAAGTGCAGTACGTGCTTTGTTCACCATTATCTTTCTTGTACTTTGCACATAGCGTGTAATTCTTTTGAATGAATCAATCAATTAAACAATCGTTGAATTTGTCTCATCATCAAACGGCCAGATTTTGTTTTAGCCTAGTCTCCACGGCAAAATTCACATGGACTTAACCTAGCAGAGTTCATATATTTACAGAGCTGCTGGCTATTAGACATGCAATGGATATAATGGATATAATGTTGGATATAATGACATTCAATAACTGATTGGACCAAGAGGTGCCTTTAGGTCAGAAGCCAGCACGCTTTTTCTGGAAAGGGCCAGACAGGACATTTTTTAGGCTTTGTGGGCCATTCAGTTTCTTTCACAACTATTCAGTCTGTCTTGCCAGAAAGCAGCCATAGAGCAATGAACAAATGAGTGGCCGTGACTGTGTTCCAATAAAACTTTATTAACCAAAATAGCCATATTTTGCTGACCCCTGCCTTAGATGTTGTTATGAAACATTTATGAGGAAGCCTATGAATAAGTTGATCAGAAAGAGTATTTCCCCACCCCTTTCTGTGAAATTTGTTTACAGAGTCATTATTCCAAAGGGATATGTATAATGGTGCATAAGATCTGGGTCAACTCTGAAGCTGTTTAATAGAAATTGAATAGAAGAGATAGATGTGGCACAGATACCACCAGAGGCTGTGAGAGCTGTGATATTACATAGACCACAATCTCCTGTAGATGTGATTTCTTCATTAATTTAATAAGGAGAATAAGGAGCAATTCCTATTTGAGATCTGATGTTGTCCCTGATTACAAAATTTGTGTCCTAAATCAAACTAGGACAGTTTCAGTGGAATTATTTTTAGCTTTACCTGGATGTCTAAATTATTTTTATAATGAACAAATTATGGTATTACACTGAGGAATTTGAATATTTTCCTTAACTATTTTTCAGCAGTCATTTTGTTCAGTTCAGGAACCAAAAGAATTTTATGGCTTATTTTACCCCCAAATCCAGAAATGTTCAACTCTTAGAACCTGTTTAAAGAAATCAGAGTCTTGGGGGACAATGGGAGGAGGGTAGGAAGATTGGGCATCTGTGTGGATCCTGGTTGGCTTGGTCATTCAGAAACAGAAGCCACTTTGAATGGACCGTTTATATTCTCAGTTTATTAAGTTTCCAGTGCTAGAAAAGACTATGATAACAGTTCTTAAAGAAATAGATACACAGCTTTTAAACACATACACACACATAGAACTACAGAGGAAGTACAAATTTCGTCTTCCAACTCCAGATTTCCTTATTATGTCTATCTTTTTTTTTTTTTTTTTCTATTTACCAATTCTGAGTGAAGAAGAAAGAAACGCTTAGGTCTTTTGCTAAACTTCTCATTAATATTCTCATTAATAGTCCTAAGAGGAAACATAAGAAACTTTCTCATGTTTTTAATTTGAGAAGTTGAAGTGGTTGAGAATGTTAATTTTAACATTTTGAATTGTTTTTCTGCTGCATAGTGACAAAGAGGACACTATACAAGTGTATCCACAAAATGGGCAATAGAATTGTAGGTACCTTTAGAAAGAATACAGAGTAGCATTTTATTGATTTGGTTTTTGTTATTGAACCAGGTAATGTATGAAGATAAATTTTCCAACAACTGCTGTTTTCCTATGTCAGAACTTTTTGTTTTAGTAACATTTTAATGGATATTTTTAAAGGTAATCCATACTTCCTGCTTTAAAGTTCAGTGTTGTGTATATGAACACATTTGTGGTATTAAATAATATTTTTTGTATTTTCTTTTCTACCTCCTCTATGTCAAATTATAACCAAATATTTATTTGCTCCTCTTACCTGCTTCTATGGTCCTATCCTATTTCTGGTTTTTTGCTTCTGGATCTATCATGCACTGAAAAATCAGGTTATCAGTAAGGTTCTAAGGTGTGAAGTAGTGTTGCTGGTGTGGAGGTTTTGAGAGAGTCATTTAAGATATAGATGGTTTTACCTCTTTTGTCTGTATTGAAGCTGTATAAAAATTGTATACCAGAAAGATAACAGTTGATCTGCCTCTGTTTCATGACACAGTAGACCATTTTACCTTTGGCTGGGGTCCTAAATCTCTATGTTCAAAAAAATAAATCCAACTTATCTCTTCTCTCCTAAGAGGACTTTATTAGTATCTTTATAAGGGTCCTCCCCATTGTCCTGTTCATAGGAAGATGCTATAAATATCTTTGAAACACTTCTTACTCATCATTTCTACAGGCAGGGGCTTTTCATTGATATGAAACTATAGTGGTAGCCTTCCTAGGAATTCAGTTGATGTTGGTTGAGAACTGCCTCAAGCATCCACATGAGCAATTGGCTACCTTGTTCAGTTATACCCTTTTATGGGAACTTGTCTTCTCCTTGATGCCAAAATAATCTGCCTGTGCTGGAATTGGAAGGCAGCTTCTCTGGTTAACCAGGGCCTCCTTTCCCACATAGCAGGCCTCTTAAACCTCCCCTGCAGTCTTCCTAGAAGTCACATTCCATATTTTTGTTGTACTCTTAAGAAAATGATTATGTGCCCCTCAAGGAGGAATAGGAGATGGCATCTTGGCTTATAGCAGCCTTAGGCTAAGTAAGCTCTTTTATGAGGAATCAGCTCACTTACTCCTTCAGTATCTCTGGGAGGTATAGATGTGTGTGTGTGTGTGTGTGTGTGTGTGTGTGTGTATGTATTTTTTAGGGGAAGAAATTGAGAGGTGACATACAGCCCTATGTCACATAGCTAATAAGTAGCAGAGCTGGCTTTTGCTTACGTCATCTGATTCCACAGCCCAGGTTCTTTCTAGTACTTTACAGTACTCCCAAGAAGGAAAAAGAGATTTCATGGCCGATATGCTTTGAGCCAGTATCCCACATAATCCTCCCATCTACTCTGTGAGGTAGATATATGATAATTCCCAGTTTACACACAGATGTGTGATTATGTGAGATTAAGTAATTTATAGATGGTAGTCACACATCAGTTAATGGCAAAATCAGTATAGGAACTCACACTCTACTTGGCTGTGAGCTTCATTAATCTTTAATTACTCACTGTAAAATAAGAATAATAATGGCAGCAATGTATTAGGATTATTGTAAATAAAGGAAATAATGACAAAGTGAATTAATCCTTAGAAAGTGTTTAACAGTGCCTGGCACATAATAACCCCTCAGTAAATATTAGCTGTAGTTAGTTCAGGACAACAATAGCAAAACCATTTTGCATAGAAAAGTCCTGCCATTCCACTATTTTATTTGATTCTTACAAAGATTCTGTTAATAGTAAATGAAGGGGTGTCTTCTCTCACTTGAAACAAGAAGTTAGATCAAGTGCTGGGTAATTTGTCCTTCATCACCTAAGCTATTACACAAGTAATTTCATGGTACCTATCAATTCCATGACTGTACCATTATAGTGATGGTGAGCTGTTTTCTTGTATTAAGAAATCTTAAGTTAGAACTCAGAAACTTTACAGTAATGAAGTGATTATGTTCACACAGAGGACAGAACAGAGCCCATTAGCAAAGCTGAGGGCAGACTTTGATTTCAGAGTTGTAAATGGCAAGGAGTATAAACAGTGAGGCCTTTGGAGTACTTGTTTTTTGTGGAAAGATAAGATACCTACAGCATTTTTTTTTTAAGATTTTTTATTTATTTATTTGACAGACAGACCTCAAGCAGGCAGAAAGGCAGACAGAGAGAGAGAGGAGGAAGCAGGCTCCCCGCTGAGCAGAGAGCCCAATGCGGAGCTCGATCCCAGGACCCTGGGATCATGACCTGGGCCGAAGGCAGAGGCTTTAACCCACTGAGCCACCCAGGTGCCCCGACCTACAGCATTTTTAAGATGGAAAACAAAGCCCAGATAATGGACTTTTTTAGCAAAGGCATTTAAGAAAAATATTTGTTTTGTGCTTGGTGCTGGGGGATAATAGAATAAAAGTAATTATTAAACCAGAATTTAGTGGCCCAATTTGAGTCAAGAAACTAGTTCACCAGAATAGTTCCCAGAAATGCTTGAGGACTCTAACAAGATATACAGCCACAGTCAGAAACTGTGTTGCTTGTGAAAGTTTTGTTTCTGTCGTATTCTTCTGGAGCTCTGTTAGTTTTGGCTTGCCTAACTCACTGGTGATCATAAAAATTACATCCTCAAGCATCAGTGGTCAAGATCTCTCAGTGCCAATGTGTGGAATCACTTGATTTCGTATGAGGCATGGTTATATGCCTTCCTCATTAATATATTCTGGAGGCCAATGACACAGAGTTCCCAATGGCCCATTCTCCATTCTCAGTTTACAGATAGGACTGTTAACACCTTAAGCAACTCCCTTACTAGGAAACTGCTCCCCGCCACTCCCCTGGACTAAATGCATCTTCTTTCTTCTACGTGTATCCTACGTAGACCTCTAACATAGAGCTTGCTACATTGCCTTATGTTTGTTTACTTGCCTGACTTCCTGACTAGAGCCTGTAGTCCTTGACTAGGGAAGCACAGTGCCTGGGACTTTGGAGTTGCTCAGGAAATGTTCAATGACCAACTGATTTGACCAATCAAAAGAACTTATCTCTTAGCTTCCAATTTCAAATGGGCCCTTACGCTCAGTAATAGTTTCACGCATTCTTTGTTCGCTTTGCTTCGTAAACCAAGATTCCAAAGATTTTCCACTGTTCCCATTCCCCCAGCCACTCTTGCCCTTCACAAATTATCATCCATTGCTCCTCTCTTCCTTCTACCCCCTCCCAACCTCTCCCATTCTTCATACATTTTCCTCTCTTCCTGTCTTAAAAGGATGTTCCTCTTGGTTTCCAAGCCTGTCCCCCAATCTGAGCTTTGGGTCATAGGCATCTTATCTGGAATCTTGCCCTGTCAGATACCTCCTTCCCTGTGTGTACCTGCAGTTTCTTTCTCACTACTAATTCTTTTTCTATAACTTCGTAACATGTCCAAAGATCCCATTTTCCTAATAAAATCTTTGCTTTCATGACTCTCCCCTCTAACTGCCATTTCTCTCTCTACTTCACATTGCCTGAACTCATGCTGTTAGCCTCTTCACTTCCCATACCCTACCTGTAGTCCAGATTCTGCCCTCACCAGTGGTTTCCTAATTTCCAAACCTAGGAATCTCTTCTTAGTTTTCATGTTCCTGCACAGTCTTCTAGCTGGATTTAATAATAGCTATCTTTTCCCAGCTATCCAGGCCAGAAATCTCCATGCCGTTTTCTACTCCCCCTCCCTTCTTAGCATACTCCCCACTGTAAGAATAAAAGTACTTATGTTTATATTTATAAGTTTATTTTTCACATGCTGTACAACAAAAGATGCTGCATAAAGCAACAGAGTGATTGGAAAACATTCATCAGGACATTCTGATTTGGCAGTGTGATATTGGTACAAGCAAAAGGGTAAGCCAGTGAAAAAGTATGGAAAGCAGTAAAAGTAGTGAATAAACCACATGTAGTGTATGCACAGCAGCCTATTCTTAAAAATTCAGATTTCCACACACTCTAAGCACTAACAAAAAGTATCTAGGCCAACCCAATCAAGACTTGGAGCCAGAATGTTCTGGTTTTTCACAAATGGTTATGGCATTTGTTTAAATGTTAACACAAAGTTTATGTATTAGGTATTTACATACATATACAAGATCCTTATTGTGTTTCTGTGTGGTGATATCAGAAGCCTTTAACAAAGTAGTGATTTTAATCACTTCTTCAATATGGTTATATCATTGGAATTCCCCCCTATCCCCCCTGGCCGCCTGTGAACCTTTGCAAAGTGGTAACACCCTCACACTGAAAGTTAAGCTGCTATAGTCAGTCTGCCTATCACTGTCCTTCTACAAAACAGAGCCATCTGCCCTCTTGATCTGGTTTACCCTTATACTCTATGAGTTTGGCTCTTTTTTTTTTTTTTAATAGAATGAAGAAGGTTTAATTTGAATTTAAGGAATAGTAAGAGAAAGGAAAAGTAAAAGTAATCAGTTACCCAGTGTCTGTTTTATTTGCCCCCACTTGGCAGAACCATGAAGTTAAGAATGGGAGCTTGTTATACAGACCAAAGAAGTAATGTGTTACTGAGGCATAGCAGGAAAGTGCTTACATAGGACATGATCCTACCTTTCACAGAACTTATAGAGAAAGGAGGTATTTGTGAACCTAGAAGAACTGTGCCATGCTTTATGTACCAAGGAGAGTTTTCCCCAAACTTTAAATATTCTAGGTTTTATAAATATAAAAAAAAATGAAGAATAATTAGTTTACTTAATTTTGTCTGGTTCTCATTCATTCTTTGGGTTACATCAATTCTCTGGACTTACTGAATCTTGGTTTTCTAGGTATAAATTTTCTAGTGCAGACTCATAAGTTGATTTAGTAATCCATAGACCAGAAACCTACAGCCCATAAAGAAGGTTTAGAGAACTTGGAAAAAAAAATTAGTTGTAATAAAGACACTTTATTTTTAATAGCCTCCAAAGATAGAGCAATAGTGAGTCTCCAGTGAATTACCAAATCAGCTTCTGGAGGGTATGGGATAATTGTGTAGAGAACAATGAAAGGAAGGATTGTAGCAATATAATTTTTTTTTTTTAGAATTACCCAACAATAAGATTATGAGCATGGTTCCCTGGCTGAGACCCCAAGCTAATTTACTGTAGTAGGAATAAGATTCAGACTACCCTTAGGAGGTCAGAGGAATGGCATTGAGCATGCATGTCTGTGTCTGAATGTTGGGATTATACCTAGTTCTTTTTTTTTTTTATATACCTAGTTCTTTCATATTTCACTTTTTCCTGTCTCCCTCTGTCTCTCATACAGTAATTGCCCACAGTGTGCACAGTGTCATGCTGCTCATTATTACAGTGATCGGCTCCACCATGACTTGGGTTAAGTTCAACATCAGAAATCGGGGTAACTGAGCCTGCTGTGTACCAGAGGCAAGCAGTTCTTTTCTCTCCAAACAAAATCATTGAGATTTTCCGTGTTTTTCTAGCTAGATTAGTCGCCTTTGCACACCTGGTTTTAGTTATTCCTCTCATGAATGCCATGAGATAGGTTTTGAGGATCCCCCATTTTACTGATGAGGAAACTAAGGCCCAGAAAAGTTAAGGGACAGGACCTGGACAATAATAATACTAATGTCAGCCCAAAGGCTGTAGCTCCCAGCCCAGCCCTCTTTCCACAGCTGCTCCTCAGTTATGCAGCCCAGGTATTTGAAACATTTGGACACTTGTAGATGCAGCATTTCTGGTGAGTTATACAGAAGCCCTGTGGCTGTCCCACGTTACAGTGTGAAATGAGATTGCCTCCCACTCCTCCCTAACTACTGCAGGTCTTCCCCTAATTATTCGTGGGCCTCTTCCTCTATTCCTCTCTTTTAGTAATTTTGCCTGCCACATAACCATTAGCTTACCCTGTGGGGTGGAGAAGTTGGGAAACTGGAATGGGGGAGGGGAGGATCACTTTCACATTTAAGGCTATTGTTCATGCTTCCTTTTGGATGATGTAGTAGTTTCTGTTTCTCATTTTATGTTTGCTTACTGTCTCAATCCATGTCAATTTATGTGCCCTTGGCTCTGAACCACCGTTTATATATTTTTGTGTTGCTAATATTTTTAATTGGTGTTTTTAAAGTAGATGTACTCTGCATGTTTGGCAGACCAACAAAGTGGAATGTAGAAAGAGTTGATTTTTTAAGTAACCATATAAGGTGAAAAGTCCCCTTTTGTGTGGGTGCATGTGTGCGTGTGTGCAGATTGCAGGTTTTATCAGGCATGATATTCGTTAATATTTATTGTAACAGTTTACAGTGTGGCCCTTTGAGTCCCTGTGGATTATGCACAGCCCGAATGAGGTAACCTTGGAAAATGCAATAAATCTAAAGTTGAAACCACTTTAGTGGGAAGTTGCTTGAAAGTTGTAAAGTTAAATTGCCTCCTTTCAGGATGAAGGAGGTAGTGTGGAGAATGCCCCAGGGGCCCTGGATTTGCCTTTTGCTGCTCTTGTCCCCTGTGTTGGAATGCTGGGTTTGGGGTTGGATTACTTTGTTTTATTTAAAACCTCTGACTATTCTTTTGCCCCAGTACTGCATGGTGTGGTAGGCCCATGGTAGCATTAATATATGACCTTCCATCTTCTCTTTCTTATATCTGGGGTAACTCTTACCCTACATATGCATACACGGGTGCTCAGAAGTAGAATTTTATTAGTCACAGAATCTTAACTTTGCAAGGAGACTAGACATCGCTCAATTCATTTTTGCCAGGCCCTGTGTGAACCCCACCAATTATATGCAGCTGAACACCAACCAAGTGTCTCATGCTCTGCATTTTAAAAAGTTCTCCATCGCATTGTTTTGAAATTTGGTTCCCTAGAGCCTACACCATTGGTCCAGGTGCCTCTTTTTAAAGCTACATAGAATAAATATTCTCCTTCCATGATATTTGAAGATGTTGAAAACATCTTGACAGTAATCTTGTCGTGTCCCCTATTTAGGTACCAAACATCTCTAGATCTGTTGAATTGTTTTCTTGGTATTCTAATTCATTTGTCTGTTTGTAAGGTACAAACTTTATGTCAGATACAGCTAGAAACTAGGGAAGCATTGAGGACAAAAATGGCTGTTATTTCCGCATTTGGGGAACTTCTGGTGTAATTAATAACATTGATAAGGGCTATAGAGGGGCACCAAGTTAGTCTTGGTGACTGGGGTTTGAGGGTATCAAGGGAAGTTTTCTGGAGGACACGTCATATAATCAAAGTCCAGAAGAGTACTATGAGTCCCCCAAGGGAGCAGGATAAATGAGAGAAGGAAGGTATTCTAGGTAGAAGGACAAGCTTTTGGAAAGGCTTAAGGTAAGAGAGTATGTAGGGAGTTGAGGGAAGTGAGAGCGGTTCAGTCTGGATGAGATACTCTTTGGGAGATGATGAGTGGGGATAAAGATGCAGAGGTGCTAGAGCAGAAATTAGGACTGACAGGTGGTAGGGGAGGCGAGATGAGGTCAGACATTACAAGAAAGTAGAGAATGATAAGTGCTCATTAGGAAAGGTATTTATTGTTCTCTTGGTTACACAATAACTATGGAAAACATAGCAGGTTCTGTATGAGGTCTGGATATTTTGCATATTATTTTTGTTGATAGAGAAACAGTGTATTCAATCCTTAATTAGGGCTAGACAGCCATGGCTCATTCAGTAGCAAGACCATCTCCCCAACAATATATTTGGAGAAACAAGAGGAAGAGATAATACAGTTTTAACATTTTTAAAACTGCGAGAATTATTTGGGTGACTTCCATGCATAGGACAATAGCTGTAACAGTAGTAGTAAACACTTACAGATTACAGTGGACCTGGCCTTGTTATACTAACAGATTTCATACCCACATGAGGTAAATATTGTCCCCAGACACAGAGAATTTAAATAACTTGCCATACGTTGGAACGCTAAGTATTTGATTTAGGCCCTAAGAACATTGTGGGGCAAGATTTAGGTTATAGATAAAGGACATTTACTGAGCCTGTGAAATTAAAGACATCTTTAGAAATGGCTCCTGCCTGGTGTTGATGGTCACAACCATATACTGACTGTTGTGGTCATGATCAGTTGAAAAGCAAATATTCACCAATCCACAGTTCATGCCTTACCCAAAGGCATTGCTGTTTAGTAGAAGAGATCACACTCCTGATGGCTTTCAGCAGTTGACCTGGGTTTTACTAGCAGATGTGGCTGCCTGCAGCTTCAGTTGATCTCCCTGTCTCCTGCCACTGTCAAAGAGAGTTTAGCCTGCCTAAAGAGGACAGGAAGATTAGGCTAACACTGTGAATCAGGCAAGGTTTGAAATGCCCTTACTTCTAGGGAAACAGAATTGCCCAGCAGTGTTGCCAGGCCAGGCCAGTTAATGCTGGCAACTGTGAATGTGCAGTTGCTTCCAGCTTTTAAGCATGTGTGATTTTTCTCTAGGTTGATTGATTCTGTTTTAAGTGTGTACAGGCAAGTGCTTTCTGGGGATAGAAGGGATAAAGATAACTGAGAGAGATTGAATTAATGATCCATGAAGTGATGACCCTATGTTGCTAAATAAGAAAGGAAGGGAAAGTAGGAGTGGGTTGGTGCGTAAGGACCTAGCAGAGGAAAAAAGGGTTTAGGGTCCCGGTGGGTACAGAAGGAAGTGAGGTAGGAGCAAATTTAAGAAAGCATTGGAAAGGTAGCAAAGAATGTAGTGAGTAGGATAATTGAATTTTTTTTTTTCCAAATAATATGCTCACCACTCCTCCTTTCCTTGGTCTTTGTTCTCTGAATATGCATCAGTGTTTTAAGGATGTAATTGAAATGTTTCATAACGAAAGTGTTAAATAGGTCAGGGCACAGCTGCTAGGTAAGACCGAAGTGAAGCTGATCTCTTCATTACACATGGTTTTATAATCTTCAGACCCATGTTTGAATATTTGAACATGGTGATTATTCTGCTGCATGATTAAATAAAAGCAGAGGTTATAGACTAGTTCTGTGATGCAGATTTACATGTCAGTAGGAGGTGCCATCAATGAGTTATACACAATGATAATTCTCAGTTCTCTAACTCATCACAATTCAGTTAGATTTTATGTTTACTCATTACTGTTTATCTTCATTAAAAATCCTATCTCTAGCTGGAATGCAAATTCCTTGAGGATAGGGGAAATGTCTGTGTCTGTCTCTAAGTTTCCCTTACATTACCTAGCTCTGTATGAGGTATATGATACTCGCAGACATAGGGATCTTTAGCTGGATCAGCACTTCCAAGATCAAGGCCAATCCTCTTCTGTTACAGGTGAGGCATTCGAGGGTCTGACTGTATAAGTGATCTGCTGAAGATTCTGGACTAGCTTAGTGAGGAGACCTGAGCGCCACCCAAATTCCCACGTCTGTTCTTTGTACCGTATTATGTCTATGCAGCTGACTGAATCAAGTTCTTGCAGTGATCGTGTGCGTGTGTGTGTGTGTGTGTGTGTGTGTAGCCAAAAGGAAGTGTTCCCCAAGCTAGTGTTCCCCAACCTGTGTTTCCTGATATGACTCACAGAGAAAGTGGTGTTGTTTGTTTAGGATTTTAGGGTAAATAGAGGATGCTTTTAGAGAGCAACTGAAGCAGAGTCCCTAAGAACAATGGCCCAGGTACTGCCAGGCTTCCCATGGGGATCATATCTTCATACACCAGTCATCCACTGCATTTCTAGCAACGATTGGAAGACGCTTGCCTAAGTTAACATTACATCACTTGGATTCCATTTCCATAGGGACACAGTAACTTCCCTGGCTTAGGTCTTCATGTATGAACATTATTCTTCAAACAGAAAAGAAACATGACCCTCTTTATTGTATTTATTGGAGTACCTGATATTTTTACCAAAAAATCTGGATTTATATTTACAGAATAAATTTGTAAATGAATGTATTTTCTAGAAATTACCTTGGAGGATTACTCTAGTCCAGGAGAATATGTTTTCTGAGGAAATATAAATCCTACTAATCAGACATATCAAAGTAGTCCCCATTGTAAGATGAAGGATAGGAACATAGAACAACAAATATATTAGTCAAGTATTTTTTCTTTTGAGGCTAAGTGGTTCATGACCTTATTTCTTGTGTTCTTCATATATTTGGGAGTTTCATAATTTTTATCAGTAATGAGAGGTTGGAATAAGTTTTTATCAATACAGTTTGTCGCATTTATCTGTATTGCTCACTTCGGTGCTATGGCATGTGCTCCTTCCACCATTGTGTGTTCTGTGGAAATAGCACATGTTCTCTCAAGGTCATGGTTGATTTTCCAGACCTTTAGAGTTGAGGTAAATAATAAAGTTGTAGCTCTGAATTTGTCCCAGATACTTGTCTGGATTTATTTGTATTTTAACAGAGAAATTGGTATTTACAGGGATATCTCTCACAATATCTCTTAAAACAGATAAATTTTTAAAAATCACAATTTATAGTTAAACAAGTCCTTAGAGAAATTGTTTCTTCACTCGGGAAGAGCTTGGGAAGACACCTAAGCAGGCTGCATAGACTCGGTGCTTGGAAGCTTGAAAGGAAGAACTAGGAGTTGAAATGGTAGACTCTGGGCAGATCTTCTAGGGTAAAGTAGGCTCCTCTACCACCAACCCTTCCTTTCTGCACGTACCATCCCACCTAACTAGAAAATTTGCTGATACAGATACTACTTCAAAGCATCAAAATGCCATTTTAATGTGTTGACATCTTGAATCAAACTGTAGGTATGGGGGAAGAGCACTGAGTAACAGTAATAATGGTAGTGGCATTTATTGAATGTTTATAAAGTTAATAGTGATCAGCAAGTCCAGTTCATCAGACTTCACCAGGCTGCATAGTCATTCTTCCTGGTATAGGGGTTGATCAGTCGCTGAGGGTCATTGGAGGCAGAAAAGAGGGCAAAGAGAGGGGCACAGTGAACCTGGAATAGCTGTTTTTTATTTTAAGTCTAGGACAGGACAGGAAGAGGACAACTTGGAGTAAAATGAGATGCAGTTTTTTAAATAAACATGGGTATGGATTACTACCCTTTCCCCCTGCCACAACTAGGGTGTGAGTCCATTGGTATGTTTGAGCTCAGCCTTACTGGTTCATGACTGGTAAATTTTCAAGAACTTTATGAACTGTTTGTTAAAAGCAGTCATTATTAAAAAATAAATTATTATAATTACAATTAAATAAATGAGTTCTTCAAAGATAAAATGCTCAAAACTCCTCACTTCCTAATTGTTTTACTACTTTATGCTCTTGAGGTTATTTATGTCTCTTCTCTTCCCAGCTCCATATTCAGTGATATCATTTTGGTAGCTTGAAATCAGCCATCATGGGAATATTTACACCATGGAAAGCAGATGTTGATCAGGATTTTTTTTTTTCCCCCAGAGAGCCAGTTAACTACCAGTAGTTATTATGTATCAACCAGTGGGAAGTACAAGTATGGTTTTTATCTTAGTAAAACTCAGCCTGTCATTTCTAGATTATAAATCTTCATCCTACTCTTTGCTGCCTACCTGGACTGAGGTTAACACAAAAAAAGGCCTAATGAATTTTTAGGTTCTCTTCCCACTGTTTGCACTGTATCTATGCCTATTAGCAATTAAAACTAGTATCTCAGCAAATTCTCATAGTTTATATTTCTATCCATCTCTGAATCCCCAGTTTGAATATGCAGTCAGTCCTTTATCAGTTATTATAAATGATGTGGTATACCCTTCCATAGAATCTAAACATACCAGAGACCACATATCCCACTTTCACAAACTTCTGCACCTCTCCATTTATATAGGAAACAAGTTACTGGGTTTTTTGGCAAAGAGAAGTTCAGCCTAAGGCCTGAGTCTTTCCAGATAATTGTGATTTTGCTCTTGTTCTTATGTAAAATTTTAGGGCATGAAAGTAGGTATAATTCAGTCTAGCAGATTTCTGTTTCTCTATAAATGATTGCTCTTGGGTCCATCAAAATAATCTGGAGACTTAGAATCGCCCTTAGAAATGTACTGTGTAATATTTGAAAAACTTTTGGAGAGTGGGATCTCTGTTAAGTTGTGTGGATCACTTGTAATAGATGTAACTAAAGAAAATGAATTCAGTGGAGCATGCTCTACTTGGACAATATGGCAATTTACTTGAACTGTATTAACTCAAGCAGGCAGAGCTCTGGGCTCCCTTGACTGAGACCCCTAAATAGAAGTTACATGGACTATGCCAGACTGAACTTTAGTACTACCCCAGATGCTGCATGGGTGGGAAATTAGATGGCTGCAGGTGACTATCGTGTTCTTTCTTTTGAAAAGGAAAATTGGTGGGAGAAAGAATGTTGGGGCAAGAAAAGACCAAAAAAGAAAGTATAAAGTTCTTAGACTCTTTTCACACCTTCAGAAAGACACTGAAAAGCTTGACTTAGATCTGGCAATGAATACAAGCACAGTACTCTTAAAAGTATATTCTTGACTTTTACGATTTCTTCTGACTTTGAGCATATCAGCTGACTAGTCTGCCTGTGAAATAATATTTTCTCTGACATCAATATTTACCTCATGAGGTTATCTAAAGGATAATGTTAGTAATAATGTCTTGTGTTTACATCTTTCCTTTCATAGAGAGCTCAAAACATTTTACATACATTGAGATGGAAGCCTCTTAAGAGAAATGAATATAAGTATATAAATTTTTAGAAATGAATTTAGGTCGTAAGAGCCTGGATTTAACACATTTCAGGAGGGTGTGTAGTATATAGCAATCCACTGGGCCAAATGAATTTTTATTCTAATAGTCCCAACTATCCTCCTTGTTTTATGAACTGGAAATACAGTGAATCCATATACATGGATGGGAGATCCTACATATATGATTAGAGTGGTGGTCTCTCACGACATATCCAGAGCTTGAAGAACAGTGAGAATATTTTTGATAACATTCTTTTGGATCCCGGTTGTAGCATAAAGACACCTGGGAAATCTTAGCCCTAAACTACAGAACCCCACTAAAGGATTTCAGAGATAAAAGATGTAAATATGGGAATGTTTTCTCTGTTAATTTCAACTCCGTTCAACCAATATTTCTTGATTGTCTATTACATGCATGATTTTGAGGGATGTGATGAAAGAGGCAAAGCATGTGCAGAAATTTAAACTGGCATTAGCAAAGCAAAGGGAATGAGATTTACAAATCGATATATGCAGTATTACTAGCGAGAGTTAGAAAAGTATCACAGTATTTTAGGTGTTTAAAGAGAGGAAAGAGTATATCTAGCTGAGTAATCACAAACATTTATTACCTGTGTACCAAGCAGTCTGGTATTTATTGGAGACACCCTGATCCCTGCTCTGGAGATCTGGTGGGGAAGACGGGTACGAATAGGTAGTTTTAGCACATCTTAGTCAATGCAATAATCAAAGGTACCTAGTTTGCATGGGAATTTAGAAAGGCGTCTTAGAAGGCAAGACTTCTCCTAATGTCTTATAAATTGAAGTGAACATGGGAAGGTAATTGCAGGCTAGACAATTAGCTTGTCCAAAGGCCCTCAATGTTTAGTCTTCTTTCAACAGAAAATGGCAAACTATGAACAATTTGGTATTATTTTAACCTAAAGTTTAATTGGGGGTAGTAGTGAGAAATAAATCTTAAGATAAGGACTTGTCCTGCTGTCTTGTTTACTGCTGAATACTCGTATGAAGTATAGGTCATTAATAATTACTATTTAGGGAAGAAATACTGAATAAATGCTGTGCTGGGTTTAAGTCCCTGTGGGCCATCCAAGTAAATAAATATGGCAGGTATTGGGTGAGAATCTGGGCTGGGAATACAGAGTAGGAAATGGTGTCAGTGGTATTTAAAATCAAGAACAAATGAGACTGTTATAAGGGGAGTATATAGAATGAGAAGAGCCAAGTACCAAGGGTGAAACCTTGAGGATACAAACATTCAAGGAGCAAACAAAAGAAGAGAAGCCCACGAGGGAGCCTGGAATGGAAAAAGTCCAAGAAATAAGAAAAATGGAAGAGAGATTTGATACATATTCATCAGGGAAGACATTTAAGATTTATCGGTGGCCTCATGAGAGTTTTCAGTGTAATGGTCAGGGCAAAAGTCAGATTGTAACTGTCAGGTAAATAGGAAGGGTGAAAACTTTAGAGAGTAAGCACAAATCTCTCTTTCAAGTCACTTGGGTTAGAAAAGAAGAAAGGGGGTGGTCGCTAAGGGGCAACCCAAGTTCAAGAAGAAAAAAAAAAAAAAAACCTTTTTTAATATGGTGAACAGTTTAAATAGGCTTCTGGGCTTAGGGAAGAGAGCAAATAGACAGTGAGTAGTTGAAGATTGAGGAAATAGAGGATAATTGACAACAAGGTCCAAGGAGGGATGAAAGAGTATTGGGACCAAGTGTAGAAAGCAGGGATTTGAACCAGATGAAGGTTACCTTATCCTCTGAACTAGAAGAGTATATGCAAGGATACATTCAGAAGTATCAGGGGAGGGGGGAAGGATGTGGAAGTAAAGTATGTGTAGTTATCTTAGTGAAGTAGAAGATTATGTCATCTGCTGAGAAGGATGTGACATTGTTGGGGTCTTGAGCATTATGACAGCTTGGAAATATGGCTGAGTGAAATAAGAGCAAGCTAAGCACGGATGAGTAAGAGATTGAGCAGAATTGATAGCCTCCTTGAGACTAAGGATGCAAATTTATAGTGGTAACAATGTGAAAGCTGATCTTCTCCAATTATGCTCAACAGCTCGGTCATAGAAACATAGGAAATGTAATTTTGAATTGATCCAGTTGATCCTTGTAATGAGGCTTTAGAACAAGGGAAACAAAAAGGCAGAGGTCCAATGTATTTGAAGATATTAGTGAGAAAGTGGTATGGGTCATGAGCCTTGCTGTCACAAGTGTATAGCAGTGAGGCCAAGAGAGGGGTCAAGAAACTATGGTTTTCCTGGGATTGAAGAGTAGAAGTGGTGAGAGCAAAGGCATGAGAGGACTGGAAGAATCAGAGATTGTGGTCATCTCCAGATGACTGGTAATACTGGGAAGCAATTCCACTAGATAATCAGTTCCAGAACATGACCCTTGGATGTGGGTGACCCTGGATGTGAAGAAGGTAAAGAATCGGGTGTATTGTCTAGATGGCTGGTAATGTCACCCAATATGGTGAGTGAACAAGGGAGATGTTAAAGATAATAAGCCAAGTGCCCTAGTCTTGAATAAATGTTGCAAAGGGACCAGGAGATTGGTAAGGGAACCTCAGTGTGATATAAACTTCAACAAACAGGGGCTGTTAAACCAGAGGCATTAGGGAATGATGTTTTATAAATGTCTAGGAGAAGAAATAACACTTTTTGAGTGTCTGCTGTTTGTTAGGCATTGTTTTGAGTGTTTGGTTGGACCATAAGAATTTGCTGATATTTGAGAATTTTGACCTATAAAAATGGCAGTTTCATATTGTTCAACCTCATTCTTTGTACGTATTCAGTCACTCTTTCTCACAACGACCTTCTGAAGTAGATTACCTTTTAGCAGCTAAGGAAGCAGAAACATAGAAATAATAAGTAACTTGCCCAAGGTCCTCTGATAAGTAGTAAAGCCCAGTTTTTGACTCTGGTGGTCTCACTGTAGAGGCTGCGGTCAGTATCTATCTATCTCTCTCTCTCTCTCTCTCTCTCTCTCTCTCTCTCATAGGGAATACCTACCCTACCCTTACTGCCCTTTAAGCCTTAGGGTTCATGAAGTGTGTGAGACTGTACTCCTCTTGCTTATATAATAAACTCAAGTGAATTCCGTGTAGGAAATGAACATGGTTCCCTCATTATTCCTGAAGTCTCATACCTACATGCTTTGTGCTTCCCTACCCCTTTCTCTGTATATTTCCCTTCACTCCCAGATCTCCTAATTGCAGAACACTTGATCCACCTTCTTGGCTAATGGAAACCTAGTGTGTTCCTGGTTTCCTTGTAGGAGTTTGCTAATGGATAAGCAGGGAAGGGAATGCACATAAAATGGTTAGAAGATTTTGGAAAAGATCCAGGAACACAGTTCATTCGGAAAACAAAGACATTCTATGTGTGAGATGGATCAGAATGGTTTAAAAAGAAAAAGTAGAGGTGAGAATGATAGAAGTCAAGTCAGAAGCTGGGGTGAGTGAATCTTAAAGGACTTTTTACCACTTTAAAGAACTTAAACATTATCCTCTATGCTGTACCCAGCCAGTGAAAGATTTTAAGCAACAAAAGACCATGAACAAATTAGAGATAAATGTCAGCAAGGGTACAATTAAAGGGGGAAAGATTAGATGAAGAAAGATGAGTTAGGCAGCTGTTGCAGTTATCCACGTGAAGGAATATATGCTTAGCAGTGGTCCTAGCCATGTAACTGAAGAAGAGAGGGTGTATTCACAAGGTACTTAACAGCAGGAATTGGCAGTTTTGGGTGTCTAAGAGAGTGTGGGTTACTGGAACCAGTAACTGAGATCACCATGCAAGAAATGAAAGTTGATTTGGAAGGAGAGATGGGAAGTCCTCTTTTTTATATATTGAGTATGAGATGTTTGTAAAATCCAGGTAAAAATATAAGTCTTGGATTCAAGAACCAGGTCTCACAGGAGATGCAGATGAAAATATTTTGGCATTGCTTGATCTATCTGAACCTCACTTCTAAAATTGCTACTTCCCCCATCAGTATCTGTCCTGTAGCCACTCCTAACCTAAGTTACTACAAGAGTGTGGGAACTGTGTCCTAGGTGGGCTATAGATTTGAGCCAGGACCTTCATCAGGTCCTTACTCTTGGAGTGATGGGAAGGTCTAGGGTAGAGTCTCAGGTGCGCACTGACTCTTCAGCTGCTGAGAGCAGCCCTCTCCCTGGAATATCATTCCCACAAAAGGGAGCAGAGTAGCTTCCTAGCATAAATAAACCAATGAATGAATGATCTATCACTTTGGGCCCTCTGAGTTTAGGTCATCCTAAAAAACCCCTTTGCAATCTTCTGGTGGGTCTTGTACGAGTAGAATCATATAGACCTAGTTCCTGACCTAAGTATATGTGGCCTAGATGAAAAATGTGGGTTAGGCATAATTAGCACACTGACAGGCTGTATATTCAACAAATGGGTTAAGTGGTTAAGTATCAGTAATATAATCTGGCTAAACTGTAAGTGCATCAGTACATATTATCATTAATGAAAAGGACCTGGTTCTGACAAGAAAAGGATAATAATATTTCAGAGACAAAAAGATATAGACAAATATGCAAAGTATGGAAAAAGATGCCATTCAAACACATATTTTCGTGGGTTTATTAATTCAATAAGGAATAGGAAGAAATCCAGTCTTTGCTTTCCCTTAGGTTGAAATAAAGTTGACCCAGTGGAATACTCTAGCCCTCTTCATTTGCTGAACTTACTTATATTCCAGGGATTTGCATGTGGAAAACTAATGCCATGACAGGATTACCAGACTGTAAATTCATCAAGAAGTCTGGTGATATCATAAACCGTGAGAAGCCAGTGTCCTGCAGCAGCATCGGAAACCTCCCAGTTTGATTTAGCACTAGTAATCCATTTTATTCCTTTCCATTAGTTATTACAATAATAACAGATTGGCGACACAGTCCCATTTTCTGCCTCTAGTGCTGTCTACTGCTGGGCACAGCTGCTCCCAGTCATTCTTTCCAGTGTAAATAACGGTTCATGTTTCCACAGGCTGTCGCGAGATCTTTCTGTGCTTGTGAAATAAGCCCATGTCACCACCCTTTTGGAGAAGATTGAAGGTACCAGTGAAGCCAGGGAACTGCGTTAGAAAGCCAGAGTTGCATCCCCTCTCTGGGATATGTTTTTTTGCTCTTGAAGACATTTAGATTGACTGGGTGTTAATGATGTGAATTTCCATGAGTGTGGGGCAGGAAAAGTCTATCACTTGCATCTGTCTACACAGGCTTTTTACTTTAGAACTGTTTCTTTCATGTTACATGTAAATAATGAAGTCCTTTGTTGTGAGAGGGTATGTTATAGGCAGTAAACACTTCAGCAAAGAGCATCTTTTGATCTTCACACCTATGGCAATAAAAGCCAAGAGCCAGAAACAGGCCAGAGAATTTGCAGGAGAAACCACTAAATGCTTTCCTTTTATCTAGTCACAAATTAGGTGCAGAATTGAAACAGTAATGGATGGAATGACAATTTTTAAGAAAAATGAAGAGCAAAATGGGACTACCTATAAAAAAAAAAGAAAAAAGCTGAAGTTTGAGGGCACCTGGATGGCTCAGTCAGCTAAGCATCTGCCTCGGGCTCAGATCATGACCATAGGGCCCTAGAGCCCCTCATCACATCCGACTCTGCTCAGCGGGGAGCCTGCTTCTGCCTCTCTCTCTGCTGCTTCCCTTACTTGTGCTCTCTCATGCTCACTCTCTCTCTCAAATAAATAATTTTTTTTTTTTTTAAAGCTAAAGTTTGGATTTCAAGATCTGTTTAGAACTCGGTGAATTCTGGGAGAAATTGAAGACGTATGTAAACACAGCATAAAGAAAATGAATAAAAATGTTTCTCTTCTTGTGATCTCTATAAGGAATTAGTGGATGTCTTAAAAACTTTTAAATACTATTTTGAGAATTCATTTTTAATAAGCGGTCAGTAGGTTAACAATGATTTTTTTTTTGTAAATGCAAAAAAATCATTTGAAAAGCAGGTTTGTTTTAATACCTTAATTCTGTAAATCCCATTTCAATATGAGTGTTAACTGAGTCTCTCCAAATATTGAACTATATGTTCATTCATATAAAACAAATCTAAAATATACAGGTCTAAATACATATGCAAATTTTTTTGCTTATTTTAACATTTTATTTTTATTATTTTTTAAAAGATTTTATTTATTTATTTGGCAGAGAGAGAAATCACAAGTAGACAGAGAGGCAAGCAGAGAGAGAGGGAGAAGCAGGCTCCTCGCTGAGCAGAGAGCCCTATGCGGGACTTGATCCCAGGACCCTGAGATCATGACCTGAGCCAAAGGCAGAGGCTTAACCCACTGAGCCACCCAGGTCCCCTTTATTTATTTATTTATTTTAGATTTTTATTTTTATTTTTTTTAAAGATTTTATTTATGGGACACCTTGGTGGCTTAGCCTGTTAAGCGGTGCCTACAGTCAGCTTAATTACTTACAGCCTACTTGATCCTGGGATCAAGTCCTGTATGGGGCACATAGCTCAGCAGGGAGGTTGCTTCTCCCTCTGCCTGCTACTCCCCACTTTTGCACCATCTCTCTCTCTCTGATTAAAAAATTTTTAAATTAAAGATTTAATTTATTTATTTATTCTTTTGAGAGAAAGAGAGAGAGAGGGAGGGAGGGAGCACATGAGCAAGAACATGAGTGGGGGCCGGAGCAGAGGGAGAGGAACAAGCTGACTCCACACTGAGCACAGAGCCCAAAGCAGGGCTCAATCTCACAACCCTGAGATCATAACCTGAACTGAA
This sequence comes from Neogale vison, assembly GCF_020171115.1. NCBI lineage: Eukaryota > Metazoa > Chordata > Mammalia > Carnivora > Mustelidae > Neogale > Neogale vison. Next base: position 48,128,832 of record NC_058096.1, read on the forward strand.
ATCAAGAGTCAGACATTTAACCCACTGAGCCACCTAGGCACCCATTTTATTTAGTTTTTTTAGTTTTTTGTGGGATTTTGTTTTTGTTTTTGTTTTTGAGTGTACTGAACTGACAATGTTACATTAATTTCAGGCATTATTTTGACATTTTAAATCCTATTGCCAGATCTTATTGTTAGACAATTAATGTCTCCTTAATTATATAGAACTTACAAACATCTCTGCTTCCAATCTTACAGAATTCATACTCAAATCCTGTAGGTAAATAATAGACTGAAATCAGCACCCCTCCCCCATCATGGTTAGGCGAATAATGGACACACTACACACATGATAAGAGAGAAATGCATTTGCACTTAAACTAACCCTGTTTATGTGTACATCCTTCCCCAGTCTGGGTAGTTGTGAGGAAGGCAGAAATTTTGGATGCAGGCCTCCTGTCAAATGTTTAGTACCTCTTTTCCTAGCCATTCCCCCCCACCAGGAGGGAGCCCACAGATTTGCTCTAAAGTTTAACTGTCCTTGATTAATAATGTACAATTGATAAATAACTTGTAAAAGAGTCTACATAGTTTACAATTGTATTTTATCCCAGTTTTTATGGTCTACAGTTCCAAATAGCTGGCTGAATAATTCTGTGATAAAAGGAAATCTGAAACTATGTACCATATTCTTTCCAAGCTTAAGACCAAGAAGGTTCTCTGAATATTTTTCAGAAACAGATTGGGGAACTGTGTTCCATTTTAATGGCCTTTTAATTTGAAAGTTAAATTCAGTCCTTCTAATTGCCTGTAGGTATTGGACAATATGAATATTTCCATTGGATGATATGGAGAGGACAATTTATCATTGAAAGACTTGTCATTTTTATCTTAGCTGAATTGGGTGCCAGTATATACAGTTTGTGCTTTCATGCACAAGTTGATTTATTATGGTGTGGACCTGCAGTTTTTAGTGGGCTTCATAAAGCTGGATATTTCTTTGTAACTTAAGTAAAGGCTTTTTTTTTTTTTTTTTCCCTACTGACTTTAAGGCTAACACTGTCAGGTCAAACAAGTTAGAAAGCAAGAGTAAAAACCCAAATTAGAAAGAAGAAGCCTATCATTTTATGACATATAATTAAAATTCATTCAGTTATATTCAGTTGAAGATTATAACTTAGCCCTCAGGAGGCAATGAGTGCATGAAGCAAGCTTCAGTGAGATAGACAATGAACATTTCAGTGTTCTCTTTTCCACCTCTGGGCATGGACTCAGGTGTCTGGCACACCTGGGTGCATTCAGCTCTACCAGTTCCTAACTCTGTAAACATGAAATTGTTCTTTAAACTTTCTGAATGTGCAAAACCAGAAAATAGTAGCAGCCTCACAGGTTTGTTAAGACAAGCCCATGAGATAAGAGCAACAATCAGTAGTTACAATCAATAATATTGAATGTCTGGTAATAGTCCAGGAACTGTGCTGAACATCTTAGATGATCTCAGTTAAGCCAGTGAAGCACTTTTTACTTAGCAGGCTTTCAGCTTCCACCTGCTTCTGCTCTTCCCCATTCCAAGTTCGCCAGATGCCTTAAATGAAAGTGATTTCTCTTATTTGTTCATTTATTACTTTACCCATTCATGTGTGCATCTATCCAACAAATGCATAATGAATTCCTTCTAGTTCCAGGAATCATTCTAAGTACTGGAGATATAGCAGTGCATTACCAAAAGAGAGTGTCTCTGCTGTTGGACATTCTAGTTCAGGAGACTGACAATGGACAGGCAAATAAATTTTTTTTAAAGTGTATAATATTTCATGTAGTAATAAGTGCTATGAAAAAAAAATGGGAATAAGCCAATAGAGGGTGACCCCAGTACCAGGAGACACAGAGGAAGAGAGAGTTCTATTTTAGATAAAATAATCTAGGGAAAGATACATTTCAGCATTCCTGAGTATATTCATGTCATGCCATAACAAAAGTAACATTCTTACTCAGATGTGCAAGTCACATATACAGTGAGTTGTAGAAAGAAAGTTGTAAAAAATCAACATACGTTATTGCATATTTCCTTTGGGCTAGCAAGCAAACAGTAATACGGTATCTTAATAGGTATAAAGCTTTTAGAAAGTAGAGCTTAGTAAGGCTATATAAATATGTGCTACCGTTGGTCTATTTAAAGAGAGTAAAAAGATCCTGTGACCTACATATACTACACATTTCTGCTTGTAACTAAACAGCAATCATATAGAAATTATATGTAAAGATAGAAGTAGATGGTGATATGATGATGTCATTAGATGATTTGGGTGAATTTTTAAGCTGTATCCAAAACAAATATATTGACACCATGAACTTTGGAACAATAATTCCACAAGGGAACTATATAGCAAGATTACTAGATTGCTGGGTCCAGGCTTTACTCCAAAAAAATAAGAGTCTCAGACCAGTGGTTTTCTTTTAGCACTTTAAAGATGTCACTTCTTTGTCTTCTGACTTGCATAATTTATGGCAGAAAGCTTGCTACAATTCTTATCTTTGTTCCTCCTTATACAATGTGTCTTTTCCTTTTCTTTCTTTTTCTGACTGCCTTCAGATTTCCTCATTATTTTTAGTTTTCAGTAGTTTGAATATATTATTTTTTTTCCTTTTTTTTTTACGCTTCTTTTTTCCAATTTATTTATTTTCAGAAAAACAGTATTCATTATTTTTTCACCACACCCAGTGCTCCATGCAAGCCGTGCCCTCTATAATACCCACCACCTGGTACCCCAACCTCCCTGAATATATTATTTTTTTGTTGTTTATCCTACTCAGGGTTCTCTGGGTTTCTTGGACTTGTAGCTAATGTCTTTAATTGTTTTTTGGAAAAATTTTGACCATTGTTCCTTCAAACGTTTCTTCTGTCTTGTTCTTGTCTGTTCAGAGGTTTTCTTTGGTTTCCCACCCTGCCCCCATCTTTCTCATCAGAACTTGGTGGAAATCCTAGGAGAGTCTGTAAGTAGATTTGAACACCCTTGCGATGGTAGCTTCTAAGAATCCTGTATTTTCATTCTAACCTGCAATTGTCCTTTACCAATATCTTAAATATTTAGCAGAATTCTTAGCTGCTTGTAACGGCTGATGTCTCTTGCTCTGTGTCCTGCCACAGGTGAGCCAATACACAGGTTCCAGATTTCTTTGCAAGATCCTTAGACTTCAGGCTATTTAGCCTGTGAACTCAGCTCTCTGGGCTTAAGAAATATTGTGTTTTATATTTTATTTTATATTTTATTCACGTTTTTCTTCTTTTTAGGATGTGACATTCTTTCCAGCTTTCTATATGCTAGGTGGAATCAGAATTCTAGTCTGGTGATTTTTAAACTGGTCTATTGAGGGGTGGCTAGGTGGCTCAGTTGGTTGAGCATCCAACTCTTGATTTCGGCTCAGGTCATGATCTCAGGGTGTGAGATCAAGCCCAGCATCAAGCTCAGCACTCAGCAGGGGGTCTGCTTGAGATTTTTCTCTCACTTCATCTGCCCTTTCCCCCACTCACATTCTCCCTTTCAAACTGTTCTATGAGGTGCTTCAGGAGCTCTGTAACACGTGGTTGAAATTTTATTTTACAAATATTTTACCTGTTTAGAAATTTTAATAAATCATTAAAATGTCTTACATACTGAAGGTATCACATTTGAGAGCTACCAATTTAAATAACTATGTTGTTTTATTAATTTGTTATGTTGGGGATTTTTTGGATCTCATGAAGTCTGTCACCACTTCACATTATCTTTAAACTTGAATGCCAGCATAAACTTGAATAGGAAGGGTGTGGCTCTGCATACCCAAATACAGTCCCATGTGTATCCATACATGTAAAATTGCAAAAGCAAAGGTCACTGTTGGCAAGCACAAATACACAGCAGTCAATTAAATGTCAGGCAGTATCAATAACACCTACCTTCACACCACACCAGTTACTTATGTAATAATAAGTGGATGGCTACTACTATGCTACACCATGACATTACAGTATAAGCACATATTGTTCTTTTCTTGATTTACATATACATGTTAGCAGTTTTTAAATATCTATAATAATTCTTCTTTGAGGCAAAAAAAAGCCTTGCTATATGTTTCAAGCTTTTCAGTTAATTAGATTTGCTTTTTTTAAAAAGCCTTTATTTTTTAAGAGTGAAAACTGCCTTTATCTGTTTTAAATAAACAGGTTTTGCATGATGTTTGGTTTTCAAGAAAGAATTCCAGTGCCAAAATATACATGCCCTTACCCTAGCCTCCAAAATAAATTTAATTTTCACTGGCTTAGTAGAAAGAATAACAATAATAATAATAATGGCAAACACTTAAACAGAACTTATAACAATTCACATACTTTTCTAGGAATTTTACATATATTTTAATTTAATCCTTATATCAACCCTATGAAGTAGGTACTGTTATCATCCTCACCAGTCAGATAAAGGGAATAGGCATGTGATATATGTGAGAGCACGTAGTTGGAGTCAAACCTAGGCATTCTGGTTCTAGAGTGTGGGTTTCTCACTCTGAACTATGAACTATGAACTATACTGGTAGAATGTTAAAGTGAAAGTCTGATTTCATTGTGAAAATTTCTTTCTTTTTCCTATACAATGTATCTCTCTCCCTTTCTCTCCTCCCCACCCCATCTCTGTCTCTCAGTCTCTCTCCTTTTCTCTAGCTGTACTTCCATTTCTCCACTTGTGGATTAAGTGATAAATGTGTCAGTTACCCTTCAGCGTACAATGATATTTAGTAAGTTAACTACTTTCAGAAGTATTTAAGGGTCAGAAAATAAAGGCCAAACAACTGTAGCTTAATTGTTGAAAATAGCTGGGTTTGGGTCTGTTCCTATTTTCTTTTTGAGTGGATTTAAGATACTGTGTATATCAACAGTCTTGTCCTACTATCTCCACTTGATACTGTGGACATTTTCACTTTATTCTTCCTTGAACAGATTCTCCTAGGTGGCACAGACCAGGAGATTAAGTAGCTTAATACATGGCCTCCTGCTTGTATGCATTCTCTGCCCAGGTCACAGGTCTTGATGCTCACAATTGAGGTGTTGTGTGTGCTTAAAAGACAGTCATAATCTTTGCTTTAAAAGAAAAGCCCGTAAAGGATAGTATTTAATTTTAATGATTATTATTTGGGGCTTGGGCTTTTTTAATGAAAAATTAATATTTCTACGATGAACAAATTAAGCAAAGTGACTTATTTTTTTATGTTAAAGCAGCGTTTTAGAAAAGTCAAGTTATTGAGAATTATATTAAATCAAACCCTTAGGAACTGGAACTTGAAAGGACTTTAAAATTACTCACTTTTGAGGTATGCCTATTGGTTTTATTTTTGCTAAACATGGAAGAATGGAAAGGAGAGAAAGCCACATTGCATCTAATGCTATCATGTATTCTCTCTGTAGTCTCATGTATCTTTATTTGGTCTACCCAGATATAAAACATTACAAAGTAGTAAAAAATGAACACTTTCCTAGAAAGCCATATTTTGCCAAAAACACATTTGAGGGGTGCCAGGTAGCTTAGTCAGTTAAGCATCCAATTCCCAATTTTGGCTCAGCCTCACACTGGGCTCCATGCTCAGTGGGGAGTCTGCTTGGGATTCCCTCTCTCTCCCCCGTGCCCTGCCTCCCCTATGCTCATGCTGTCTCTAAATAAATAAATAAAATCTTAAACACACACACACACACTTGAAATTTTCCTGTCTTAAGAGACTAGATCTGTGAGCTCATAGTTCTTAAGGACTAGGTAATATTTAATATTTAATATTAAATGTTAAATATTATAATATTTAATATTTAATATTAAATGTTAAATATTATAATATTATAATATTTAACATTTAATATTAAGGTAATATTTTTGTAAGAAGATTTTATTTTTAAGTAATCTCTATACCCAACATGGGGTTTGAACTTGCAACCCTGAGATCAAGAGTCCCCTGCTTCACTCCCTGAGCCAACCAGACACCTCTAGGTGGTAATATTAAATATAAATATATACTTAGAAAAATCATATTTCTTCCGAAGAGTGGCCCTCATTATTTAGTATATATAGCATAAATTGAAGACATTCTCTATACATATTTAAGAAACTTTACTTTTTTCATAATTTGACAGTTTTTGGCCTTTTTGTTGGCTATTATTTTCTATAGAAAAATTTTGCTGATTTTTTCCTCCAAGTAATGATAGAGAAACCTAACCACATTGTGCAACCTTGTTAAATGAATGAAAAATGTGAATATTTTCATGATAGAGTGATTTGTTACTATAGAGCATTTCAGGATTACTGGTGCCAAATACTAAAACCTGTGTCAGTTTGAGATAAGAGCAGTATACATAGAATCTATTACTTCTGGTGAGCTTCTCCAAAAGTCATTTTCTAATTGGTTTGAGAACACCAAAGAAAGTGATCCTGTTGAGTTTGCTGATCAAGTGGAGACCAGTATAAGTTGCCATAATGACCTGAGTCCAGGAAAGCCAGAGACTGGACTTCCTGAGTTGAGATTAAATGTTTACCAGGGGCCCTATATCTTTTACCCCAAACAACAGATGTCAAGAGAGATAGTTAAATGTTGAGATTTTCTGCTATATCTTGCTTCTTGATAGAACAGCATGAATTTTCTGCTATATCTTGCTTCTTGATAGAACAGCATGGGCACTGGCATAGAGGGATGAAGCAACCTGGCATGAACTGTACCCCATTCTGTTGTAAGGCTCACAGGGCTAAAGGAGCAGGTGGGCACCATGGCATGGAAAGAAAGTCTGTCACACAATGTGATTGACCATCCCAGAGAACAGATTTGAACCAAGAAATAACATAACATGAGTGGCTTCACATTTTTTGAAGGTCCTTCCAGCAGCTGAGTGGTGGGTAAATTAGAGACATCTGAGGCAGGGGGAACAAATTAAAGGTATGTTGCCATTGTTCAGTGTGATATGAGGAAGGTCTATAGGCCATGCAAGTGGAGTCAGAAAGAAGTTGGATGGATTGAATATAGGAGGTGAAGAAAGATTATAAATATGCCTAAATGATTTGTTTTTATAAGCCTTTGAAAGGAATAAAATTCTTTGTGTCCCCATGGAATACATTTCAACAACAAAATTGTTGATTTTAGCATAGAGATCCTAAAGTGTATAGCAAAAATAATAAAATATGTTAACCAAGCTATTTAACTTCCACATTTTATCAGAAAAATAATGGATTGGAAGCTTTTGAAGGAGCATGACACTGCTGCAAGACTGTTGGATGGGTTTCTTTATGGACCAGTTAACATATTTTGTTTGATGGCTTAATCCTAGCCAGTCATTTATAAATGTGGGTGGAATAAGGAGGAAACCATTACTAGAAAGCCAGTTCAAAAAGTACATAATATACGTATATACATCATTAACCTAAAAGAAAAAAAAACCTGCAAGAAAAATAGAGGCCAACTTTCCATGTGCAAATTATTATGTCAGCTGGTCCTCTTAAGATTACTATTTCATTTTGAAGTCCCTCATAATTCCACCTAAAGTCATTCATTACATAAAATAAGAGATGGACAGTTAAAAAGAAAATACATTTTTTAAACCTACCTCTGGAAAATATTAGAAATAAATTCTTAATAGTAAAGTATTTAGAATTTATATACTCAGAATAGTATGTCAACATAAAATGTCATCTTCAGTAATTCCCTTGTGGAAACAAAAATTCTCAAATCTTATCACTTCCTAGAAACTATGTAAGATGAGAATAAACTAAAAATGACCCAAATTCCACTGTGTTCTCTCTTTATGGCCATCTTTTGAGGCGATGCTAAAAAGGTTCTTGATTTATGGCTCAAAGGTAAAAGATGCTAATCAGATTCCTGAGGGTGGGAAGATTCTAAAGCTATTATATCTCATTCACTTCTCTAATTGAATAATTTCCGTATGGGAACTGAAGTTCAAGGTGATGAGCCAGCCTTAGAGTCTGGGGGTTCATAAATAGAAATGGTTTGTTTTTCTTTCCCTGATTTTTTTTTTAGCTCAATCTCATGGAAAACAAGAGTAAATCCTTTCTTCATGAAAATTCCTCTGACAATGGTAGTGTTTTTATTTTTTTTTATTTTTTTTTAAAGATTTTATTTATTTATTTGACAGACAGAGATCACAAGTAGGCAGAGAAGCAGGCAGATAGAGAGGAAGGGAAGCAGGCCCCCTGCTGAGCAGAGAGCCCAATAAGATGGTAGTGTTTTTAAAAGAAAAAAATTAAACCTGTCATTTTGGGGGAGTTATATATCATCTATACACATTTGTATGACTACAAAAGTCATTCTAATACTGTTCACTTTTTTTTCTTGCAACCAACATTTATGGAACAAAGACAATATTCATAGACCTGGTCTAGTGCTGTGGAGATATAAAGATGAATGGGATGTGGTCCTTCCCAGCCCTGAAAGAGGGCATAGTTCAGTTGAGAGACAAGTCCACAAATAACTATAATAAGAGTTGAATTTGTCTAGTGCCCTCCCCCACCAGAAGAAAGAGATACAAAGAAGGAGGTAGAAAACTCATTTGTGATTAAGAGAATTTGGAACATATTTTAAAGATAATGCCATTTCAGTTGAGCCTGAAAGAATGGGTAGGAATTGTTAAAACAGCATTGTAGGATAGATTACTGAGCGAAGATTACTTAAAAGTTGTAAGGCAGAGGATGACTCTTAGAAATAATGAGAAGCCCACTTTAGTTGAAGCAGTAAGGGTGATTGAGTGAGACTTATAGTACCCTAGAGCTTTGGAGGTCTTTGGCATTTACTGGACCCTCAGAGCAACTCAGCTAAATGGTTAGGATTCTAGGAGCTAGAGCCAAATTGCCTGGGCTTGAGACCTGGTGCTACTAAATTCTAGCTGTGTGACTTTGAACAACTTATTTAACCTCTCTATCTGAGCTTGCTCATCCATGATATCTGAAACTCTTACATTAGGTTTTTTGAAATTCAGAAGTTTTCAGTTTTTAGAAAGATTATATTGTACAATAATTAGATGTGTTAGAAAAGCTCCGCAACAAGGTTTTAGGCAGTGTCTCATAAACAGAACATTTGTATTTCCACAGCAGATGATATGAGAGTTTATAAGTGAAATAAAAATGATAGATATTCTTATATGCATTCAGTTCAGGTTTTATCCAAATGAATCTGTTACAAACTTATTTTTAAAACTACTGGATTTCACTGCTTTTTCAGTAGATTTTTGGAATTGTACGTAAGGGATTTGGGGGCCTATAATAGTACCATTCTTGTAAGATTGGTACGAGAAGCACACAGCAGTTTATGCGTGGGGCTTGCACTATGCCTGAAGCTCTGTAAGTATTCATTGTTATTCTTTTTGCATTATTGGGTACGAGTGACATGAGACAGAAAATGACATGTCCAACCTCTCTAGCAATTCAGCAGTAGACCAGGATAGGAACTTCCCAGGCCAATGCCTCTTTCTTAGCCATACTAGACTACAGTCCAGTGGTAGAAAGCATTCAATACTGGCTAAGTACTGTGTATCCTTTCAGCCAAATGAGGTATAATGAATTTTGGTAGAATAGTGAGAAGGAGGAGATACTGGGCTTGCTAATGAAATATAGGGGTTAGGGACACGGGGCAGAGATGATCCCAAGAATTCAAGAACAAATGATCTCTTCCATTTGTGTGGGTACATACACCCCACACTGTGAAAACATTACCCCTGCATTGTACTGATGAGCCTCACAAGGACTGTATGTTGTGGTGTGGTTCTTGTAGCTTTTTGATACCTGACCCTAGTTCTTTACACTTCTTTGTATTTAATCATCCTGCCTCCACTGCCGCCCAGCTCTAGCCTCCTGACAAACTCCAGCTTAATCCTCAGGACTAAGTTGAATTTACCTCTTCAGTTAAGCCTTTCTTAAATTAATTAGGAAGAGTCAAACCCTCTTCCTTCAGCCTTCTTTGGTGCGAGTATCTGTCACAGCATTGACAGGTTGCTTTAGCTCCTCATCTGTATATTCTGTCTCCCTGCTCATTCTCATTAGTATTCTGAGCACCTACAATGACACATAGTTGGCATTTAGTACAGATTTAATGAATATAGGAATCCACATTTTACAAGTGGAAAATTTGGAGTGTTTCAATAGACTGCTCAACACTGTGCAGTTTAGTTGGAATTGGGAGTTAAACCAGATCTGCCTGATTCCAAATTCCTTGTTATTTTCTCATCTTCCTTCTGTAGAAGAAAAAGTGTGTATAGGTCTTTATTTACACATGCATGGGGACTAAATACTAGTGAGAGCCCAGGCATAATGATTTTTGTATTGTATTTTTCTGACAAATACAGTATGTTCTGTCAGCCCTTTATAAATACATATAAACAAAAGTTGGCATTTTTTGGATGGTTGTTAAATAGTCTTATTGTTTCTGTAAACCTAATAATGGTGGTTGGCTTAAAACACTAAAACAATATGGAGGGATGGAAAGAAGTTGGTAAAAATCACCCAAGATCCACTACACAGAAACAACCTCCAGTAAGATGCTAATGAGTTTCATTCTAGGTATTTCTCATGCATTCTAGACCATATTTGCAGAGCACTGTTCATTTACATGACTCTTAATGCCATATGTAGCATTTCATAGAATGATCCTTCCTCATTTTTCAAAAATGTGTTTACAAAATTTGTGATGACAATTGAACAGCCCAACCCTATGAAATGGTAATTTATACTGTAATAAAAAATAAATAAATCCATGTATTGTGGGCTTTTAGCTGAAGGCATCTGTGTTAAGCATGTTTTTTACATCAAAGTATTATATAGAATGCTGTATGAGACTGTATAGCACAGATGGTTTTGAAGTACCCCCACATTAGCTATGCTTTTGTACCCACTCTACGAATATGAGGGAAGATGCTGTTTTTGGTCCCTTAGGAATGGTAAACACAATAATGAACATATCAAGAATGCATTTTTTTTTTTTCAGAGGATTCAGAGCTTTTGTACAGCCATTACGTCACTTGCCTGTAGTGGATTTTGAAAAGAATTTCTCATGGACATTGTTTTCTAACTTCTCTGAATTATTGGAATAGCCAAGACAGGTTAGAGAAATTGAAGCATCACATTGTTTACCTAGATCTCCATTCCCAACTGTTCAAACCAAAATTCCATGTGATTCTACAGTAGTCCTGAGAAGAGTTGAAATCAGAGGATGAAAGCAATGATGAATAGCCTATGTGATGGGATGATTTTAGAATGTACAATAACTTGCCAAAAGAAGTGAGAACATGGATTTGACCTGAAAACTGGCTGGAGGAAGGTAAGAGAGGAAAAAAACAAAAACAAAACAAACAACAACAAAAACACATATACTACATGATATAAATCAGTTACCTAATAGATTTTCTTTTATTGTTGGTTAATCTCTTGATCTCTGTGACATGTTAATCAGCATGAAAAAAGGATGTATGTGTGTCTGTATATGTGTGTGTGTTCAGTACAAAGCACATGGTAAAATAAAACAAGCTGATATGAAATAATTGATCTATATTTCTGCTTGGCTTAAGCAGTTTTTTTAAAGATTTTATTTATGTATGTATTTATTTATTTTAGAGAAAGAGAAGGCACATGCACAAGCCAGGGGAGTGGCCAGGGGGTAGGGAGAGGGACAAGCAGACTCCCGTGCTAAGCATGGAGCATGGGGGCCCTATCTCAGGACCCTGAGATCATGACTTGAGCGGAAACTTAAGAGTCCTGAGCTAAACTGACTGAGCCACCCAGGCGCCCCTTAAGCGGATTTGAATGTGATTGTTTCAGAGCCAAATATGCATTCTTTGAGTACAATTTTACTAGTAGCAATTCATTTATCTATTATGTAGGCTGTCTTGTCAAACCAAATTAAAGGTTATATTTTGTCTTCTCCATAAGCAATCTAGAGCCAAGAATGAAAACCACATAATATATTTTTAGGATTAAACCATTTATTACTGATAGATAATGGCAGAGCAGAAACAGTAGGCACCAGTTAGTCTGCATTAGCTCATGAGCCCTGGATAACTTTTTTGTGAACTCTAAAGATTCATGAAATTCTATTACTTGCATTAACTTTCTGATAAGTTTCTGATGTGGTCAGTTGCCCTCTATCCCTGGTCACTGCAAGTCCTTCTGCACACTGCAAAGGGGCTTCTATTCTCAGAGGATCTTTGCTAAGAATTTCCCCTTTAGGGTGTTTTTTAGAAAGAATGAGCACCTTAGCCAAATAAACTAAGCCTCCTCTCAGGCCAACCACTTAAACCACTGTGGGGGAGGGATCCCTTCATGTAGAAAGGAAAGTTGTGTGGTAAGAAGAATAGAAAAACCTGTTTTTTACTCAGAATCCTGCCTGATTAAGAAGCTAAGTATATGACAAAATCAAGAATCATATACACAGCTAATATTTACTGAGGACATTCTATGTTGTCAAACACCAACCCAAAGCACAGTGTACAGAATAAAAACTAAAATAGTCTCATAATTCTATGCATTTATGAAATAATGCATTTAGATCTGGGGTACCATATCTTAAAAGGAATATTTAAGAAATTGATGACCATAGTGATAAGGAATTTGGACAGATGGGATTCCAGAGTTAAGTAAGTTGAGGACACTGCTCTTGGAAGAAAAGATTTAGTGGGAGCAAGGTAAATCTTGTTAAATAAAAATATTCGAAGGTTTTTACCTATGAGGAAGTTGTAGGGGAAAGGGATGCAGGACAAATGTAATTAAAAATAACAAATTTAAATGTCTTTTGTTTTAAGATTTGTTTATTTTGAAAGAGAGAGCACATGCGGTGGTGAGTGGGGTGAGCAGAGGGAGAAAATCTCAGATAGAGTCCCTGCTGAGTGCAGAGCCTGATGGATATAAAGCTCCATCTCATGACCCTGAAATCATGACCTGAGCCAAAATCATGAGTCAGACACTGAACTGAGCCATCCAGATGCCCCAAATATGTCATTTAAAAAAAAAAAAAATAGACTACCAAAAGTAAAGCTCAGTAAGACTTGGGTTAATTAGAATAAAGAGAGGATTCAGTGAGAAATCATCCTAGGGGAGGTCATAGTTTCAAAACAAGGTTGAGAAACACTGTTTTAGAGCTCCAAAAATGGAATCAGTTGTCTAGTAAGATAATCAGTCTCAAGAAAGTGAGTTAGCGGGGGCCGGGGTGGCTCACTTGGTTAAGAAAGTGAAGTAGCCAAACCATACTTTTTAAAATAAGTCTGAATTTTCTCTAATCTTAAGAAGATCTTTGTTTCAGAGGTCATTTCTAAAGTCCTATTGCATATATCCATGAAGCACATTGAAAGCTATTCTCATATAACCTCATAAGACACAGTTGGCACATGGGCCAAAGTCAGTAGCAAGCAATGTATTCACAGATGAATTGATTGCGATGAGACATTGGAATTTCTTTCATATGTGTTTTTAAGTTTTATAAAAGTCTATAGGGTAGAAAATTTAAATCATTTTTATTTTAATAAGAACCAAATATCCCAAATTATTGAAACTATAAGATGTAAAGGTAACTTATATCAACAGGATGGTTGAAAAATGGTGTCCATGTATCAGTATGTAAATTGATTGTGATACATCTTTATCAGATGGTTTTTCATGAAGCTTGCTACATTAAAAATATTCCATTGTCATAATGATATACCATAGTAAAATAGAGAGAGTAATGATATCGCTTGGTGGCTTTTATACCTTTTAAAAGAGAAGAAATTGTTATTTTTAACAACACAATTTGAAAAGTGCTCATTAAGGTTAGTCTTTCTAAAAATTCCTAATGAAAGAAAACAGGAGAGTAGCTACATGAGTTGCAGAACTTATTTGAGTTTTGTTGATTAGTATGTTTACATTTTTCTAATTGAGATGTTAGTTTGTCAAAGAGAGGAATTACAGGTAGCAGATGGAGAGGGAGAGAAATTGGCTGAGAAAATGAAGTGGTGATGGATATGGGCCCAAGAACTCTAATAACAAGGAGAATGGTTCTTCCTCTAGTTAGGTGGTTGTCAGTGGGTTACCTTTGCCCTGCAGAGTACATTTGGCAACTCTTGTGACAGTTTTGGTTATCACAACAGGGTTGGTTGGTGCTGTGACATCTGGTGAGTAGAAAGGCCAGGGATGCTGCTACACATCCTACAATGCACAGGACGCCCCCCACAACAGAGGATTATCCAGTCCAAAATGTGTGTAGTGCCATGGTTGAGAAATCCTGATCTAGTTGTCAGTGTAACATTGTATTGGGGTACTGTACAAAGAAATATGTAGGTATAAGAGATTTAAACTAAAGAAGCTTGAGCCCTATAGCCTTAATCTTATTAAAGTAGAAAGCCACATGGCCTACAGTTCTAACACTTCTTTATTTAAATGAATCAAAAGTCAGAATTGGAGTGCCTGGCTGGCTCAGTCAGCAGAGCATGTAACTCTTGATCTCAGGGATTTAAGCTCAAGCCCCACATTGGGCATAGAGATTACTTAAAAATAAAATCCTTTAAAAAAAATAAGTCAGAATTAGTTTAGCACCATCTTAAGAGCTCAGTTTATTTTCTTCATGGGTGCATATAATAAAAGTATTTTGAAATTCCATTTTAAATTGTGTGCGTATGCCCAATGAGCAAGTCAGCAAAAATGCTTTTGTTAACTTAAAAATAAAACTGTAGCAGTAAACATTTCATTAACTTGTCTGGCAAACAATAATGCACATAGTTTTAAAACAGAGCTGCCAATCTCTCATCCTGTTGGATTCTTAAAAGATTTTGAGGCTGGTATTCTTCCAGGCCATTATTCTGTTTCTGAGGAATACCTATCTTTTGCTAATCAGATTAAAATAAAAAGAGAGCTGGTATACCAGAATACAGAGATAAACGGTAATTTCATTATTAGTCAATACACGCTTCATAATAATCTTGTTTTTACTTGTTCTATTTCAACAACTTTTTTATTTTATAATAAATGAATAAAAACTTAAGGAATTATTGTGAGATCTTTCATTTTAATCCTAGCCATACTTGTTTTTAGAAGTCTGAAATTTCAGTCCTCTGAGTTTTTCTTATAAAAAAAGCTTTGTTTTATTTTTTTTAAGATTTTATTTATTTACTTGAGAGAGAGGGAGAGAGCATAAGCAGGGGGAGAAGCAGAAGGAAAAAGAGAAGCAGGCTACCCACCGAGCAGGAATCCGATGCGGGGCTCCAATCCCAGATCCCTGGGATCATGACCTCAGTGATGCTTAACAGATTGAGCCTCCCAGGGACTGGATCAAGTCCAACATCAGGAGCCTGCTTCTCCCTCTCCTCCCTGCTTGGGCTCTGTCTCGCTATCTCTGTCACTATCTCTCTCTCTCTCTCTCAGATAAATAAACAAACGAATAAATAAACAAAATCCATTTCCAGGGGCACCAGGGTGGCTCAGTCGATTAATCGTCCAACTTTTGATTTCTGTTCAGGTCATAATCTTGGGTTTGCAGGATCAAGCCCTGTGACCAGCTCCATGTTCAGGATAGAGTTTGCTTGTCCTTCTCCGTCTGCTCCTCCCCCCACCTGCGTACACTGTCTCTCTCTCTCTCATAGCTAAATAAATAAATAAAATCTTTAAAGAAATAAAAGCCATATCTAAAGTCGTATTGCACATATTTTTAGTACAGTTCTGACTTGCAGCTACGTGATACAAACAAACAAAACTTCTTTCTATTTGCTTCCTCTAAACATGAAAAAGTGGAATTGTGTAGACTGCCTCTATAGTTTTTACAGAAACATCTGTTATAATAACACATTAACTCCCACCATTGACCGGTTAGTTGTTCTTGGGACCAGTTCTTCCATTTTGTGATTTGTGCCTTGGTCCTAATTCTGTCCGGGGCCTTCATTCTCCTGGCTTCTATCTTGATTTCTATTAAAATTTGTTTCAGAGTATCAAGTAATTGGGAACTCTCTGTGTTTCTAAATATCTATATGGAATTGTTAGAAGTGTGGTGTAGCTGTGTTTATACAGAGCAGGTACATTTTCTCATGGATTACAAAGGAAAAATTAGGATTTTTTTTTCCTCAACAAATCAGTCTAAAATCAGAGAAAACTAGCTTAATGTTTAGCTAGTGATTCACACTACATAGAACACTTTCATAAATGTTTTCTTATTTGGATCTTACAATAACTGTATGAAGGGAGTATTATTATTATCTTGGATATAAATGAACTATAAATTTAAGTGAGATTTATGACTCCAAAACTCACAAAGTCCAAAGTGAGTCTCTGGAAATTAAGAGCCAGGTGTTGTGACTTCTGCCTTATGTGCTCCATTTCCTAGTTCTGCTCTGGGTTCTCAGGGACTCCAGCCCACATGACTGGGATTCTAGGTAACAAACTAGGGGTGGGAAGGGCACCCAAAGGAGGAAACAGGAAGATCCCCCAGATAGAAGACCATCTCTTCCTGTCTAATAACTCATTTACTGTACCTCTCCCCCATTTTTCTGGAGCCCCAGTACCACAACACCTGTTTTGGCCAGTTTTACCAGTTGACTCCAGCTCTTGACTCCGTTCCTTGTGACCCTGTTCTCCTAATCCTCTTGTTCCTGCATTTCACTGCTCATGCAAGTTGCCCTGTCTTTATAAAAAAAAATCCTTAAATGATAGAAATGAGTTTCTTAACAACTCAAAGCAGTTTTTAAGAAATATTCATCAATTTAGTCTCCTTCTTTTCCTGCAGAAGAACATTTAAGGTACAAAGAGTAAGGTAAACCATGTTTTAATATGGTGGTATGTTATTGATGTGTTAATATTAAAAGTTAGGTATTAATGTGATAGAAAGGGAAGTAGAAATAACAAGCTTTTACTTATTCAGACTAGTTTTACCGAAACTCATTCCTATACATAGTCAGTCTTTTGATTCCAGGTGAATAAAGAAACTGGAGTAGTTCTCAAGTACTTGGCACCTACTTACTAGCGAAAGAGTCAATCATATCCAATGAGAGCAGTAATGCCAGTGGTTTATTTCTGGGTGTAATAGTAAGGCTGAATCTTAAAATCTCATAAAACGATTATTTTTGCAATTCTGTATTTGTATTTATATATTTGGATGTGAGAGGGAAAGAAATATATTGAAGTAATATTTTTCCAAGCAGCTATTACATACCAGATACTGCTTTAAGCACTTAGATGCACAGTGATGAACAAAATGCATTAATGGCATTTCCACTGTAAAGTGAGTAAGTTGGTCAAGAGAGAAGAGAAGGGCAAAAACAGATATAGACATTGTATTTCCATATCAGAATTTGAACTAGCAACCACAGCTGAACCATGGTATATTAGAGAACTTAACATTGATTCATTTACCCACCCAGTTACCATCCCACCAAACTTAATATGAGAGCTTATAGGCACTTGCTAAGATCCAAAGAGATAACAAAGTAAACACGGGAAGGAATAAGCTAAATGGGTGAAGGAAAGTAGGAGATATAGCCTCCAGTTATGGAATGAATAAGTCTGGGAATAAAAGACAGAGAATAGGGAATATAGTCAGTAATGTTATAATAGCCTCATAACAGATGATAGCTACACTTGTAAGCGTAATATAACATATAGAAAAATTGAACCACTCTGTTGTATACCTGAAACTGATACAACATTGTGTATCAACCATACTCAAATAAAAAAAAATCTTTTTAAGTGAGCAGGGAGTGTTCAACCCTCTAATCCCAATCACACGTCCTCTCAAATTCAAATCAACATATACAAATTCAAATCAACATTGAAAACCTGTTATGTGTACCAACAGATTTTTTGTCCTGGCTGCAATTAGAATTATTGGTGAGGCTTTTAAAAATACGATTGCTTATGTTCCCCTTAAAACCAATTAAATCAGATTTTTGGGAGTGATGTCCTGGCATCAGTATTTTTTCAGCGCTTCCTGGTGTAATTCTGATATACAGCCAGAGTTGAAAATCCGTTTCCCGTCAGATGCCCAAAGGGAGAAAAAAACAAAAAAGTGAGGAAAAAAAAAAATACAAACATGTATCCATGTTTCTAAAAGATACTATCTTTCTGTCATTCCATGAAGAAAGGGAATAGGAACAAGCACATGTCCCTTCATATTTTTATCCAAAAAGTTAGTTACATGTTGACTCCTTCTATAAGTAGAGGGGAGTTGGAAAAAGTATAAAGCATGTGCCTTCCCTCCAGGAGTTTAAACAGTGGCTAAAAATAAAAGGCAGAGAAACAAGGAAATAAAAGAGTACTCAAGAAATATCTCCAAACAGCAAGAGACACAAGTACTTTGGTCTATGAGTTCCCATAATGGCAAAGGAAAATTAAAAGAGCTTTTCTGATGCAAAACCAAGAAATCATTCACCCCATGTTAACACTCAATAAAGCAGTTAATATACTCCCTAGTTTTGCAGCAGAATATTCTCATTCTTGTACAAATAAGCAGACCATTTCTTATTTAAGGAGAGGATATTCTCATTAGAAACAAGTATGACCATTTCAAATGGCTAATCCACGTATTTGTAAATTGTGATACGTACTTGCAAGGGTGTATATCTCTCCAAAGGCTTAGAGCAGTGAGTGAATGTCCCCAGTGAGATTTTTAGGAATAAATTTAGGAATATAATAACTTTTCCAAGAAATATTCCCATCGTTAAAAATATATGAAGTGATATTACATGTTCTCTTATTTAATTCTCACAAGTATATTGAGAACATGAAGCCCACATTACTTTGAAGTGACAAATGCAAGTTTTGAGTTTAAGTCTTCCAAGTCCATTGTTCTTTTTCATACCTGAATGTTTCTCAATCTTAGCTACATATCAGAATACCTAGGGAACTTTTTCAAAATTGCCAGGACCCAGCTCCTCAGTAATTCTTACAGTAGCTTGAGGGAAGAGGGGAGAGGGTGAAGGGGGCCTAGGCAGCAAGGAAATAACAGGTGCTCCCCAAAAGAAGAATATTTCAGTAATCCTACTGTTAACTCTTCTAAAGTGAAATACAGATTTGTTAATAGTTAAAAACTTTCTGCACAGCTATGAAATTGGAGAATATTTATGAAAAGATAAAATAAGAATACTATGAGGTAACAGAGTTTTAATAACCCTTGGAATGCCATTATCTGGCAACCTAACTCATAAGGCACCTTCTTATTACACAAACTTTATTAAAATGTAAATTAAATATAATGTGTTCTGAAGAAAATCAGTTTGAAAAAGTGGGCTCGGGCTTTCCACATTGAGTCAAAATCAAGTCAAATAAAATTTTTCACAAGAGTCATTCCAGGCTCTTGATAGATTATAGAATTGAAACCAGGTAATGTTATATATACTCAGAATCATTACTATATTACTCAGAGTATTTTTTCTGTCTCTTGCAGAAGTGCATTCTGTCTTTTAAGATTTGAGAATAACATTTTGGATCGTTCCAAGAGTATTTAATATAAGCAGGATCTGTTACTATCTAAAAAATTATACTTAGCTCCATAAAATAATACACTTTTGTAAAAGATAAATCTTGCCTAGATTTAGGATCTGAAAGTATTTTCTTGTGATGTTTTGTAATTAAAGGGTAGCCTACTGAAAACATCTTCACTAAGCTGGATAAGTTTTCATCCATTTTTTATGTGTTTAAATGCATGTGTACCAACATATTTTATGAATGGAAAAGAGGAGATATATCTATCTATCTATATAGATATATCATATTTTATAAAATCTTTGGATATATTTATCCAAAAAATGTGCATTTTTTGGATTAGACATTTACTTAACATAGTTACCATGGGAAGTAGGATTTGTGGGTGGCACCACTTTTCTAAGAGAAAAATGCAGCCTATTCATATTTTTGTAGAGCTTAGTTCTTTTATAGCTTGTATAGACCTTTGATCATCTTCATATTCCTCTTATCTCCTAAATACCTTTTGATCACATAACTTTTTGAAATTTCTTTGGGCTATTGAAAGAGAGATTAAACTCAAAGCTAGTAATTTTCCTAATAATCCCTTCATATCCCATTTCCAAAGAAAGGAGAGTTCCTTCTTCAACCCAAGGTGACTCCACTTCATCTATAATCTATATTCTTAACCATGATTGCTGATTTACTCTAGGACAGACATCTTCAGGTTGACCCTCTCTCCTATATATCTTCAGCCTCCCCTTTTCTCTCTACCATCTCCTTCACTCATATAAAAACATGTTCGCTTTTCCATCTTAACAAGAATGCGCCAAAGAAAAATAATCCAATCAAGAAATGGGCAGAAGACATAAACAGACATTTCTGCAAAGAAGACATCCAGATGGCCAACAGACACATGAAAAAGTGCTCAACATCACTTGGCATTAGGGAAATACAAATCAAACCACAATGAGATACCACTTGACACCAGTCAGAGTGGCTAAAATTAACAAATCAGGAAATGACAGATGTTGGTAAGGATGTGGAGAATGGGGAACCCTCCTTTGCTATTGGTGGGAAAGTGGCTACAAGCTGGTGTAGCCACTCTGGCAAATAGTATGGAGGTTCCTTAGAAAGTTGAAAATAGAGCTACCCTAGACTCAGCAATTGCACTACTGGATATTTACCCCAAAGATAAAACTGTAGTGATCCAGAGGGGCACCTGTCCCCCATTGTTTATAGCAGCCATGTCCACAATAGTCAAACTATGGAAAGAGCCCAAATGTCCATCGACAGATGAATGGATAAAGAAGATGTGGTGAATATATACAATGAGACATTACAACTATTATTCAGCCATCAGAAAATGAAAACTTGCCCTTTACAATGATGTGAATGGAACTAGAGGGTATTATGCTAAGTGAAATAAGTCAATCAGAAAAAGACAATTATCGTATGATCTCACTGATATGTGGAATTTAAGAAATAAGGCAGAGAGTCATAGGGGAAGAGAAGGAAAAATGAAACAACATGAAACTAGAGAGGGAGACAAACCATAGGAGGCTTTTAATCTCAGGAAACAAACTGAGGGTAGCTGGATGGGAGGGGGGTGTGGAGGATGGGGAGGTTGGGTGATATATAGGGAGGGTATGTGTCGTGGTGAGTGCCATGTGTTCTGTAAGACTATGAAATCACAGACCTGTACCCCTAAAACAAATAATACATTATATGCTAATCTAAAAAAATAAGAATGGGGAAAAGGAGAAAGCTCCCTTAAATTTCTTCCACCTCCTCATACCCAGTTTGTCCTCTAGCCCCTTCTCTGTATCTGTCCTTCCCTTCCTCCAGTAGGATCTCCTCCCTGTCTATATCTCATTTATTCTTCAGCTCAAGCTTGGGGTCCCACCACAGAGGTCATGACCAACATCCTCATAGATATACCCTTCATTTATACTCTCCCTTCATTTATCTTCTCCTTTCAACATTTAACGCTATAGATCACTCTGTCCATCTTGAATTTTTTCTTTCCTTACCTTCTGTAACTCCTTTTGCTCTCTAATTCTGTGACTACTTTTGCTAAAACTCCTCCTGACTTATCTTCTCTCCATCTCTTAAATATCCGTACTTCCCAGAGTTTTATTCCCAGCTCTCTTGCTCTTCGTTTTAACAGATAATTTTGTTTATTCTTGGCCTTAGCCACTGGTATGTTGGAGTCAGCTCCTAAGGACAAGTAATGCACATCTCTTCTCAATTCTTTGTTCATTGACCGTCAGGTTGGTAGCTTGAAATTGACCAAGGTAGGAGTAATTATGCCACAGATATCAGTAAATGCTGCAAATCCATGAGGTTTAGGGTTTTGTTTTTGTTTTTGCTTTTTTTGTTTTGTTTTGTTTTCTAACAGTTAGCCTAATAGTACACCACTGGCTTTAGTAATGATGTAAATGCTGCCATTTCTCAAACCTGTGTCTCACACTTTCTGAGCACCAGCCAATATTTCCCACTGATTTCTGACCAGTTCCTCTTGAATGCCCAAATGAAACTCATTTTCTTCTCCCAAACCACCCCTCTTCTGCCCTAGTCCACGCTTTGGCTAATGACCCCACCATTCTCCTGTCATCCTTGTAGGAAGCCCAAACTTCTCTCTCCCTCTGGACCACTGTATCTAATTAATTAGGATAAATAGATAGGTAGGTAGATAGACAGAGAGACAGATAGATACGTCTCCACTTTGTTTCACAGAAGATTTAGGTTATCTCAACAATATGTATGATAGGACAGGACAAAGTAATTTCTCTCACAGCAATAGTAAAGGAGGGCATCTGACCAAAAGAGAAATAGATAAACTCAGAAGTGAGATGAGTATAGAAAACACATGCCATGAAGTCCAGCCCCCTACATCCTGTCAGTTAAGTCAACATCCTGAATTGCTCTGGATCCGTCTTTGCCAACAGTGCAGTATCGCAGCCTCCCTATCGACCTTCCCTGCCCCCAGACTTGCTGCTTTCCCACCCTCCCATGCACTTCCCATAATGCTTCCAGAGAGGTTATTCTTGGGCCCAAATCTGATTCTATCACATTGTCTTTCCCTTTAGCTTAGAAACTCAAGAGTAGTTCTCCACTGCCATGGAACAAAATCCAAACACACCCAGAGGAAACCTCTACCAGATTTTTGGTTCATCCTTTGGTTTATCCCAGATATCACTCCTCTTCGAAGCCTTCCCTGACTCCCACAGGCCTTCTTCCACTCTATATCTACATCTCTCATAAGTATCTGTTATTTGTTATTTAATTCCGTTTACAGGTGTGGAATGCTTACTTTATGCCATGAATTGTATTTGGTATTGAAGATAAAGACTTAGATAGTCCTTGTGTTTTAGGGAGCTTTAGTTGAAAAACATATTTAAGCAAATCATAGAAAGTGAAATGAGCTCTACACAGTAGAAGAGATACCTCTGCAAGGTACAGAAATAATAGGAAGGATGGGAACACTGTCTCATAGCACATGTCACATTCTAACATGATTCTTACTTGTATTTCTCTCCCATTGGAATGGGAGGCATATATATCCCATGTACCACAATGGGAGGTACAGAGTATGTGTACATTGGTTGGTGTATATGATGGATGGATGGAGGGATGAATGGATGGGTAGGTGGATGAATGGATGGATGGATGAAAAGAAATTTCAACAACTGCCTAAAATTATTTAGAAGATTATCAACAATTCTAATGACCCTTGCTTTCCTTATCATCTGTTACCAATTTTATTTAGAATTGGGTGGATGGAGGCATATAAATATGAGAACTTGTATACCCTTACAATACCATATAAGCAAAATCTACCATGGGAACTTCCGTGGTTCAGCCAGATTTGAATCTGTTAGCTGGTCAGGGAGGAGCTCAGGGCCGAGCCTTTTCAGTGAGCCCTTTGCTAAATACATCAAAGAAGTCTGACACTTGATGGTTCATTTGCTTTACAATTTGCCGGAGGCTCAGGCAAAAGGTCCCAATTAAAGGATCTGTGTGTTTCTGTGGTGTCTTGCTCAGCAGTAAGGGGAGAAACCCCGGGGCTTCATCACCTCACCAAACAATGCATTCAGTTAATCCTGCTAGATTAAAACCAAAAAGCCCCACACATTCTGAAACTTTATAGTTTGGGTTCACGATAGTTGCATCCCTCTAATCTCCGAAGGACTCTGTTTATGCTGGTATAGAAGTGTCTAGACTCTAGAACAGTAGTTCTCAGTCCTGGCTTTTAAAAAAGGAAGGTAGGCAGGTAGGAAGGAAGAAAAGAAAAAAAGAAAAGGAAAAGCAATCAATACCAGACTCCACCTTCAAAGAGTTACTGGCCCCTAGCTGGGCCCACGCATCAGTATTTTTTGAAGTGCCCAATTACTTTTTTTTTAAAGATTTTATTTATTTATTTGACAGAGATCACAAGTAGGCAGAGAAGCAGGCGGGGGTGGGGGGAAAGCAGGCTCCCCGCTGAGCAGAGAGCCCGATGTGGGGCTCTCAGGACCTTGAGATCATGACCTGAGCCGAAGGCAGAGGCTTTAACCCACTGACCCACCCAGGCACCCACCCCCAATTAATTTTAATGTGTAACCAGGATATGAAAACACTAAGCGTCAAGACCAGATAACTTTACACTTAGCCTAGAATTTAATTCACAAGACTGCCTCCTTCTTATCCTTGAGGTCTGTACCTAAATGTAACTTTTTCAGTTGGGCTTTACTCATTACCCTGCCCCTCAGAGAATTTACCACAATATGAAAATAACTTGTGTATTTATGTTTTTCTAGTTTATTATCTGTCCCTCCTACTAGGTTAGGAACTTCATAAGATATTTATTGGCATCTCCTGGTGAGTGAATGTGAGCTGTAAATCTAAGAATATGTGTGACTGCTGCTAGGCTGAGTCAACAGAGGGGAAAAGAGAATTGGAAGAAAATAAAAGCAGATGAAAGTTTGAAAGCAAGGAATGCTATATTTAGAAGGGAGTTACAGAAAGCCTCAGTAGATGATTCAAGTCAAGACATAGTTCTAAATTGCAGTACCACAGATTGCCTACCTATAACACTTCTTTATGACAGAAAAACAAAACACCTCTTTATTCACAAAGTAATATATGCTTGTAAAAAATTCAAAGAACATGGCTGAAAGTGAAACTTCTAACACCCCCTGCCCCATACTCCAGGAATAACCATTGGTTATAATTTAGTGTTTATCATTTAAAGTATTTTATAATGTGTACACAAATAATAGACAGGCTGGTTAAAAGAGAATTGAACCTTTCAGAAATATATTTCTCAGTAACTAGTCAACTAGTAACTAGTCAAAACCTGTAGTCAAAGCCTAGAGTTGCCCTATGGCAAGACACCTGTAAGAGTAACTTGATAATTTAGTGCAAACTACATTTTTTATAAGATAATCTAGTTACTGAGTATTAGATTTTTTTAAAGTGTTCAGTTTCTTTTGAATCACCGTGTATTTTATATACACTTAAGTACTCACACACACATTTTTTTTTTTTTAAGATTTTATTTATTTATTTGACAGACAGATCACAAGTAGGCAGGCAGGAAGAGAGAGAGAGAGGAGGAAGCAGGCTCCCTGCCGAGCAGAGAGCCTGATGCGGGGCTCGATCCCAGGACCCTGGGATCATGACCTGAGCCGAAGGCAGAGGCCTCAACCCACTGAGCTACTCAGGTGCCCCACTCACACACACATTCTAAAAATGGATTCTTATTGTACCTATTAAGGAAGTTTAGTTGTTTTATTGGCTAGTTCTCCTCCTAGAATTGAGGCTTAGACTTAAATTGTTTTAAGTGGGCATGCAGGTGTCTCAGTTGGTTAGGCGTCTGCTTTTAGCTCAGGCCTTAATCCCAGGGTCCAGAGATCAAGTCCTGCATCAGGCTCCTTGCTTAGCAGGGTGTCTGCTTCTCCCTCTGCCTGCTGCTCGCCCTGCTTGTGCTCTCTTTTTGACAAATAAATAAATAAAATCTTTTAATAAATAAGTTGTTTTTTTTTTTTTAAAGATTTTATTTATTCATTTTGACAGAGAGAAATCACAACTAGACACAGAGGCAGGCAGAGAGAGAGGGGGAAGCAGGCTCCCTGCCGAGCAGAGAGCCCGATGCGGGACTCGATCCCAGGACCCTGAGATCATGACCTGAGCTGAAGGCAGTGGCTTAACCCACTGAGCCACCCAGGCGCCCTAAATAAGTTGTTTTAAGTGGTGATAAATTTGGTAGTACCTTTTTATTTTATCACCTTTCAGCTATTTGGATACATACTAGTTCAACAATCAGCAAATTATGCAGGCCAAATCCAACTCTTCACCTGTTTTCATAAAGTTTTATTGCAGCACAGCTATGCTTATTTTTTTCACATAAAAACTATAGCTACTTCTGTGCTGTAATGATAGAGTTGAGTAGCTGCAACAGAAGCCATATAGTCAGAAAGAAAGAGAGGGAAAGAGAGAGAGAGGAAGGAAAGAAGAAAGGAAAAGAAAGAAAGAGAAAAGAGAAGAAGAAAGGAAGGAAGGATATAGTCCACAAAATATCTACTATATTCTCTAGGAGAAAAGTTGGCTAATTCCTACCCTAATTGATCAATTGGAAGGGGAGGTGAACCATGAGAGACTATGAACTCTGAAAAACAATCTGAGGGGTTTGAAGGGGCGGGGGGGTGGGAGGTTGGGGTACCAGGTGGTGGGTATTATAGAGAGCACAGCTTGCATGGAGCACTGGGTGTGGTGAAAAAATAATGAATACTGTTTTTCTGAAAATAAATAAATTGGAAAAAAAAATTCTCCACAAAGAAAAAAAAAAAAAAAAGATTAAATCACCAGTAAACTATCAGAACAAACCAACTGAGTCCAGGGTATGAGAATATGTTAATGATTCTGGAATTTTACACTTCTAGGTAAAGAAAGAATAGAATGTACTTGTCTGGTTGCTTTTAGTAAGAAAGAAGGAGGTCAACCAAAGCCTTGGTAAATGATAGTGGGGAAGGAGTGGGGAAACATGTTCCATCTAGCTGGGTCCCGTTTTCTTGTCTGGCAGGTCACATCTTCTCCCTTTCTATTGTCTCCCTTCCCAAGGAGAACAGTGCTCATTAAAGATGTAGCCAAGATTTTCAGAATACCTGCAAGTTGAATCCTTTGAATGTAAACCAGTCTGTCTTGTCTTCGCTGCCAAGCTTTATAAATCATTTGGCTGAACAATTAAAGGGCTGGAACCCTTGTTGAATGCTGCCCCAGGTGCTGTGGGGTGAAACTGCCCCCTGCCACTCAGCATGCAAGGTGGGGACCCCACACAGTGATGGTTGTAAGAGAAGCACCACAAGGCATTTGGTTTTCATCCCCACTGGGCTTATCTATTCTCCCCCAGTCCCAAATTTTGCTGGAAACACCCCTCTCTGGACATTCTATTGGGAATCTTCCAGTGACAGGTCTCTGAGTGTTTGTTTGCATTAGTCAGCTTTGAAAAAGTGTGTTGCCATAACAGTGGAAAGCATTATAATGGGTCAGGCTTGCTGGAGGCTGACCACCTCCTCTTTGCTCTGTATTGGTCTCTAATGACTGACTTCCTCCTTCCTATGGAACTGGTGTTATGTGAATTCTGAAGTTGCTATCTCTTGGATAAATCATGTACTGACTGGCCCTGAATTTGGTTTACAGCATCCCTCTTAAGTTACGAATTATTTGGAGATTGGGGTGCTCTTCCTCTACCCCTTCTTTCTTTTTTTGCATCCCTTGCAACTCCTTGTTTTTTGAACCATTGCTGCTACTGAAAATAAGTGTTAATATATTATATCCCCATGAGCATTTGCTTTTAAGCTTGTATGATAGAATGTCCCTATAATCTCAGGTATGAACATTATGAACATTCACATTTTCTAGAAGTACCAGTTCCTACCTGCCACTTTTTCCCTGCTTTCACAACATTCATACAGAGCTTCACACCCTCCTCATCATTCAGAGTTGGGACAGCGGTAGCCAAAAACTTGAATGATCTGTATAACTGAGAACAAATAAGATTTTGTGTCTGCCTTGTACAACTAGATGTTTATCTGTCCACTGTATCTGTGTAATTGGCCTGAATTTTTAATGATGAAATTGCAGAACTGAGAGGGACCTTGAAGATCATCTAATTGGGTAGATGTAGAAGGGGCCTGAAGAGCTAGCGTAACTCGTCCAAAATGATAAAGCCTAGTCCTTTAAACCTTTAGATAGTAGTTACATATCCCACCCATAAGACTTCCCCTCTAAAGGACAATTTAAACAAAGAGAAATTCCAGAAACTTCAGTTTGGGTTCATACTGCTTTCTCTGATGAGTATGTGTGTGTTCTGAGGCTCTCTGCTGTCTGTAAATCAGACATTCTTGCTGGGTTGCATCAGATTCTAGGCGATGTGATTGATGAAGAAAGGGCAGAGGAGAGATGACGTAATGGCTAGTGCAGCATTTACCTGCAAATTATCTCTAGCTATGTACCGCTCAGTGTCTGTGTGACTCATGTACTGAGGCACTGCCATCTCTGTTATTCAGCACTAGCCTCACACTT
Source organism: Neogale vison (assembly GCF_020171115.1). Classification (NCBI taxonomy): domain Eukaryota; kingdom Metazoa; phylum Chordata; class Mammalia; order Carnivora; family Mustelidae; genus Neogale; species Neogale vison. Next base: position 48,156,799 of record NC_058096.1, read on the forward strand.
ACCTCACCCTATGTTTCTCTCCTTTTCTTGCCAAATCTGATTAGAAGCACTTTTGTTTTAAGCCAATGTTTATGAAGCCATAAGTGGACTTTGTACCGATGACCGTGTGGAGAAAGTAAAAGAATATTAGAACAAGAAAATTATATACTGGCTTAATCAAATCAACTTGGTGTCTCTCTTAACTTACTTCATAGCACCTATTATGTGCCTTCTACTGTCAGTGCTGGTAGTTTTCTTCCTTATATTTCTAATTTGTCTCTCAGCTTCAGTTTACTGGCTGACAGCAAACAAACCTACAGCAAGTGCCTACCAGTATCAGTGACTATGGCACAGGCTTTCATATGCTGTTTTTCTTGTAAACCTCAAAGCAGTTAGTACATGTACCCATTAGAGAGGTAAAAACACTGGTCCAGTTAACTTAATTAATATGTGTCAGAATTGGGACTGGAATCCTGATCTCTTGACACCATATATAGTACTTTTTCCACTATATCACAAGTTTCTTTGATTTTATGTACTCAGGGAATTTTTGGAAGAAAAATGTTCTTTTCTCTCAAGGGATCATCATACTTGATATTATGTCTGCCTCAATCCTTTGTTTATCCTTACGGCACTAGAAGTCAAGAATATAGGCATCTGTATATTGATTGAACAACAGCACTCAAGTTGTCTGGTAGAGTTGTATCATATAAACACTAAATTTGCCTGAATTCAACTATACCTGCTCATCAAATGAATATAAAAAGAGAAGGAATCATAATTTGCATTGTGCAGACAAGTCTATTCTGGTTGTATTCAATGAATCCATAACTAGGAGTGAACCTGAGTTAGGGGATTTGTGTTGATTTTCCTCAGCCTATGTCTGTTCCACGTTCCCTCTCAGAGTAAGCGTCTCTCCTTGGTCAGTGCTGTTTTGTACAACATGTATCCTATTGTACAAAAGCCAGCTTTTGTACTCATAAGCATCCTTGTATTCAACCAAAGACAGTAATCTGTACCAGTGCTGGAGGAAAAGGCCACCTGGGTTATACCTACTAAGGTATGTTGTCTTCTAGCATGGGACCTTCCTAGGAGATTTTCAAGGTAATTTTGAACAAAACTTGATTTTTTTTTTCCTTACATATTCTTTGAAAGCCTAAATCCCAAGTAAAGTCCAGCTCCTGTAGATTAACATTGGCTTGCATGAAATCAGGCAGGGAAATTTTGTTTAAATTGAACTGAAGCTGCCTTGGGCTCAGCAACATTGTATATATTGTGGCTAAACAAATCTTTCATTTTCTGTTGTGCTGAGTTGGAAGGACTGATACCAAGCAGATCAAATACTCACTGTGCCCATAAGAGAACTGTGTTGTTACTAAAACCAAGGGAGGAGAACCAACAGGAGGAAGGGTGTGATGAGATCACCCAAAAGAGTACTAGGGAGAGACAGAGGATTAAGAAAGCCCCATTGAATATAGTCACAGGTGATTTTTGAGAGGGTAGTGTGATCAGTCATAAAGTCAGAAGCAAGACACATTTAACATCCTCTAATACCAGATCAGAGTAGTCAGCAGGATATCATAAATCCCAGAAAGTTGCAGCAAAAAGAGAGGCTGGGACTTGAGATCTGAGGACAAGAGGTTTGTGACAATAGTATACAAAAAATAGGATATGGAGGTTAAAAAGAAGAGGAACATGTCGTCAAGAAGAATTCTGGCTTCTGAGCTTGTCTGAGATTCTCCCAGTGGTGCTGGTGGGAAAGATCCAGCCTCTGAGGAAGTAGAGGCAAGAATTACTGATGTCTTGTGGCAAACAGCTTCTCATATCCTCCTACCCATTCCGTATTGGATTTTGTGCAGTTGTTATTTTCTAAGTAGTTAGGTTCTAATTTTCTTGCAGTTTGGGAAATCAAGGCTGGTTCTGCAAGGCTGTCATGGGATTGCAGAAGAGAGTCCCAGAAGTCAGCATTTGTAAATGGAAAACCCATAAAAGTTCAGCTCTCATGAACAGAAAAATCAACTCATTCATAATACCAAACCATCATCATATTCAGGGAAGTGGAGTTAAAACCAAGGCACCTCCTTTTCTTTCCTGTATTTGTATAGCTAATAACACCTTGCATTGTTAAAAGTGAAATCCTGCTGGTGATAATTTGCTTTCTCAGATAGCTCACTTTGTATTTTTTACTTACTATCAGTGTGAACTCCAGAAGATTGCTTGACTACCGTTACTAAGAAATAGGCTGTCTTGAAGAAATTGAACCTGGGAGGCTAGAGTGCTCAGATTAGGACAGAATCTCACAGTGGGGCCTCTCTATCCCCACTGTATGTGTATAAGAAATCCCTTGGATGCTTATTAAAAATGTAAGTGCCAAGGCCCCACCTTAGACCAAATAAATATAAATCCATGATCAAATGTGGCTAAAGAATATGCATATTAATAAACAACCCTGAGAATTCTTGTGAAACCTAAAATTTAAGAGCCACTGGATTAGGAAATGTGTGTATGGTGGAATAAAGCAAATCCTAGAAAAATAACCATTTACTAAATCAAATTCCCATCATTCTAAATTTAAATCTTATCAATATAACTATGGCCAGGCATATTTGTTTTAATGAAAATCCATAAACTTCTTTGAAGCTCTTAGGAGAAAAATATAAAAACAAGATACATGTAAAATGTTAACAGTAGTAATAAACACCCTTGAACGTGAGAAAAAGGATACTGTTATGAATTCAGAAAGGCTTTGTGTTTTGTGAAATTTCTATCTTTTCCCAAGAAGGGGAAGAGGGAAAAGGAGGGAAAAACACAGAGAGAAGCTTTCCTTGGCTTTGAAGATCCTAATCCTTTGTTCTACTTGCCTCCAAAATACAGCTTCTTCCTACTCACAGTCCCTTTGCCACAGGCCAGCTGCATCTCATTGATTGCCATGTCCACTATTGCTCGCTCTTTCTTTCTTTCTTTCTTTCTTTTTTTTTAAAGATTTTATTTATTTATTTGACAGGCAAAGATTACAAGTAGGCAGAGAGGCAGGCAGAGAGAGGAGGAAGCAGGCTCCCCACCGAGCAGAGAGCCCAATGCAGGGCTCAATCCCAGGACCCTGGGATCATGACCTGAGCCAAAGGCAGAGGCTTTAACCCACTGAGCCACCCAGGCACCCCCACTATTGCTTTTTTAATCCTTATATACCAGAATGAGAATGAATAGTAGAAATGAGAAAAGCAAATTGATAAGACCAACACCTTAGATCAGAAAGCCCTTAGCCATAGCTGTCTGGGTGAAATCATTTGCCCTAGTTATCAACTGCACGGAATGTAGGTGTATTTGGGAAATTGAGGGGTAAGGGCAGTAAGAGAGACTGGCTCCTGTTCCACTGCCCCTGTTGAACTTCAGAAACTAAACTGAACTAATCTCTCCTCCAGCCCTCATCTGTTCTTTGGCTCTTATTTAAATTTTGTCTTTGTTGTCTTTGAGTTGTTTTCATTGTATAAGTCATTTCTTAAATAATCCCTAAATTTCTTTGTTATTGGCACTGTTATGTACTTAACTAATACACTGCTTTCCTCCTTCCCCATTATCATCATTACTGCCCATAGAGGGATAAATTTGAGTCCCACCTTTCACCTCTTTTCATAAGGTGATCATCTGTAATTTTATGCCCTAAAGGCTCCTTTAAAAAAATTTTTTTCTCTATATAGTCATGAATTCTATCATTCAAATCCCAGACTTCTAGCTTTACCCTTTCTGTATTATTAAACTCAGCTTTGGAATGATGAGAATCCAGCTTGTTTATCATACATCTTCTCTTCCCAAGAAAATCCAGCTTGGGATGCACTCAGCCCTCGGCATAGTGACTCCTAGAATTTGCTGCTTCAGTTAAGAAATTAAAGCTAAGAACAAATGGTCCTAAGTCTGTATTCAATCAGATAACTAATAATAATTGTACCATCTCAGTCAAAGTAAGCAAGCATTCTTGATAGATAGACCATGATGCATTGTCTTGAGCTTTTGGATTACTAAACCCCTGCAAACTCTTAAAATTGAGCTATCTCTAATATGTATTATGAGGGATTTTTTTTTAAAAAAACAGATTTGGGGGGGTACGTGGGTATCTCAGTCCATTAGGCATCTGACTCCTTGATTTCAGCTCAGGTCATGATCTCAGGAGGAGATCATGTGAGATCAAGCCCTGCATAGGGCTCTATTCTGGGGGTAGAGCCTGTAATTATATCTGTCCCTTTCTCTCTGCCTCCCCTCTCCCACCTCAGCAAAGAAAACTGGTTTTTGAAATATTTTTTCTTTGGTCTTGTTTTACATATTCTTTATTCAAAATCTGAGCATAGTCACCTTCATAGTATTTATTTACTGGCTCTCTCAGTGCCTTAGCTGGTGTTTTTTATATGAGATTTACACCATCTTGTGGCCTCTAATTTTCCCTGACTTGGTATGTTTCTTGTGTCCTTGGTATTCATTAGCCTATTGTCAGATGTTTGAAAAGGTAAGAAGAGGGAAAAATCACCTGTCATTTTCTGCTGCAAAGGCCTTTATTACTTTCCTCTTTTTTCTCCATGACCAATTGAGTCAATGATTTGAGTCTCTCAGATTTTGCCTTTTTTTTTTTTAAAGATTTTATTTATTTATTTGACAGAGAGAGATTACAAGTAGACAGAGAGGCAGGCAGAGAGAGAGAGAGGGAAGCAGGCTCCCTGCTGAGCAGAGAGCCCGATGCGGGACTCGATCCCAGGACCCTGAGATCATGACCTGAGCCGAAGGCAGCGGCTTAACCCACTGAGCCACCCAGGCGCCCCTCAGATTTTGCCTTTTTATCTTTTATTTTCTGAGATCAGAATATCATATTTCTTAAAATTTTCATTTGTCTAGAAAACCATGTAGAACACAGCCTTAGTGGCGTGTCCCCAAAAATGATCTTTTACTGTGTTCACTGATCTATTTTGTATGAAATATCAAATTCTGGAGATCCATGCTTATACATCCCGCACCTCAAAAAGATAGTACAGGAGCGCCTGGGTGGCTTAATGGGTTAAAGAAACTGCCTTGGGCTCAGGTCATGATCCCAGGGTCCTGGGATCGAACCCCATATCGGGCTCTCTGCTTAGCAGGGAGCATGCTTCTCCTCTCTCTCTCTTTGCCTGCCTTTCTGCCTACTTGTGATCTCTGTCAAATAAATAAATAAAAATTAAAAAAAAAAAAAAAGATAGTACAGTGAGAGAAACCAGATTACAAAGGATGCAGTAGTCCAGTTAGGAGAAATTAGTAAGAAATCCATTATATAATGAAGAAGGGAATTAGTTAATGACAAAATTTACTTTCAGTTGGGTGTCTAAAGCATAGAAAAGGCTAGAATTGGCCCAGAATGTATACAGGTATTGCTATTTTTGCAACTGAAGGCCAATCTTCAAAGTGCTTTAAATCTGACAAGTACTTCATGGAGGGAAGCTAAAGTGTTGTATAGGCAAAATGGGCCTATTGCTTTGACAGTCATTGTTATGAATTATAATATAGGACTGACAGGAATCATTGTAAAAGATATATTATCTTAAAAAGATAGATATATTATCATCTAGTGATAACAAGGAATTGGCAAGAGGTGGACACTGAGATAAAAGTCTGTTGGTATCTGTTGGTGAGCAGATTCTCATGGCCTCTCACTCATTGGTTATTGTGTAGCATGGGATTGTTAGTTTTCTAGGTAGTGAGGTTCTAATTTTCTTGCAATTTGGGAAACTCAGACCTCCCTGGCGATTAGGGGTTGGATTTGGTTTCCCCAGCAAACCTGGCTATGGGACCTATATAAAGGGTGTTGCCCTTCTCATCTACTAAGTTAACAAAACATTTTCCATTTCCACCTTCTCAATCTTTGTACTAACATAATTACAGTAAGTTGTTGCTACTCTTGAAGATAATCTCTGTTCTTACATCTGGGATAAAGTCTTTCAGTAAAGCTGCTTAAGCAGTGGGGAGGAAAGAACCTTTCCATAAAGTTCAAGTCTTTCCTGATAAAGGTAACTACTCCACCCCTGCTTCCCAATTAGATCTCCTGCCAGCAATAGCATAGACTTGAGCCAGTGCCAAATGTTTTAATACCATAAGGACTCAGTTGATAAAGTCTGTGCATGGCAAAGAAAAAAATAGCCAAAATTCCCAAACTCAAATTTTCCAAGATTTCCATGTGAGATGCAGCCAGGGCACCCTTCATCTAATTGTTACCATGTGTTGCTACAGTCATTGGTACCCTGCAATTCTCTAACACTTCTAGAGATTAGAAATTACAGGAAGTGCTAGCCATTTCAAGATGGAAATTTACTCTAACTGCAGAGACTTTGGTCTTTGTCAAAAAGAAGTACAATAGCAAAGACGGAGTAATTGTGAGACTAATATTGTGATCTTTCCAAATAATTACTGAGTAATTATTAGTCAGTTAGCATTCATTGTTGTACTTCCTTTTTCCATTAATATTTAACATGTGTTTTGCTAGCTTTACTTCCCTTATTGTCATAAATTCTAGATAGGAAAACTTTATTGTCTTGCTTGGGCACAGAAAGGAAATGCCAACACTAAATAGTTGTTGGGTATCTGCCTAGTTGAAGCAAAATGGTTTCATAAATCCCTAAGCTAAAAGAGATTAATTAATGATTAAGGATTACAAAGTACCCAGACCTTTCAGGAACCTGGAATACCTATATAAATACGAGAAGGAGATGTTTTTCTCTCATAGACAGTGATTTTCAGATCTCATTTATGATACTTTTAGCTTCAGCATCCACCAAACTTTCATCATAGTTGCTAATGAATAATAACATTGACTTAAGGAGAAGGAAAAATGAAAGCTGTGTGGCTATTAAATGTTGAATGTCCCTAAATGAGAATTCAGATTGAGCGCAGAGACTGTATTGAGTAAGGCCTGTTTCAACTTGCCCACTCAACACTTTGCCTCCCGTTTAAAGATATTAGTAGATTTTAATGAAACCTGTAATATTACTCAAGAATATGAGACTCATCTTCAGTTCAACTTGTTCTCCTGTTGTCCTAAGGCAAACTAACAGCTAATATAAATTTCCAAATAGTTTGAGGAAGTTAGAGCTCACAGTAGTAGTAATAATATTGATTGCATGAAAAGCAAGAACAAGACTGCTTGCCCATGTTAGCAACCTGAGCAGTCAGAGGCATTAATGGACCATGAAAACTGGAGAGCTGGGGTGACTGTGGGTCAGAGCTAAGGTATATAGACAAGCACAGTGTCAGAGAAATTTTCATCACCTCCACTAACACTGGGCCATTTCTCTTGATAGAGCAAGCTCTTAATTTCCCCCAGTTGTTAATCTGGCACCTTTCATGAATATCAGTGTTCACTTTGGAAAATAAAAAAGCAAAAGGCCAGAAAAATCCAAGTGTTAAGGGGGAAAGAAAGTCAACAGAGGAAATTACAGTAGCATTTGATACAGTGGCACCTTTTTCTTGAGTCCAAAGAGGTGAAGATATTTGAGAGTTTGTGGCTTTGACAGTCTCTTTTTAAGACAGTAGCTAGCCAGGGGTCTTGGGAGAAAAAGTGGTAGGCATACACTGCCACCAATTAGCTATGGCCTTTATACACATATGTGTTCACATTTTCAAAACTGGCCTGCTAAAAATATATATGAGAATCAAGTGATTTGAAAGTAAATCCCACTTCCATTCCCCATTGCTTTCACTCCCTGTTTGCCATTTCCTTTCTAACATTAATTACTGTTTCTGAAGGAATTGGTGTTTCCTGCCCTGGTATAGTTTCTGTTTGTTTTGGATTGTCCATTAGTTGTTAAGATAGTTGCCATGTCTTTTTAGAATCTAGTATATCAAGAATTAAGTATGACACCAGGTTCTTACTTTCTTCTATCTCTCTTATTTTTAGGTAAGTCATCTGATTGGAGTGTCAATTCATTTCATGGAATTTTCCATTTGGTAAAGTATTATTTTTTTTATCAAATGACGTAAACTTTTGTTTTTGTGATTTCTCAGCTATATTCACCCACAACACTGACCTTCATAGTATATTCTGTCTAGGAGGCAAGGAACGAGAGTCACAGAATGAGAGAGAGAGAGAAAGAGAGAAGATGGCCTGGGACACAAGGGAAAGGACATATAACTAAATATTTTGATATGAAAAAAAAAAAAAAAAAAGGCAACAACAACACTATTGAGGGCACCTGGGTGGCTCAGTAGGTTGAGCAACTGCCTGCAGCTCAGGTCATGATCCTGGAGTCCCAGGATTGAGTCCCGTCCCCCCACCCCCAGCATCAGGTCCTCAGCAGGGGGGTCTGCTTCTTACTCTGACCTTCCCCCTCTCATGCTTGCTCTCTCTCATTCTCTCTCTCTCTCTCAAATAAATAAGTAAAATCTTTTAAAAAACACTGTTGAGAGAAACTTACATTTCAAAGCTATTTTCATGAATTTTGCCTTTTTGAATTTCAGGAAATAGAAGAGTTATTACAGTAGTCCCCTCTTACCTGTAGTTTCACCTTCTGTGGTTTCAGTTACCTGGGGTCAGCCACAAGTCCAGAAGCAGATGATCTTCTATCTAACATATTATCAGAAGTCAAGAGCAGCCTAACACTACATCACAATGCCTACATCATTTACCTCACTTTGTCTCATCATGTAGGCATCTTATCATCTCACATCATCACAAGAAGGATGAGTATGGTACAGTACGATATATTATGAGAGAGACCACATCATATAACTTTTATTACAGTATATTGTTATAATTATTCTATTTTATTAATTATTGTTGAACTCTTATTGAATCTAATTTATAAATTAAACTTTATCATAGGTATGTATCCATGGGGGGGCAGTATATATAGGTTCAATACTATCCACAATTTCAGACGTCCACTGGGGCTCTTGAACATCCCCTTTGGATAAGAGGGGACTACTGTATATTTAATTGTATTTAGAAAGGACTGGGCTTACTTACTTACTTGTCAGAGAATCCAACCAAGGTTAGAGTAGTGGCTTTCCAGTTGTATTTGGTGAAAATCTGACATTCCTCAAAAGGTTGCTTTACCTCTTGGGAAAAACCATAATCAGAGGGAGCTTTTCTTTTGAATTACTGTTTTAAGTCCTCACGTATTTGTTCATTTTGAAACACAGTTATCAAATGGAAGCAAAATACACAATTTTAGAAGTACAAAACCAGGATTCTGTGGCACAGAGATAATACCAGGGGTTGTAGTCCATAATAAAAGATTGAAGCCTCCAAGAGTGAGTATGATGAGAGGGACAAAAGAAGACACCATAACATCACATAACTTTTCCCTCATGTTCTGTATCTTTTCACTAATAAGAAGGATGTCTGTGTTTGGTACACTTTCTGCAAAGGTAGATGAGTCATGAATCCTAGCAATTTGTTTTCCCTTGGGGGAATATTTGTCTTTCCATCAAACTGCACACACATTGATCTATTGATAGATTTGTTGATTAGAGACTGAAAACTGTACTGCCAGCATCCTGCCTTTCCCAGTGTTTCTTAACTGGAAGTCTTGTTTTCTTCTAGAGATTAAGTTGACAAAAAGATATAGCTTAAAATACCCCAACCACTTAGATGCCGTATCCCTTTGATTCTGCTACTTTATTATCTCTTCCATCTCCACAGATTTAAATTTTTATTTTATTTTTTTTAAGATTTTATTTATTTATTTGACAAAGAGAGACAGAGCAAGGGAGGGAACACAAGCAGGGAAAGTGGGAGAGGGAGAAGCAGGCTTCCCCTGAAGCGGGGAGCCCAAAACAGTGCTCCATCCCAAGGATGGGCAGATGCTTAATGAGTGAGTCACCCAGTTGCCCCTCTACAGTTTTAAAATTTTAAACTAAATACCTTATATTCATAGTTGCAAATCCTGTTAAGACCATGGAACGTTGCCATTTCTTGTTGCTGACTGAGAAGCTTGACTATTGAATGAAATAGTGATAGGATGACATTGGCATTCTGTTCAAAAACATTAGTGGCTAAAACAAAGATCCTTCTACCCAGAGACAGGCCCCACATGACAGGTCCAAGAGCATATAGTGTGGGTACAATTTCTATTCTGCAAAGCATTCTGCTTCTGGTTAAGTGAATGAGTGGATGGATGACTTTTTAAATGAGAGTTTTAATATTTAAATATTAGAGATATTTTTAAATGAAGAATTTCCCATTTTAGTAATAATTACCTTGTGTTGGGAAATATATTGTAGGGATACTTTCTCATGCTAAGATTCTGATAATTCCCATATTAATAATCATGTAGCTAAATTTTATTTCTTTTAAAAACCTTTGTGAAGGAAATGGTGAGTGGGAAGCAAAGGGGTGACTAGTATCTTTTAACTCAAGTATTCCAAAAATTAAAAATAAATAGAAGTGTTAGGATTTCTAATACTTTCATCTGTCTTTTATATTCTAAAAGGATAAAATATACAAAAATTCTTTTTTCCTTTTATATCTTTACACTAGGAAGGAAACTGGTAGACTTAATATGTTGTCAACTATTCGTAAGTTCTGCTATATATGAATTACATAAAAATAAATTAATTTCAGTGCTATTTTCTTTCTTTCCTCAGAATCTCTCTTGTTTTCTCATTAATATCATTAAAAGACCAAAACCAAACAAAATATTTTTGTATTTCCAAAGAAAAGTCCAGCATTCTAGTATTTTATAACTTTGGAGAAAGTCTAGAGTTTTTTGTTTTTTTGTTTGTTTGTTTGTTTTAAAGATTTATTTATTTATCTTAGAGAGCAAGTGGGGATGGGGAAGGGGCACAAGGAGAGGGAGAGAAAGTCTTAAGCAGACTCCACAGAGCCCCAGGTTGAGATTGGGCTCAATCTCACAACCTGATCCAAAACCAAGAGTTAGACACTTAACTGACTGTGCCACCCAAGGTACCCAAAAATCAGGAGCTTTTTAAAAAATACATGTCACTTAGTAAAGGGTAGGAGCATCTGGAAATAAGAATCCTCCCTAATATTATAAAGACTGGGAGAAGTTCTGATGTTTATGGAAGAATTTAGACTCCCCCACCCCATGCCAAATAAAGTATTTCATACACTCAGTTCAATTTCAGCTCAGCTAAACTGTCATCAGAACAGACACATGTCTTTTCCTCAATTATAAAATGAGTTGATATCAGGACTAAGACACCAGTGATGGATTGGTTTCTGGATCCACGAAGCAAATTCTAACAGTAATCTCATTCAAGGCCAATAAGTTGTATTATATAAAGTAAGCAGAGACTGTTTGAAGTTAAATAAATAAATATTAGAAAATAAATAAGTAATAGAAAACAGAATGACCATACTTTTTGTTTCTTTTCTAAAATAAGTCCCTTCTAAGTAGTTGAATAATATTTTCGAAATATTCTCAATCTCAGGCTCATTGCTTCTAGAATTCTCATGGTCCTTGATACTGAATACTGTGATTATTGAGGTAAAAAGTTGCCATAGCTATAACTGACATTATAGAAAAGAAAGTGACTCTTCAATTCTCTGTGCCTTGGTATCCTCTTCTGTTTGCCTCTACTGGACTGAAAGCCCCATGAATTTAGAGACTGACTGGTTTTACTCATTTTTATATCTGTCACTATTGCCATACTGCCTGGTATATAGTAGGTGATCACTTAACATCTGATTAATTAGAGGAAGTACTGTCAAATGTAAAATCTCAACCATACCTGAGAGTTGTAAGAAATAATGAAATGATGTGTGAATGTCTGTGTGGGTGGATGTGTGTGTGTGTGTCCCCCAAACATAAATGCTCAAAAATAGTGTTTTTTTAATCTGACTCATGCTAACCAAATTTACAAAAAAGACTACCTTTCAGACTAAGATACCCCTGTTAATTTGTAATGGATAATATTTTATATCTGATTTGGGAGCTAGAGTTGTTTATATCCTTAGGCCCTCCCTGTTATTGATCAGAATATATGTATATATATACAGGGATATACATAAGGCAACTAATTCCAACTCAGAAATTGTTTGAACATGACATGAGAATAAAGGGAATAAATTAAAACAGGCTGATACTTCTCTTTTTTCTTCTAAGGTTTCTTCCAGATAACACTTCCCTTGGTTATTTTCAGATGCACTAACAAGGCTTTTTATAGCCCAGTTTGCTTTCTCTTAATCTGTGAGATCCCTAACACCTCAAGCCAATCATTATCTGATTTTTGAACATAGTTCATTTACTTCAAATAGATCACCCTGATCACTTTGTTTAAGAAGTACCACCTAGGGGAGCCTGGGTGACTGTCAGTTAAGCATCCAACTCTTAATTTCAGCTCAGGTCATGATCTCAGAGTCATGAGGTTGAGCACAGCCACCACCACCCCCAGGGTCACTCTCAGCATTCAGTGGGGAGTCTGCTTGAGATGCTCTCTCCCTATGCCCACCCACAATGCACAAATTCACACTCTCTCTCCCAAATAAATAAATAAAGTCTTTAAAAAAAAAAAAAGGAAGGAAGGGAGGAAGGAAGTGCTACCTGTGCTCATCTTTTTTGTAAAAAGATTATTTGTCTGAGAGAGAGAGACAGAGACAGAGACAGAGAGCACTAGAGGAAGGGGCAGAGGGAGAGAAAGAGAGAGAGCGTCCCAAGCAGACTCTCACTGAATGCAGAAGAGGACACAGGGCTTTATCCCATGACCTGGAGAACAGGCGCTGAAACCAAGAGTCAGATGCCTAACAACTGCACTACCCAGGTGCCCCAATATACGCATCTTTTTGATATACTGACAGTCTCCCAGCTAGCTTCAGTTTAGATTTGTTTTCTGCTCCTGCTTCCTGTTTTGAACTTGAAGTCTACATTATACTTTGTATCAATGTCTTGTTTTATGGAAAATAGTACCACTGGTGATCAAGAATCACTAATAGGAGGGCTGATGTGATACTTATTTAGTACTGTCTGTTTCCATAAATATGTATTAAATGCATAGCATATGGGCATCCTGAGTTGTGATTCAACAACAGACAACATGAGTCATAATCATTTGTGAGTTGAAAATCAAAATCAGAGGCTCCCGCTGTGTTCTAGAATTCAGTTCTCAGAACTAAAAGGATGAGAATGAGACATAGCCTTTGAAAACCCTGTTATGGTGCCCATCAATGTTTCCCAACATGTATTCTGTGAAACACCAATTCTGAGGGTTGTACTATCAGAAGTCAAGTAAATTTAAGAAAAATAGCAATCACTATTCCTTTTTTTTTTTTTAAGATTTATTTATTTATTTTAGAGCATGAGAAGGAGGGGGAGAGGGAGAAGGAGAGAGAATTTCAAGAAGACTCCTCACTGAGCACCGAACCGACTCGGGACTCAGTGTTACAACCCTGAGATCATGACCTGAGCCAAAATCAAGAATCAGTCAATTAACCAACTGTACCACCCAGACACCCCAACAGTAATCAGTATTCTTGAAGAACCATGGTGCAAATAAGATTAATCTGGTAAAAGCTCTAAAATGTCCTACAAACAAGTTTAGCTTTGCTGAACTAAATTTCGAATACACTTCAGAGAATAAGAACAGTAATAGCATCTTTAGAAGGTTATAATTCACTTTTATTGTTTTTAATTTATATGCATTTCCCTTTCTAGACTCTCTGAAATTAAGAATTTTTAATCATTATTCCTCTAATCAATCTTCCTCTGTGCTGTCCCCAGCTCCTGATAAGAAAGATTTATGGAAGAAAGAAGGGGAAATAGTAAGGAAAGGGTGTGTGTGTGTGTGTGTGTGTGTGTATATTCATCTGTTTTGTTTGCTTGTCTGTTCCAAACTATTGTGTAGTCCTTATGTATTTTAAAACTTTGTACCAATATGATAAAATGTGTTAATATTTATAGCAAGTTTATGTTACATTACATAATTAAATACACAATATTTTTGATTCTATAACTAGTGAAGATGATTACTTGAAAAAGTAAGTATGGCCTATAGTTAATGGAGTTAAAATCTGTCTTGGAAGAACTTTTTTATTTTACTTTAAATTATATATGTAAATTACAATTTTTCTATCATATTTCCACATTTTGTTATTAAGTTTATAAGTTTAAAGATTACACTCAGAAAAATAAGTTGTGAAAATATTTGTACTAGAGGAAAACCTCCACTCTTTAGAATTCTCTGAATGGTGATTTTAGATAATAAAATATTCCCAGCACTTGGAAGTTATTCCCCAATCATAAGCTACATAAACTATAAAACTTTAAAAATATATATTTGGTGAAAATTTTTATAAAATATTTCCATTTCTTTTCTTTAAAAGAACATATGTTGACCATAATTTAAACTTTTTTCAATGACCCAAGGTCATCGTTCCGTCCACTTCATTTCAGTAAATAATTGTTTAGCACCTCTTGTATATGATGATCCTCCCAGGCCCTTTTGGATACTGGTTTGAAACCTCTATATATTTTATGCCATTTTATGTTCTGAGTAATATCTCTGACTCAGTAATCATCCTGGGTATTAGCCATGCAAGTTTTCTTATTCCCTGGAAAGCCTTACTATAATCAAGAATTTTGCTAGCATATCATATACCTTGTAATTTTATTTTCTAAAATTTTGTGACATGTAATGTCTTTATTTCCCTGCAAACTTTTAAAACCCTTGTATCTTCATTTATTTTATTACTCTGACACTCTCTATTTCATATCATTCTTTGCGATTCACTTTCCTATTCTGCAAATAAATCATTTGCAGTTACCCTAAAAACTGGATTCTGTCACTTACGGTCTAGTGCTGTGGTTTCTTAGTAGAAGACAAGTTTATAGCCAGAAGCTGTAAGTTGGCCAAGTTCAAAATCTGTACAAGTTTACAGTAGAAAACCAAAATATTCCCTCTGTAATCACTGAACTTCCAAAAGACGATAGATGCCACAGGCATAGAAACAGAATCAATCCATCAGGCTCTGGGTGGTTTGAAGGTCTGAAATAGATCATGTGAGACTCAGCATTACTTTGGCCATTCTTATTTGAGGGCTACAGATACGGTGGTATCTTTTGTGAAAACCTAAAGACATAAAAATATAAATTAACCAGAAGGTAGCATTTCCTTTTTTTTTTTTCTTTAAAGATTCATCTATTTATTTATTTTAGAGAGGGAGAGAGAGTGAGCTGGGGGAGGGGGAGAGGGAGAAGGAGAGAGAGAATCCGTAAGCAGTCTCCTGGTTGAGTGCAGAGACTGAGGCTGCGTTAGATCTCTGACCCTGAGATCGTGACATGAGCTGAAACTAAGTGGTCACTCAACCAGATGAGCTACCAGGTGCCCCAGAAGGTAGCCTTTCTGACCTTACTCTCATCAGAAGGAACAGTAGGTTAAAAATTAATAATGACTGATAACATTTTTTCAAATAGTCTTACATTTTTTTAATCATTTATCTTTGATTATTTAATTTAAAGTTTACCAAGCCAGGAAACATACTGCTATATACTTATTACTAAGAACTATTTTAGGGGAGCCTGTCTGGCTTAGTCCGCAGAGCATGCAACACTTGATCTCAAGGTCATGGGTTCAAACCCCACATTGGGTATAGAGATGACTTAAAATACCATCTTTAAAAAAAAACTATTTTATTAGGCAATAATGAATAATTTTGATCTTTCTTCATTGCCTAGACCTCAAATCCCACAGCACGTTTCTCCAGTTTACTGTTCTCACCTAGAAAATTGGAGAACATGGTCATTCCAGTGTCACTGCTGTTCTAGGCATCAAATAAAAATTTAAAAGAACTCGAGTTTCTAGTGACACACTCTAGAACTCTCATTATACATAATCTCATTCTTTGGAGTTGCTAAGAAGTGATACTTAGGTTTTTGTGTCCTCAACTATGTTCTTCTTGGTCCATTGTTTCCTTCCAACTTAGGCATCATTACCATCTTCACTCCAAGAAGTAAGCTAATGGTACACAGGATTATACAAAAAGCTCCAGGAGAGAGGAGCTCTTTCCCAAATTTCAAAATTGCCTTATTGGAGAGAAAATTTCTATAATTTTTTTTTTTCAGAGAATCTAAGTGTCAGAAAGAACAAAGAGGAAGGAGAAGAGCTCTTGAGCTCTTGAGTTTGAAGCAAGATCTGCATTATGACCCCATGTAGAAAAGTGCTGGCCCTCCATAAAGCAGTGCTTTGAACAAATTAGTAAATTTTACAACAAGTATCTTGGATGCTAGTATTTTTTAAATCTCAGAATAGACATGAAGATAATTCAATAGGACCAAAGACTTTCAGTTTAAAGAAAGAATGATGCTTTATGAAACTCTGATCTTTTTTTTTTCAATTTTTTATTTTTTATAAACATATATTTTTATCCCCAGGGGTACAGGTCTGTGAATCGCCAAGTTTACACATTTCACAGTACTCACCATAGCACATACCCTCCCCAATGTCCATCACCCCACCCCCCTTTCCCAAATCCCCTCCCCCCAGCAACCCTCAATTTGTTTTGTGAGATTAAGAGTCACTTATGGTTCATCTCCCTCCCAATCCCATCTTGTTTCATTTATTCTTCTCCTACCCCCTTGACCCCCCTGTTGTATCACCACTTCCTCATATCAGGGAGATCATGATAGTTGTCTTTCTCCACTTGACTTATTTCGCTAAGCATGATACCCTCTAGTTCCATCCATGTCGTCGCAAATGGCAAGATTTCATATCTTTTGATGGCTGCATAGTATTCCGTTGTGTATATATACCACATCTTCTTTATCCATTCATCTGTGGATGAACATCTAGGTTCTTTCCATAGTTTACCTATTGTAGACATTGCTGCTATAAACATTCAGGTGCATGTGCCCCTTTGGGTCACTACGTTTGTATCTTTAGGGTAAATACCCAGTAGTGCAATTGCTGGGTCATAGGGTAGTTCTATTTTCAACATTTTGAGGAACCTCCATGCTGTTTTCCAGAGTGATTGCACCAGCTTGCATTTTCACCAACAGTGTAGAAGGGTTCCCCTTTCTCCGCATCCTCGCCAACATCTGTCATTTCCTGACTTGTTAATTTTAGCCATTCTGACTGGTGTGAGGTGATATCTCATTGTGGTTTTGATTTGTATTTCCCTGATGCGGAGTGATGTGGAGCACTTTTTCATGTGTCTGTTGGCCATTTGGATGTCTTCTTTGCAGAAATGTCTGTTCATGTCTTCTGCCCATTACTTGATTGGATTATTTGTTCTTTGGGTATTGAGTTTGCTAAGTTCTTTATAGATTTTGGACACTAGTCCTTTATCTGATATGTCGTTTGCAAATATCTTCTCCCATTCTGTCAGTTGTCTTTTGGTTTTCTTAACTGTTTCCTTTGCTGTGCAAAAGCTTTTGATCTTGATGAAATCCCAGTAGTTCATTTTTGCCCTTGCTTCCCTTGCCTTTGGCGATGTTCCTAGGAAGATGTTGCTGTGGCTGAGGTCGAAGAGGTTGCTGCCTGTGTTCTCCTCAAGGATTTTGATGGATTCCTTTCTCACACTGAGGTCCTTCATCCATTTTGAGTCTATTTTTGTGTGTGGTGTAAGGAAATGGTCCAATTTCATTTTTCTGCATATGGCTTTCCAATTTTCCTGACACCATTTATTGAAGAGGCTGTCTTTTTTCCATTGGACATTCATTCCTGCTTTGTCAAAGATTAGTTGACCATGGAGTTGAGGGTCTATTTCTGGGCTCTCTATTCTGTTCCATTGATCTATGTGTCTGTTTTTATGCCAGTACCATGCTGTCTTGATGATGACAGCTTTGTAATAGAGCTTGAAGTCCGGAATTGTGATGCCACCAACTTTGGCTTTCTTTTTCAATATTCCTTTGGCTATTCGAGGTCTTTTCTGGTTCCATATAAATTTTAGGATTATTTGTTCCATTTCTTTGAAAAAAATGGATGGTATTTTGATAGAAATTGCATTAAATGTGTAGATTGCTTTAGGTAGCAAGACATTTTCACAATATTTATTCTTCCGATCCAGGAGCATGAAACATTTTTCCATTTCTTTATGTCTTCCTCAATTTCTTTCATGAGTACTTTATAGTTTTCTGAGTGTAGATTCTTAGCCTCTTTGGTTAGGTTTATTCCTAGGTATCTTATGGTTTTGGGTGCATTTGTAAATGGGATTGACTCCTTAATTTCTCTTTCTTCTGTCTTGTTATTGGTGTAGAAAAATGCAGCTGATTTCTGTGCATTGATTTTATATCCTGACACTTTACTGAATTCCTGTACAAGTTCAAGCAGTTTTGGAGTGGAGTCTTTTGGGTTTTCCACATAAAGTATCATATCATCTGCGAAGAGTGATAGTTTGACTTCTTCTTTGCTGATTTGAATGCCTTTAATTTCCTTTTGTTGTCTGATTGCTGAGGCTAGGACTTCTAGTACTATGTTGAATAGCAGTGGTGATAATGGACATCCCTGCCATGTTCCTGACCTTAGCGGAAAAGCTTTCAGTTTTTCTCCATTGAGAATGATATTTGCGGTGGGTTTTTCATAGATGGCTTTGATAATATTGAGGTATGTGCCCTCTATCCCTACACTTTGAAGGGTTTTGATCAGGAAGGGATGCTGTAATTTGTCAAATGCTTTTTCAGCATCTACTGAGAGTATCATATGGTTCTTGCTCTTTCTTTTGTTAATGTGTTGTATCACATTGATTGATTTGTGGATGTTGAACCAACCTTGCAGCCCTGGAATAAATCCCACTTGGTCGTGGTGAATAATCCTTTTAATGTACTGTTGAATCCTATGGGCTAGTATTTTGGTGAGAATTTTTGCATCTGTGTTCATCAAGGATATTGGTCTGTAGTTCTCTTTTTTGATGGGATCCTTGTCTGGTGTGGGGATCAAGGTGATGCTGGCCTCATAAAATGAGTTTGGAAGTTTTCCTTCCATTTCTATTTTTTGGAACAGTTTCAGGAGAATAGGAATTAGTTCTTCTTTAAACGTTTGGTAGAATTCCCCTGGGAAGCCGTCTTGCCTGGGCTTTTGTTTGTTTGGAGAGTTTTGATGACTGTTTCAATCTCCTTCTTGGTTATGGGTCTGTTCAGGTTTTCTGTTTCTTCCTGGTTCAGTTTTGGTAGTTTATATGTCTCTAGGAATGCATCTATTTCTTTCAGATTGTCAAATTTGTTGGCGTAGAGTTCCTCATAGTATGTTCTTATAATTGTTTGTATTTCTTTGGTGTTAGTTATGATCTCTCCTTTTTCATTCATGATTTTATTTATTTGGGTCCTTTCTCTTTTCTTTTTGATAAGTCTGGCCAGGGGTTTATCAATCTTATTAATTCTTTCAAAGAACCAGCTCCTAGTTTCGTTGATTTGTTCTATTGTTTTTTTGGTTTCTATTTCATTGATTTCTGCTCTGATCTTTATGATTTCTCTTCTCCTTCTGGGTTTAGGGTTTCTTTTTTGTTCTTTCTCCAACTCCTTTAGGTGTAGGGTTAGGTTGTGTACTTGAGACATTTCTTATTTCTTGAGAAAGGCTTGTACCGCTATATATTTTCCTCTCAGGACTGCCTTTGCTGTGTCCCACAGATTTCGAACCATTGTGTTTTCATTATCATTTGTTTCCATGATTTTTTTCAATTCTTCTTTAATTTCCCGGTTGACCCATTCATTCTTTAGAAGGATGCTGTTTAGTCTCCATGTATTTGGGTTCTTTCCAAATTTCCTCTTGTTATTGAATGTTAGCTTCAGAGCATTGTGGTCTGAAAATATGCAGGGAATGATCCCAATCTGTTGATACCAGTTGAGACCTGATTTAGGACCCAGGATGTGATCTATTCTGGAGAATGTTCCATGTGCACTGGAGAAGAATGTGTATTCTGTTGCTTTGGGATGAAATGTTCTGAATATATCTGTGATGGCCATCTGGTCCAGTGTGTCATTTAAGGCTTTTATTTCCTTGTTGATCTTTTGCTTGGATGATCTGTCCATTTCAGTGAGGGGAGTGTTAAAGTCCCCTACTATTATTGTATTATTGTTGATGTGTTTCTTTGATTTTGTTATTAATTGGTTTATATAGTCGGCTGCTCCCACGTTAGGGGCATAGATATTTAAAATTGTTAGATCTTGGGCGCCTGGGTGGCTCCGTGGTTTAGGCCTCTGCCTTCGGCTCGGGTCATGATCTCAGGGTCCTGGGATCGAGCCCCGTGTCGGGCTCTCTGCTTAGCGGGGAGCCTGCTTCCCCCTCTCTCTCTGCCTGCCTCTCTGCCTACTTGTGATCTCTCTCTGTCTATCAAATGAATAAATAAAAATCTTTAAAAATAAAAATAAAAAAATAAATTGTTAGATCTTCTTGTTGGACAGATCCTTTGAGTATGATATAGTGTCCTTTCTCATCTCTTATTATAGTCTTTGGCTTAAAATCTAATTGATCTGACATAAGGATTGCCACCCCTGCTTTCTTCTGATGTCCATTAGCATGGTAAATTCTTTTCCAGCCCCTCACTTTAAATCTGGAGGTGTCTTCGGGTCTATAGGCAACATATAGATGGGTTTTGTTTTTTAATCCATTCTGATACCCTGTGTCCTTTGATTAGGGCATTTAGCCCATTAACATTCAGGGTAACTATTGAAAGATATGAATTTAGTGCCATTGTATTGCCTATAAGGTGACTGCTACTGTATATTGTCTCTTTTCTTTTCTGATCTACTACTTTTAGGCTCTGTCTTTGGAACGCTTCACAAATTTGTGTGTCATCCTTGCGCAGGGGCCATGCTAATCTTCTCTGTATCGTTCCAATTTTTAATATATGTGCTGCCGAAGTGAACACGAAACTGTGATCTTTTTAACAGAGAACAAAAAATAGCTTGGTTGCTAGATGTGTGTGTGTGTGTGTGTGTACATGTGTCTGAGAGAGAATGAAAGACGAAGAGAGAAAAGGAAGGAGGAGACACAGGACAGACATAGTTACACTAATCTTTTTCCACAAAGAACTTGTGATTGCTTGGAAATGAAATATATAATAAAATTCACATAGGGATTTTAAATAAAGATAGAAAAGAAGACAGGGGAAAAGAATGGCATTAGAATAAGTTTGGGTCTCTCAGGAATCCCTACAGATCTTTTGATTCAGGTGCGGTAGCAGTAGCATTAAAAGCAGAGTCAAGGCACAGACAGGTCTGTTGTAAGAAAACAGCAGACCTTCCATTGGTCCTCCCATCCATTGCCATCTCATACTGAACCAGTGCAGCAAGTCTTTTGTCAGCCCTTGGGCTGAACATGGCCTTTGCATTCATTCTAGTTCCCCTGGCTTTGCCTGCGTGCTTATGGATGGCGCTCCCAGTGTTCATTCCACTGCTATGGAAAGGCCTATTATTCAAGAGTTGCACATCCCATTAAAGGAATAGCATTGAGCATGATTTTTGAAACCCTGCATATGCATTTTGTATTGGGGCTTGAGTATCCAAGAGGCCTTCAAAATATCATTGTCAGTTTATTATTCTGTTGAATTCACAGGTGCTTCCATAGGATGAACTCAGGTGAGAGACACCAGAAACTAAGCAAGGATGAAAGGAAAATGAAAGAAATTTCATTCTGTGTGACTCAGGGATGATAGGCAGAAAATCTATTCTAAATTCTATTCTAAATCTATATAATCTATATAATATATATATAATATATATAAATTATAATATATTTATTATTATTAATATATAAATCTATATAATCTATATAATCTGTTCATCATTTATTTCTATCATTTGTTCCCATTGTTATTTTCCCCTGCCCAGTTATTACTTGCATTTCTTCAGAACTATTAGTGTGTAAGCCTGAAGAGGCAGAGAATCGAGGTTGCTACACCAGAGTCTGAGAAAATTCAAAGTTTTGAACTGAGGGCCTACCTCTGAGCTCATGTTTTTTCATTACACTATTTGGCTGAAGATCTGATAACTAGATGCGCTGTAACTGTTGCAAAGACAGTGTAATCTCTTGCTTCCTAGATTTTCACTGGTATTTTTACATGTTGTTTAGAGTATCCACACCCTTCCATGAGTTTTGGGTGTTTTAGCTATTTGGGAAAAAGACGAGGGGGAAAGAAAGGAATTGGTGGTAGAGAGATGGTGCCTGAAAATGGAAAGGTCACAGATGAAAGTGGAGTATGTGTTACCTTCTGGCTCAGGCCAGGTGGTTGGGTGTGGATGTCATATATGTCCCAGTGCAGTCACCCTTGCAGTGGTAATTCTCTCAGTTTAGCCACCACAGAGTATTGTTCCTTGTTTTTCTATAGTGCTTGTCAAAATGCTATGACAACAGGCTGGTTTTATGAAAACAGAGCCTGGCTCTCAAGAGACAGTGTGTCTGAAAGTCAAACATGGATGGCAGCCATTGGCATGCAAAGGAGTCAGAAACCACAGATTGTTTTCTCGTTGGATGAACAGCTTAAAGCAACGTAAAGTTAATTGAAGAATTCCTTGAAAGTGAAGTCAGACTGAAAGAAATGCTCTAAGTCTATAATTTACTAAATGTGAAAGGTCTGTAAGTGGTAGTGAGACAAAGAGTTTAAGGGGAAAAGAGAGCATTTTTGTAAACATATCTGGCTTGTATTATTGCCGAGGCAGTTTTAATTATTTGTTCTAATAATGTAGATCTGCAGAAGAATCTTTAATTAGGTAAAGCTTGATTTATGGAGTTGGCCTCATATAAACCATGAGGTCATGGTGTGCTGCAGAAAATTACAGGCCTGGTCTTGCCATTGAAAACTATTATTTCTACCTAGAACTATTCATGCTTTGCATGTCTTACTCTCACGAAACCAGATCATCCTGTGTTCTCATTCTCAATGTCTTTTGCCCAGGTAAATCCAACATACACTATTACTCATTAAGTAATTTATCAAGTATATATATAAAATAACTGAGGGAGCAGATGCAGAATTTAACTACTAACTCTAGTAGTTGAAGAGATGTTTACTTCTTGAGAGCTTAGAGACCAACCTGTGATCCAGAAATGGATTCATTCTCCCTTCAGCTGGCAGACTGGCAGGGACGTGTGAGACTGTCAAAAGTGATATCTGTTTGTCTGTATGCTTGTCCTTCCCACAAACCTAACCCCTTCCTCCACTTTTCCTCTCCTTCCCTAGCCTCTCCTGGGAAGTACTTTTGTTGTCATCGATGCCCGTTTCATCTGGTTTTAAATAAGAGATGGGAGCCTCTACAACATTTTGCTGTGGTTCTTACTTCCCTCCCATTGCAGTAGAAGCCTTGATGTAGGGCCAAGGCCTTTTCTTTGATTATAGGTCTGCTGATTTTAATTTCCTAACATTTTTCTTGCATTGATTATACCTTAATGATTGCATTTTCTAGGTTCCCTATTTCAATTTTGCTAAAGTAGAAATAAGATTTAAGAAGGAATCCTTCTAGATTTTAACAATTTATTTTCTATTCTTTTAGATTTGTCTAACCCATATGTGCCTTGATAGCTATTTATTTATTTTAATTTATTTGACAGAGATAGAGACAGTGAGAGATGGAACACAAGCAGGGGGAGTGGGAGAGGGAGAAGCAGACTTCCCACTGATCGGGGAGTCCAATGTGGGGCTCTATCCCAGGACTCTGTGATCATGACCTGAGCCAAAGGCAGACACTTAACGACTGAGCCAGCCAGGCACCCTTGATAGCTATTTTAAATGATATGCTTTTATCAGGTCTTCTCAAAGTGTTCAGTGTTTTTGCCATAAAAACAACTCCTGCCTTCACTGTCATATTTCATCACGTTACCTAATATTTGATTAAATTATATAATTACAATAACAAGTCCAACAGGCATAAACAGGTTTGGGAATAAATGTAATTGTTGAAACAGTTGGAAGAAATGCATGGGGCATACTAGAGAATAGCCTCCTAGCCTCCAGGATTCAGTATATATGAGCTCAGTCCTGAGTTAAACAAAGGGACAGAACTGGGTAAGTGGAGTTCAGTTATGAGAAATTCTGACTCTGTACTCTCCACATTTTCTTCATTTTACAGGTGAGACCCAAGGTGGTTACATGGCTTGCCCAAGGTTGTCAAACTAGTTGGAGCCAACCTGGGTGTCCTGACTTTCTCAAGCCTCAAGCATATGCCTTTTCCCATGGTACCAAAGGAGGACTGATACCCTGACCCTTTATGAATGCAGGTTTATAGAGTATACTTGGATTTATTACCACAAAGTATCCGTCTTGATGCTTACTTTACCCATAGTTTTTATGTTACTGATTAACAAACATTTTAAGGGGCACCTGGGTGGCTCAGTGGGTTAAAGCCACTGCCTTCGGCTCAGGTCATGATCCCAGGGTCCTGGGATCAAGCCTCGCATCGGGCTCTCTGCTCAGCAGGGAGACTGCTTCCTCCTTTCTCTGCCTGCCTCTCTGCCTACTTGTGATCTCTGTCTGTCAAATAAATAAATTAAAAAAAAATCTTTAGGGGCGCTTGGGTGGCTCGGCGGATTAAGGCCTCTGCCTTCGGCCTGGGTCACGACCAGGGTCCTGGGATCGAGCCCCGCATCGGGCTCTCTGCTCAGTGCAGAGCCTGCTTCTCTCTCTCTCTCTGCCTGCCTCTCTGCCTACTTGTGTTCTCTGTCAAATAAATAAATAAAATAAAATAAAATAAATCTTTAAAAAAAAATTTTTTTAATTCTCCTTGATATCAAAACTGATCCTTCTTTATTATAAGGAGTTAATCCAGGTCAAAAAATGTATCAATTTTTTCTTTAAATGACCATAACTAATAAGAGAAAGAGACTGCATGGAAGAATTTTTCAGTAGGGCTTTTCCCCCTTAGCAATCTATAGCCCCATACTGTTCATAGCTGCTCTTATCCATCTAAAAGCAAATTTTTAAAGGGTGTTAGCCTCAGGGGCACCTGGGTGCCTCAGTTGGTTAAGAATATGCCTTCAGCTCAGGTCCTGGTCCTCATGGGATCGAACCCCACATCAGGCTCCCTGCTTGACGAACCTGCTTCTTCCTTGCCCTCAGCTGCTCCCCCTGCTTGTGCTCTGTCACTCTCTCTCTGTCAAATAAATAAATAAAATCTTAAAAAAAAAAAAAGAACATTTAAAGGGTGTAGACCTCAGAGAAAGCTGCTTGCTGCAGCACTGTAAGGTTTATATTTATATGTTCTCTTTCACAAAGCATATGTGCTGACTTTCCTAATATCAGATGGAAAGACTTTTTTAAAAATCACTTTCCTTTTCCTGCCCCTTTCTTCCAGTGTTTACCTCTTGCCCCACCCCCTTTCAGAAAACATTTGATGTTGCCTAGAGTCAAAATGTACCTACACCTGGGCAGTTAAAAATAAAATCAAAACCATTAGGATGAATATGAAGGAGGTAGGAAAATGCTGTACTCAAATACGGAGGTAAAAATGGTTTTGTTATAATTGAAAATTGTATTGAACCGAACTTCCTCATAGACAAAACAAAACAAGACATTTAGGGGTACATTGTTTTGTTTTGTTTTGCTGAAGGGAAACATCAGGTCTTCCACAGGGATATTTCTACCAAGCACTTCATTATAAGCCAATAACCCTTATGTAAATGAAACTGAATAACCACCTAGAGCAGGATATTTGTTCATACATTAGATCTGGAGAAACCATACTATAGTCTAACTCCATTCTTTGTTGATGGGGAACAGAAGTCCAAAGAAGATAAGCAATTTACCAGTCAACAAACTCGTTGGTGATATTAGCAGCCTGGAACCAATGTCCCTTCATGCTGACCGGGGTCCCAGAGCACTGTTGTTTAGAAATCAGGTCCAGTCCAGATATGGTCCAGTACCATACTTTATTATTGGGCAGTGGGGACATGGACTGTCAAGTGAGTAGGATTCAGATTTGATGAAGTCAGAATATGCAGAAGAGGGTTTTTTCTTTAAGGGCTTCTCTTTCCACTACGAAGGAAGACAGAGGGTGGACCTCTGTCACAGGTTCTTGTCAAATCCCTGTGGATTTGACAAGGAGAAAACTTGAATAATAGGTGCTCTTTTTATACGTGTTTTAAAATAAATACTTTGTCAAAACTTTCCTTTCTTTTGTCAGAATTAGTAGCAAGGTATGCTGTATCATAAGACAGTGAATTTATCAGAGAACTTCGGGCAGGGGTCAAGCTGTAAGCTGGCTGTTTATTGCCCAAAAGGCCAGGTCTAAGACAATAGGGAGAGTGCTCCGAAGGGGGCATTTGCTTCCCAGCTCCAGCTGATTTTTTCTTGTGAAAAATACAAGTATACATTGGGCCATCTAGTGTCTAGTGTTTGCTGAAGGGAAACATACCAGGTCTTTCACAGGGACATTATTACCAAGCATTTCATTATAAACCAATAACCTTCTTCTAGTGTTTTGAGAGAAGCTGGAAGTCTGGATTATTAAATCTTATGATCTTAAATGCTGGCAACTTCCTTCTTACACATGCTCAAGCCAGAAACCTTGGAGTTGACTCCTCTCTTGACTCTCCTTGACTCCTCTCTTCCTTTCAAAACCTACATCTAATCTGTCTGGAAATCCTGTTGGATGTACCCTCAATAATATTCATAATCTGATCACTTCTTACAGATCTCTGTTGTACTACTATAGCCCAAACCACCATTATCTCTTTCCAGGATTATTGCAATATCCTCCCAGTTGGTCTCCCTTCTATGCATTCCTTCCCATAGTCGGAGAGATATTATTGAAGCATAAGTCAGGTCTTGTTGCCTTTCTTTTCACAACCATCCAAAGGCTTCCCATCTCACTTAGCAAAGTCGAAAGTCCTACCAATGCTCCATGAGGCTCTCTAACCTCACCTCTGCCACAGTTGGCCTGTCTTTTCCTTAGATAAACCTGCTCATTTCTTCATCATGACATTTGCCTTTGCTCTCTTCCCTTGCTGTGAATGGTTTTCCCCAGGTATCTCCATGGCCCAGTCAGCTCCTCTAATCCCTTGCTCAAATGTTATCTACTCCATAGGCCTTCCTTGGCCACGGTATCTAAACTTGTAGCCACACGCACACACCCTCCCTCTCTACTTCTCCACGTTGCTTTATCTTTACTACATATCATGATCTCATATACTATGTATTTTCTTCTTTGTTACCTGTTTTCCATATTAAAATATAGTTTCCAAAAGGGTAAGGACTTTGTTTTTTGTACATTTGCTCATTGTTGTATACTTAGAATCTAGAAATGTGTCTCACACATAGTGGGTGCTCAGTAAATGTTTGATGAATGAATGAATCTAAAAAACCAATTTCATCAACTGTAGGCCAAAGAAAACTCTTCAGTGGGGCATATCTACCCTTGACCCTCTTTGGCCTAGGGTCAAGAAGAGTAAGCACTTACCCAGTTGCACATAGTAGCTTGGAGACAAGCACATAACTGCATCATGACCCCTACCCTGCTCAGGAAACCATAGAAGAGCTCTTCCACTCCACTCTGCACATTAGGTCTTCCTACTTCCATTCTGCTGAACTTTAATGCATCCTTATCATTTTATGCCACAACAGTTTTTCCCAATAAATTGATGTTTAGAATATGTTATTGATGTTTAGAAAGTGTTATTTGAATTAGTTCAGCCTCCTGAGTGAACTTCCAAACCTCTGAAGGTAGGAAACATTTGAACAATATGACTTGCTTTCTCCACAAAGCAGTGTTTAGAGTTAGACAAACAATAAATAAGAGGGAAAAGCTTATGTGAAGACACTCAGGTGGAAAAAACCTTTGTGCTTTGGAAGAGAACAAATGAAAAAACTAGAGAAATGGGAGCAAGTGGTAAGAAAAGACATTGGAGAGGTAGGCAGGGCCAAAAATTGTAGAACAAGGTAAGGAATTTGGATGTTATTGTTAAAATCCAATGGAAGACTCAGAAGTCATTACTATGAACTATATATAGTGATAATTTTTAATATAACTTTTTACTGAAGTATGACACATATACATCCTGGGATGTTTTCAAGTAAATGTGTCAATTATTAGTGGTTATTTCAGCACCCAGACAGCCTTCCTTTTGTTTAAAGAAAGTTGGGGGGGACTTAAATGACTGAAAAAACTAGTTTATTTTCACATTTATAACAAAAATGTGAAAATCTATTTAAAAAAATATGACTAAAGGGGTACCTAGGTTCAAGCCCTGCATCAGGCTTTCCACTCAGCAGGGAATCTGCGTGTCCCTTTCCCCCTCCCCCTTCTCATGCTCTCTCTCTCTGTCTCTCAAATAAATAAACAAAATATTTAAATAAATAAAAATATCTTATTAAAATAACTAAATGTATTTATTTGTATAGAAAATAAGTTTTGTTTTAGTTATAACACTAGATTTTGGTTATGATTGTTCAATAAAGTAATGCTTCCCAGGCACAGTCTTTTTAATGGTATCTACTTTAGTTAAATACATTAAATGCTAAATGGTCATTCATTTTACTGTTGTATTTGCAACTTTGCCAAGTTACTATCACTTTGAAATATATAGCATTTTGCTTCTAAAAAAATAATTATGTATAATTACACTATACCAAATGTACATTAATTGCAGTTTTTATAAAAGGTATAACTTGTCCTTGAGCTCATGGTTTATTGGGCCTGTGTATTCTAATCATAAAAAGGGATCAAATATTGAGCAGTTTACTAACATTCTATAGAAGATAGAACAAGGCTCTTTTAGTTCAGCATACGAGAACAGTAAAACATTACTGAAGTTGTTTTGTTTTGTTTTAACTTTGGAATTGCACAAGCCAAACTGAGGGATTTTGTAGAGGGATTTTGTAGCTTGACCTTTGCCATCTGGTGACTAAAAAGGCAGATTCTGGGATGTGATAACATTTGAGATATGAAGAATCCAAGCAGATTCAAGCTATAGGTAATCTGGAAAGCTGACGGAAAAACTGTGTTAGGACTAACTTTAGAAAGTTATGAAACGTTCACAGCCCACTGTGACATAAGTGAGAACTGTATGAAGAAAAATTTAGGAGCTCTTTGTAGCCTTCTCACAACTGATTTAGTAGCATTAATGGAAATTACAGAATTAGAAAAATTCAGAACTAGAAAGGACCATAGAGCCTCTCTTTTACAGATGAGGAAACTGAGGTCCAGCAAGTACCAAAGACATGCTCAGTGTCACATAGATAGAGTTAATGTAGGACTGAGGTTGGGATTTGGAGCTCCTATTTTCTTGCTCAGTATTCTTTTCCATACTTTCTTGGGCATTTTTTTACCATATAGTCACTGGGGTTGTACCACAATAGAATGAGCTGGCTTAGGTGAAGAAGGGGAACACATTGCCACCAAAAGTGAGTGATCAGGCAAAAGCTGGAAAATGGCTACCTGGCATGCATGCTGGTTTTCCTCATAAAGGAAACTTGTACTCTAAGAGCTTTTGCAACTCTAATTTTAATAAAGTTTAGATGCTTTTCATCGTAGTAGGTAATTATTTGTCCTCTCTACTTATAAAAATTATTGTTCACTCTAATTCATGCATGTGTTATCCACTCTAGTCTTTTCTCAGAACCTGTCTTCCCTTTGACGGCACCTGTTCCAAAGTTGCTTAGTAATACAGTGTGACCAGAGAGCAAGCCAAGACTCTGAGCTCTATTCACCACTTGGAATGATGAGTAATCATTGTACCCATAACTAATTTAAGCTTCTACATTTGACAAAAACCCAATAACTGATTTTCCTTTGCCACACGAATACAAACTAGCCACATAGTTAGTGAAGGGAAGATCCATAGCATTGAAATCAGCTTTCCTATTGTGCAGCAAGGACTTGGAATGGTAAAAGCAGTTGGTCACTTGTAACCCAATAAGGGATAAATGATTTTTAAAGTAAATTGTGAGAAAATTTCTTGACTATGCAGTTATATATAGTCTATTCTTAGCTTAGAAATGAGAATTTATAGGTTTATATTACATTATTAAATGCATGAGAATTAACTGATTAGAAATTTATTTGCCAACGGATAATTTCTATGTGAATAGAAAATCTCTGGATACTGCTGTATTTTTTTTTTTAAAGATTCCATTTACTCATTTGACAGACAGAAATCACAAGTAGGCAGAGAGGCAGGCAGAGAGAGAGAGGACGAAGAAGGCTCCCCGCTGAGCAGAGAGCCCCATGTGGGGCTCAATCCCAGGACCCTGAGATCATGACCTGAGATGAAGGCAGAGGCTTTAACCCACTGAGCCACCCAGGTGCCCCTATTTTTTTTAATATAAAGTTATCTCTACCCATCCCATCTCCATCCATTTATCCAGCTTTTTAGCTATAATCTAGAAGGTAATTTCCCAGACATAAATATTTTTAGATTAAGGGCTTAACAGTTGTATTTATAATAGGGAACTTCCAGAAAATAAATGATTCAGTCTCCTATGCCTTAAGGTAGCCCCTTTCTCCAGTGGAGACTGGGATGAATTATTCATTATAGTAGATATGTGGTCACATCAGGGGCCCATCTCCATAGAGTTAAAACTGGGTCCTACGCTTCCATCCTGAAGTCCTATGGGAAGTTTTCCAGTATCCCCTTTCCCCTCATTTCCACTGATCCTGGATTGATTTGGAAAGTGGAGTGAGGAAGGCGATGTTGGCAGGGTTTTCATGTACTATAATAGTGATTCACTAAGGTAGTGAAGGACTCTTTTTTTCAAACATGAAGGAAACTGAGAGCCCAACAAGGGAGAAGCCATGCTATAGGACAAGAGAAGTTACGTAATACATAATCTCTAGGACTTAAAACATAAAAACAAAACCTGAGCTCCATGTCGCCTGTATCCTGTGTGAGATTTGTTGTTTTTGTTGTTGTTTCATGGTCTCATTCCACCCTGCTGAAAACTCAAGCTAGGCTTTATTTCCTTTCCAAAGCTGACTGGACAGGAAGATTAGGCAGTGTATCTTATGTGAATTAATTTGCCTTATTTTAGCGCAAGAGAAAGACCCCTTAGGGCAGTGTTGATAAACTTTTCTTATAAAAGGCCAGATAGTAAATATTTTAGGCTTTGTCAACCATATGGCCTCTGTAGCAACTACTCAACTCTATGATTATAACACAAAAGCAGCCACAGGCAATACATGAACAAATGAGCAGGGCTGTGTTCCATAAAACTGTATTTATGGGCACTGAAATTTAAATTCTATGTATTTCTCACATGTCATAACAAATTACCCTAATTTTTACTTTTTTCCAATCCTTTAAAGATGTCAAAATCTTTCTTGTGTGCTCTACAAAAATAGACTGTGGACCAGCTTTTGGCCCACTGGCCATAGTTTGCTAACCCCTACCCTAGGGTAATAAATTGAGAAGCCCATAGGTGTTAGAACATGAAGAGATAGAATATGACACCTGAAGGACAGTTGATTTAAATGTGGTAGGGGAAATGACTGTTGGGTTTGCCTATGCAGAAAGAGTAGATGGTTACCCCGATGGTTGATTCTATTTTAGGTAATCTGCGTTAGTACTAGGTCAAATTCCACATTCTTTATTTTAATTTACTGTCTTAAAATTTATGAAAGGCAGGTTTTAGCTAGCCTTAGAGAAGAAAAGTAGAAATAAGAAAAGAACATATGACCTAGAGTTTACCATATAGTACACAGAGCCAATAGGACATTTTATTAGGAATGGCAGCTCGTGGTTTTCGTTATCACTGAATCATAGGGAACCTTGTCTGAGCCAGGGAGGAGGCAGTTAACCATATTCCTCCTTAGCACAAAGTACTTCATGTCATTGTAAAGCTCTTAATGAATATGTCTTCTTCCGTGCTGAAAGAACCCATAAAGATCTCTGTTTTTATGACATAAAAGCTATATTGGTAAACTTTAAATTTAAAAATTCCATAAACTTAAAACCATAAAGGACCATTTATTAAAACAGTATGAAAGATTTACATGCAGTTGAATACAGCTTTTGTTATTCTGTAAGTCAACTCACCTGTAACAATTGCATAAGTGGTAGTGTGGTTGTTCATAACAAAGGAGTATTCATTATTATGATAATGATAATATAATTAACATTTTTTGAGCAGCTACTGTCTGCTGCTATCTAACATACATTGTTGCATTTATTCCCATAACAGCCCTACAAGGTAGCTATTATGCTCCTGTTGTGGATGAAATTGAAACCTAGTCATATACACACAAAGTAGCAGGGCCAAATCTTTGTCTCCCTGACATGAAAGTTTATGCTATTTCCATTGTACCATTGCTATGATAAGAAATGTTGGGGGGAAAAAACAGAATTTGGAAAAATCATCCTCAACTATATTGCTATCTCTCCATATTTTATGTTAATTTTACTCTGTGTGGTTATTGTACAGTAACAGAATAATTTCAACACCTTAAAAACTCCCACCAGTTGTGTCTTCTAACATTTGTGGTTTGTGTGTCCATTCATTGCTTGCAGTTTCTAGGCAGGCTGCACCCTTGAACTATGTCTGAACTTGCCCTCAAAGAATTCTTCTTTTCACCCTACCTCTATCAAGTGACAACCAATGAAAAACCCACAAACTCGGCAGCTGCAGCTCTGGAAAGTTTCCATCAAAACCCTCATTCCCACATCCCCTTTGACAATCACAGAGCTTGCTGTTATCTTCTTGAAGGTCATGACTAATGCTTATAAAACTTCCACAGCAAACACTGTCTGCAAGACCCGAATTCCTTAACTTTGAGCTCCGTGTTAACTTACCTACACCAAAACATTTACTGCCCCTCAGCTGCCCTACCCTAAATTCTTACCCCGTAACCTAGAAAGCAAATATTAGGTTAGGAGCATTCAAATAGTCAGTGGGAAAACTGGAAAGCTTAATGAATTTCAGAAAGTACCTCCTTGACCAATCAGAATTGAATGAAAATCCCTGTTATATTGAGAATATGAAGTGACTTACCCCTGTTCTTATCCATCTTAATTTTATTCTTTTTTTTTTTAAGATTTTATTTATTTATTTGAGAGAGAGAGAGACCATGAACAGAGGGAGGGGCAGAGGAAAAGGGAGAAGTAGACTCCCTGCTGAGCAGGGAGCCTGCTGCAGGGCTTGATCCTAGTACCCCAGGATCATGACCTGAACCAAAGGCAGACGCCCAACCAACTAAAACACCCAGGTGCCCTGCCTAAATTTTATTCTTTCCATGAATGGCTTTTAGGTATCAGAGGTCAAGAATGTAGTGTAGCTCTCTCAGAGGGAACAATTTCATTTTTTTCTAAATGTGGAAATGTAGTATAAAGGGAGCTATTTTATGTATGACCAAGTGATACCAAAATCCAGTTTTTAGGAGCCTTTTCAGATGTGACTCATGTTATTTTATCCAGATCTTTGAAACCACAAGCAGACACACACAGTATGGATGTTTGATTGAAGAAATATGGTTGCTGTTATTCACCCTGCCATGCTTTATTTTGCTTACATTAATGACCCATTAATACACTTAAGAAAAAAAGTAAATTTGTCTCATCATCCATTGAAATTGACAGGACTGGATGCTGGTGATTATAGACACAAGACTCCATCAAGAGATAATTTCCTAATGATTACAACATTGATTTTTCTAGACTTTCCCATGAGTATTTCCAGGAATCCAAGGAGAAAAAAAAGCTGCAGCCAGGAGACAAAATGTGCTAATGTACCACTTATTGTCTGGAGAAAATATATGCTCATGGCAGCAGTAAGAAGTTATTTGGTCTGTATTTACTTAAAACATACAGGCTGCAAAATGTTAGCATTCTGATTTTGCCCAGACATAATAGAATTCACTAGCACTTTCACACTAGCTTTAGGAAGGAATGCACCTTTTGAATCAACATTGATTAAAAGGTTGTCATTTAGTTCCAGTTACCCCAAAGGTTCTTTCTGTTGCCTACGTTACAGAGAAAATTACTTGGGGCATTAAATCCTACCTGAATTGACTGCTCTGGGTCACTTTAGCATAT
Source organism: Neogale vison (assembly GCF_020171115.1). NCBI lineage: Eukaryota > Metazoa > Chordata > Mammalia > Carnivora > Mustelidae > Neogale > Neogale vison. The sequence continues at coordinate 48,190,630 of NC_058096.1, forward strand.
TACCTTATCAGTAACACTGAGAAGACATGTTTTTTAAATATGACAAAATATCTACTATTTAGGTGAAATAGTGAATTCAGATCTGTGGTGGGGAAGTGCTCATAATTAAAAAGAGACTGTCTTGAAATATTGTTGATAAAGAATATCAATGTCAGTTTTCCTAATGGGAAGGTGGGATATGCTTTATAAGCCAAGACTTTTTGTTAAATAAACAGCCTCAGGAGAATGTCCACTCTCTTTGTGAACAGTGTATGCATGTACATATATCTGTTTGGGGTGGGGTTTTCCCCCAAAATAGGATATCTCAGTGACTATAATTTTTTACTTTCCCTTTTTAATATTTTGACTATCAGTTATTTAAGTATCAGAAAACAACTTGGGGTGGGGCACCAGAGTGGTACAGTCACTTACGCATCTAAGTCTTGGTTTCAGCTCAGGTCATGATCTCACAGTCCTAGACTCCACAGTCAGTGGGGAGTCTGCTTGAGTTTTCTCTCTGCCCCCCCCCCATTTTCACTGTCTCTCTCCCTCTCTCTCACACACAAACAAATAAATCTTTAAAAAAAAAAAAAAAGTATAAAAGAAAGAAAACAACTTGCACTGTCAAGAAAAGCCATCTTCATATATTTCCGAAACAAGATGCTAGGTTTTTTTCTTTCTCCAAGTAGCTCTAAAGCCTATTTACTTTATTTTTTTAGGGGTTGTTCTAATATCATAAATACATTCAAAATGATTATCCAAATTTTTGGTGTCTCAGATTAATGCTTCCAAAACTACATTAGTGGTATGGCAGTTAAAACCATGGACATTTTCAAGTTCCTTAGACCAAATGTATCAAAAAATTAAATTCATAAATAAATGAGTGTTCTATAAGTATTTTTTTCTTAAATTTTAAATGAAGAGTCATTCACATGAGCCTTATACTGCCCTCTGATTCCTGGTAATCCAAATGCTTTTTTGGATTACCAGGATGAATTTCACCTCTCTCTCTGTCTCTGCCTGCCTCTCTGTCTAGTTGTAATCTCTCTCTGTCAAATAAATAAATAAAATCTTTAAAAAAAAAAAAAAAAAGAAGTAGGCAGAGAGAGAGGAAGGGAAGCAGGTTCCCTGCCGAGCAGAGAGTCCAATGCAGAGCTTGATCCCAGGACCCTGGGATCATGACCTGAGCCGAAGGCAGAGGCTTTAATCCACTGAGCCACCCAGGTGCCCCTGCTGTGTATTTTATAGTCATAAAATATCTTTCAATTAAGTGCTCAGCACCTACATGTGACCAATGACTATCCAGTTGGGTGGCACAGCTCTAGACCATGATATTCTAAGCAGTATGGCAGGATCATGGACCTTCAGTGTTACTAATTTCCTTCAGAAAAACATGTTGTTATAGGGGTGCCTGGGTGACTCAGTGGGGTAAAGCCTCTGCCTTTGGCTCAGTTCATGATCCCAGGGTCCTGGGATCAAGCCCCTCATCAGGCTCTCTTCTCAGCAGGGAGCCTGCTTCCCCCTCTCTGCCTGCCCCTCTGCCTACTTGTGATCTCTATCTGTCAAATAAATAAATAAAATCTTTTTTTAAAAAAAAGAAAGAAAGAAAGAAAAACACATTATAAAACTAGAGAGATTTAAGTAAACTGGAGAATTATTTGTTCTAACACCCATAAAATCAGGATAAATCTAAGAGTATTTTGATATGATCACAACATTTGTGAAGCCTCAGTTATGTTTATGGAATTAAAATGAATTTCTTAAATTTGGGGGTAACCAAAAATAAATGAAATGCCAAGGTGACACAGAACTAGAGCAATATTCTCAAGCCATTTATACGTAAGAATAAATTAAAATATGACATCAGCTAAAATTTCTGTATTTTTTTATGTTTATGAAACAGATTTGAACTTTCTACATTTTTTTAATTTACATATGTATATATCTACCTTTACACCCCTTTCATTTCTCCCACTCCAGTCTCTAGCAATCACCAATCTGTTCTATGTGTATAAGAGCTTGTTTTGTTTTGTTTAAGATTCTACATATGAGAGATTATATGGTATTTGTCTTTGTCTAACTTACTTCACTTAGCATAATGTCCTAGAGATCCATCCATGTTGTCCTGATAGTCATTTAAATTATCTCATTATTATGCAGAATTTCATATATGGAGAAAAAAAGAACCCATGTGACAGCTGCAGGGGTCATCGACTCATGGCCATCTTTATTACGTCTATATTCCTTTCCCCTATACTGGATTCTTGGAAAGCAAATCCTAGACATCATGTAATTTCCATGGATTGTCTATTATATGATTTGAGCTTTGTTAAGCTTTGAGGATAAAATGAATAAATAAGACATAGTCCTTGTTTTCAGAGATTTCATCAAATATCTCACGTAATAATGTTAATAGTCAATGTAATTATAATGGAAGTCGATAACATAGACCCAAACACTAAAATACCTGAACCAGTTCTCAACATAGCAAAAGCTAACATAAAAGGAATAACCTTATACGAGTCCCTGGAACCAGTTTTATCAAGACCTTTTTAAAGCATAAAAAGTTTTCTGCTTCCTTTCACTACAAAGGCTTTAAAGCAGTGATGCCCAGTAGCAATGAGCACACATGGCACCAAGATTTTGGCTTCTAAGTCTCTTTTCCCACTACTGGGAGACAGTGCTCCTTGGAGAAATTACTCCAGGACTGGGGGAGGGAAACTAAGATGAACCTTGAAACATCTTTTCATGCCAGCATACTATGAAGTGCTCAGAAAATGGTAGGGATATGTCAAAAGGACCCAGGAACAAGCTTGAAAGGATTCCCACAAATCTGAAACAATTTGAGCAACAAAGTAACTAATAATAATAATAATGAAATATAATTCACAATATAAAATAAAAATCTGTGAGTTCATGAAAATAAATAGATACTCCATGAATAAGAAGGAAAAGCTCTTTTTACAGTAGAATGGCAATAAATGTGGAATGAATGATAGATTAGAAAATCATCATTGTGCAACCATCATGGATAAATTGATTCAAGCTAGAAGTATCCATGGTTGCTAAAACTAGAAAGGGAAAGTTAGTGAGAAACAGGCTATTTACATATCCCAGAGAATGTCTCCAAAAATTACTTATTAATAGCCATGGGAAATCACTTTCGAAGGGAGAGACCTGGTAGTAACACATTAACCGTGTGATCAAAATTACCATAAGGAATAATCAGATAAACTGACAGCATATGCTTCTTGATGTTATGTATTAGATAAAAGATATCAGTGATATTCTTCTTTCTCAAAATGCATAATTAACTTAATATTGAGGAAATATCAGACAAACTCAAACTCAAAGATACTCTTAAAAACTGGCAGTGTCCCAAAATGTAAAGAAAAGCTGAGGAGCTATTTCAGATCGAAAAAACCAAAGACATGTGAAAACTAAATGGATGTGTGATCCTGGATTGTATCCTGAACTAGGGGGGGTAACGCAGAAAGAACATTGTTGGGACAATTGGAAATATTTGAATTAGGTTCTGGATTAAATAATAATATTGTTACTGTGTAAGTTGCCTGATTTTGATGATTGCACTGCCATTAGGTAAGTGATTATATTTATTCTTAAGAACTATATGTTGGTAATATTTAAGGACAAAGGATATGATGTCCACAACTTAGTTTAGAAAACAAATGATTTATTTGTATCTATGGAAAGAATAAAATACAAAAGTAACAAAATTTTAACAATTGGTAAAGCGCTGGTGCATCAAAAAGTTTTTGTGCTGTTCTTGCAACTTTTCTCAAGTTTGAAGTCATTTCAGAATTAAATTTAAAATACTAAAAGCAAATACACACATATGCACACACACAATAGTTATCTTCACTTTAAATAAAGCCAACTCAAAATATAGATCTTAAAGTCTTACCCAAAAGTAAACCAAGGAATATAAAATTGCTTTCTCCCAACAACTTTGCTATAAAAAAATTTTTAAATGGTAGTCTTCATGCTAAAAGTATAAAATTTGGAATGCCTGGGTGGCTCAGGTGGCTAGATATCCAACTCTTGTTTTCAGCTCAGGTCATGATGTCAAGGGCATGAAATCAAGCTACACATCAGACTCTGTGCTGAGCATGAAGCCTACCTAAGATTCTCTTCCCCTATCTCTCCCCCGCCCCCGCTTACATTCTCTCTCTCTCTCTCTCTAAAAAATAAAATAATGTGAAAATGGAAAAATTATAAAATTTTAATAAACATTAAAGCACAGTTTACCAAACCCCCATCTATAAATTGAGGTATACCTGAATTTAGGTTTACCTCTGTCGTCATAAGACTTGCTGTATCCATCTGGCTTGCTTTGGAAGCACAGAGCTTCCATACACACAGAGCTGTGTATGAGTGTATGCTTAAATGTTTTTGAAGAAAATGATGGTGATAATAACCTGCCCCCAAAATATAGATAAGGCCTATGCAGATCTGGGGCTCTACTTCAGATTTCTCTCTTCTACTTACCGGAGTAGCTTTTCAGGCCACACAAAACCACATTTTAGATCTGCTCCTTCCACTATCTCTGAACCTCTTGGATTTTTCCTTTTTTCTCCTCTTTTCCTCTCATTAAAATATAACATTTATAGAAATAATAAGAATAGTAATGAATGAGTCAGAAAATATTGCTTTACTAATCACACACACAAAAAAAATGTGTAAGATATTTGGTTATCCAAAAGCTGATTAGCTAAGACCCCATCTTTCCTTTTTCTTCCTTTTTTCTACATTTTTCTACTCAGAGAACTGAAGTAGAGAGTAGAAATAAGCAAAACTAGTCAGTAAAATCTAGTTTCTTATAAACAGTTTGGTTTAATTTTAAAGTGAAGAGATATTATCTGTAATCTGTAATTATCTATAATGGCAAAAGATTAGAAATAACCTAGATATACTTCCACAGGACTGGTTAATACTGGTGAAATACAGTGCCTTCAAAAACAAAGACTGGATGGTATTAATGTATTACTTGGCGGAAGATACCCAAAGTATATTGTTAAATCCAGAAAGCACAATACAAAACAGTATATAGTGAATGCTACCATTTGCGTATTCTAAAAGGAATAAAGTCTATACACATATTTGTCTCCATATGTATAAAATGTCTCTGAAAAGATATATATGTACACAAAATTGTTTGCCCAAAGAGATGATAATTTGGTGTTGAGGAACATGTCCGTTAATTTCAGCATTAACAGAGCTGAAAAATACCTAAATTTAGTCTTTATAGAAGAAAATAGAAATTTATGCTTTTCATCCCGTTTTATTACTATAGAAATTACTGCATAGTTAATTATATTGAGGGTTCATGAAACACAAATGTGCTGCCAGATGTTTCACTGTAGTGATGAAAACCATTATGCATTTCATCTGATTAAGTTAGGCTGTTTCATTTATTAACTTGATCTCAAAAAACTTAGCAACATTTTTTCTTAAGTGTCTTGATCATAGTAGTATATATATCCTATGAAAAGGAATAGAATACTCACCTGCTACAGGAATATTAAAGAACTGAAAAGTATAAAGCTGATTTGATAGAACTCTATCAAATATCAATTGCATTTAATACCCCATGAGAAATAGAAGGATAAAACTTACTTCAAATTAAATAGTGTAAGATTTAACATTCCTCTAATATGTGGAATACCAGGAGTATCTCAGGAAAGCCAAAAACCAAATAAGACCCAAGAAATTTTTTAGAAATCCAATAAAATCTAAAAGGATATCCTCCCTAGGGTTGATATTTTACTATATCACCAAGATCTCATACTTCCCTTAAACAGGATACTAAATGGCACATAGTAATTTTTCCCCTAATGGTTCTCTTTGTAGTTAACATTTTATTTCTCCATCCACCTGCGTTTTATAAGTGGATAAATAGAATCACTCAGGGCAGTCTTCATGCTCCTTTTTCCTCCTGCATCTAACAAAGTCAGTGAGAAGTAGGAACCTACAACAATCTCTGTAACAGGTAACTATCTGTTTTCACATAAAATTCAACAGAGAGAAACTCTTCTCTTGTGGCTTATTTGCATATTTTATAGTTCTTCTTAACTCCCTCTTTATAAAAGAAGAAAGTCATTATTATTCAACTAAGGAGTACTCATTCAGCCCATAGGTAGTATATTAAAGCTCTCTCCACTGAGAATTATTTGTGTAGTTCCAGTTAAAAACAGTCCATTATTATAGGGAAAAGTACACACATGTGACAATGGTGTTTTAGAAAGGCCTTAGTTAGCATCAAGAAACAACTGTCCATTTTTCCAGCAACCGGAGTAAGTGAGTAGTGGTTTTTACTACATTCTTCACATCTGCTCCTTACCCTCTTTCTTTTTTTCAGCACGTCTTAGATGATTAATAAACTGAACATTATTTATATGCATTCTGGCAGCTATGGGGACTATAAAGGTTGACAGTATACAACATCACCCAATGTTATCATGAAACATCTTAGATGTCCTATTACAGGGGGCTGTAACATTTTGAGAGGTTGGTGCTGGGTTGTACGGTTCCCTTGTCCTATCATAGTCAAGTTGATATTTTCTTAGGCCATGTAGCCAGTGGCTGGATAGGTATCCCCTCCAGTCAGGATTATGCCTTTAAAGAAGTAATTTATTTGCCTTAGTGAAGAAAGTACAGTCTCATTATCTTAAAAAGTAAAGTCTCATTATCAAAAGTCCAAAGACAGTTTTAATAACCATTTCATTCATTCTACTGTGAATTTTGCTGAAGGACCTATCCTAACGCATGTTTCTGCTGCCAAATCCCAAGTTTCACAGTTACCAAAGTTGACTCTGTGTGAGCTGTTATATTTTCCATAGACAATTGGATGTGATCACAGAAGGATGATTGCCAAAGTTTTATTTCAACTCAGATATAACTAAGTACAAGAAATCACTTACTGACACCTTTATTTTGCCTATCCCGCCCTAAATCACTATTTTGGGAAAAAGTTATAAGAGCTACAAAATGGTCTCCCTTTGTTCCAAGTTAATTTTGAGAAAGGCTTTTTATGTCTGGTTTACAGTCTCTTTAGAAAAGCAGAATTATGACGGAAACACTGTGACATCCTAAGCTGTAACAAATGAGCTGTTCTTGAAGATAAATGTAACTTCATGTCTATGAGGCTAAATATTTACTTTCCAGATGATTTAGTATATCTTTGTTCCTTTCCATACTGAGCTTTTTCTTTCTGTACATCCCTTCATCTCCAAGCTACTTTTTGTAGCCCTGTTTTATCAGTGTTTTGTGATGTTACAAAAAAGCAAAGAGTATGAGGTCAAATTTTCCATTACATACTTCAACAGGAATGCCAGGGAACCTAGCCAAACTAAGTCTACAAAAAATAAAAATTACAGGAAAGATGATTCATTAATCAACAATTGCCCTACGGGGGAAAAAAAATAGAGCTAGTAGTATGTATTTTGTTTTGGGAGCAGAGACTAAGTGCATACAGCCCAGGAATGGGGTGAAATGGGGTATTTTATTCCATATGACATGATTTTAGATCTATTAGGGAACTTCTAAACTGTAAGAAAACTCACTTTGTGCCTTGATTTCTCTCAAATTTTTCTTCTTTCAAAATGAAAGTATATCATATGCTAACCCCAGCTACAATTTGATTTAAAAAATAATGGCAGCAGAAAGATAAAATAGAAAGGAACAGTCTGCAGCCCGTAAAATGTCTTAGCCAATACCCATTCCTTCCTCTCTGTCACACAGTCTTGTCGTTTCCTCTTGCTCTAACAGATCCCCTTCTGCATCCCTTTGTCTTTCTTTCGTCATAAATTCAGGATCTTGGACCCTCCCTAAAACATTGTCAGATCAATAAACATGCAGACTTTTATCTTTAAAGTTATAATTAAATGTTGAAGGAGCTGAAAATTATGACACTAGAGGAAAAAATTAGTCATTGAAATTTAAAAGAGACCCCCTATACAAAGAGAATTATCTAATCACAGAACTTTGACCATAAATGTCAAACTCAAAGAGAAGCTTCATGTTTTTGTATGAGAAATCAGTCAGTAACAAATAGCGGCCTCTGTGACCAACCAATTATAGATACCATAAACTCTGTTACCTAATTTTTTTTAACCTAAAGTTTTATTAGCCAACCCCTGTGCACCCCTTCTGACTAATCAAAGAAAGGTATTGTTATGGTCCTGTATCACTTTACTACTAAGTGTATTTTATTTTAATTCTTTGAAAGATGGTACTCCTTATGTGGTTCATTACAGAGTATGTAATTAATCAGAACAACTCCAACCATGTTGCTGACGATTTTTGTTGCCTTTTATGGAAAACATGAAGGGAAAATGGAGAGCAAGTTGTTTTTTTCTTTTTCCAAAAAAGCTGATAACCCAATTGTGATTACTATTTCATCTACACAGAGGGACAGCAACATGAGAAATAAACTTTTTAAAGTTTCTAACACTTTAGTGTTTCTTGTGAGAAGCTGGGATATTTCTGGAAAAAAAATAATTGAAGAAGAGGAACAAAGCCAAAGTTCCCAGACCTTGACAACTAGGGCAGATGTAACAAGTCCACATTCATTGTGGGAAAAAAAGGGAAGTCTGCACTTTTTCAGAAGAAAACTTGACTGCACGAACAGAACCATAGAGACAAGGGAATAATGTAGTCTTTGCCTTAAGGTTTATAGTCCAAACCTTCTCTGCTCATCTCGCATCCATCTGAGGGTCCGTGACAGACCACCCAGCCGCAAATGTTTTTATAGTAGAACTAATGGAGGCAAACATCCTAGGTGTTGGATGGAAAATAATGAACCCCCAGTCCTCAAACCCCAGAGAGGCTTTCTTTCAGACATTTCTAGTAGTCCATTCTTTACCCCATTCTGTGTTATCTGCACTACACCCTCAACACATACACACAATATACATGCTTGGAAAGAAGGAGTATGATTATATTTTGTGTTTTCAAAATCTCTGCCTTTGTTCTTTACAGCTATATTAGAGATTTGTTTTCTTGGTTTTTCAGTCTCATTTCATTCAGACTTATAGCAGCTCCACAATCACTAAAGTCTTCTCTCTCTCAACCACATTAGTTCTTTATTATGACTACTCATGCAAGGCAGTTGATGTTTCTTATGTCATATGTTCTGTGGGAGACAGGTTTCTCCTAATCCCACTGTACTCCCAAACCCCATTCCTTTCAACCATCTATTCTTCCATCAAGCCATTTGAGTTACTAAGGGCTTTGAGACTTGGGAAATTTACATCCTTGAAACCAATTATGGTATGTTGAGTTTATAAAGAACTCTTCTTCTTTACATAATTTTTTTTAAAGATTTTACTTATTTATTTGACAGAGAGAAGTCACAAGTAGACGGAGAGGCAGGCAGAGAAAGAGAGAGGGAAGCAGGCTCCCCGCTGAGCAGAGAGCCCGATGCGGGACTCGATCCCAGGACCCTGTGATCATGACCTGAGCCAAAGGCAGCGGCTTAACCCACTGAGCCACCCAGGCGCCCCTACATAATTTTTTAAGAGAATGAGTACTCTTGTTTACAAGACAGACAAGGTCTTTCACTGCGTTGGGTTTATACCCCAGTTAGAGAAGTCAAAGAAACACAAACATTTAAGTGAATATTTCCCTCTTGGTAAACATAAGAAACACTGGGGGACTCTAACTGAGTCAATGGAGCAGGAAGGACAGTTTTGTGAAATATTTAAATTGAGGTTCAAAGAACAGGCAAAAGAAGGAGGAATGTAAGAGCATCACAGATTGGAGGGCAGCGTGTTTTAAGATCCATAGTCAGGAAGGAACATGGTACAAAGTGGGAATGAGAAAAAATGAGCTAGACTGGAGTCCAATGACCAAGATGAAAGTGGAAAGATACAGAAGTAGAGGAGCCAAGATTAAGACCGTGCCAAGCTATTGTCTTGGCACTGAAAAGAATTTTGGCCTTTAGTAAGAGCAGTGAGTAGCCACTGAAATGTTTTTGTTTTTTGTTTATGTGTGGGGGGGTGATGATTCAGCCATGATATTCGCGTTTGAATCACTCTGTTGTATCTCATCACAGAATTGATTAGAGGAGTGAAAGAAAAAAACCGATGAGACTAATGCCATTTTCTATGTGAGAAATAATAATAGCAGTCAATAGAGAAGTGGATGGTTTCAAGACAGATTTGGAAGGCATAGTTTATAAGACTTGGTGGCTGCTTGGATTGGTAGCATTACAGAAGAAGAGAGTGTCACTGATAACTTTCAGTTTTCTAACACAAGGCACCATTTCCTGATGTGAGAACTTTTGGAGAAGTGCCTACCTCACCTAGGAATGGGGTGGGATGGGGGCAGAAATAACCCCAAGGTTAGTTGTGGACATGTTTGATCTGAGATGCTTGTGATTCATCCAAGTGGAGATGTCATACATGTAATTGTAGAAACAGATTTGGAGCCCAGAAGAGAGATCTAGGCTGGAGATATAAATTGGGTAATACCTTCCAGATGATATTTAAAGCCATGAGTATGGATAAGATCACCTAGGAAGAGAGCATGTTTTCAGAGGAGAGCCAGGATGCCTCTCTGACCCTCAGTTGTCTCATCTAAAACATGGAAGTAATGATCTGTCTGTTCAAGAAGCTGGGACACTTCGATACCTCATATTAGCTCTATGTCCAACTCACAGTCTGCCCTCGCTATATGGTAATTGCTATTATTACCGTGGTAAAATCCCACAGCCTCATTTGCTGGAATGAGTTGGGACTAATTGACAGGAGAATGAGAAGAGTAAATGAATGCATGAAGAAATGAACATGAATCTATAGGGATATGTCTGATATCAAAACATTAGCTTTCATTGTGCCAGCATTTTAGGATTTTTTTTTCTAATTTTTATTTTCTAGACAGCCCTTCCCTTGCAAACAAGCTCCTATAATTCTCCCCATGAAAAATCAGGGGTCTTCGTTTTTCTTAAGTGAGACTTTTGTGCCAAAATGACGTGAAGCTATCACCAGATTCATCAGCTTGGCAGCTTTTCATCATTGTTGCTATAGTCACTGATGGATTTGTTAAGAAATATCTAAATGTTCTTTTGGTAACATTATTTTTAGGAAGGCAAAGCCTTTACATTTCCAGACAGCAGCTTGGTTGTGAATGTGGGGAGACCACAGAACTGTAACACATTGCACATGTCGACAAGGCTGTCTGGCTTCTTGGCATTACTAATGATGATAATAATCCTGCTTGGTAGAGGCAGACCCTCCCTGCAGCTGGTGTCCTTTCTGTGCAGGGATGAGGTCATTCAGTGGGGAGGTGGGAAATGGAGCTGGGAAGGATGAGAGAAGAGGAGGGGAAGAAACTGTCATGTCTGCATTCTTGGAGGAAAATAGAAACATATTTGCCACAGGCTTGCTTATTTATTTTTTAAGAAGAGGGAATGGAGAGGCAAGGGTATGATGAGGAACTGTAGCATGGCAACAGCTTGGTTTTCCCCCAAGCTGCACAGTTATCTGTATTCACAGTAACCAGCTAATCAGATCTCCAAGGCACTGATAACCCTATGAATCTAATCTCTAGAATATTTGAAACTGCTCAGTCAGAGCAGGATATTCCAGCAATTTAGATCCCAGTAACTACTTTAGAGTTGTAAAAAAAGCCTAATTCTAGACAATCTACTTCTCTTTCTGCCACAAATTATGTCTTAAAAAGAGAAATTCAGAATTATTTTTCCTTTGGCAATGTAATTAAAGGCATCAGCTTATTCTTCATCTAATTCTCCATGTTGTCACTGAAAACAAATAAACAGCTTATTTTTAGTTTACCAGTACTAGTCAACTGGTGTACCATAGGTTTATTTCTAGAACTTGTATGCATAAAGACTATATGTCCTCAGGACTTGGAATTATTAGAGTTGGTTGTTGTTGGGAGTTTTTGAGGGAAGGGCTTAGTGAAAGAGAGGTCACTTTGGCATCCCTGGGTACGATCCTGGCTTAGGCACAACCGGCCAGTCACAATCAGCCATTTGGCCATATCTGCACAAGTTAATAGAAGTGAATCAACTCTGATCAAATTGAAGAAGTACTAAAGAGGCTCTCAAGAAATTTTTGAACCCTTTAGAGGCAAGGCCAGGTCTGATTAGCCATTGTAACCCCAGTGCTTCAACCGGGCCTGACACAAGGTGCTCAGCGAGTGATGAGTGTGTGAGTGAGCCAGTGTGCCCATTACCCATGGTTGAGGACTTCTGCTGTTAGCTAATACAAATGACCGTGAGTAATTATGTGGAGGAAAAAATAATATTTTCTCCTAAATGCTGGAGAAAGAGGCTGAAATCTAATAAATCTATTAGCTGACTCTCAACAGTGCTCCTGACATGAGTTTTCAAGATACAGTGTAGAGGACTGGACTGAAGGTCTGAAAGCTAACCCTTTCACAAGCCACTAAAATTTCTTTAGTTCAATTTCCTCATCGGTAAAATGGATAACAACAATTGCTCTGCCCCCCCCCCCAGGGTTATTTTCAGCACTAAATCTTACTATGGAAGAGAAACTAATATGAACCACAGAGGTAAGGTGTTGTTATTGGCATCTTTAGAGAATATAGTATCCTTACATTTTCTTTTTAAGATTTTATATATTTATTTGAGAGAGAGCACAAGCAGAGGGTAAGGGTCAGAGAGAGAAGGAGAGTGAGAAGTATACTCTTCACTGAGCCTGGAGCCCAATGTAGGGCATCTCAATCGCAGGACCCCGGGATCCTGCCATGAGCTGAAGGCAGTTACTTACCTGACTGAGCCAGCCAGGCACCCTTCCTTAAATGTTTTTAGAAGAAAGAAAAGATGTTTAATTCTTTGAAGAAAGGGTCCTTCAAAAGCATATTTAGTGGTGCTATTGTTGTTAATTGTTATTAAACCCTCTTTAAGATACATTTATTCAAAAAATAATAACAGGCCTCTGCTCCCCTTCTGGAAAGTTTTGATGACTTACCTTCAAATTTTATGTGTTTAAAAATCTAAAGTATGACATCTTACTTGAAAAAACCATTATTATTGATAGCCTCTGGAAGCAGCAAGGGTTATGAAGCTATTGACTGTGTATGATTAAGTGGTCACAAATAAAACATTGCTATTACCACATGTAAATTCTTTCCCTGAAGTTGGTGCCTCTGCAAACAGTGATTCAACTACAGTTGTCTGTCATGGGACAATAGAATTGTCCTTGAAAGAGCACTGTATACAAGACAGGAAACGATGCCTCGGCCTCTCTTCTGTGGTCTTTCTTAATCAAACCATTTCACCTCCCTTAACCTCCTTAGGTTTCTTATTTCTTTTTTTTTTTTTTTAAGATTTTTATTTATTTTATTTGACAGAGAGAGAGAGATCACAAGTAGGCAGAGAGGCAGGCAGAGAGAGAGAGGGAAGCAGGCTCCCCGCTGAGCAGAGAGCCCGATGCGGGACTCGATCCCAGGACACTGGGATCATGACCTGAGCCGAAGGCAGCGGCTTAATCCACTGAGCCACCCAGGCATCCCTAGCTTTCTTATTTCTTAACTGCGAGAGCATTCCGTGGCTCTCCAGCAGAGTTTTACTGCTCTCCCTAGAAGGCATTTGAAAAGAAGGATCGCATTCTTGGTTGTCAAAATGACAGGGTGGGCAAAAAATGATAGGGTGGAGATATACTGCTGGCATTTAGTGGGCAGAGGTGGGTCTGCTAAATTTTCTACAGTGAGCAAACCAGACTCATGAAAAGAAGAATTGTCCCCCTGCATCATAAATATGCCCTCCTAAGAAACACTGGACTAGAGCGTTTGAGAGTAAAAGGAGACTCAGTTAATAATATAGGACTGTTTCAGGCAAACTGGAATTTATGGACCATCTAGCTGCAGCCCAGGTCAACTGTAGCTTACATTGTCTTCCCACATTCTTGTCAGTCCTCCTTTCAAATGACAAGATCCCGAGCTTTGCTGAACAACCGTTATGGAAGTAGACAAGTCTGCACCACATACCTTCCGTGGTCTCTATTTTACCAGGAAAACTAGCAGCAGAGTTAAAGTTAGCTCACTTACTCATCCCTGAATTTGGTTGTTTTAGTTACAGAACCCCTCTTATTTCTCCCTTTCCCTCACCCTCAGAGCTTTGGGTACTGCCACCACTCAAGTTTATGGCAGCTGCCTGAAGCATTTGTTTGGGGGGTGGGGTGTGGAAGAGGAGGAAGGGAGAGTGGAGCCAGCTCTTCCCTGCAGCTGTAGCTAACCAGAGCAAGCTGCCTGCACAGACAGCTCACTCCATTTTAAGGGCCACCCTGAAGCCATATCTGTGGGTGCAATGTTATTATGACACATCCTACCATGGGGTGTGAAGGGAAAAACTTTTCTGTTCACTGCAATGGAGGTGCCAGATGATTCTTACACTACTTTCTGGACTGTCATTTAAAGAGAGAAAACATAACCCAAATCAGGAATCTTTTCTACTCTGTTGACATCTCAGCTAAAGAAAACAGTCAGGTCCAGGTGGGTTTTATGTTACTCAGTTCCTGTACATGGACAAAGAATGGGATTCCTGCATTCCTGTCTAGCCTCAGGGTTTTCTCCTAGTTAAATTTACTTTCAGCTTCTTAAATTGTATTTCACTCTTTAAAGAAAATCTGCTGTGCAGAGTTGTATAAGGCTTGACATGATGGTCTAAACTAATTGTTTAAATATGCACTTGGACAATTGTTGAAAAACACTTGTTTGTATCATGGAATAAAAGTTACCACATACACAATAGTAATTTTTCAAACCTAAATGAATAAAAGAGCATAGCCAAAAAAAAAAAAAAAAAAAAGGCGTGAATTTTTTTAGGCCAAAACAGAGTTCATGTCTAAATTCAACTGAGAAAAACTGTAGAAATTTGCCTGATGCTAACAGACAGCTAGCTCTCTTTCCCTTTTCCTCTTTTATTTCTTTTACCTTCTTACCCTAGCATTTCAGGATAAGCCTTTGGGAACATTTGGCTTCTCTGCATTATGGAAAAGTGGCGAGTATAAGCCTTGGCAGCAAACAGACCAATCTTTTGTTGCATTTAGTACTCCTTTAGACAAATATTATCTCTTTTAAGAGACAAACAGACCCAATAAAGATCAGAAGTTAGGCCATTGCTCTTCTAACTTTCCCGTGAAACCTTAGGTTTTTCCAGAACTTATCAAAGATGAAAGAGTCAGTTTGGGGAAGGCTTTTTAAAAAAATCTTTCAGTGTTGTAAAGGAGGTTAATAAGGTACTAGAGGGTTATGGTTTTAAGAAAGTTTCTTCTTCTTTTTTTTTTTTTTTTTAAACAGGGTTTTTTAAATTTATTTGAGAAAGAGAGAGAGGAAGAGAGAAAGAGCAAGCACAAGTTGGGGGGAAGAGCTGAGGGAGAAGGACTCCCCACTGAACAGGGAGCCTGATGCAGGACTCCATCCCAGAACTCTGGGATCCTGACCTGAACTGAAGGCAGATATTTAACCGATTGAGCCACTCATTTTTTCTTTTATCTGTATATACCTCACTTCCAAAGAACATGCCATTCAGAAGAATTAAGTAATTAATTGAGAGAATTGGGGTAATTGGAATATGAAGTTGGAGATAAGAGTGGGGAACAGAAATATATACTACCCAATACTTTATGATTGTAGAAGTAATTCACAAATTTAGCTCTAAGCTTTCTAGTGCCCTAAATTAAAAGAAACATGCTATTTTAATCACCCAGCTTAACCTATGGCATCATAAGATAGTGTGCAGGAGCAAGTGGATTTTATTTGTTCATCCATTTACCAACATTTGTTGAGCACCTTCTAATGTATTTGGGAGCTTATATTGACAAAGAGCTTGGGCAGTATCAGAGAAAACACCTTTATTAGATTTGTGTGAAATGCTCTATATGAAAGTATATAATCTCTTAAAATTGATTTTAACCTGGGCGCCTCAGTGGCTCAGTGGGTTAAAGCCTCTGCTTTCGGCTCGGGTCATGATTCCAGGGTCCTGGGATCGAGCCCCACATCGGGCTCTCTGCTAAGCAGGGAACCTGCTTCCCCCCATCTCTGCCTGCCTCTCTGCCTACTTGTGATCTCTGTCTGTCACATAAATAAATAAAATCTTTTAGAAAATTGATTTTAACCTAAAATAGAATGTTTTGATTTGTTTGTGAACAAATAGATTTGTTTGTGAACAAATCCAAATTATATCAGACACATTTTCATGAATTTCTTTTTTTTTTTTTTTAAGATTTTATTTATTTATTTGTCAGAGAGAGAGGGAGAGAGAGCGAGCACAGGCAGACAGAGAGGCAGGCAGAGGCAGAGGGAGAAGCAGGCTCCCTGCCGAGCAAGGAGCCCGATGTGGGACTCGATCCCAGGACGCTGAGATCATGACCTGAGCCAAAGGCAGCTGCTTAACCAACTGAGCCACCCAGGCGTCCCACATGAATTTCTTTTTTAACAGAAGTCTTGGTAGACTTCCTCCAGGTCTCATTAAATTATCACCTGTGACCTTGAAACATGACTGTCTGAGTACATGTGTCTTAAAGCACAAAAGTATTTCCTTGATAAAGGTCTTCAGAGTCAGAATTTGGCCATAAGCAGTTGTGGAATGCCTTCTATGAAACTCATTGTTTTCAAATTATTTTAGGCAGCAAGATCCCTTCTCAAATTATCTTATGCCCACCCTCAATATAGAAAACACATGTAAGTGATATTTTGTTAAGTGTAAATTCATTGTTAAATTTTAACATATCTACTTATTATCAAGACAGTTGATGATACCAATGAAACCCTTTCCATGAATCATAAATTTGAATAGATGATAATTGTTTTCTTTTGGCCCCAGCATCTTATTTTTTTCCACATTCTGGTTTTATTGCAATTTTTTAAAATTCATTTTGATGCCTCAATATATGCTATGCAATTAGACTAATCCAGAATCTTCAAAAAAGTCACAAATAATTTTATTTCAAAATTGAATAACTAATAAAAGCTAACTGCTCACATTCCTAAAAACATACATTTTGTTATGTTTTATATATTACAAATACATGATTTAATATATTTTATATATCATATTTATAAATATATATTTTATGTTTAATCATATTCATAATGTGAAATATATTATTAAATATTTTGCATATTTATACATAAATATTATAAGTATTTAATACAAAATGTCACACAGGAGATACACACAACTTACCAACACACCTTAAAGTTATCCATTAAATTATCATGACCTATGTGTTATCTGTTAGGCTACCAACGACTAGAACTTGTTGTTGGAGAGTCCAGCTTGTACAGAGCTGACCAAGATCCAATGATACAGACTTGGAAGAGAGCGAGAGAGAACAAGAGTCGGGGGAGGTACAGAGAGAGAGAGAGAGAATCCTCAAGCAGACTCCTTGCTGAGTGTGGAGAGGCCCTCAGGGCTCAAACCAGAGACCCTGAGATCATGACCTAAGCTGAAGTCAAGAGTCAGCTCCTTCACCAGCTGAGCCACACAGGCACCCCATTATTTTTAATCTTTCCTTGACATGTAATTGACCATGGCACACATGTGCTGTAGTAATGTACTTCATTGCAGTTTTACCTGAGCAGACATCCACATTCCAGAAATCAACTAAAGATGGATACAGAGCAATACCTTTCCTAATGAATAGCACATTTAAAAGAGATTCGTCTTTGTGTCCCAAAACTACAGGAGGAGATTTTGGTCCAAGGTCTAGGTAGATGGTGGATAGTGGCCATGGTAATGCTTTTTAGTGGCAATGTGTACATGTATACATGTATCCTACTAAAATTCAGTGCATCCAGTTGGAGGATGGGCCTTATGGCATCATTTGTGTTATTATTGTCACTTTGTTAACTGAATCTCTACATGAGACTAAGAAAGCCTCTCCTCCCTTTCTCTGGGCTTAAATTAGAAATTCTATGCTAGCTTGGAAGAAGAGAATCTCAGGCATGAAGATGCAAAACCAGAGAAAGTATTAATACCAAGGACCCATGGATAAATTAATGCTATGTTTTTTTCCTGTAACCAATTTCAAAAGTAATCATATTTAAAAGTTTTACAAAAGCAAAAATGAAGGTAGGTATCCCCCCCCCCGTAATAGTCATATAAATTTGTTTCAGTTGTTTCAGTTTTTCTATCTGGAATGCGGCAAAGTTATAAATAAATTTAATGTTTAATCTTGTTTACATTTATAAAAATCTAAACTGTCTTTTAGTTATTTTCTACAGCTTGTTTTTTTTTTCACAGAAAGGAAACTAGGTTCGGCAAGGATAAGATGACTGGAATTTTTTAAATCTGCAATATGTAATTTCCCCTAAGTGAAATTAAATTTAGTTCAACTCTGAGATAAATGCTATGTATGACACCACTGGAGCTGGAGTTCTCCTGCTCTCCATTTGGTTACCAGTCATTATTCCTCATTTCTATTCTCTCCAGAAACGAGGGCTTTCATGCTCTGTTGACCATATGCTTCCTGTGCCTTTATCTCTTATACCCTACATACTGCTCCAATTTGGGCCACAATTATAAGTCCTTATATAATTCACCATAGCAAGATTTCTATCCCAGAAGTGGCTTGAAAAGACATAATTTCCTAGGGCTGCCATAACAAATTACCATAAATCGAATGGGTTATAACAAGAGAAATTTATTCTCTCACAGTTCTGGAGGCTAGAAAGCTGAAGTCAAGGTGCCAGCAGGGCTTTGCTTTCTCCAGAGGCTCTGGAAGAATTCTCCTTGCTTCTTGTAGTGTCTGGTGGTTGTCAACAGTCCATGGGTGGTAGTGGTGGTGGTAGTAACTCCAAAATCTGCCTCTGTCTTCACATGATTGTCTTCCTTCAGTGTGTAGTCTGTGTCCAAATTCCCTCTTCTTATAGGACACATATCATTGGGTTAGATAAGGCCCACTCTTATCCACTATAAGCTCATCTCGTTTACATCTACTAAGACCATATCTCCAAATAAAGTCATATTCAGAGGTTCCCAGTAAACATGAATGGGAGGACGTAGGAAGACACACACCTGATATAGGTAGTAAGAATCTTGTTAAATTTGCTCAACTTCTTGAGCATTTCGAAGTCTGCACTTAAACATTTTTACTTGCCTGGTATCAAACAAAGCATCCATGAGCTTTCCTTCCACTTAGGATGTAGTTATTTGTTTTCTCCATATTGTCTCTTACCTGGAAATCTATCCAAAGCCACAGAAACCCTAACTAATCAATTCCTTGGTCACTGCCATAGCATATGCTGAGTCTGTATCATTTTATAAAATTGCCCCTCAGGGCCCAGTTTTGTTCTCCAGTATTCATATGCAACTGCAAATCAAAGTAAATTACATTCAAGTGTTTTCAAGCATGGATTCTGGCCCACAGTTCACTTCTTCCCAAATTCTATACTTTGTTCTTTGTACATCTGGACATTAAGCTTACTTAAACTTGCATAATAATCTCCCTAAGGCATTAGCTGTGAAGGGCTACATTATCCCAGATTCTTTTACCACTTGAGCTTTGCTAGTATTCTAAAGGCTGGCCAAAGGTCAAATATTGTATGCTTTTAAGATAGTGTATAGTGTTTAAATCCCCTCCTTAACCAAAGATGCAGTTATACTGAAGAGGGGACCCAGGGCAAAGGTCACAAACTAGACCAGACACCACATTCCTTCCCAGGAATGTTTTCTTTTTTTTTTTTTTTTTAAGATTTTATTTATTTATTTGACAGAGAGAGATCACAAGCAGGCAGAGAGGCAGGCAGAGAGAGAGAGAAGGAAGCAGGCTCCCTGCTGAGCAGAGAGCCCGATGCGGGACTCGATCCCAGGACCCTGAGATCATGACCTGAGCCGAAGGCAGCGGCTTAACCCACTGAGCCACCCAGGCGCCCCCCCAGGAATGTTTTCTTTGACATGATGGTTTTTTTTAAAAAGTTGAGTTAGTTGCTAAAGAGAGCAGATACCATAAAGAAACCCAGGTACCTGGCTTTTTTTGAAAACGCAGAAGATGGGTTCACATTTCCAGCTGTCCCTTCAGATAGAATATGGGTTCTCACCTGCACAGTGGGCCAGTTTGAACTAAACCATTTCATTCATTTATGTTACCTATCTGGCTGTTATTGGCATTTGAGCTGTCTACCCCTGACCCAAGACTTAAGAATTCAACCATCGTTTTCTTCCTGATGTGGTTCAAATAACTGTATTGAACACACTGAGGCAAAGAAAACAGATCGTTGGTTTTCCTTCCTTCTGATTTACACTGTCTTTTGACAGATTTCCACCAATACCCCCAAGTTCAGTGGTAAGGTGCACACCTTCAGTCACAGGGCATCAGAATTCCATAGGCTTTCCCCTCTTTTTTTCTCAGTATCTCAGGTGTTACAGTTGAACTCCGATGTAAGAATTGAAAATTTCCAAAGTGGAAGGTAATTTCAAACTAAGTCTCATGTTAGTCTCTTGAGGTTGGATTTCATTATCACAGCACAGGCCCTTCCTGAAATTTTTAAATGTGATTTCCTAACCTGTGGAGCTTCTTATGGCCCTTTTTACTTAACCCTTTCTGCTTCCATGTTCTACCATTTACTCCTTGGTCCACATTATTCCAACTTCAGATTAGAACCATCTTTCTGGAAGTCTCCTATCTAGACTCTTACCTTTCCTATAGTCACTGGTCTTTCCCTAGAGAACATCTCTGGGCAACCTCTATTCTGGGTTTAGGATCTCCCAGGTCTCTCTGTCCTATTCTCATCACATTCATTTCTTCGTACACTCATAGTGTTTCTGTAGAGGGCTATCGCCTAAACCACTGACTTTGGGATCCTGAACAATGCCTCTCTAGCTTTCTTGGAATCATCAATATCACTAAAACACCCTCTTAGTTTTTCATTATCTCCAATGTCATTGGCACACTGGATTCATTCAGCCGATGGAATTTTATATTCACTGTATGACTCATGTGGCTACTTTGTCCTCTCCAGAATTCACAGAACATATTATCATGTTATGACAGTCACCACCTTAATGGTAGGAAAACCCTAATTTGTGTTTCCTCATATTAGTAAATCCTAAAAAACCCATCTTTACCTTTATTTTAAAGCTTCTTGGAATTTCTTTTTTTTTTTTTTTTGGAATTTCTGATTATAAAAGTAGCATGGTTATTATAGAGGATATAGAAAATACACAAAAATACAAAGATAAAAATAAAAATTACTCATAACTATACCAAATAGAGTGAACAATTGTTAACATCTTGATATGTTTATTTTCACATTTACATTTTAATCTTTTCCTGTCCCAGTTCTTTAGTTCTCAAACACTCTTGAGAGAAGGGTAATTTTTATGACTAAATTTAGAAAAGAGAGTTATATAACCCAAGAAAAGTCTAGCCTTAATATTTCATAATGTTCTCAATATTGTACACATCCCTGCTTGGTTTATGTTAAATTTAGCCCTCTACAGTATGATGAATATTGGGTTTTTTTATCACTACCCTCTAAGGAGTACAAAGATTAACTCTACAGTCCTCTCATTTTTCTGATAGAATAGATTGTATCATGGGCCCCCCATATGTACAGAGCCCTGGCTTAGTCTTAGGCATTTGTCATGGACTGAATTATGTACCTTGCCACCCCAAACTCATATAGTTGAAACCCTCCCTCTCCCCACAATGTGATTGTATTAGGAAGGAGGGCCTTTGGGTGGTAATTAGGATTAGATGAGGTCATAAGGTTAGAGTCTTCGTGAATAGGATTAGTGACCTTACAAAAATCATAAGACAGATTGCTTCCTTTCTTGGCTCTTCACCATGTGAGGATAGTGAAGTCAGTAGTCTGCAGTCGGAAGAGGGCCCTCACCAGAGCTTGACCATGCTGACACACTGATCTTGGACTTCCAGCCTCCAGAAGTATGACAAATTTCTCTTCCTTGTAAGCCACTCAGTCTGTGGTATTCTGTTATAGCAGCCCAAACTAAGACAGCATTCAAGGAAGAAGATCCTGACAGATCTGGCTGTAAAGACACAGATGAAAAGAGGTTCATACTTACCCAAGGTTATAAGAGCCTAATGGACCAAGATCTTAAGCTAGGGCTTGAAAGGGGCGAAAGGTAGGCAGTAGAGGAGAATTGTTCAGGTATATTTTATAATAGAAAAGTGTTAGGGACCAACAATTATCATTGGCTGAGAGTATAGCAAGCTCCTAGCTGGAAACCAAGTCTGATTCAGCTCTGAAATCTTCTTACAACATTTTCAGCTGATGAACTGATGAATCTCTAATACATCATTCCATAAATATTGTTAATTATTCTGGACTTCACATTCATCCTTTTAAAATTTTATGAGAGGGCACCTGGGTGGCTCAGTTCATTAAGCGACTGCCTTTTGCTTAAGTCGTGAACCTGGAGTCCCAGGATGGAGTCCACATCAGGCTTCCTGCTTAGCAGGGAATCTACTTCTCCCTTTGACTGGCTCCACGCTCTCTCTCTCTTTCTCTCTCTCAAACAAATAAATAAAAATGAAGTAAAATTTTATGAGAGGCTTTTTAGAAATTTATTTAATAACCCAGAGATACCTATTTTAAACACATGTTATTTAGTATTAAAATAAATTAATTGCAGTTGCTAAACTTACTAGCTGGTGATACAAAGATAAAGAAAGTTCATAACATAGTCTAGTTGAGCTAAATAGCATCTAGGTGAGAAATGTTTCTAGCACTTGCTGGCTTATGTGCTAATGGTGAAAAAGGATGCCATAATTAATACAGCTAATATTCAGTTTATAGGCAGCTATAAACAAATGGCTCATTGCTTTGGACAGCCATACAATCAGGGGACAGCTTCAGACCATTAAAAAAAAAAAAAAATGAACAGGTGGTTTGTCTACAACTTTGAAGTAGCTCTATAAGAGGAAGTGATGATTGGATTTCTCAGGGCGGCAGATTATAATGGAAAGCCCTGGACCTGGAGTCTTTTTTGACTCCAGTTTTTCTACTGGTGCTGGCAGAGCCAGCCCTTAGTTGTTATAATCTTTGCATATTATATGCTTTCTTTACTTTTCCAGTAAACTAGATAAACTTCTCTGATATTCTGCAACTTTGCATTCTCCACACGTGTCTGATCATTCTACAGGAAACCAAGAATGCAATGAGATATCACTTTAAGGAAAGATGACGTGATCTCTAGTACTAAGCTTCTTGTCCAGCCTTAGGCATGTCAGTTTCAGATACTCATTACATCATCAGGGAAAAAGGCCAGTAAAAGCCTAGACCTCTCAGGCAGTAGGATCTACTTATAAATTGGAATGGACAGAGTAGCTGCGGTTTTTCCAAACTCATGTTCTTGGGTATTACTAAAATGCATTTTATGTGCTGCATCTTGTTCAAGTTTTCGTGATGTGTCCCTGTAAAAGTCTGCTGGCCTCCTGCAAGCAGGGAATATGTCTTTGGTTATCTGTTACCAGTTAGCTCAGTTGGCTAAAATCCAAGACAGTGGGATCAGGCTCCATATGGGACAGTTGGCTTTATTCAGAACAGTCCCAGCTTGCCCAGCTGGTTCATAAATGCATGCATTTGATCACAGAGGGCAGAAGTGTGCATATGACTAGCTCAGCATAACCTATTCCTCCTACTAGAAAATCACTCAGAGCCCATGTAATTCTGACAGAGGTTATTGACCTCAAACTTGTTTAGAATTACCAACTGTGAGCACAGTGTCATGACGATTTATGCATTCCTTAAAGATCCTGATGACCTTTCACCCAACTGACCATATAAAGCTTTCTACATTTTGAGAGACTCTGATGAAAACAGCTTGTTATTGGAGGCTCTCTGACAGATGTTATGCTAAGTATAATGCATGCAATCTCTCATCACACCTCAGAGTAATCCCATGCAATATGTACTATTTTTATTCTTTGCAGTTGAGAAAACCGTGGCTGGGAGAAGTTATCTGTCCCAAATCCACTGGCTGGCAAAGCCAGGATTCCAGTCTAAGTGTGTCTGACCCTAGAACCCATGCTTTGACCCACTCTACTGCCTCTCTTAGGATACTATATGGTTTGGGATTTTAGGAACTGTGATAAGCTCTTAACTGTGGCATGAAACCTTCCACAATCAGATGCTTGTGAGTGAGTATAGGTTTTAAGTTGTAATTTCTTGATGAAAAATGAGGTCACCTCTTTTCTCAGACTCAGAAAATCTGACAGTGAAGTGAGGCAGATATCTGTTCTTGGATGCTTCTGTAAGTCTACCATTAGTAACCTCCTCTCTGCCCCAGCAGCCTGAGATACTCACATCCCAAATATAAAGCTTTTTGTTCAGCTTTAGTTCGTCAAACTTCTAGTTCAAACACAAACTCCCATAGTGGGCAAGTTGAAAGTCCACTTCTTTTCTTCTCTGAATTACCCACATCTCACCATCACCTCAGTGTACTTTATACTCTCAAACCCAGAGGCATCAACAGATCAGTCAGACCAATTTTTCCTGATCTTCTCAGCAGTAGAACTGCACAGGCTTTTCAGTAGAAGGGGGAAGCTATAAAATGTCTCCTGTTGGAACATTGAGTAAAGCCTTGATTTGTCCCGTGGAGCCACAGTTTCGTCTGTGAAGTTTAATTTAAAGTTTAATCATTGAGCAATGGGGTTAGTATTCTGGAACTCTTCTTTCTGACCTTCTGAACGTCACTCACTCTTGAGTGAAAAGGGGCAGCTTGAATGCATGCAGAAGGCATTTGGTGCAAGTTCAGGGAAAGGTCCTTTGTCCTTGGTAATATGCAGCTCTTACAGTGTATTCCTTTTGAGACTTTGTAAATGGTAATGAAATGAAGGCTGCCTTCAGGGCAATTTTTCTTTTTCCCAGTCAGCAGTACAAAGTAAGACTCCACAAAGTTCATGGCTTTCCTTTTAAAAAGGTCATACTGACTCAATTTACTATTGACACAGAAAGTATACTCAGAGTTGAAGAGACTCTAGATAATCTAAGTTGTTTCCATTGTCCAGCTTCTGGGAAGCTGTCATTTTAAAAAAAACAAAATACCTCTTACAATTTTTTAAAAGAGCTTTATAAATCACTGCCCTTTGATGCTATTAAAGAACAAGGTCTTCCATTTCACATTCTTCTTGAGATCTTGTAAAACCCTTCACTCATGTGTCCTTACCCTGACCTCCTTTTATTTTCATCTCCCTGATCCATGCTATCATCTGCTTTTCACTTGTGGCCTTTCTTCCTTCCCTTCAGGGAATAGTTTTTTAGCACCTATTATGTAAATAACTAGCAGTGTGCTAGACACTGAGGAAGTAAGGGATGAACATGAAGACAAAGACCATGTCCTCCAAGGACTTATTGTTCAGAGGTTGCATACTTCTCTTTTTTTTTTTTTTTTTTAATATTTTATTTATTTATTTATTTGAGAGAGAGACAGTGAGAGAGATCATGAGCAAGGAGAAGGTCAGAGGGAGAAGCAGACTCCGCATGGAGCTGGGAGCCCGATGCGGGACTTGATCCCAGGACTCCGGGATCACGACCCAAGCCGAAGGCAGTCATCCAACCAACTGAGCCACCCAGGCGTCCCGGAGAGGTTGCATACTTAATGGCAGGGGGAGACGGGAAGGTATACAAGGGAGTGGAAAGAGGCCAGGTATAGGACAGAGGGCTGACTGGGACTACGCCAAAATGGAAAGGACATGGCACTTCTGAAGAGATCAGTCATGATGCAGCTCCAGCTTATTGGAACCATCCTGGAATGCTAGCCCAGCATTGTCAGAGCTTCCAGTTTGTCTAGAGAAGTCAGAAATCCAGATTTTTATTATGTGCCATCTCCAGGTTTTTTTTTAAATGCTGGCAACTAACTCACATTCTTCAAAAACACTGTGTAGGCCAAACAAAACATGTATGTGGGCTGAATTCAACCCATGGTCCTTTAATTTAGGGAGTTTTGGTCTGGTTAGTGAGGTAAATCACACATGTATGAAATCATTAATTTAAAATGCAGCCCATATGACTAAGAATCATAATGAATGACACAGACTGTTCCTGCTAGAGTTCAGAGAAAGGAGAAGGAGGACTGGGGAGATGGGACGGTGATGGGCTTCAGGTGCTGTGGCCTCAGCTGTGCTGGGCATCTTGAGGGACAAAAAGGAAACTGGAGGATATGTGTTGGGAATTTGGTTGACCCACTGAGATCTGATGGTCGACAGTCTCCAGTGCCACACTAGGAGGTTGGGCTTTACCTTCTCTGTCATGGGGAGCCATCGAGGATTTGCTGATCTGCAGTTTTAGAAAATAAAATAAATAAAATTTCTTGGTGGGTAAAGGGACAAAGTAGCATGCAAAGAGAAACCATCAGGAGACTCTTGCTGCAGTGCTTTACCCCGTTTTCTATTCCTTTGCCTCTTACACCCCTCTACAGCACATCCCAAAACTTTCCACCTAAAGAAGCCTCCCTCTGGCAGGGTAGCTTTGAAGTATGCCAGTGCCCTAAAACAGAGCAGTATAACAAAATCAGACCAGATAAAAGTAGCAAGGTGAGGGGCAGGGGAGAACCCTTGCTGCCACCTCTCATTAAGTGAAAACCACTGTTTAAAAAAGAAATAAGGTAGGCCTTTAAGATATATACATCTATCTAATACCAAACTCTGTTTAATACAAGCTACATATCTATGTGGCTCTAAAATGGGGATGGGAAGGTACAGAACTATATTCTCCTTAGGTATATGAGTTATTTAGGAATAGCTCAGCGGTAGCCACATACATACTTTTATTATGTTATATTAATACATTTATTAGCAAGAAAATTTTAAGGATCCCATAGATGTGCATAGAGGAAATGGCCTTTCTTTTCAATCAAAACAGAAGAGCACTATTAGAAAAATTTTTTAAAAGTAAGAAAGAGTACAAAATTTTAGATATGAGACTATATAGTGATCTTCCAAATATACCTAACATACCAAAAATGAATCATCCCTAAGTGCCCAGTTGAGTGTATTTGTGAGATGATGGGCTCTCCTTGTACATCATTGGACAGTTACCTGGGCCCCATCTCTGGACAGTAGGAGTTGGTTAGTTTAAGGTGGGACAGACGTGGACTTTGGAAAATCTTCACAGCTGGTTTAGGACGCTACATGACTTTGCTTAGAAACTAGAATTTCAATGTTTGGCCAAAGTAGGCAACTCTTAGTCATTCCAGACTTGATTATGCAAGGTTTTAATTTTTTAGGACCCTCATTTTACTTACTCTTCCTCTTTTTACTCAACATTTTCATCATTTTATTTCTTACTAGTACTCTACCAGAGAATGAGAGGAGAAAGACAAAAAAGCAAGAACTGGGGTGCCTAGGTGGCTCAGTGGGTTAAAGCCTCTGCCTTCAGCTCAGGTCATGATCCCAGAGTTCTAGAATCGAGCCCCACAGCAGGGAGCCTGCTCCCCGCCCCACCCTGCCTGCCTCTCTGCCTACTTGTGATCTCTCTGTGTCAAAAAATAAATAAATAAATAAATAAATAAAATCTTTTTGGGGGAAAAAGCCAGAACTAATATTTATTTATTTATTTATTTATGGTTTATTTATTTGGGAGAGAGGGAGAGCATCACTGGGAGGAAGGGCAGAGGGAGCAGGAGAAGCAGACTTCCTGCTGAGCAGGGAGCCTGATGCTAGGATCATGACCTGAGCCAAAGGCAGATGCTTAACCAGCTAAGCCACCCAGGCATACTGTTAGGGTTGTTCTTTTTTTTTTAAGAGTTATTTATTTGAGAGAGAGAGAGAGAGAGCACAAATAGGGGGATGGAGCAGAGGGCGTGGGAGAGAAGTAGACCCCCTGCTGAGCGGGATGCCTACGCAATAGGGCTTCATCTCAAGACCCAGAGATCCTGGCCTGAGCCGAAACCCAGAGTTGGACTCTTAACAGACTGAGCCATCCAGGCACCTTAAAACCATTTCATAATAAAATCTTTTATTTAAAAAAAAAAAAATTTCATAAAAACCCATTTTACCTTATCATAAGAGCAATAATAATAATAATACCAGTAACAAGAGCTAGTACTTCTTAAACATTTATTACATTCCAGGCACTACCTAAATACTTTAACATATTCATTTATTTAATCCTCACCAACTCTATGAGGTACATCCCATTACCCTCCCGATTTTGAGGTATTAAAATGAAACCATAGAGAGGTTGTTACGTTAACCAAATATCTCATAATTTAGAAGGATCAAAAGTAGTATTTGAAGTCAAGAAGACTGACTCTGGAGGCTTCACTTTTGTGTGTGTGTGTGTGTGAAATAGATAGAAAACATGAAATTATTGTTTTAACCTTTTTTAAGTATACAATTCAGTGGCACTGTCATACAACCAACACCACCATTCCATCTCTAGAACTTTTTCATCTCCCCAAATTGAGAGCCTTCATTTTTAAATACCACTCTCTAATACCTCCCCAAAAGTACTTGAATATCTGGAAATGTTCACTATTTGTGGTGGTTTTGTCTTCTTTTAAATACAGAAGATTTAATACTTTTTCACTCTTAGCATCCATTACTCTCCATTTGCCCTTGGTGCCACTGCATGTTATCACACAGCCTGTTCCTGATACAGTCAGTTGCCCCAGCCTGTCCAAGTTTCAAACTGCTGCTGTCTCTTCCCAGATATTTGTGTGTTGGCACCTGCATGGGCAGTGACAGCTACATCACTTCTTCTGGCAATCTTTTGACATTGATTCTAAGATGCATCCTACTATCAGGGGCATCTGGGTGGCGCAGTCATTTGAGTGTCCAGTCTTGGTTTCGGCTCAGGTCCTGATCTCAGGGAAGTGTGATTAAGCCCCGAGTTGGGCTCCACAGACCTCAGGGAGTCTACTTGAGAGTCTCTCCCTACCCCCCACCCCATCTTTCTCTGTCTCTCAAATAAATAAATAAATCTTAAAAAAAAAAAAGATGCATCCTAATATCAAAAAACTTCAAATCATAAAAAAGTTTAATAGCCATGTATCTTACTTAGCCTTAAGGAAATCCAGTGTTCTAGACTGATATGTCACTGTGAAGTAGCTTGTCCTTGTTCCTCAACACTCAGCCTACCACCACTGTGTTCCAAGGTTCATCCCTTCCTGCCTAGATTACTATCATATCTCGTCTCCCAGTTCTGAATTTCTTGGACAAATTGGACATCATGAAGCCAATCTTGAGCAGCTCGTCTAGTCTCTCTGAGCCAATAGACCTTTTGTTCAATAGGAGAGGAGCATAGAATAGATAAGTTTCCTTTTGATTCATGAGACTAAGATTCTAGTTCCCAGACATCTTCAAGATGGAGATGGAGGGCACCTGGGTGGCTCAGTTGGTTAGGCGACTGCCTTCAGCTCAGGTCATGATCCCAGAGTCCTGGGATCGAGTCCCTCATCGGGCTCCCTGCTCCCTGGGGAGTCTGCTTCTCCCTCTGACCTTCTCCTCTCTTATGCTCTCTCTCACTGTCTCTCTGTCAAATAAATAATAAAATCTTTAAAAAAAAAAAAAGATGGAGATGGAATTTGGAGGTCATTGCTGCTAAAATCAAAAGAACTTAAGCTAGATTAAACGTTTCTTTGTTGTTATTTTACCACTTGGCATCTTGTTTTCTCTACTGCTGAGGTACCAGGGTCATTGCCTGCTACTTGTTGGCCATCTAAGACCTTTTTACCAGGTGCCTGGGTGGTTCAGTGGTTAAAGCCTCTGCTTTCAGCTCAGGTCAAGATCTCAGGGTCCTGGGATCAAGCCCCACATCAGGGTCTCTGCTCAGCAGGGAGCCTGCTTTCCCCCCATTCCCCTGCCTCTCTGCCTACTTGTGATCTCTGTCCAATAAAGAAATAAAAATCTTTAAAAAAAATTTTTAATTAAAAAATTTTTTTAAATAAATAAATAAAACCTTTTTATCCCAAGACTCCACCTCTGCTCTAGTTGTTCCCAAATAATAGCCAGTATTTCTTCCCCTTTTTCCCTGTCTCCCCAGTTTTAAAAAATATATAAGAGAAAAGTTTACAATTGGCCCCATCCTTAATAATGATTTGACCAAACCATTAAAAATGTGAGTGGCTTATTACTTTATATCTGAATAGCTGTATTATTATTATAGTGTAATTATTAAAATATCTGAAATTTACTACTTAATTCAAAGAATAGTGGTCTTAACTTTCATATATGTATTTGGATGGATAGATAGGTAGATAGATAGGAAATTTATAAACCAAATTTAAAGACTCCTGAACTTTTATCCACCCTGAACAACTAGCACCTTAGGTATAGGGATGAATACTTTCTTGTCCAGAGTTTGACAGTCTTTTTTAGAAGTTATTTTAAGGATTATTTTAATTTGGAAGCATGACTTTTTCATTTAAAAAAAGAGGGGGTGCGCCTGGGTGGCTCAGTGGGTTAAGCCTCTGCCTTCAGCTCAGGTCATGATCTCAGGGTCCTGGGATTAAAACCCGCATCAGGCACTTTGCTCACCAGGGAGCCTGCTTCCTCCTCCCCCTCTGCCTGCCTCTCTGCCTACTTGTGGTCTCTCTCTCTCTGTCAAATAACTAAATAAAATCTTAAAAAAAAAAAAAGTCAAGGGCACCTCCGTGGTTCAGTCAGTGAAGTGTGCAACTCTTGATTTCGGTTCAGGTCATGATCTCAAGGTTGTAAGATTGAGCACCACGTCAGGTTCCGCAGTAGACATGGAGCCTGCTTGGGATTTTCTCTCTCCCTCTCCTTCTGCCCTCTCTCTCTCTCTTTTTCTTTCCCTCTGTTACTGAAGAAAAAAAAAAAAGTTGACTCACCAGTTTTTTGGTTTTGATTTTGTTTTGAGGGTTGTTGTTGGGTTTTTTTTTTTTTTTCCAATTTATAAGATCCCAGGAAAAGAAGTCAGCCTACTTAAAACCTCATCAAAACTCTGAGCTTCAGAGCACAGAGGAAAACTAATTTTTAAAAGCATCTCACCACTTCTTTCTGTAAAGAGGGCTCCAGTTAAAAAGATAAACTGATTTTTCTCTGTTATTTGAAGTATGGGTAAGAAACCTAATCAAGTGTTGAAATCTCTCCACTGGTTTCCCTCAACAGTAAAAAATAAATAATGTTGATGATAACCATTGCCATAACTATATGCTCACACCTTGGACAGGAAAATGTGCTTCTAATCCTCTTAAAACTCAACTTCGTAAATCAGGTAGAACCTTCATAAATCAGGTAGAAGAGCCCTTGTCTTATTTTTGTTTTGTTTTTGTTTTGTTCCTTCTGATTTCAGAGATCTTTGAGGAAAGGACATTTTAGATGTGAGTTTGAGTCTGTTATAAACCTTAAGAAGCCACCTTTTCTTTCTAGAGTTACTGGATTTTCTTCTGAGAATGTTATTAGGATATAGTAGATTGGAAAGACAGAGGATGTATCAAAATAAACATTTTATGAGTTTCTGCTTTGCAGTTTAATTTACAAAGTAGACAAAACCTCTGAGTATTTCCTGTATATCTTAGGGGACAAATTTGTCACCAGTTCTCCAGCCCCACTGCCCTTCTTTTTCCAACTACCCACCGCCCCCCACCAACACACACACATACTTTTTTGCTCTTGTTGTTTTTAACATTAAAGCCACTTATCAGATGTGGGACTGGTGTGTATGTTTGCAAGCACCATGCTGGATTAAGTATGCTGTAATTTATTGTCTTAATTTATGGTATATAAACCATTTTTCTTTTTTTTAATGTTTTAACAAGTGCAGCCCAATACTAAATATGGAGAAGTTAAAAAACCCCTTGGCACTCTAGAGGATAGAAGTCCCTGGAGTGGAGGAAGGGAGACAAGCAGAGGGCTTGGAAAATGCTTACAGTCCTAAAGAAACTTGCAATTTCCACTGGCTGATTTTCTTTAACCTCGTATTCACTGAGGGCGTGCTGGTAAATCATATTCATACATAGGAAATTTTTAGTAAGTTCCATGTTGCCATCTACATAAGATTTATTTTACAAACAACAATTTTTAAAAGAAATTCAGCAGTTAGATTTTCACACATTAAGTAGGCTGGTAGAGGGCAGATTTGAACCAAAAAAAAAAACAAAAAAACCTAAATAAACAAATGTGTTCCTGTCACTACTCATATATGCATGGAATATCAATATGTTAACATATGCATAGCAGAATGTGTGATAGAAGGAGAAACAAGACATGGTTCTTGTTTTCTGGTAAGTCTGATAAGTTTGAGAACCATGAACTCTAATGACATGAGATAGAATATTGAAATTGATATCATTGATCTATACATTGAGGAATCTACTTGATGTTATGTGTTAATGTCAAGTAAATGTGGATCGTTGGCCCTCTGCTACTCACAGTGTTGTCTGAGTACTGGCTGCATCAGCATCAGATATGAGGATTCTCAGCCCCCAATCCCAGACCTACTGAATTCAAATCTCCGGGGGCGTGTGACCCAGCAACCAGTGTTTCAAGAGGTTTCTAAGTTTTAAGGGTCTCCCAACTAATTCTTACCATTCAAGTTTGAGAACCATTGTTCTAAACTTCAGTTCCCAAGCTGTTCCAGTCCTCATAGTGGGCATGATCATCCAAAGTGACAAGTGAGGAGTGGGAAATCAGAGAGATAAGTAACTTTGCTAAAAGCCGTACTGCTAACATTATAGCAGTCTAGATTCAATACCAGTTCTGTTTTACCATTTCATAAATCTATACTCCTTCTTCTATTCCTGCTATCTCATCCTAGAAATTATTGTCAAACGTGAAAGCCATTTTTCTAAAGATTTCCATCTTAGTTTTCAACTTTTCATATTACTCTTTCTCCCTAACTAAAAAGGTACTCACTTTAATTATTTTACCACTGCTGTAATGCCCATGGCTGTCATCATTCTGATGCTGACTTGCAAATGACACTTTGGTTTGTTTTCCTTGCCATGTCATCATCATATGGGTCAGTTAGTATCACCAGTGACCATGCTCTTATTCCTAATCAGTCCACCAGCATGTCAGTATGTATTCAGATTTGGCATGGGGATTGCTCGATTCAGCAGCACATATACTAAGATTTGGCATGGGGAACAAAACATCATTTTTGAAGTTTAATTCAATTTAAAAATAAGTATTTATTGTCCAGCCATTTGCCTAATACCATGCTCTGCACTAGCCTTTATTTTGAGAATGTGTTTCCTGGAGCAGCAGGATATGGACCTTCTGAGTCAGAAATGCTGAGGATAAGGCCTTGTAGTCATCTTTAAAAGTCATCCAGATGATTCTAATGCATATTAAAGTTTGAGAACCACTGCTGTAAGAGACATGAGAAATTAGAGATGTGGTCTTTACACTTAAAGAGATTATCATCCATTGTATCTTGCCCACTTGTCAGAGACTAAATTCAGACTAGGGTTTCTAATAGCTAAGAACTGATGGGAGTATCATGGTTTTGCTTTACTGTGTCTCCAAGATTCAGAAATGCCTCCTGCAGCTCTTTGTGTTTTTTTTTTCCTTCCTCTTTTAATGAAAGTCAATCATTCATTTATAAAACCATTTACAGAAACTTCAGTATGTTTCAGATGGCAATTACATTTTTTTCTCTCTCCAGGGGTCCCAGTTGCAAAGAATTCTTAAAGAACAGAATTGTTTTGTTTATGTAGGCAGTCATTTGCCATATGGGGAGCTTGAAAACAGACTAAATAAATGGTTTTGATAGTGATGTCATGGATAGTGGTGATTAAAGCAAGGATAATGCAGAAAGCTGTGCTTCTTAAACAGCCCAGGCTGAGACCAATGCCTGAAATTTTGGGTCAGTTTGTAGATTTTTGTGTGGTTATATTTATAGCAAGTTATTCCTTGTTTTCTCTCAGGATATTCTGCTTCAAAGAGAAGTCTGTCTTCTTCATAGAAAGACCCAAAATGTGTATGCCACGTAGATTGCCTGCTCAAGTGTGCTCTGTATACAGAAGGACAGGCCCAGACTATGATTAGGTTATCAGTTAGAGGATCTCTAAAATGTACACTCTGGAAGCACCAGTCACATAGAATACAGGAGCTTTGCCTCTCAGTGGCCCTGCATACATTATCAAATCTCATTTCTGAACCAGGGATATTTCCAGAGTTCACGGTTGAGCTAAATTAGGGGATCCCTATTCAGAGTGAATTATACTAACCCTTTCACTTCTTAGACTTTCTCAGCATTGTCACATTTCAAGTTATTTGGGCCTCTCCTGTGTGCCAGGAAAGAGTATAGGGAGAATGTGATGCTTATACCTTGGATAGCTTGTTACTAAGTGGCCTAGTGAGAGTTTTAATGTATAAAAAAGGTCAAGGCTTTTGTAATATCTGTTGAATCCTGGGATCTGATTCATCCCATTCCTCCATTGGTATACATAACTGAGAATAGTGGTTTGCAAATAAAGTTTGACCTAAAGTCACTTCATCCAAAATGCTGTTAGATCATCTGAATTTTGAAGCTATGTTATTCAAATACATATTTTTTTAATGCTAATATAAGCCCTTATGGTGAGGGAAGAACACCTAGAATTCACAAGATTATCTGGCTATCCAAGTTAGTAGTATACCAGTTTGTATAATAAACTGATCAATTATTAACTAGTTTAAAAGCTGTGTACTAGGCACTGAGTAGGGGATGAATAGTAATTTAAAATACAGCCCTTGTGGCCGCTCCCCAAGTCTTAAACCATATGAGCTTCTATTTCAAAGAGGCTTTGTTGGCCATCCAGGAAGCTTCTATGTTTAGTATGACCGAGAAGCACTATATAGAAGCATGATATAGCAAACAAATAAAACCAAAGCTGTCCCTACACCCTGCAACTCATTTGTGCCTTTATGTCACTCTCTATCCCAGTGACCCAAAGGCCTCACCAAGGATCCTTCAAGGACCTCTTCAACACAATTCAAAATTCCCAAGAGGTCCTAGAAGGAAGATAACTCTTAAGTCAAAAAGACATGGCTCTACAACTAATGATGAGAATTTTGGAATAACTTATTCATAAAATTGTGGACAATTAAGTGGAGCTGGTATAAAAATGCAAGGCAACTAGAAAAATGCACATTTAATCAAAGAAATACCAGTTTTCATATATCAAATTGGCAAATTTTGCTAATGACCGTACCTGGTATTGACAAAGGTATAGGGAAAGAGGTGCTTTTGCACATTGCTATAGGGAGTATAAATTTCCCTTAAAATAATTTCAAAATGTTATCATAAAGCTAAGTGGATGGGTGGGTGGAGGAAAAACAGAGTTATAGATAGAATATCTTTGACCCAGCAATTGCATTTTAAGGTATCTATCCCAAATAAATCACAGGAGACATGTATAAAGATTTAGCTACAAGGCTGTTTATCACACTATTGTTTATAACACTAAAAAACTAGACACAGTTAGCATAAGGCTGAAACTCTGTATGCATTGGATCAATACTACTTAATCCCTTCCACCTAATCTGGAACCCCCATCCACTGCTGCTCCCACCACCATTCCTCCCCAGTGCAACCAGTAAGAAAACCATGGCTAAAAAGGTTAAGTAACTTCTCCAAAAATCAACCAGCCAAGATGAACAGCAGTATTTCAGTGTTTTAAAGAATTCTGTGCTGGTTACTGCTCTTTCTCTATTTCATTATAATCAAGAATGACTTGTGCAGCTTCATAATCCCTTATCTTCAGTACTGAAATCCAAAAGCACAAGTCTGTGAAGTAGTTTTATACAAACTCATTTGACAACAAAACTTAATCTGAATTGACACAAGTTTATTTAGAGTCTAACCAGTTAGTGTGAAAATAAATATATCTTATTGCAAGAATGTTAATGTTTAATTAGTGGGTGCTGCCCAGGAACTTGCTGGCAGTGTTATGTAACGCATAATGTATGTACCATTTCACCTTTCTAAAATCTGAAAATTTCTCAAACACATGTGGCCCAGGAATTTCTTATGAGACATTTTGGGCCTCAAGTTTCTTCTTCAGTGAGGAGAAATCAGCACACCTGTTCATTATGAAATGAACAGTGCTTAGGATATGGATTAATTTCTCTTTAACATTCCAGGGATAGAACCTAGTGCTTTATGTGAAAATTAAAGTTTCTTTAGCCACACTTTTTTCTTAGATGTTTCTAGTTTAGGTGGTTACTATGTTGGGACCAGATATTAAATGTTCTCCTAAAGTAGGTTAATTATGAGAATAGATTCAACTTCATCTAGAAAGAACAACTTCATCTAGAAAAACACTTACAATGTTCTCTTAAAGATAATGAAAAAACCACCCAGCTTTTAGAGGTCATGATTCAGATGACCTGGCTATTAAAATGGACATTCAAGAGCTATATTTTATGTTCTTTATTTTAATGCTTTTATTTCCTGTTTGGACATTTCAAAGGCGACACTTAATGTATGACTGGACTATGAATGGCTAGGACATCAAGAAAGATGAGCAGGGCTTTCCCTTTCTTTGTGAACTTACCAGTACAGAGATCCAGTGTTTCTCAGTGTTCTGTGTATACTGGAAAGAGTGAAGACTCTTCTTTCTGTGAATTCATAGATTGTCTATGGGTAATCCATAAAACAAAGAAACAAAGTTCAGCTCTCTCCACCCTCACCCAGCAGGTGGCGCTGTTAAATAGAGGTATATGGCAGCGCGGTGAGCTGCCTTTCTGCTCCACAAACCCAGTTACAACCTTAGCAAGTACCCACATGTTTTTGGCACTTACTGTGTATCAGTTGAAATATTTGAAAGTCTTCTAATTCAATACCTCAAACAAGTTTTGTTTAATTTCATTTCCAGCCTTCTGTAAAGCTCTAGCTTCCTTTATGATTGGCAGTGTCAAGTGCTCACTCTTTGACTCTAGCGTTAGCACAATCACTGTAGTCCTTTATAAAAGTAAACTTCTTTTTCTGCGCCTGGATGTTAGAATGGATTCTTTCTTCCCATTTGTAGAGAAGGTTACACTCTCATCTTCCAAGTTTTGGCCCCATTACCCCTTCTGCTTGGGAAAGAATCCACTACCTACTTGAATAATGTAACCACTTTGTGGGACAGCAGCCTTAAATTCGGCTACCCCAACTCAAGAGAAGTAAAAGATTAAGAGGAAGGGAAGAAATAGCCAGTTGTGTCTCCCAGACCTTTCTTTTTGGAAAGACACTTTCCTCTTGTCCTCTGAGAGCAGTATTTCCGAGTTCTGACACAGCAGGCAGTTGAACCAGTGTTATAGTCTAAGGACTAGTGATTCCTTCAGGCTGCAGTCTCATGGGACACCAGACAGTTTTTGCTTATAAGAACTTTCACTTTGTTTTCACAGACATTAATAGTTTCCTGGAACTGCCTTTCAGGAAATGTCGTCATGGTCTGGAGGAACCAATAAAAATACAAGTAACCTGTTTTGACAGATCTCTTTTGTGCCAGAAATTTCAGAATTGGAGGGGAGGGTGGGTGATGAACCAGTCCATTTGTGAAGGTGTAAGGAAAAATCGTGGATTTGTAATAAGAGAGAGAGGTGATACCTGCCCTGACGTGAAATATAGAGAGCTCTGAAGCTATAAAGGAGTTCCAGCTCATTTAGGCAAAGTTTAAAAAAAAAAATCTGGTTTGATAGAATAATTCAAGTCTATAGTACAATGGGAGATTTTCCTTTTTTCCTTCTCATTTCAAATAGTACTTAACTCTTTTGATCCTCAAATAGAAAACTCATGCATTAGAAATTAACCTTTGATTTTGGATGGATACATAGTACTGCCATAATGTATGCAGAAAAGAGGCCGTGGCTTTGGTTTTTTTTGGCGGGGGGGGGGGGTTAAGATTACTTTTTCAACCTCTATACCCAACATGGAGCTCAAACCAGATCAAGAGTCACGTGCTCCACCGACTGAGTCAGCCTGGCACTCCAAGAGGCCATGGGTTTGGATAATTATTACCAAGTGCCTAACATTAGATGCTCTTTACTTATCCCTGATATGGCCAGAGCACAGATCTGCATCCCATTAATTTGAGAAAAATTTAATGTTGCTCTAGGACATTAATTGGAATTAGTTCTGGGGGGTGATCAGCTGTTTCCCTCTTGTAAGTTTTTGAGAGAAGTTGGTCACCGTAATACTAAAAGAATGTAGTATAAATAAAATTCATAAAATACTTGAGAAATGATTACTTGCTTTTTTTTTTAAGATTTTATTTATTCAATAGAGCACTTGTCCACCCACACACAGAAGGAGGGAGGGGCAGAGGGATTTTTAAATTTTTTAATTAAAAAAAACCCTTCCATTTGTTTTTAAAGAGAAGCTGCTCTTTTTCTTGGTTGAACTAGCACTTACAAATTTCCTTTTTATGTCAGGTCTTTATAATTGCCCCTCTTTCAGACATACCACTACTGATTTATGTTAGGGAAATAGAAAAAGAAATTGATTTTGTTTAACCCACTCCATCTTTTAATTAAAAACCTGCTTTTGCTACACAGCTATTTGGATATGATGGAGAAACTTGCAGGTCAAGAAGAAAGTCAGAACAGGGATCACCATCTCCTACTCCCTGGAGGGAACTCTCAATACACATTCTGTCCATGCGCTAAGACTGTCAGCCTTTCCCATCTTGCTATACCTGGTGCCAACCTGAGAAAAGCAGTCTAAGTAGCTATTATTCTCTTCCTAAGAGCCCCCTGTTTCCAAGCATTCACTAAAACTAGGAACAAAAGTTCAGAAAAGCCCAAAGGTTTGAATCTTTCTTACTACTGATTCTATTCAGAGCCAAGTCCCAACTTCGATGTCCTAGGGCCAGATTTTGAGGCTAACCCAAAACAGATCTTTCTGGGTAGGCCTTTTTCTCACCCTGTTTCAAAACTGCCCTCTCTTGACCAAGGCTGTTTCTTCCCAAGTGCTCCATGTCTACCTTTCCCTTCTGATTTCACTTCTCATCATCCTCTTTTTCCTGCCCAGTCTCTTTTCCTATTAGCTGTCTCTGGCTCTTGGTTTCCTCCTAAAAAGAGCCGCTATGTGAAAACTTTCAACCTGGAGAGGTGATTAAAATTCTTAAGGTTCACACTCATCGGGGGCCCAACTGCATTATTTCTTATGTGTGAACGTAAGAAATCTGACCTGTCAATCGGGTGTCTTCAGGGTGGCTTTACCGTATCAACTAATTAATTGCATTTTTATAATTTGGTATCTTGATCCACAGATTGAAACTGAAATACAGAGAACTCTTATCTGCAGTGGTTCATGGGACTTTTTCCCTATGGCAAGCTAATTAGCACCTGTCAGGATAAAATTCACCTCTGATGGCCTTAAGGACTGTCATTGTTCCAGATGAACAAGGTGGATTTACCACTCTTTTCAGCATTGCACAGACCATATTTTAGGACTGTGGACTAGGCATTAAGCTATAAACTGAAGGTTCACTGATCTTCACTTCAAATCTCGTGTGCCAAGATACTTCAGGTCTTATTTCTCCAACCCAATGAATTATTTGGTGAGGAATGGAATGTGCCTAGAATTGATGAAGACAGTTTTCTCAGTGGCCACCTGCCCAGTTGGTTCCCTGCATTTCCAAATCCAGTCTTACTGGAGCATGGTCTTGAGAGCTCTCCTGGACTCAAGGTCAGGACTTAAATAACCGGAGTTTCCTCTGGCTGGCTTCTAGGCTTCTCTTCTACCTGTGGTCCTGGTTTTTTATTTTCTTTAGTGACTGATTCTATTGACTCAGTGTTTTGAATGATGCAAGGAAAAGTTTGCTGACCCCTACTATAGCATAGTGAAGCAAGCTTTCAAAACACTAATGTGCACATTTAAATACAAGTGAGGTAATTTTTATTTGCAGTTTCCTGGAAACTGTTGGTAGGAGGGAAATGAGGAAGGAGGGATTAGAGGGGACGTATAGACCTAGACTAAGAAAACAGGAATCTTGAGGTTTTCCTTTAGACCTTTAGTTCATATTGGGCCAAGGGTACAAGAATGGATTCTGTGAGTAAGTATCTCCATTTGGTGCATTTTGTTAGGGCATCACAAAGGTGGGGAAATTTTCAGTGCCAAGCACTGACCTCAAGGCATCCCGGGAAATGACCTGCTGGTCTCCCTACTAACTTGACAGCCAGTGTCCACTTTAACATTTGAAGTAGAGAGCAGGGTGCATGCTGGGCAAAATTTCCCTTTTGGTATCTGTGTGGGTTTTGGAACTAGGAAGACTTTATTAAGTATACTTTCAGCTCACTTACTCTTCTTAAACTTGCATCCTTTTTCTTTTAAAGCCCTAGAGTTCAGCATTCCTTTTCTTCCCTTTGCCCACTGATGTTCTCACACATAGAGGAAATAGTGGTTTTCCTGTTTTCTTTCTGGGGGCCTTTCGAGTACTGTGGTTCTCCTTTCATTTTCTCAGTCCTGCATGTGAGTAAAAGCAAGTTGTCTTCACAGTTAACTACAGGAAAAGATTCATGGGGGTTCTTTTTTCCTTTTATTTTTGCCTTCCCTCCTCCTCAACTGGAAAATATGAGGCAGATCCTGTTTATGTATGCTGTAACCTCAAAAGGGGCTGATATGCTGTTGTCATTAAAGAAGAATCCAGAGCTGTTTATCCTGCAGAGGAGTACCAGAGCTCTTAAATTGGAAAGCCCTTCTCTGGGCCCTCCAGGCAGACTGTGGGGAGCTCTTTGCTGCTCTCTCAAAGCTGCTCCAAAATGTATGGCAAAGATTTCTGCTACTGAATCTTCTCCCTGCACTCTGGGAACAGACACAAATGTTCATGTTGTAACTTCGTAAGAAATCAGGGACCTTCTTCCTTTGAATTAACTTTTTCTTTGAAATGTGTTTTCCAGAGGCCTTTGCACTCTAAAATGTAACTTGAATGCATAATCTTCCTTCCATTCTCTTCTCTATGGATGTTTTATCATGTTCCAGAAATCCTTTTGAAGTCCATTCTATGGCCAGTGAGTTTGGCAAATTGTAATAAAATGAACTTTCTTTTTCCTGAAAACTAGTAAAAAGTGCTTTGGGAATATATCTTTCTTTTCAAGTTACATTCCCAATCTTTTTTTCTCTGCATGTCAAACATAGATGCTCTTTTATAATAATGAGTTTTTAAATAAAGCTGCATTTATAGCCATATCTTAACCTGTTATATTTTTCATGAATTATTTTACTGATTTGTGTTCTGTTTTGTTTTGGTTTCCCTTGAGGTCAAATCCATATTCCCATTATAGTATTAGGAACTATCAAACCAGAAATGGCCAACCTGAAACACACTCTGGCCAACTCTTTCTAAAAGACACCATATCACTGCAGCATGATTGCTTCTT
This sequence comes from Neogale vison, assembly GCF_020171115.1. Classification (NCBI taxonomy): domain Eukaryota; kingdom Metazoa; phylum Chordata; class Mammalia; order Carnivora; family Mustelidae; genus Neogale; species Neogale vison. The sequence continues at coordinate 48,231,840 of NC_058096.1, forward strand.
AAGTAATAAATTAATCATGAGATGAGAGCACTATCCAGAACAAGCCACGTACTGTCATAGAAAAAGTTGCTGAGACTACCTATAGTCTGGTTCTCATCCCTGTCTTTCACCCTGTAGGAATAAAAGGTTTATGATAATAAGGCAGAGATTTCACATTTTTAAGGAAGCTTAGATATTAGGAAGGACCAAAATGTACTCTTTTTTTTTTTTTTTAAGATTTTATCCATTTGTCAGAGAGAGGGAGAGAACACAAGCAGGGGAGTGGCGGAGGAGGAGGGGGAGAAGCTGGCTCCCCACTGAACAAGGAGCCCAAAACAAGACTCCATCCCAGGATCCTGAGATCACAACCCTAGCCGAAAGCAGAAGCTTAACTGAGCTACCCAGGCATCCCACCAATAGATCTCTTAATAAAGTAAAGCTAAATTTATTCAGTTTTAACTTCAGTAAGGAAGCACACTAAAACATTTCGACAGTGTCTCTGAAAGGGAAAAAAATAAGTGGAATATTTATTATGTTTTCAATTTGGGATCATACGATTAGAGTTTCAAGGTAGAGAACTTATTAGGATTGACAAAGTTTGTGATATTTTGTTGTTGTTGTTTCGCCTTGGTGAACACATGAACAGCCATGTTAAAGTGAGTTTTAAAATGAAGCTATATTTGATAAGTAGTTGACAAGTTGTCCAACTGACTGGACTACTTCATCTGATAAATCTATCTGTAAGAATTTCCTTAAAGAAACAGTAAATTCATTTACTCTTTGAACCTCTCTTCCTTTTCTAAATTCTCTTTCCATGGATACTTTATTATACTTTTAAAAATCTTTAGTTTTCCTGATAGTCAAAGTAAAAGAAGTCAGAAGTTAAATCCACTATAAATCAGGGGCGCCTGGGTGACTCAATCGTTAAGCATCTGTCTTTGGCTCAGGTCATGATCCCAAGGTCCTGGGATGGAGCCCCACATTGGGCTCCCTGCTCTGCTGGAGGCCTGCTTCTCCCTTTCTTACTCCCCCTGCTTGTGTTCCCTCTCTTGCTGTGTCTCTGTCAAATAAATAGAATCTTTAAAAAATAAAAAATAAATCCATTATAAATCAGAGAATCTAAAAAGTAGTGGAGGGCGCCTGGGTGGCTCAGTGGGTTAAGCCGCTGCCTTTGGCTCAGGTCATGATCTCAGGGTCCTGGGATCGAGTCCCGCATCGGGCTCTCTGCCCAGCAGGGAGCCTGCTTCCCTCTCTCTCTCTCTGCCTGCCTCTCCATCTACTTGTGATTTCTCTCTGTCAAATAAATAAATAAAATCTTTAAAAAAAAATAAAAATAAAAAGTAGTGGAATTATAAAACTGTCACATGATTATGGAGTTAGGAAGATGGAGGGGTTCAGTTTAATTTATTTAAAACCCTGAGTATCAGTTCTTGAGTTGTTGAAACAGTAAGTTTGTGAGAGTTGAAAAACTATAAGAAAAACCTTTGCATACATAACATCCTGTGGTTCTCTTTCTCTGCTTTACATGGCACTTGTGTTTAAAAATAATTTAGGGTTTGGAAAGTGGATCTTCATGGTGCCATCACTCTGGTGGCCCAGAGGGAACATTTCCATTTACCCTTCTCATGTCCATCTCTTCTAAGATGGCAGATTCAGAAGTAGGACCAAGAAGGTCTCAACCATTCCTAAAATCACTCTTTTAAGATGAACTTCAGCAAGACCAACAGGATTAAGCCAAACCTATTAATTAGCCTAAGGTTCTTATTCGGGCCAGTTTCTCTGTCTTTTTCCTTCTAAGTGTCTCCGTGTTTTGCAGGAGGGTGTGGTGGAAGACAGTGCAACAGACTGAAGGCCTTTCTGTTCAGACTATGATTTAACTTCACACGTGTAAATATTATGTCATCTTAATCAGATGTTAGTCGTTTCTGACTCCTGCTTCTGCCTGAGTTTTTCCTTTCTACTTCCTATCTAATCTTTGTTCTCTATTTTCTTTCATCTTCCATTCCTTATTACCCAAGAATTAAATGAAGCAGTGTTTAGACTATGAATTAAATTCTCAGGGGAAAAAAATGCAGTATGATAAAGGCAATTTGGGAAGATTTGGGAAGAGTTTCATTCCAGACTAATGGTAATAGTCTTGGACCAGGAACTGGGACTCATTGGTGCCTTGGGCATCCTATCTCTCTGGACCTTAGATCCCTTCTCTATAGAAGGAGGCCCTTAAACTCAGCAAGCTTCTCAGGCCAGTACCCCTTGGGTATTGGGATTCCAGAGGGCTGTATTAGTAGGAGCTGAGAAATCTTTTTTAACAAGCTCTCCAGGCAGTTCTGAGTTAGCTGGCCCTCAGACCTCACTTTGAAGACATCAAACTGGATCATCTCAAAGATTACTCCTTCTCTAAAATTATATGACTGTAAGGCTTCTTTCAACTACATGTCTTTCCAAAAGGCTGATGGTTCTGGTTAATTCACTTTTTCATCTGCCATATGCATAACTAAAATATATTTGTTAATAATCTTTCCTGAAACACCCTTAAATTGTAAACAGGGGTGACTGGCTGGCTCAGTTGGAAGAATATGTGACTCTTTTTTTTTTTTTTTTTTTAAGATTTTGTTTATTCATTTGAGAGAGCGATCACAAGTAAGCAGAAAGGCAGGCGGAGAGAGCGGGGGAAGCAGGCTCTCTGCTAAGCAGAGAGCCTGATGTGGGGATCAATCCCAGGACCCTGAGATCATGACCTGGGCCAAAAGCAGAGGCTTAATCCCCTGAGCCACCAGGTGCCCAGAGCATGTGACTCTTGATCTCAGGGTCGTGAGTTCAAGCCCCATGTTGGATCTCTACATCCATCGTGGGGCTCAGATTCACAACCCTGGGAACAAGAGTTACATCCTCTTCCAACTGAGCCAGACAGGTGCCCCAACAATAATTTTGATCAGAGTTAAATACCTCTTTTTGTCACTGCCCAGCAGAGTTAACTCTATTTCATTCCTTGATTCTCTCATCATATGTCTATATCCATTAGTTTTTTTTGTTTCCCTTCTAAAGGTCTCTTATATGCTTTTCATCTTTCAGAAAGACTGTTGAAATCCAAAGCAGAAGTCCAGGGGCTCACACTCTTGGACCCAAGAACTGAGTTGTTTTTACTCACCATTTTTGGCTATTTTATTTTGTTTTTTTTTTGTTTGTTTGTTTGTTTGTGTTTTGTTTTGTTTTTTATTTAACCACTGTCAGCATTTGCTGAAACCCTCTCACAGGCAGCTTGACATAGACTTTATGTTTTGCTATTTCTGTTGCATTGCAAAATCTATCTATTCAATGGGTTACAGTATCTATCCAGTTGCTTTTGACATGGTTTTGAGGTTCCATCCAGAGAATGTCAATCTTCTGAGTAATTTTTTTCCAGGATGCTTGGACATCATTTTATTTTGCTGGACTGAACTCCATGTGTACTCTACTATCGGTATTTTTTTTTTTTTAAGATTTTTTTATTTATTTATTTGACAGAGAGAGATCACAAGTAGGCAGAGAGGCAGGCAGAGAGAGAGAGAGAGGAGGAAGCAGGCTCCCTGCTGAGCAGAGAGCCCGATGTGGGACTCGATCCCAGGACCCTGAGATCATGACCTGAGCCGAAGGCAGCGGCTTAATCCACTGAGCCACCCAGGCGCCCTACTATCGGTATTTTTAATCCCACAGATCTGTTAGTATTGTTTGGCCCCATTTCTGTCTCTCCTCCCATCTCCACATTTATTAAGTGCCATTTGAGGAACTTATTAATGTAATGTCTACTCAAGTTTCTGAGCTTTTTCTCAATAGGCATTATGCAGACAGTGTTTTACAGCTCTGCTATTCTTATTGCATCTTACACAATTAAAGATACTACAAACAGGGGCACCTGGGTGGCTCAGTGGGTTAAGCTTCTGCCTTCGGCTCATGTCATGATCTCAATATCCTGGGATCAAGTCCTGCATCGGGCTCTGCTTGGCAAGGAGCCTGCTTCTTCCTCTCTCTCTGCTTGCCTCTCTGCCTACTTGTAATCTCTCTCTGTCAAATAAATAAATAAAATCTTTAAAAAAAAAAAAAAAGGATACTACAAACAAAGCATATTTTTCAAATTACACTTCAGGCATTGCCTGAAGAAGACCTCTTGCTGTTCCATGTAGAAATCAAAACTCTCGTTTACACAGACAAATACACACACACACACACACACACACACACAGGGAAAAGAAGAGCTCTCATTTACTTAGAGAGGACTTAACAAGGCTGTCCAGAGGACGCTTACATAAGCTTGTTTGCAAATTCTGGTTAGGTCTCCCAAGGTCACAGACAGCTGTGTTTTGAAATTTGCGCCTTTTGAAAGAAAGAAGAGTGGATGCTGGAATAGTTCTTACATGACATGCAAAGACCTTGAGAAAAACAGATATTCAGACATTGTTCATAGCTTTTGAGCAAATGACAACACACCATTATGCAGAGACTCTGCTATTATCCCTGTGAGTGCCCAGCGATGCATGGTATTTTTAAGTAGATCCTGAGGAAAGGATTAAAGTCTGCTCTCTCTTACAATCCAAGAAGCAGAAATGTTTGCACCTCTCTTAGAATGTTTTGGGGACAGCAACCAGATTTAAAAAATAAAAGCATTCAAACAAGTAGGTTGGATTAAGCCTTCAAAGAGTTCATAGAATAAAAAGTTAATGCAAGGCAGTATAAATTTAAGATAAAGAGGATTTAAGTAAATGGAGAGAGGGGAAGAATAACGTTCCAGGTAAAAGAACTATATATAAGATAATCTTTGGGACACCTCGGTCGCTTAGTCTGTTAAGCTTCCAGTTCCTGATTTTGGCTTGGATGATGATCTCGTGGGTCGTGGGATCAAGTCCTGCATTCGACTCCACACTCAGTGGGTCTTCTTGAAGATTCTCTCCCTCTGCCCCTTACCTCACTCACTCTCTCCGTTTCTCTCTCTGTCTCTCTAACATAAATAAATAAATCTTTAACAAATTTTTTTTTTAAAGATAACCTTTATCCCTGAGAGTTAACTTGGAATGTTGATAATACAGAACAAAATAAGTTCATTAAGAATAATAAATCTGCTTTGTTGAGAGTTTTTTTTTTTTTTTTTAAGATTTATTTATTTATTTATTTGACAGAGAGAAATCACAAGTAGGCAGAGAGGCAGGCAGAGAGAGAGAGAGAGAGAAGCAGGCTCCCTGCTGAGCAGAGAGCCCGATGCGGGACTCGATCCCAGGACCCTGAGATCATGACCTGAGCCGAAGGCAGCGGCCCAACCCACTGAGCCACCCAGGCACCCCTGCTTTGTTGAGAGTTTTTATCACAAATGGATGTTGTACTTTGTCAGATACACTTTTTGCATGTATTGAGATGATTATATGACTTTTATCCTTTTTCTTGTTAATGTGCTATATCATATTGATTGATCTGTGAATGTTGAGAAGTTTTTTTTAAAGAACCATAAGGAATTGTTAAAATAGATATTGGTGAAACCCAGTTTCATTTATTCAGACTCTAAAGTAGAATGTCAGTAGTATAATGTCCAGATAAAAGATTGTTAAATGATACTAACAGTATCAAATTATGCTATTTAGTATTTAGAATTGGGCTTTTTTTTTTTTTTTAAGATTTTTGTTTATTTATTTATTTGTTCTAGAGAGAGAGCACACAAGCAGGGGAAGGGGCAGGCAGAAGGAGTAGCTGGCTTCTGCTGAGCAGGGAACTCGTTGTGGGACTCAATCCCTGGACCACAGGATCATGACCTGAGCAGAAGGCATAGGCTTAATTGACTGAGCCACCCAGATGCCCCCAAAGTATGGGTTTAGAATACAAATTTGTTTTAGGCCTGTGTTTGCAAAAGGTAGTTACATATTTCTGTTATTCTTTCATTCAAGAAGTAGCTATTGATCATCTTGGATGAGGAAAGTATTGTTCTAGGCACTGTCAATAGCCAATGTTATATCCATTAGACTTGCTGATATTCGAACCCCTCATTGAAGCTCCCTAAATTTAGAAGAGGGCAGGATTCCAGACCACTTTCATGGTCCATAGTCCTTTCTCAGGATGGAGCTTCACTCTCTCGGGATTGGGGTTACCGGGAGTCCAACTGGTCTTAACACAAGAGATGAAGATTTTTTAGTACAATTTATAATCCAACATTTTTCATAATCCTTGCCTATCTCCTACCTAATCTTAATCAACACTGATGCAGTTAAAGAAGACTTTCTTTTTTGTTGTTAGCAATAAAGGTGAGAACAATGGATCACCTTTCATATAAAACTGGTTGTATACCACCACTCATCATTAACTAACCAATATACTGATGGTTAATTTATGTCCTTGGAAACCTAACAGTACTCATTGAAAACCCAATATCATGCTCTTGGGCAGACTTTATCTTATCTTTCAACTTCAGCCACTTAAAAGTGGCACCCCATATCTTCCATTTATATTTGTATAGAAAGATCTCTTTGTAGGTAGATTAGGGATTAGCAGCTCATGAAGATCCTGATTTGGGCTGAGATGTTCTTGTATCTTGGGTTCTGTACCCTAACTGTTGCCTCCTTAAAGCCTACATGCAAATGTAATTTGATTTTATTGAATAGCCCCTGAGTGGGAACCATTTGAGAGTATGAGGCATGGCGTTTTTATACTTAAGATTATTTTATTTGAAAAAGAACTGCCCCAGTATCTTACGATATTCCCTCTCCATCTTTGAAAAAAGTACTGAATAACATTCTGAAAGTATAATTACACAGGACTGGCAAGCTTCTAGATAGACATTTTTAGTTATATTGAATCTTTAGAATGGAGTTGCAAAATACAAGAGCATCTTGCTTCTCATTTTGTTGTTTTATAACAAGCCAAGAATGTTATTGTTAATCTGGGAAGTCATATACAATAAAATGTGCTGTGTAGAATTCACAGAATGGAATCTGTTATTTAATGTTCTGAAATTGCATATGTAAAAAATAAATACTACTTATTCCTTATATAATTCATAGACAAGAATTTGCAAATACAGTATAGCAAAAACTAAAAGGAGCTCTCTTTGCTGTTAGGGAGAACTTTGTCTTTATCATTACAATGAGGAAACTCACTCATTAAACTTATGTAGCTTAAGGCTGGCAATTCGTTGATGGTTTTTATTCTCTTCTATCAGTAAGATATGTCTTGGAGAAGATGGCTCATAGTATCTGGGTGAGGCATGAGCCAGCTAGAAAGGCTTTTAACAGAACCATGGCATCCATGTTTCTGGTCAGAAGAATGCAGCTCTGGGAAAGAGTCCCCCAGGATAACTACTTTTAGTCACATACTTAAGTTCCAACAGATTTTCTTTAGAGACTCTTTATAGACACCACAAACATACCCATTTTTTATACATTTTCTTAAATTTATTGTTACATATTTCTGTTTCTGTGAGGTCCACAAATGTCACAAAATCTGCTTGTCAGCATGATAGTCAAAGACTTAACCTTGTTGACTTAAGACACCACCTAGTTTGAAGAGATATAATTCACCCCTTGTGGTTTATTTTATGAGAATAACCATTGTACATTCCAAATTCTATAGAATTAGCTTGCCTGAGGTTTTGAAATAAGAATAAATGGAGAAGTCTTGCCCTTGTGGTTTTAATGTTTAAAAAAGTTAAAGTTTAATCTAGTAATTTGGAATGTATATGTTTGACTAGCTGTATTTATGAAATCACAATTCTTTACCAGCAATTTAAAACTCTAAAAAGTTATGTGTGGGTTTTATTGTTCAGGGTCAGAGATGTTGGCAGTCAGTCCTTGAGAGGGTCAACGTTGTCTAGAACATGATTCAGAGAATTTTAACAGAATCTCAAGAATGGTTGGGGTGCCTGGGTAGCTCAGTTGGTTGAATGTTAGACTCTTGGTTTTGGCTCAGTTCATGATCTCAGGGCCAGGGGATCAAGCCCCAAGTTGAGCTCCATGCACAGTGTCGAGTCTGCTTGGATTCTCTCCCCTTCTACCCTTCTCCCCACTCATGTGCGCGCGCTCTCTCTCTCTCTCTCTCTAAAATAAGTAAATAAAATCTTAAAAAAAAAAATAGTGCTTGAACCTGTAGCTACTTTTTTTTGTAAGCCTTTACCAACTAGTTAATTGCCAAAAGATTATTTTAGTTGGATAGCTCCCAAAGTTTGTTTTCTCAAAGTATTTTGCCTGGTAGCATTAGCATTACCTGGAACTTGTTAGAAATGAAAAATTGGGGCCCAGCCCCAGAAACTCTAGGAGTGAGTCCATCATAAAACTTTATTTTAACAAGTTCTCCAGGTACTTCTGACACACACCAAAATTTGAAAGCCACTGTTTTAGACTATCAGAATCATTATGACTTTTTTTTTTCCTGCTTGATATGATGGTTGTCTCTGATGCCATAAAAGGCAGATGATTTTTGCTAAGAATAAAGTACTATTTGCTTAGAAGTTTATCTATTTCCTTTGAAATATGAAGTGTACATTTACTGTCACATTTTTTAAAAAGTACTAGAATAATTAGGCTTAACTGATCTCTGAGCTCTGTTTTTAACCTGATAAAAATATTTTTAACATCATCATTTCTTTGGTGCACCTGGGTGGCTCAGTTGGGTAAGCCTGTGCGTTTGGCTTAGGTCATGATCCCAGGGTCCTGGGACTGAGCCCTGCATCAGGGTCCCTGCTTTTCCCACTCCCTCTGCCTGTCTCCCTGCTTGTGCTCCCCACCCCGTGTCAAATAAATAAATAAAATCTTTAAAAAACACACACACATATCACCATTTCTTTAATTCTTGCCATAGATGATCTACAGCACATCAAAAATATTAAAGTTATGAGCATAATTACAAAACAAAATTATGTATTCTGCAGTTTACAGTTGATTTGCAGAGAACATTTCACCAAGTTACAGATAATTAATGTTATTTCTTCCTTTCATAAAATAATAGCAAACAAACATGGCTATAAGAGGGAAGGGGAGTCGAGAAATGGATTAAATAAGTGATGGAGAATAAGAAATGCACCTGCTATGATGAGCACCTGCTGTGTATGGAAGTTGTTGAATCACTAAATTGTATACCTGAAACTAATATTATGCTATATATTAACTGGAATTTAAATAAAAACTTAAAACTAAAATAATAATAATAATAATAGCAATGCTTGCATTAAGACTCTAGTTACCCTGCTACATTCATGCCAGCATACTCAGTTTTTAAGGGAAAACCTTGGACTGTGACACTCCTCTCCCACCCCATTTGCTACATGTCTAGGCTTCTAGATTCCTCATGTGTACCTCAATTAACCAAAAGCTCATATTGTTATTTAATGCACAAATATAAATAGGTTTAATGCCAGCCTTTTGAATGGCTCGTTTAAAAAGGCCTTCTTGGACTTCCACCTGTTATTTTTCACTACCCCACTGGGGGGAGATTTCTTTGATGTTACAGGCTTAAAAGTATGCAAATATTTATAAGCTCAGTTCAGCCTAACTGGTTAATTTAGTCCTAATTAGGAATTCTGATCAAGGTTGCTTACAGATTCACATTTTAGACACACTTAGAGATACATAGAAAAGCTCAAGGAGAATTAGTAAAGTTTTTTAAAGATTCAGAGAATTCTTTAAAGGGAGAATCCACCGAAAACTGGAAGATAATATGATATGATGAAAAGTAAGAACCTTATGATGGCTGTGTCTACTCAGGGTAGCTTTCTAAACAGGAACTGCTGTGGTTTTATTCTATTTATGCAAGGAATTTAATATCATAAATTAGAGAGATCACTTATGTATATAAGCACAAGCATATGGATATACAGGTGGACCTCAATTCTTCCACTTAGATATGTTTCTGAAATGTCAGGTAAAAACAGAGTATTTATAAATCAAATCATAGTTGTTAGTTGACTCATATCATCTCAGAGTTGCAAATCTTCCCTTTTACTAGCCTAGGTGGAATACGGCTGCTAAAATACTTATTCCCAATTAATTCCAGCTTAGCATCTAATTAATGAATTATAAAGCAGCCATTATTTAAAGAACTACTTTTAAGGAATGACTCCAGGAATTATTTTATAGTGTACTAATTCATTCCCTCTTCATCTCTTTAGCTTCAGATTTTTGTCAAGTTTGAAGTGTGTCACACTTTTAAATATGTATGCATGGTTGAAGTCCTCAGCTGATCCTTCCAGATAGATCCATCTATCCCCTGAGTCAGTGCTTCACAGCCCTGGCCACTCAGGTCAAGGGAGTCACGGGAGGATCTCTTAAAACTGATGCTTGGGGGCTGGCTTCGTAGGAAGAGCCTGGTATGCTTCATCTTAAGATCATGAGTTCAAGGGATGCCTGGGTGGCTCAGTTGGTTGGACGACTGCCTTCGGCTCAGGGCATGATCCTGGAGTCCCAGGATCGAGTCCCACATCAGGCTCCCAGCTCCATGGGGAGTCTGCTTCGCTCTCTGACCTTCTCCTCGCTCATGCTCTCTCTCACTGTCTCTCTCTCTCAAATAAATAAATAAAATCTTTAAAAAAAAAAAAGATCATGAGTTCAAGCCCCTTGCTGGGTTTAAAAAAAAAAAAAAAAAAAAGGCTGTTGATGACTGGACACAACCCTGATCAATGGAATTAGAATCACGGGGGATAGAATTGCTTTAAAGGTACTTAGAGTAATTCTATTGTGTAGGCAGTCCATAATCATGTGCCTGAAAAGAGCATTAATATTTTGGATGACTTATTATAGTACATAGTGACTGTACATTAACGAGAGTATTTCTCACCAAGGCAGCTAGTATTTTGTGTCTTCCCTCCTACTTTAAGAATTCATTTCTTACTATGTTTCCTAATTTAGGAAAAAATGACTGATTTTTACTGTACAGTAGGGTCTTTTTATACATATATTGCCCATTTGGAGCTATGCTTTTTCTGAGTACTTGTAATTTATCATAACTGCATGTCAATCCAAAAGTTTCTATCCTTTTGTCTCAGAATTAAAAACATTCCTATTCTGGGACGCTTGGGTGGCGCAGTTGGTTGGACGACTGCCTCCGGCTCAGGGCGTGATCCTGGAGTCCCGGGATCGAGTCCCACATCAGGCTCCCAGCTCCATGGGGAGTCTGCTTCGCTCTCTGACCTTCTCCTCGCTCATGCTCTCTCACTGTCTCTCTCTCTCTCAAATAAATAAATAAAATCTTTAAAAAAAATAAAAAAAAAATTAAAAAAAAAAACATTCCTATTCTTTCCTCTCTTATCGCCAAGACCCCTCTATTGCCCTCTTCTATCCTGCATGTCTGCACACCCCTAAAATGTGGGCAAATAACATCCTCGAACATAGGCTTTCCAGCTCTCATGAGGAAACTAAGTACCTTTCCTCCAACTGAAATGTTTCTGAAGTATTCCTTAGCCACCTCAGTTTTTTGTCATTTTTTCTATCATCTGAGAATCAGAGCTATGCATGTTGATGACCTCCTTCCTAAGTGTTCAAATATATTACATATGTCTTTTATTTATTCAGTGTTTCTCTGGAGACTTCCACTAGCAGGAATGGAGGTGGTTACTTTTTCATGAAGAGTAACATACTCCCAGGTTGGATTTTAATGGATAACTTAGCTCCGGGTTAGATTCTTTGTCATAAAGGTCACTACATTTAATATAGAGGATCATGAATTTAGTCATTGGATGAGTTAATCAAATGGCTGCTATAGTTCAAAAGTACATGTGCATTTGGATAAAATATGATTTGTATTAGAGAGCTAAACTTGACATTTGGTTTCTCCCAGGTAATAAAATAACTTTTAATGAAATAAACATGTACCTTTCAGCAGCAAACCTGCATAAAACACATAACATAGTTATATCTCCTTATTGGCAGTGGTAGGAAGTCTTTGATCGGCCACAGACTGCTTCATGTTAAGCAGTCTCAAACAGTTAACCTATTGAGCTGATTAAGAAGAATAATTTGAAATCATTGTCAGCACCACATATAAAGGGACAGAAAAGTCACAAAGTTATACTTGTTTGTATGTCAGCATCATTGATTATATGATTTCAAGTGCTGTTACCAAGAAAGACCTTTGACTGAGCATCCACATTTGCACAGCCCCTTTTAGTTCTAATTCTGTAGAAGACCCAAAACAAGCCCTACTCACATCTGCACTGTTATCATTCTCCTAGGACCTGGTCCCGGGTAACATTCAATACTTGTTTAAAATTTAAATCTTACACATTTAAAAATTATTCATGAGGCTCAAGTCCACAATATGATGTCTATTCCTTTGGATCGTTATAATCATTTAGTGTGAAACCTCTTCGAATTTTTGATAAAAATCTCTGGTTATGTGGAAACAATGGTTGATCCATTTTTTTCATTTTTTTAAAGTTTACATACAGTAAAATTCACTTTCTTTTGTAGAGTTCTGTGAGTTACAGTGCTATAACAGCTGTAATCAAAATATTGAATACTCTAATTACCCCAAAAAGTTCCCTCTTGCTGGCTTTTTAAATTAACCCTTCTCCCTGCTCTCAGCTCCTGGCAATCATTTTTTTTTCTCCTCCTCTAATTTTGCCTTTTCCTGAATGTGAAACCAGTAAAATCATAGCACTTTTAAGGTGTTTTTTTTTTTCTTTTCACTTGGCACAACATGTTTGAGATTTGTTGAAATTGTATGTACCAGTAGTTGGCTCCTTTTTGCTGTTGTGTAATAGTCCATTATATAGATGTACCCAAGTTGCTAACCTGTTCACCAGATGAAGGACATTTAGATTCTTTTTGGTTTGAGGGAATTATGAGTAAAATCAACATAAATGTTCTTGGCAGGGTTTTTTGTTTGTTTAAAGATTTTATTTGAGAGAGAAAGAGAGCTGGGGGAGGGACAAAGGGGGAGGGAGAAGCAGACTCCCTGCTGCGTAGAGAACATTCATGGATAGGTTTTTGTTTTTGTTTTAAGAATGGACAGGTTTTTAAGTGAACAGAACTTTTTACTTCTCTGGGGTGTTTCTCTAGGAGTGAGATTACTGCACTTTATTATGAACTATATTATTAACATCTTATAAGGGACTGCCAAACTGTTTTTGCAAGGTTGCTGTACTCTTTTCAGTTCCCACAGGCAGTGTGTGAGAATGCCAGTTGCACCCCATCCTCACCAGCAGTGAGGTACTGTCTGGGTTTTTTGTTTGGTTGGTTTTGCTTATTTTCTTTTGGTTTTTAGCCACTCCTATCTCCTTGGGGTTTTAATTTACATTTTTCTAATGACAGTGATATGGAACATCTTTTTATGTATTTATTTGTTATCCGTGTATATTCTTTAGTGAAACATCTATTTAAGTCTTTTGTCCACTTTTAAACTGCATTGTTTGTTTTCTTACTACTGGGCTTTGAAACTTATTTTTATACCTTGAATGTTATATATAAGTGATGTGATGAATCACTAAGTTCTACTGCTAAAATTGATATTGCACTATATGTTAACTAACTAGAATTTATTTTTTTAAGGTTTTATTTATTTATTTGACAGAGAGAGAGAGATCACAAGTAGGCAGAGAGGCAGGCAGAGAGAGGGGGAGGCAGGCTCCCTGCTGAGCAGAAAGCCTGATGCGGGGCTCGATCCCAGGACCTTGGGACCATGACCCAAGTCAAAGGCAGAGGCTTAACCCACTGAGCCACCCAGGCGCCCAAACTAACTAGAATTTAAATTAAAAGTTTGAAACAAAAAAAAGAGAGAGAGAGACATATTTATATATTCTGAATAGAAATCTTTTTCATATATATGATATACAAAGACTTATTTCCCTGTCTGTGGCTTGCTTTTTCCTTTTCTGAACAGTGTCTTTCACAGAGGAGAAGTTTTTAATTTCGATAAAGTCCAGTTTACCAATGTTTTCTTTTATGGATTGTGCTTTCGGTATCATATCTAGGAAACGTTTACTCAACCCAAGTTTGCAAAGATTTTCTCCTCTTTTCAACTGGAAATTTTGAAGAATTATTCCTCTAGGCTCTTGCAATTAAATTTGAGAGCTTTGGGGATAAAGGAGGCAATAAAGAGGAGAGGTCCTCAGTATGTATGTTCCCTGAACCTCTCCTAAGTCAAAAGCTTGATTTGATATGGAAAAAATAGTATCATATCTGAAATTAATCTAGGTTTCCACTCTAGCCTTCAGGCACTATGGAATGAAAACATCTGATTATGGAATGAGAGCCCCCAAATTAAAAATAATGCAGTGGAGTTAAGTTCTTAATTATCAGAGGAAATATATCCATGCATACCTCATACACGGGCAGATACCTTTTTGGTTTCAAGATAAATTTCTAAAACCTAAGTCATTCCCTTTCACATATCTAAAATATTAACATTTGTGGAAAATAAATATTTTATACAGTGATAATTCATAATAAATTACTGAGAAAATGTTTGCATTTTCAAAACTGTTGGTGAAAGACTCCCCATATAGACACCCCCCCCCAGCCATTGATTAACTAACTGCTTCTTGGCTTTTCTGTAATCGCTTGCCCTTCCCCTGTTAGACCCCTCCCCCAGTTAATTGTTTAACCACTCCCTTGCCTTTCTGTAACCACTTGGCTTTTAGGGGGTGATACTGGTCTCCTTTTTAAACAGGATACCTTATGTGCATAGTCATGTAGGCAAGGGGGGGTCGCCTAGGTACGTGGGCCTAGTCACGTAGGCAGGATGTTTCTCTGCTGAGTAATAAGGTCCAACTCCCCCTCCTCACTCCCCCTCCCCACCTTTCTCTTCGCGCGCGGGGGTCCTTCAAAGCCAATCTACAAACACCGAGTATGCCTTACATTCAAACCAGCCAATAAGAACCTTGTAACTATGTTTCTGCTTCTGTACGTATGCTTTCGCTTCCCCAAACCCCATAAAAAGGCCCTGAACAAAGGGCTGGCGCGCGAGTCTTCCTAAGACTTGATCGCCCGCAGGTACCTGTGTCAACTCAATAAACCTCGTGCTGTTTGCATCTGATCAGTGGACTCGGCTTGGTTTTTGGGTCCGGGGGTCTCCTCCTGAGAAGGGGTCCATTCCGGGGTGCTTGGAGCCCCGGGGGGGATCTTTCATTGGAACATAACCAGTTTCCCAGAGTCCTACAGGAGCACCAAGTTCTTGTTCTTTACTTTCTCTCCTCTGTAGACTTTTCTTTTTCCTTCTTCAGTACTTCCACTAGTCTCCTGTTTCTCTTTCTAATCCTGACTTCATGTCCTTTGGGCCCTGAAATTTTTTTCTTCCTATTTTTCTTTCTCCTGTCTTTTAAACCCCTTAATTCATTACAATGTGGAGCCAGTTTCTTTTCTCTAGGTAATAGTTATTAAATGTGGTCTTTTCTTCCTGTTTGTCAAACTTTAAAAAATACTTAAAAGAATTTTTTTTGGCTTCGAACTCAGTTTTTTAAAAGCACCAATTAAGTCACAGATTGCATGTGTGTGAATCAGTCATGGCTGACACTCTTCTGAGAGAAAGTAACCTTTGATGAAATGAGATTTCCAATCTCTGCTCTGTAAAGCATCAGTATTACAAAACACCATCAAGGACCATTTTATCCATTTCCTGCTAGCTAAGTGTCCCAGATTAAAAATTGATCTGATAAAATTTTTAAAAAATACAAAATAAATAAAGAACAGAAAAAAAAATTGATCTGATATAGTTAACACTAGGTATCTAGACATGGCTACTTTGATCATGCATTTCAGTATCTATCCTATCCCTTGTTTTCAGTGGCCTAAAGAAATTTGGAAATTATATTGATTTGCTTTCCAGTTTTTTTGGCTATATTTGCCCTACAGGAATTATTTCATTTATTAGGCTTCAATTACATTTTCCTACTACTACTACATGATATATGCAAGCTAAACTATCCAGGAAACTTACATGGCTTTATAGTTCTTTCCTAGGGGCACCTGGGTGGCTCAGTGGGTTAAGCCTCTGCCTTTGGCTCAGGTCATGATCTCAGGATCCTGGGATGGAGCCCCACATTGGGCTCTCTGCTCAGCAGGGAGCCTGCTACCCCCACCCTTTGCCTGCCTCTCTGCCTACTTGTGATCTCTCTCTCTATCAAATAAATATAATTCTTTCCTATGTAATAATGGCTACTTTGTGGAAAGTTAAATTGCTTCTTTTGTTTTACTAACTTTATATAAATAATGGACTTAACTTAAAAAGAAGAGATGGAGATGGAGCTGTGAAGGTTTTTCTGCATTCACTCATAGATCGAAGTCTTATGTCAAGCAAAAAGCATAATGAAGCAGGAAACATTTCTCTCTTTTTTTAAAGATTCTGTTTATTTTATTTGAGAGAAGGAGAGAACGTGTGAAATTGGGAGAGGGACAGAGGGGAGAGGGAGAGAATCTCAAGCAGATCCTTGTTGAGCAGCTCGATGCCAGGACCCTGAGATCATGTCCCAAGCCAAAACCAAGAGCCAGAGGCTCAACCAGCTAAGCCACCCAGGTACCCCTGGAGCAGAAAACATTCCTAAAATAATCATGCTTTGGTTTAACAGAGTGAAATTAAGCTTTCTTAATTATGGTTCTGTATATGGTATTCAATGACTAAATCATTTTATTGATATCTTACTTTTGAGGGGAAAAGTACCTTGCTACAGAACACCAATTTCATTAGGCATTTGTATAAAGTTAGAATTCATTGGTTTTTAGTAATCTGGAAGGGAAGACTCCAGTGCATCACTGAGGAAGATTTGGACAGGCTTTTTAAGTAGCACATGTAGTAGAAACAGCTGAGTTCTAGTTTCCATTTTGCTACCTACTCACTAGCAGTCCAGCTGACTCAAAGCAAGTCAGCTAGTTTGTCATTTTACATTTCCTCAACTGTGAAATGTAGGGATTGAATTAGATGATCTCTAAAGTCTCATAGTTCTAAACAAAATCTGAGAAGGGTGGAATCTTTCCCACCCCACCCCCAAACCAGCCAGTTTTTCTCATAATAGAAATGGATGTGTAGCCACAGAAAACCGTCTTTCACATTTTCTCAAAGCTCTTTGCTCTGCAGTTCCATAGGTGTCGTGGCCCCAGCTGAGCTCCTTCACAGAGGACTTGCTCCAGGGCAGTTGCTCTCGGGACAGAGAAGCACTCAGTGAGAACCACTTCTAGTACAGCCCCAGGCATCTTTGTCAGCTTGGGTCCATTGTGCAGCTGTTTCTATTGTTTTCTTCAAGATTCAAGCTTAATTGTTCTGCTCTTTAAGATAGTCAAGGGAACATTAGCTCACTGAAAATAATTGAAAACACCTTTTGGAAAAGTGCAGCTGGGAATGCAAGCAAGAGATTCAGTCATGCTCATCGCGGTTTTTCAGGGAAGAGTTTATTTCTCTACTTTATAACATTTTCTAATAAATTTTGAGAAGCAGTTTTGATGAGGGAGCAGGCAGCTAGCTGAAGGCAAAGCACAAGCTGACACCCCAACCTCCCCCCACCCCCACTCCTCGGTGGAACATGTGGGGCATTCTTCCAGGAATCTCCCAACTATCTTAATGTTAATTCCTTGCTAGAGGGGAAAACAACCTTAATTTGACAATGGCAAGGCCTCTGGTATCCTGTAGGTATCTTGCAGGTCAGTCCTCTTTAGCATGTAGAGTTCTTTTGAAACCTTCCTTTTCCTTACTTCCCCCAAATCCCGAGTATATCATCAGCCATTCCCCAACACCCCGGTGCCGCAGCTCCTTCTGCCTATGGGTCCTGTCCCCGTGTTTTAATATACCACACTTCTGCACCAGAGACATCTCAAAAATTATTTCTTGGTCATGAGCTCTGAACCTCACGTATATTCCAAAACCACGTCAGTTTCACCTCAGATTTTCTGAGTCAGACTTTCAGAGCAAGGCAGACCATAAAGATGGGTGAGTTGTCCCAGGCCTCCAGGATGGTAAATTGTGAAGCTGTTCCAGGATCTCTACCTGGGCTCTTTCCCCGCATTACCAGCCTGTCTTTCAAAAGCCAAGTAAACTATCCTGGGGTTGCAGTCATGTTCTCGCTAGCATTTCCTGTTGCCTCCCTCCCCTGCCTCGCTCTCAGCATGAGTTTTGTCAAGGTGAAGAATGAAAGCTACATGATGTAGCTAGCTCCTTTGAATGCTAAGGAGAACTTCTCCAAAGGGACTGTACAGTTTGTCTCACCTCCACTCTCCGAGGAGCTCTGTGTTGGTATGCCAGTGTTCCAGGTCAGGCTTACTACAAAAATACAGTATCTCCAATCCTCCCCAGAGCTGGCCTGCTTCATTCCATCCCATGAAGTCTAAAGCATGTTTTAAGAAAACTTCAACTTAATGTAGAGGTTTAAACATTTGCAAGAAAATTTGGGCTTGCAAGTAATTTTAACCCAAGGTCCTTTGGAAAATGCTATTCCTGGAACCCTATCTTTGGGGTGGAGGGGTGTATATGTGTGTATGTGAGTATCCTCTTCCGCAAAATAAAATGCTTTAATACATGAACTTTAATAAATGAATTAAGTTGATTAGAAAGAGCTCATGTTTTATAAGGGAAGAAGCACAGTGTGGGAAATTATATAACAAGGAAGAAACATCCAGTTTTGAAGATACTTAGCAGTACCTAACATATTCCTAAATAGTAAGCATCATAAGTTATTCTGTCCCTAGAAGTATAGACATGTTCTGTTTTAAGCACCTGACTTATGTTAAGGAAACATACTGGATCCTCAATTTTCCACATGATCCTTGTATTTGAATCCATTTGAACATCCCAAACCCCTGTTAATGCCATCTCTGGAAGAAAATAGAAATAATATTGGAAAACTGTTATTTGGAAATATTGGTAACTAGTAACCAGTATCATTACCAGTATTTACTGTTGGGCTGGCAGGAAAGGCTACTAAAGATGGCGAAAGTTCCCGCCACAAGACCTGAGCTCAGACAGGAGAACAAAGGCCCAAGCAGGAATCTGAGACCCCCGCCTCGGGCTCCTGTGGACCAATGGAATCCCGATGAGCAGGCGGGATATCCAAATAAGGGAAACTTGCCAAAAGACCCCTGAACTTTCCCCAAGACCCCTTAAAAGCCCCCTCCTCCCTGCCTTGGGCGCGACTTCTCCCACTCTGCTTTCCAGAGTTGCGGAACCTCGCCCGAGGGTGCCCACCTCCTCCCGGTGCAACTTTCTCGGCTCCCCTTCACCTGGGCCCTGAAACTTCACCAGAGAGAACCTTTAGTAAACCTTGCCTTACACCCATTTCGCCTGGTGTTGTGTTTAATTCGTTGGAAAACTTTACATTTACCAGTATCATTAGACACAAGCTTAACTTTTTGTAGATATTTCCTTAAAACAAAATACTTTGTTTGCTATCTCCTTTCATGAATCATACATTGTTGTGATTCCATGTCAGGCCTGAGTAATATTAATTGAAATTCTAAAGGCAATATAATGTGGTAGTTAAGAGCTCAGGTTCTGGGGCCAGAATTTGTAGTCTTAACAATGACCTTTAACAGCTTGTGTTCTAGGGCACCTTGCTTAACCTCTCTGGGCCTCATTTGTGCCACATCTGTAAAATGATAAACTGCTATTATCTACTACATAGGGTTGTTATGAGCAGGGATCTTCAAAAATGTACTTCCAAAATACTTAGAAAAAAAACTACATACTTCCTGGGGCACCTGGGTGCTCAGTCAGTTAAGCGTCTGACTTGGCTCAGGTCATGATCCCAACTTCCTGGAATCAAGCCCCCATCAAGCCCCCTGCTCAGTGGGGAGTCTGCTTCTCCCTTTCCCTCTGCTGCTCCCACTGCTTGTGCTCTCTACTCTTGCTCACTTTCTCAAAGAAGTAAATAAAATCTTAGAAAAACAAAACTGTATACCTCCTCACACATTTTTAAGTTGAAATTTAAAACTTTTCATCAAGGGTTTCAAAGTTTGTTTTGATGAAGGACAGAAAGGAATAATACTGTATAACATGAAATAAGGTGAGAACTGGTGTGGCTGACATAGTTGACCTGGTAAGAAAAAAGTAGTTTCATATATCTTGTTGAATAACTCAAAGAATTGGAAAGGAATCATGGAAAAAGGGTTGTGTTTTAAGTATGTATTTTGAGTAATTTAGCATTCCTAGAACACATACACATAAGATGTGAAAGAGCATCCTTAACCTATTCTATTTTGACTTTTATTAAGAATTTAGAACATCTTGAGGTGCCTGGCTGGCTCAGTCAAGAAGCATGTGACTCTTGATCTTAGGGTTGTGAGTTTGAGACCCACAATGGGTGTAGAGATTACTTAAATAAATAAACTTAAAAAAAAGAAAAAGAAAAAAGAATTCAGAACATCTCAACACTGATTACAAAACCAGCAGTGTTTCTAATCATAATATGTTTTGAGTTCCAGGAAGTTTGTATACTCCAAAAACAGCAGGGTACAGGACAATGAACTTTAATAAGATTTGTCTTCAATGAAGAGCTTGCCTTTCAGCAAAGTGAAAGAGCTCATGTGAATACAGGTGGGTTTTCAAGCAGTTAAAAAAATCAAGCACAAATGAAAGCTAAGGTCTGGAGACTAATTTCCTTAAAATATCCTTGCTTGTGCACATCTTGCAAAATATTTGCACACCCAATAGACATACCCATTTGAGGAGGACTTAGTTACAATCATGAGATGAGTCAATACATGTTAAGCTCTTAGAACAGTTCTTGGGATCTAATAAGTATAGAGCAAAAGTAAGTTATTATTACTGTCATTATTTTTAGGCCCCCCTTCAGAAAGAATTACACATACCTACTTTGAGATCCTACCTTATCCTCAGGACTTATTTTCCTGCATTCAGCATCCTTTAGAATTAAGTGACTAAGTATCAGAAAAAAATTGTTACATTAGTATTAAAATCATAGTTCTATTCTTCTCATGAGACAAACTCACTCCAGTTATACTGCTGGAACTTTCTGGTCAAATTCCATTTAGTTGGCTGTCCATAAATATGTTATTCTCTTGGATACTCATAACTTCATGTATGGATCAAGCCTTATGCTGAATGTCCCATGTTTCAGAAATCTGTGTGATTTCACAAGTACCTTGAGAGATTAATAGTTACTGGGTAACTGAAGAAATGGAATACAGAATGGAAGGAATTAAAATATGAAGTTTAAAAAGGCAAGGATAGATCATTTTAAATACTTTATGCACTAGCGACAGGACCCTTTAAAATATCAAAATCAAGACAGAAACCCCTGACCTAACATGTCACCAAATATGCTGAGTTAGATAGTTCATGTCATTAGAGCTTAGTTCTGTGCTTATAGCTGATGTCTTTCTTAACTTTTTAATGACCAAAACAATACTGTAGAAAAAGATAATCCAAAAGAAGAAAATAGAAGTCAATGATTCACTACTGCCTACAGGTAAAGATTCTGATACATGTTTTCTCATTCTTTTTCTTATGTAAAAACCAAAATTTAGACTTTTGGGGTTTTTTTAACTTTTCACTTTGAGATAATTATAGATTCACATGAAAGTGTAAGGACTAATATGAAGAAATCCCATGTAATCTTTGCCGAGTTTCCCCCAGTGGCATTACCCTGCATAACTATAGTACAATATCACAACCGTTGATGTTAACATTGATGCAGTCAAGATATAAAACATTTCCATCGCCACAAGCATGGTGACTTTATAGCTACAACCATTTCCCTCTCACCTCCACCACCTCCTCAAACTCTTGCAACCACGATTCTGTTCTCCATTTCTGTAATTTTATCATTTCAAGAGTGTTGTGTAAATGGAATCATATAGTATATGGTCTTTTGGGATTGACTTTTTCCACTCAGCATAATTCTCTGGAGATTCATCTAGGTTGTTATCTGTATTAATAGTTCACTCCTTTTATTTACTGCATAATATTCAACATATGGGTGTACCTAAAACGTTCACCATTAAATATCATTGGGTTTTTCTAGCTTGGGACTATTACAAATAAACCTGCCATAAACATTTGTATACTGGCTGTTGTTTGAAGAAGTTTTCATTTCTCCAGGATAAATATCCAGCAGTGTAATTACTTGGTCATATATTAGTTTTTAAGAAACTTCCAAACTGTTCCAGAATGATGGTATCAATTTACTTTCCTATCAACGATATATGAGTGATCTAGGTTCTCTAAATCCTTAACCAGCATTTGTTGTTGTCACCATTTTTTAATTTTAGCTATTCTGATAGGCATTCAGTAATATCTCATTTTGGCTTTAATTTGTATTTCTCTGTTAATAATATGGAGTATTTTTTCATATGCCTCTTTGCCATCTGTATATCTACTTTAGTGAAATCTCTGTTCATATCTTTTCCCCATTTTCTAATTGGATTGTTCCTTTTTTATTTTTTAACTGTTAAATTTTGACAGTTCTTTATATATTCTAGGTAGTTGTCCTTTGTCAGATATGTGGTTTGTAAATTTTTTTCCCAGTCTCAAGATTGTCCTTCGATCCTTTTCAAGGGGTTGTTCACAGATCTAAAGTTTTTCATTTTAATTAAATCTAATTTATCCATTTTGCCTTTCATGGATTTTAGTTTTGGTGTCAAGTATAGGAACACTGCCTAGACATAGTATCCAAAGATTTTCTTTTTTGCCCAAGAGTTTTATAGTTTTATATTTTACATTTAAGTCCATGATCCATTTAGAGTTAATTTTTTGCTCAAAGTGGTAGGTTTAAACTGAAGTTCTCCCCTCCCACCCCCTACCATGTCCCAACTGCTCTAACACCATTTGTTGAAAAGGCTTACCTTTTTCTCTTTTTTCTTTCCTTTTTTTTTTTTTTTTTTTGATTGAGTTGATTTTGAACCTTTGTCAAGGCATATTTGCACAAGGGTTCTCTCTTCTGTTCCATTGATCTATGTGTCTATCCCTCTATCAATACACACAGGCTTGATTACTATACCTATGTAAATCTTGAAATATGGTACACTGATTCCAACCATTTTTTTCCTCCTTTTTCAGCATTGTCTTAGCTATTCTAGCTCCTTTCCCTTCCCTTATAAATTTTAGGATTATCTTGTGTATAAGAAAATTTTGCTGGAATTTTGATTAGAATGCATTAAACCTATACACCAATTGGAGGCAAATCAATATATTTCCTATGTTAAGTATTTCAATCCATGAGCATAGTATGTCTCTCCATTTATTTAGATCTTTGATGTCTTTCATCATTATCTTATAGTTATCATGATACAAGTACTAAACATTTTTTGTTATATTTATATCTAAAAGTGGGATCATACTGTTTCAAACCAACTTTTTTCATAAAAGTGTATATTATAAACATTTTTCAAATCGTTATTTCAACATAATTTTTAATTGACTCTAGTCCTGAATTTTAATACTCTTGGTAACTTAGCTAATGTCAAAAGACTTATTTCCTGGTTTTTAAATTTTTCCTGACCCGTGACTGGGGCCTCCATTTCAACAAAACATTCAACTCTTACTCTTGCTACCTTCTAAGTTGCAGTGGCTTTATTGCATTTTTCTCTGTATTGCTTTGTGTAATATTTTTCAATAGAAACCTTCATCAGTTAATTTGTTGATTCTTAAAATTTTATCAATAATGGCATATCTGATCAGATACTAATTTTTATTGCTTAGCTAGGCATAATGCTGATATTTGCTACATTGCTGTTTGAAAAATCTAGTAAAATCAGTTCAGCAACAAGACAATCGGTCAATAACTACTTTGGCTCCTAGCTATGCTGTAATTAGTTATTGCCAAGCCATTGGCCTTTTCTGTGCTAGCTGCACCTCAGCCCACTGAAAGCCCACCTGTGTGTCCCTCAGCAGGTAGTGGATTCACACTGAAAATAAGTAAGAAAAATTAAGTGATTTTTATCTTGGTGATGAGATGCTTTAGGAGAAGGACATAATGAGATGGAATAAGCACTTTGTTTTAGACCCAAAAAATTCTGTATCTGAATCCCAGTTCTATCATTCACCATCTTTTCAACCTTAGGCAAGTTACCTAATCTCTCAGACTAAGAGTCCTCATCTATAACATCTATAAGGTAATCATACTACCCATCTTACAACATTCTTAGAATTAAATAAGTTACTTCATCAAAGTATGCAGTTTAATACCTGATATGTAGCAAGCACTTAGTAAATGTTAGCTATCATTGCCATTGGTTTTTATTAATAATAACTGAACTTTACCTCTTGTTGCCCATAAATGTCAATACATGCCCAGGAAGCTTTCCTGTACAATGGGTATTTTTGTGCATATCTTTCTTCATTACTAGAATATAAGTGTCTAGAACCCTGAAAACTTTGTATCCCTTGGCATCTAGCACAGCAGAACTTTCCTAAAGAAACTTGAATTTCACAAAAATCCTTGCTATATACAAGGGTGGAAATTTACCATGAAAAGAAGCCATTAACTATAACCGCTTTTTAAAAATGGCTTCCTTAAACTAGGAAAACATTTTAAAGACCACAAATGACCCAGATAAGGAAGATTTTTGTATTCCCTCCCTGAAACTAGACACTTCACAGTTTAGGAATGTGAATCAGATTCCAGTTAAGAACTCATGGATTTATCCATTCATAGATTATGGCATGGAGTGGTTCAGGAAGGAATTTTTGTTTGGCCAAGTGAAGAACTCTTCTTTGTGTATGAAAAAGAAGTTTTCAGATTTCTGCCAATGATCATTTTTCACTGGTAACCCAGAGGAGTTTTGAATTGTCATTTTGTGGGCTTTATCAGGAAGCTTAAGTCCAGGATTTAATTAATCAGAGAACTCAAGATGGGGTTTCTACATTTTCCAGTTTTGAAATCTATTTAATGTGGCTAATAGACTGAACATTTATCATGTTAGTGTTCACAGTGGGGGCAATGAAATATAACATTACATAATTCTTTAAGAAGATCCTGAGAGTTTAATGGAAAATCTAATGGCAGAAGACACTTAGGAATGCAGAGATGCATAATCCTCTCAAAACTATTTGTACGTACCTAAGATGAACAAGCTATCGCCTTTCCAAATTTTTTTTTCAGTTTCCACAAAAAAAAAATTAAAATTTAAAAAAATTTTTTTAAATAAACAAGGGAAAGCAAGGTAGAGGAACAGGGCTGTTACTATAGCTGAGATGATAGGAAAAGCCCCAGCTGGTCTATAGATGATATAACATGCAGGTGTTTGCTGTGGTCTAACTACATAACCTTGATTGCAATAATGTTTCTACCTTCCTAAAGTGATCATGAAATAAAATAATAGAAAAACATGTTGTAAGCTCTAAAAAACTATGGAAATGTACCATGTTAATTAACCAGTCCATAAATATTTATTAAACACCCACTATATACCAGAGTCTGTCCTGGGGATAAAGGTAAAAAGTTAAATAAAGTAGGTCTCTAGCAGGGGTGCCTGGGTGACTCAGTCAGTTAAACTTCTGCTGTACTGCTCAGGTCATAACCCTAGTTATGGATCAACTCCCACTTCAGGGTCCTTGCTCAGCAGGGAATTTGCTTCTCCCTCTCCCTCTGCCTTCTGCTCCCCCTGCTTGTGCTCTCTCTCTGTCAAATAAAGAAAATCTTAAAAAATAAATAGGTCTCCAGCAGTGAGGAACCAATAGCTCACCAAGAAAAAGACAGACTCGTGGACCACTTAAGTACAGGGAAGTATCATAGGTGTGCAGAGGGAGAATATTCCAGGTGTAGTTGTGGAATTGGATTTCTGAGGGGGCTATGCACAAGGTTTGGGAGTCAAAAACTCAAAAGCCACATTGTAAAGACCACCCGTGTTCAAGTCGAGGGAATATCAGGAGGGAAACTGAGTCCAAAAAGTTTGACCCAGTTTCCAAAGCCCTTATTAAATAGGCGGAATGATGGGGAGAGTTCAGAAAGTGGCAGAACGAGGAACGGGGCAAATGTGGTATGGAGCAATAACGTGAGCCTCTAGGGAGGAGGGGGTTTGATACGATAGTTGAAAGAAGTGGCCTGAAAGTAGCACTGCAGGGCCTAGAGAATGTACCACCCCAGACTCGGTGCTTAGGCTGTGAGAGCATGAACAGTCTTCTCAGAAGAGTCTGAGCAGTTAAATGTCCTGGAGGAAGGTGGAACAGGGTGGGGGGAAAAGGAACTGTGAGAAGGATAATGAAGCAGGGGTCCAGTAATAGAAATATATGTCATTTATTGAGCACCTAGGTTGTGCTAGGTACTGTACATGGCTGTTTTATGCATTTAATCCTCATAGGACGCTACAGACTAATTGCTATCATCTGGATTTTACGGATGAGGGCATAAGGCATAAGAGAGGCCATATGCATCACTTAGGGTCATGCTGCAAATTTACTTTAGGATCACTGAACCTAGATCTACCTGAGTGTGAAGTTGTGCTTTTGCAGTGTTCCACATGCCGTCAGAGAGAGCACTACGGAAAGGATCTGGAGGGAAGTCAGAGAGGATGACAAGAACCCAAGGGAGGAAGCAGCACTAAATGGGAATGGAAACCTAGTAGAAGAAAACACTATTAACCAGAGATGCTTGTGTTTTTACTGGTGGATGAGAATTCCAGGGCTATGAGAACTGGAGTTGCTTAGACCTCTAGTGCAGTCTTAGACCTGCGGAGCTTAGCAGTCTTCTTGCTGCAGTTTTAGGTAGAGCACTGGTGGGGGGGGGGGGGGTGTTGTTCTGAAGAGGCTTAGCTTCCTGAGATGTCTGTAGTCAGTCTTTCAGCACAGGTAGTGGAGAGCAGAGAAGGAAGTGTGGGCTGACACTGGCCTCACTTGCATGCTGTGTGGGACCACTGGGTGGGACCCAGTGGCCACTTTGTACTTGGGGACATCTGGAGCTATGTGGTACAAATTGGAATTTTCATTGGACTGTAGTGAAAAAAATAGGTGGTGGTTTACCAGTTACTGTCCAAGACAGCTTTATAACAGAGACTGGGAAAGGAAATATTTTTGCCATTCAGGCACAGCTAATGTCCCACTTTCCTTTACAAAGGAACACTTAATGTTACAGATGAAATGGCAACTCCCCATAGCCCATGCAGAGAGGTAGTGCGTCAACTGTGGGCACAGGTCAGGACCAGAGACTTTTCTGGAAGCAAGCTCTGATTCTCCAGGAGAGAAGTAGTCCAGCTCTGGTAAGTGTGGCCTCAAGGGGGATTAGATTAGGAGAAACAAAGAAAAGACAGAGGGCGAGCAGCTGAAGAAAAAACATGACTCTCACAGCCTTGCTTTCACTAAAGTGCTTCCCCTGGAATTCTTGATTGCCTTAAAAATAAATATGACCTTCAAAGTAACACATGTGCCATCTGATCCAGTCTATCACATCAGTGATTGGGGCAGTGAGAGAATAAATAAATGTCCTCAGAAAGGATAATAAAGAAAAAAGAAGGGGAAATAGCCTTAAAAGCCTTCAGTTTGTATAGGATGCTTGTAGAAATTGGATCCTTACTGTAAATGTGATTTCTGCATCTCTGCAGATAGGAATTCTGCTTTCCCTTTGAACCTGTCAGCACTTTATCTGTACCTCTCTCATGACACTTTCCCGTATTCTGCACTGTATAATAATTTTTATGTTTTTCCTACCTCTACTAAACTGTTAATACCTCAAGGGCAAGGAGAGAACTGATTACATTCTGGATCCCCCAGAATGCTTTGCCTTCAGTAGCTACTCAGTGTTCTGCGTAGTCCAAGGACATTATGATTCCTCTGAATTTGTTATTTTTTTTTAAGATTTTATTTATTTATTTGACAGACAGAGATCACAAGTAGACAGAGAGGCAGGCAGAGAGAGAGGAAGGGAAGCAGGCTCCCTGCTGAGCAGAGAGCCCGACGCGGGACTCGATCCCAGGACCCTGAGATCATGACCTGAACTGAAGGCAGCGGCTTAACCCACTGAGCCACCCAGGCGCCCCTGAATTTGTTATTTCTTTACTTGGCTACCAAAGACATCACTTTGCAAAGCCAGTCTTCTCCTTTTTCTGGGATCAGAGACTAAAGCATTTTAAAATTGTTTTAGGGGCACCTTGGTGGCTCAGTTAAGGGTCTGACTTCTGCTCAGGTCATGATCTCAGGGTCCTGGGATCAGGCTGAGACTCGGGCTTTGTGCTCAACAGGGAGTCTGCTTGTCTCTCTGTCCCTTCCTTCCCTTCCCCGCCCCTCCCCATATTCACTCTCTCAGATAAATTTTTTTAAAAATTTTTTAATGTGTTTTAATGTTTTGAATATGTGGGAGAAATACTTTGTTTGGGGAATGTTGTTAAGCTCTCTCATCAAAAATAGCCTTTCCATCTACCTCCCAGTTCTGCCAGATCGGAATAATTGGCAAAGGTAGTTCAGAGGAAGAAGCAATGTTAATGCTTCTGCTCATGGCTGTGCGGGTGCCAGTGAAGGAGGAAAATGTGTGGTGATTGATGGGTGGGATGCTATATGCTATAAAAATGTTCAGCCAACCAACTGAACAAGGGTGCATAGATTAAGATTTTGTGAAATACCTCCCACAGCTTTTATATATTCCTGTATACTCTGTGATCCTAGGCCAGCAGTCTTTTTTTTTTTTTTTAGAGAGAGCGGGGGAGGGGCAGAGGGTGTGGGAGAGAGAATCCCAAGCAAACTCTATGTTGAGCACAGAGCCTGATGCAGGGCTCGATCTCATGACCCTGAGCTGAATCAAGAGTCAGATGTTTAACCACCTAAGCCACCCGGGTGCCCAGGCCAGGAGCATCTGAAAGGAAACTGGTGATGAGACATCTCACGACATAATCAAAGTAAGTGGCCCTTTAAGAGTGGCCTTCTCAGATGGTGAAGATTCCTCAGCTCGGAATGGCAGCAAGAGGTCGCCAGAAGACACATGTAGTACTCTCACTCCTAAGCAGAACAGCTCCATTCTGAAGGCTGCTGTTTCTCCTTTGGGACTACTACACAGGTATTAGCATGGGATAAAACCAGTGATATGATAGCCATTTTATTTTTGCAAAATCTACATAAATATGGGTCCCTCTCTGTAGTCTTTAGGGGTTTGTTACTCAAATCTTGAGTCTGGTTTTTCTTGGAAAATTGGAAGCAATGATTGGGCAGGTAACAGCAATCATTGTGAGCATGGAGCAGAAAGGAGGCTTGGCATCAAAAGAAATGAAATCTTGCCATTTGTGACGACGTGGATGGAACTAGAGGGTATTATGCTTAGCAAAATAAGTCAATCAGAAAAAGACAATTATCATATGATCTCCCTGATATGAGGAAGTTGAGAGGCAACGTGGGGGTTTTCAGGGGTAGGAAAAGAATAAATGAAACAAGATGGGATCGGGAGAGAGACAAACCATAAGAGACTCTTAATCTCACAAAACAAACAGGATTGTGGGGAGTGGGGGGCCAGTGTGGTCGGGTTATGGACATTGGGGAAGGTGTGTGCTGTGGTGAATGCTATGAAGTGTGTAAACCTGGCAATTCACAGTCCTGTACCCCTGGGGCTAATAATATATTATATGTTAATTTAAAAAATTAAAAATTATTAAAAAAAAAAAAGAAAGGAGGCTTGGATAGTGAAGGATAGGAAAATACATGTTGACTGTTAGCATGGACTGTGTTAGAAGCCCTACAGTGGTCACTTTCAGAGGCTATTACAGACTTCCCCCTGGGAAATATAAACATGAAAACATTTGGGTTTGGCCTGTCTTTACAATAAGCATGTTTCTTCAAATAAATTATTGCATTAAGATGAACCTGTTTCTTCTTCCCTAAAGAAAAGAGTTTTTGAACCCTGTGTGTTGGAGATATTATCAGTG
Organism: Neogale vison; assembly: GCF_020171115.1. Classification (NCBI taxonomy): domain Eukaryota; kingdom Metazoa; phylum Chordata; class Mammalia; order Carnivora; family Mustelidae; genus Neogale; species Neogale vison. Next base: position 48,261,539 of record NC_058096.1, read on the forward strand.
GAAAAGCTTATCTTTATATGAAGATCAACCCCTATGGAGCATGGACAGCCCTGCCAAGATTCCCAGTAGCTTGTTTAATCAGCTGCCTTAGTGCAGAAATTTTCAGTTAGTAGAATTGTCCATTTTCACACCTTACTTGCTTGTAGATCCAGAGACCAGGTCACCAGATTTGTACTCCTAGTCACCCTCTGAGGAGAGGTGACATCTCATTTCCCAGAAATGAAGCTAAGTACTGTCTATGTGTGTTTGGGTTGGAGAGAGCAGCCTATAGTGAAGGTAGCCCTCTCTACCTACCCACCACCATCAGTCATGCCAAGTTGCAGGGTGAGGTCTACATAGAAAATGGCTCAGACAGAGCATCCAGATGGACTGGGTGGATGTCCCTTCACTGAATGGCTCACTCTGACCTCTGCCTGAAGTAAGAAATAGAAGACCAAGATGACATAGCTGTGGTCACACAAAGCTTATTAACTACATTGGTTGTCTTTGTTTATTAAGGAACTCTTATATTCTTTTTTTTTTTCTGAAACAAGAAATTTGAACCACATATTGTTTGAGATACTCCAGAGAGATGTAGCAATGTGGTTACCATTTTACAAATTTTTAAACAAAACTGTTAGCAGTTTACAACTTTGTTTAAAGAACAATGGTTTGGAGCACAGGCCTGTCTTAGCAAGACCCAGAGGACAGTGATGAAGGCAGAGAAGAATCCAGAGCTGTGCTGGCTGACTAAGGCTTGCTTTTGCAAAGCCTAGGAATCCGAAGATTAGGGTTGAGGTTCTCTTACCATTTTGCAGGAGTAGCAGTAAATTTAGCCCTGTTGCTTTGATGATTTACACCAATGCCCTCAGTTTGTTGGCTCTCTTCAAGTAGAAGAGAAATTCAGGAAAAGTGAGGATGAAAACAGTCCCCACTCTTATTTTCCCTTACCCCAGAGACTGATCAACTGAGTGCCACCATTTTTAGTATACCTTATTCATTGCCCACGTTTTTCCCTCCTTGTTCTTCACTTCCATATTTCATACCTTTATAGTCACTTCTCTCTGTAACAGCCAAAACCTTACCTGTGCTTTTATTTTTTTTTCTGAAGATTTTATTTATTTACTTATTTATTTATTTAATTGAGAGAGCAAAAGAGAGAGAGAATGCAAATGGGGCAGGGTGGAAAGGAAAGAAACTCAAACAAACTATGATGGGCATGGGGCCAGCATGGGGCTTGATCTCACAACCCTGAGAACATGACCTGAACCGGAATCAAGAGTTCAACACTTAATCCACTGAGCCACCCAAAGCACCCCTACCTGTGCTTTCCGTTCTATATTTTTCTTTTAAAATAGCTGCCTTTACCTAACTGTCTTCTCATGATACAATTTACATTTATAATAAACGTCATTTTTGAGTTATTTCTTCTACTATAGTTGGCTCTAGCTATTGTTCTTTTAACCTTGTCTTGGAAATGTTAACATGAACACCTAACAAGAAATGTGTAAGTCTCAGAAACAGTACTATAAAAGCATACAAGTATTTATGCCTATGTCTGTTTTTTATGCCTATGCTAGTTTTTCTAGCCTTTTTACAAAGCTGAGTTAGTAGATAATATATTTGCCTACCAAAGATCAAAACTGAAATAGCCTATAATTGAAGCTGACCATTGATTTTAAGGAAGCAACATTCAGTTTCCAAGTACATGATACACATATGTATTATAGGAATTGACACATGCTTTTTTAAAACTCAGTTTATGCTCCAGGAAGGCATTTCTTTCAGATCAATTGCAATTTCAGTCAGACAACTTCATAGCTTATATGTAATACTGTGATTAAAATGTTAACTAATTCTGGAACAAAGGGAATTCCAAGTAGACTCTAATCATTGAAAAGGGCAGTTAAAGGGCTGTAAGATTAACCATTTTTAACCTAAAACATGACATTTCTCATGTTTTCTACCCTTTAGGCAGTACTGACAAGTATTTCCTGGAGATTAATGACAGTCTGAATTAATGGGCTGAGGGAAGGTCATTAATCCTTATACAAAGGTAGTTTGGAAAGCAGAAATGAAAAACAGCTACAAGGTCAAGGTGATGGAATCCCAGGAGATGTTTCAGAAGGTTACTTCCCTTTTCAGCAAACCCATACTTACTACTGTTCTCACTCTCCTTTCTCCTCATGGCATACCTCCTACTTGGGCTTTCAACCTCCTAGGATGCAATTAAGCTTCTGAAAATGGCTTGTAATCTCTCCTTCCACCAAACAAAACCTTTTTTTTTTTTTTTTTTTTTTTTAAGATTTAGACAGTTTATTACTTACATAGATAGTAAGGGAAAATTAGCCAAAGGCACCTGTGATCTTAAACAAAACCCTTTTTATCAATGAGCTTCCTCTTCTCACTGTTTCTTAAAACCATCTTGGAAGCTACTCATTCTACATAGCTTCTTGCCATCAAATACATTTTATTGGTTTAGATAGAGTTGTGCATGGGAGTCTAGAAAATAAAAAACCAAGGCAGTCAGAATATACCTCCTCTGGATTTTGATTAGATAAATATGTGTGCTATACATATGATATACAGAAAACATGAAATTCTGTCAGAGGACAGCCTGGATTGATGGAACAGTCAGACCTAGATACCACTTCAGCAAATCACAAGAGGTGGACTCATCTAAAGGACACAGAAACAAGTTTGTACAATCAGGATACCATTACAAGCAGAAGTACAGGCTTCCAGCCTATGGAACACCCCCAAGGATATACACTAGCAGATGATGATGTCAGACTTTGTGGAAGCTCAGTCTTCCTCTAGGCCACTAGCCTGCACCGATTCTGCATGTTGGCTAATCTGTATCTGTTCCAACAACCCTCCCATCTGGCCAGATTTATTAATCTCAGGATTATGCAAGATAGCATGTGCCTTCAGTAGCAAGAAGGTCTCTAGCAGAAATAGAACAAATGGTGGCAGAGCATCTAGAGCCATGTGGTGAAAGACTGTACCAATAAACCCCACTCTGGTTCTTTACCCAAATAATTGTTGAGAGCTGGAGAATGCTTCTTAGTTGGAAAAGGAGATCTGCCTTCATGTGTGGGCATTGTCTTCTGTAATAGTGTTTCCCTGGTGAAAGTTTTAGGATCCAGAAGCTTGCTCCCTTGCCTCTGCTGGGTTATGGTGGTCACCTTCCTCACCTTCCTGAAAGCTTCTTTTGGAATCTTTAAAGCCCATTGAATTCACTGAAGTGGTGTCTGATTGTTCCACTAATCTAACCAGTACTCGGATTCCTATAGTATGTTTTCACATGTTTGGAAAATACTAAATACCAGAGGTCATTTTGCTGCTTTAAAATAATAAAAGCTACTGAAAGTTAGTAAGATAGCATAAATGTGCTAAAGGAAACTCTAAGAACAATCTTCTGGTCACTAGGGCAAAGGGTAGAAATACAGAATCCCCCAAAAATGGCAACTGGCATTTTGCCACTAACATGTATCTGATCTAACTCTAAAAGCATAAGATCCTTGTCAGTTTTGTGACAGAGCCAAGAAATGTAAATTTGTAGCTACCAAACTGAACTACTGTTTTAATGCTTGACGTACAGGTGAAAATCTTTATGTTCTTCCATACTGTTAAAAAAAAATCCTTGTTTATACATAGATTAGTTCCACTAGACCTAGCTGGACCTTTTGAGTTCTCTTTTCAACCAAAACTGCCTTCCTTGTACAAATGAACTATCCAGATGTGGAAAGGAACATAATAATAAAGTCGTGTGCCAAAATAACTAGATTATTTAGGTCATGATTGCAGTTTTATAATACCATCTGGGAAAATTACTAAGTGCGTGTGAATTTGAGGTAAACTGAAGTTTTTCTCCCTTCAGTAGGCATTATTGCCTCTTGGCACTTTCTTGGTGGTGGAATTTCCTAGTCACTTTGCTTAACTTTAAGGATGCTAGATCCACAATTGTGTAATGGTTTGAACTGGAGCCTTCCTTCTACTTTCATTTGGCGGGCTTTTAATGCATTAGTACAGTCTTTCTGAAACTTGACCTACCTACTTAACAATAGGATAGTAAAACTTGTTGTTTTGTGTGTACAAATGCTGTCTTTCCAAATTAGGAAAAAACGAATAAAACCCCTAGAAGTCCCTCATTTTAAAAGGAGTAATTTTATACTCTACTGTTAACATTCTCCCAAGGTAGTGTTACATAATTACTGCTACACAGGAAGAGTCATTTCCCATTCTGGAATAATTTGCACACATTTAGGAATTTCATTGTCTCCTCAGAATCTTCTGGCCTGTAGGCCCATAAATTATCACATTTTGCATATGGAACTTCCATACATGATTTAAATTTTATGGGCAGAAAGAGCAAGAGAATTGAAAATAAAAAATAGTTACTTGCTAATGGCTAGGAAATCTCAGGGAAAGGAGTTACTTCTGTAACATAGATCAAGGAAATTTATAGTTTGCTTTTAATAATCGGCTTTCTGGGTTTATTTTTTAAGTGCCAAAAGCACAAAATTTGGCATTTTAAATTCATACTGTCTGTGTATGTGAAATGAAGTGTCTAAAGCAGTGATTCTTAGGGTCCTGAAGAAAACACTTTATTTAAATGCTAGTTCCCTGGGTTTCAAGATATGGTCTAGAAGACCTCTTAAAATAGGGAATCCCAAGTTTCGTGTGTTTTCTGGGTCCTTGTGGCATTTATTAGTTTCCCAGGAGTACCTGACACACCACATTTTCAAGACTAAATTTTGTTAGAACACTAATACCATGTATAACGCTATGGTGTGTTTTCTATGTTAATAATAATGATGATGATAATAGCTCCTGATTATCAACACTTACTGTGTGACACTAACTGTACTTAATACTTTAGATTTCTCATTTAGTGCACCCAACAAGGCAAGTATAGTTAGTATCTCCATTTTATGATTAAGGAAACTTGAGGCCTTGAGAATTTAAGTAACTTGTTGAAGATCACACGGAACTGGAATTAAGAGCCATGATGCCATCTGGGAAAATCCACAGTCATAGGCATTATGTATAATGATAATGAACACATCTATTTATAGGTTTAGTTGTAAATGGTGTTCTGTTTGGTAATGATGTACTCCATTCAGACAGCCCTTACTTTGGTCTATTGTTTGGGTATTGCTGCTTATCTAGTTGCTACTATAATTCCAAGATCAACATTAGATTGTAGGATCCAGGAAGTTATGCGGCATTTGTTTGTTACATAAATAAGTAAACCAATGAATACATATGTGTGTCCTTACCAAACATGGCCTGGGTCATCTTTTGTTTTCGTGATTCCCCTCCATACTGGGTGTAAGTGGTAGTGGTAGTAGTGGCAGCAGTGGGGACTGTCATTTTTGGCAGATATAGGACATGCAATAATGTCTACTGACTGTTACCATCAGCTGATATTCCCTTGTAATTGCATATTTGTCAGAAGCCAGCAGTCTTTGGCCAATTTCTCGACACATTTGGAAGGCAGCTACTTGAAATATTTTACAGTGGTTTTTTGCTCTATGACTTTCTTTATTAGACAGTACAATTTTAACAGTCTGTGTTACACAAGAGTAGTTCGTTGAATTTGTGTAGGTTGATACTTGTGTACTATCTCTTGAAAACAAGCATATGCCTCTGCCTCTAACTAGTTCTGAGACCTTGGGAAAACTTTCTCAGGCCTCCATTTTCATCTGTAAAATGAGGAGGGTAGACTGGATCAGTTATTTTAGAGGGATTCCTTTTCCTTTATTTCAGTACTCTAATTTCTTTCTTTTTTTTTCCCCCACCACTGAAAACCTACAAGAATTCCAATACATAACATCAAAGAACAGTATGCTGCTTGAAGTTTAGAGTACAAGGCTTTAATATAGAGCCACACAGATGGTGATCCCTAACCTCTTTTTTTCATTTATTTTATTAAGGTATGATTTATATGAAGTAAAATTCACGCTTTATAGTGTTCAGTTCTGCATATTTGACAACTCCATACAATGATGTTATAGTTAAGACATTGAGCAGTTCTGTCACCCCAAAATGTTTTCTCCCACCCCTTTCTGAGTCAGCCCCTCCCCTGAGGTCCAGTGGCAACCACTGATCTGCTTTATGTCTCTTCAGTTTTTCATTTTCCACACTGTTATGTAAATGGATTCATTCAGTATTTACCTTTTGGGGCCTGAGTTCTTTTACTTAGCATAATGCATCTGAAGTCCATTTATATTGTTGTATGTTTACTTAATTTTGCTAAGTAGTAATTCATTGTATGAGTATAGTATATAATGGAAAATTTATTAGTTCACTAGACAGATATTTGGATTGTTCTCCATTTTTGGCAATTACAAACGAAACCACTGTTAATATTGTTGCTTAACATTTTAAGATTAGTGATGTGTCAGTTAGTTGTTAAGTTATATTAGCATCAAATTCAAGAATCATTGAGGAAAGAGATACACTGCAGTCTGCATCTACAAATATGTTTCATTATGACCACCACCAACCCCTCCAAATCCACGATAGAATCCTTAGTAACTTCTTTACCCATACCCACCCTTCAAAATGTTGGTAACTGCCTTAGCTATAGCTTAGGCACAGATTGAACAGCTTATAAATAGCAGAAATTTACTGCTCAGAGTTCTGAGGATTAGAAGTTTGAGGGACACCTGGGTAGCTCAGTCAGTAAAGTGACTGCCCTCAGCTCAGGTCATGATCTCAGGGTCCTGGAATGGAGGCCCACATTGGGCTCCCTGCTTGGTGGGGAATCTGTGTCTTCCTCTCCCACTGCCCCTCCGCCCCAACTCATTTTCTCTTTCTCCCTCTAAAAAAAAAAGAAAGAAAAGAAAGAAAGAAAGAAAAAGAAGAAGAAGTAGTAGTAGTTTGAGATCAGGGTGGTCAGTTGAGGGCTCTCTTCTGGGTCACCGACTTCTCATTTTCTCACAAAGTAGAAGGGGCTAGGGTATTCTCTAGGGCCTCTTTTTATAAGGGCATTCATGAGGACTCATGACTTAAACATCTTCCAAAGTTTTTACCTCTAATTCCACCACATTTACGGGATGAGATTTCAACATAAGGATTTTGTGGGGACACATTCAGACCACAGAGGTAGCCATTTTTACTCTTCTTGTTTAGAGAGGAAATATGAGGACTTGTCATCTGAATTTGAGCTGGTGTCAAGATAAATAAAGTCACGAATAGACCTCCAGTAGTTTGGGGAACTTGAAGAATGGAGCTGAAACATCTCATGCCCCACATTCCCATGTAATGGAATATCTCTGTAATCTCGGAGTCTCAGTTTTGGTTGTTTTCAGTGGGAAGCTGGGCAAATCCACTGGGAAACTTGACTTTCCCAAGTTAAAAATGATGCTCTGTTATTGTGCTTTCAAATATTCTCTTGCGTTAGGAAGGGTGAAGTTTATAAGTAGATCATTCCTGCGACCAAACCCCTATCTCGCTGCCCCACTTGCTCCTTAAACAGGAAGTTTGCCTTGTGTACAGTGTGTGCCAGACTGAGGATTAGGGCACTTGGTTTTTTATACTCCATTTCTCTACAACAGAAAATATCTATAGCTTAGTCATTTCAGATGTGTGTTCTCCTCCATTTAGGGTGACTCACCACCCTGGTTTTCCCAGCCTAGTACTGGCTTTAGCACTGAAAGTCCTGGATTTTTGGATCTCCCCACTCCCAGATGCACCAGGAAAATTGGTTATCCTTTATGTTCCCAGAGTTCCCAGAGTTGGATCCATGCAGCAGATTCCAACACCTCTGCTTATTGAAACTCCTGAACCACACAAATATATATATTTTTTGAACTAAGAATGGGCAGTTCTAGTTCTGATGTAAGAATGTATGGTGGACCATTAGAGATAAAGTTTCAACAGACTAGGAAAGATCTATATAAATTTTAGAAGAATTGGCAGATACAAGAGTTTTGAAGGGGGGGGTGGTTAGGTGAGCCTGGTGATGGGAATTAAGGAGGGCACTATTGCATGGAGCACTGGGTATGGTGCATAAACAGTGAATCTTGGAACACTGAAAAAGAATTAAATTTAATTTAAAAAAAACATTTTTAGAAAAAAGGATTTTTGTTTTGTGTTGCTTTTGCCTTTGTTTTAATTCTGTGACTCTTCAGCAAATGGATTGAGTCTTAGAGGATACCTTTCTCTAATTGTGAAAGTTCAAGTGGTAAATCACAGTTTGATATTGTTCAGACAATCCTAAATGTTCCTAATACACAATGGTACCCTTGTCAGCAATATTACAAGCATAGTAAGTAGAATGTAGTTACACTAATGGTTCTTATCACAGATAGTTATATATTGTTCTAACTCTAGCCAAATGAATTTTATTCTTTCATATCTTAACCAAAATTTGCCAAACAAGAATTATGATGAAAAATGTCAGTGATTTTTTAATTCAAGTACTAACACACTTAACTTATTTAAGGAACAAGTCTCTATCTCAATCACAAACTTTTCTCCCCTAATACAAAGTTATTTTTTAATTGGTTGGGTGTCGCGGCCGGCACGACAAATCGGCCAGGAAACGTGAGGGTTAAGAAGATGGTGAAAAGAAATTAAGAGGCAAAGAGATGGGGGCAGGAGGGACATTGAGGAGGATGTCCAACAGTGCCGATTTTATTCCACATCTTACAAGCATTTATAAGGCAGACCACAATAGGAGGAGTAATATATCAGTACCTAGTCAGATGACTGCGAATTTCTATAACAAGTTTACATTAACTACAAGCAAACCACGTGATGCCAGGTAGTCAGGGCTAAATCCATTAGCAAAACAATCAACCAGGGAGTGGGTTATGAGAGGTACAGGAACAAGAATCAACTAAGAATTCATGACCCTGACCACATTGTTCCGTTCTGTAGGGAGAGTGTGTGGGAAATCATGTAGGCGAGTGCACAACACATAGCACAGACCCTTTCTCAGTGTTACTCAACTTTCCCGTCCTTAACCCCTTGTCAAGGTGTCCGGACTTTAAAGGAGACACAAGTCAGGGCCTGGTTTGATCCATGACTCCAACCATGCCATAGCCTCCAACAGTTGGGGGGAAATACAATAATAAGATTTTAAATTCTGAACTACAAATTGCACCTGCTTAGGATCTAAAACTGAAATGGAAAACACAAGGCTTAACTCCACATGCTCCCTCATCAAATGCAAAATGTTCTTAAAATAGCTTCGCATGAAGATGTTCAAAGCAGCTGAAAACCAAGATGCTGGTGTCCCTGCTTACAACCTGGCAGCTTGTTACCATGGTTCAGAGGCAGCTGCCCCTATCACTTTCTGTTCCAGGGCCAGGAGCATCAGCTCATCAGCTCTAAGGAGAAGCACAGGAAGAACCTCTGCTTTATCTATGTTGCTATCATCCCCTGAATTCTACTTTCCTAGTCAAGGGACTGTCCCTAGATCCAACATGAAGACCTGTGACATTTCATTCCAAGCCACAAACATGAGGAGCAAAGTTTCCAAACAAACTTAAATAGGTATATAATAAATTCCAGGAAAAATGTAAGAAAGAAATGAAGTCTTGTGTATATGATGGGTGGTAGCTGTTAAGAGATAGTAACAGTTATGTGTGGTATCTTACACACTGCTACCTTTCAATAGCTTAGTCACCAGCAGATCAAGGTGCTCTCTCAAAATTCATTGGAAAGACCTTCTTCATTAAGTTAAGACTGTTCTCTTCAGCTCTGTTTACCTTGCTGTAGCTCTCAGTTAACCATGTTTACTGTTATTTCCCATAGAGAATTTTTTCCTGGGATATTCTCTCTTGCCCATGATAAAATGCTTCTCTCAAGGGGCCCCTTATGCTTCTAACCTAAGCAGGATCTGGATTGGTGGATAATTGGTATAATCCGATGAGACGATGTTTTATGTTGCTGGGCTGGTGGCCCTAACCAGCAGTTTAAAATTACATTTGCATTCGCATGTAGGTGAATATACTGACATACTGCTCCTGTACTAAAAAGAAGAAAGCAGTAGCTTACGTTTCTTTTGGCAGCTAAACTGATTTCTCAAGGGCCAGAGGAAGGAACTGTGGGGTGAGTACCTAGAAGGGAAATGGAGGCAAGAAGAGAATCGGGTTGGGGGAAGTCCTGAAGCTCTCCTCTGTCGATAAACTTTCCAATTGGCTGCTATCACTTTCAAATAGTAGAGTTTGGAGTTGTGAATACTCGTGTTGAAAACTCAGACTTTTACCATTCTTTCATTTGAGAAATTACTTATGAGACTGTGCATTAAAGAGAAAATTAGCTGTGCTAATCCCTTAGGTGTCTAAAACCTGGTTTTTCCATCTGCTGAATAGGGGATGATACCCACCTTTTCTAGCACACAGGGTAACTATAGGATCAAGTTGAGTGACTGATAACTGAATTCTGTTAACACTGTAAAACACTTCATAGGGTAAAATGACATTGTTGTTATGATTAAGGTGAGCATAAAAAGTCTCAGGGTGAGAAACATGGTACTGCCATTCTTTCATATGTAGCCTCCAATGACATACGGTCTCTGAAAAACAGATTCGACAGAAATTTCTTGAACTTCTGTCAGATTTGAACCCCAGATAGCTATGAGGCTATAATACAGATTTTGTTCTGATGTCTTCCTTAGAGACTCCCTGTCTAACCCAGTTCTGAAGAAGCAAACACTATCAGTTATGTGAACCTTTTATGTCTAACATTTGTAGCTTAGAAGAGAAATGTCAACATCCTTCAAAGAAGGCTCAAGTATTTCTACTAAAATGTGTATACCAACCTGGTTATTTAATGCTAAATTGGTCTCTGGAATTGTCTCCTTGCAGACACTAAATACCCTTTTTAAAGTAGGGAGGAAAGTTTTCTGGTCCTTAACTTAATCAGAAATGAAGAACAAAATATTTACCATGGTAAACAGAATGCATAATATACAGGTTCAGATCACTAGTCATCAGCCCCTCTATGAAGATCCCTATTCCCATAGTAAAAACTATGTTTGCCTTATTCACTGCTATATCCCAGTAACCCAACACATAGTAAGACCTGGCACATAGTAAGCACTCCAAAATATTTGCTGAGTGAATGAACAAATGAGCAAACAAATTAAGTCCTTTACTGTGAAAATGCTTCCCCTGATTGTAATGAAACAAAATATTCTGTTCTCAGCATGAATGCTTATTTAATGCTGATGGTCATTAGTTCTATTCTAAGGAAAATAAAAGGAACTAACATTGTTTTCTTTAAATGTTTTTAATGCAGCATATTGGAGAGGTGAGGCATGTATTTCAGTGACAATGAAAATGGACTCTATTCTGAAGAAAAGACTAAAAGGCCCTTTACTTTTGTTTTTTCCTATCCTTGGACCTGCCCAACTCTTGGCAGTCTCCTTTAATAGAGCTCTATTAAATGCACCATCAGTTTGAAAACACAATTAAGTATTTCCATCTCCAGTGGCAATGCCACCTAACTAAAACCAGTTCTTGACTAACAAATTCTTTGATTCAGTGGCAGTTTAAGCGAAAAAGACAATTACACATGGACAAGACTAGACTGTTTAAAAAATTGTGCTACCTTTGCCAATAAGTGTACTTTTTATTTCCCCAGAATTTTTATAGTGCAGTTTTGCATTGGTTATTGAAGAACCCAAACCCTACATTCTTTTGGGAAATTATTTGGAAAACTCTCATCACAGTGACCTGTCTTAATTGTTCTACATCTTTGTTTTAAAGAAGTGGAAATAGCCCATGAAAATTATTGCTGCCTTTAGAAATATTCAATAGCAAAGAGCTCTTAAAGTGTTTATGCTGATTTTTAATTAAGTGTAATGGGAGTTTCATAATAATGTTAACTGATAACAGTAAAGATATATTTACTTGGAATATTTGTTTTTGAGGGATAGAAGGTTGCTATATTGGTAAGTTTCATCATAGAAAAAGCATTTTCAATTATAGCTATAGGAATATTGTCATAAATTGAAAGAATTCTCTCCAGTAACATACTACCCTATGTCCTCCTTTATACAAACTTAATAAATGGAATATGGTAAAGTGTTTCAAGCAATATCTGTATTGCGCTTCTTGTAATCTTCCCAAGATTTGTGCATACATTGAAAAGACATGTGATCGTCAATTGCCATTAAGAGAAAAGGAATAACAGATTATGTCACAAGCATTTTAGCTGAACATTTATCTATGCTAAATAGGGCTCCTCTATTTAAAACTACAGAGGCTAAACTACCCTAAACATTGAATAATATTTCCATTGAGCAAGTATAGTGAGCAGAACTTTCTGTGGCATCATTTGGCAACAATCTGGCATCATTTCCCGTCGACAGTGAGATGTGCCCATAGATATCCAGTCATAGTCTTTGAGTTGATAGGTATTTCCCAAGATCTTCTAAATACCATACCTCAAAAATATCCTTCTGTTCTCTGCACCACCAGCAACCCCCCCATTCATAAAAAAAAATGTGAACAGAAGTAAAAGAAAAAAAATGCAATCTAGTTGCCATCTTAAGATGCTGGTTTCCTCTATCTTTCCATGAAAAAAGAATTTCTCGTCTCCAATCCAATATACTTCTCCCATTTTCATCACATTTTGATGAGCTCAAAGTTATATATTGATAATACACAGCAGTTTACAAAAGCAAGCTGTTACAAGGAGAGTCATTTGCCCAAACCTATTTTTTTTTTAAATTTTTGACTATTTGTCTTACTCTTAGAGGATAACAATTTCAAATTTCATTTTGGTTTTCTCTCATACCTACCAATTTAGCAAAACTCACCTGCTGTCAAGACAGTTCCTCTATTTTGCAAGTGGCTCTTATTCACATTAGCCTAAAAGTCAATCATCTGTCATAAGCTCCTAATCGTACCTAAGACTGACTGCATTCCCTTGTTTAATATCCAGAAGATCCTGCTCCTGGATGTTGAAATAATACCCCTGAAGTCTCTTCTGAGCAGCGATAGGGACACTTACCTTACTGTGCAGGAGATACCTTTACTTGATTATTCCTAGTAGTTCCCTCTTCTCATCCCCACCAAAATCCAATAGTGGAATGCAGGGACCAACAACAATGTTTTCTTCTTTTCTTTTTGGACAGTCTTTCAGTTTTTGTTTTGTGGGCTACAAAGCCACGGAGAGTTTGCAACCAGAGGCCACTGACAGTTCTGCAAAGGAGAGGCAGTGGGGAGCCCAGTACTGACTGGGCCCAAACACAAAATATAACCCTCTTCCCTCTCCAGGCAGTGTCCTTCATACTCTGAAGACAGGCAGCCTTGCCGAATCCCTCACCCTACAGCTTGCCAGTCTCCACAGAAGAAAGGGTCTAACTGAAGTGGGCTTCAGGATGAGGCAAGGCAAAAACCGAGAGCCATCTGCCCAGAACAGACAAGTAGAGGCAGGTATAGGCTCTGTGAGTGTGCCTGTGTGTCCGTGTGTGTGTGTATGCATGCCTGTGCCCAGCAGCTGTTCTCAAGATTAGAAGACACCACCCATTGGCAGGCAGCTCTGAAACACCCTCTTGGGTAATTTCAAATTCATATTGCACATCTTGGCTGAGAGAAGAAACCTCCCAGGACAACCTGGGTCCCTTTCTCTGCCTTGTCACTGCCCTGAATATACTGTGAACCACAATCAGCAGTGGCAGCATCTAGAAATAAATGCCCAGGTGGACATTAAATTGTCCCTCATTTTGTACCCTGCAACCATGAACGGATGAAGCCTTGTTTGAGATTTAAGTAAGAAGGGCATGACCTCTTCTTTGACAGTTGTAACCCAAGGCACTGTAGAGATTTGCTATTATTAACGCAATGTTGAACTTTAACTTGAATGCCTGCCTGTTCCATTCAGTGTCATATGAGATATGAGTGCAAAGTGCTGAGGAAGGTCTAATGCAACATCCAAATGTAGGATGTTATTTATTATTATTAATCCAAGTTTTGGTTTGTATTATTCACGTGTTAAGAAAAATCTCATACCTTACATTACTAAAATTTGAAGAAACTAATTTTCTCTAAGTGGTATTACTTTTTCCTATTGGAGGAGGAGGGGCAGGAAGAAGGATCTTGTTCATTTATTCAGCAAGCATGTGTTGCCTCACCAGTTAGGTGTCAGGTCCTCTACCAGATAAGCCCACCACCGTTCAGGCACTGAATCTGTGCATTATTTAATCCTCACGGCATCCCTCTGAGTAAGTCCTGTACTGGTGATCAAATGAAAAGACCAAAGCTGAAAGTAATTAAGTAACTTCCCCAGAGTCTCATGGATGGTAAATACCAGACTGGAAATTCAGAATTGGATTTGAGTTACTCCATCACCTATACTATTTTTAACCTTAACATTGAAATAATTTCTAACTTACAGAAAAAAAAAATAGAATAATAAAGAATTCACATATACTTTCACCCAGATTTTCCAGTTTTTAACATTTTACCACATTTGCTTTCTTCCTCTCCTCCTTCCTTCGCCCCCCTCCCTCCCATGTGTTTATATGTGCATATATATTTTTTCTGAATCAATCCATATACTTCAGTGTGATTATCCTAAAAGACAAGTACATCTTGTTTTTTTTTCTTTTATTGAGATATAATTGACATATATTAGTGTGAGGTGTGCAGCATAATGATTTGAGTTCATTCTTATAGTAACCACAGTTTAACAGTCAAATTCAGTAAACTAACAATGATACAATATTACTTTCTAATCCATAGTTTTCGTTCAACTTTTCACCAAATGTCTCATTAATGTCCTTTACAGGGGAAAAAAATTCTTTTGTCTTTTGGAAAGGATGATGTTGCATTTAGTTGTCATGTTTCTCCTTCAATCTCAAGCAGTTCTTTGGTCTTTCCTTGCATTTTGTCATGTGACAATATGAAAAAAGTATGTTTTGTAAAATGTTCCTCAATTTAGGTGTGTGTGATGTTTTCTCATTACAAGACTAAGTTTGTGCACTTTTTGGCAGGAATACCACAGAAGCAATGCTATATTCTTATAATCATATCACAAGACACATAAATAGATATACCATGTCCATACCAACCCGACTTGGTTAAGGTGGTGTCTGCCAGATATCTCCACCCTGAGTTATACTTTTTCTGTTTGTAATGAATAAATATTTTGTGGGAAGATACTTCCCACAAAATATGTAAATATATTGCTCTTAACTAAACTTTCTACTATAACAAAGAGCTTTCCTTGCCCCTCTATTTTTGTATTCATTTATATCAATATGCACTTAGAGATTTCTGTTTTATTCAGTGGGCTATAATCCATTAATATCACTATTTTTATACCAAAATGATCTCTGATTTGGTCAGTGGGAGATCCTTCAAGCTGGATGTTTGTGTTCTTTTGACAAGTCCTCATCATTTTCTGAGTACTTTCATACTTTCTGGCACAAGAAAATGTACCGTATACATCTTTTACTTTCTCTACCCAGCCCCAGAATTAGCCATATCTTCAAGGAGATCTGAGTCCATTATGGAAAACAGCATATAGCAACCAAGATCTGAGCATTGGGTGTATTCACTGGGCTAGGTGTGCTTATTGTTTCTAGGTCCTCTAAGCCCAAAGAGCTAGGAAATAGACACGCACACACCTGTTGTCATGTCTGCAGTTCACTCCCTCCCTTTCTTCCTCTCCCTCTCTTTGTATTAAATACTAGGAGATCACATTGATAGCTCCAGTTCTAATCTAACATAGGGGTATTTTAGCTTTTATTCTTTTCATGTTTATAAGTTTCCATGTTTATAACTGGAGATAGCATGGTTTCTATTATTCTCAGACCATTTACTTATCTGCTTATTGCCCCTGGGTGAAACCAGTCTTCCAACCCTGGTGGCTGCTTCATCAGCCCTACAGTCTTTTTAGCCCTATCAGCCCTTAATTCCTCAAGGAAATAGCTTTTGGTAACTCTTGTGCCAGAAAGTAAGAAAGTGATTCAGGAAGCCCTAACCCTATACTTTTTGCTAGACTCTTCTAACAGTCATTACTATTGATGTCTTCAAGATGTTGAGAGAGATGTAAAGTACTACTTCTCAAAAATATGGTGAAGTTTATACTGATTTGTTATTCATTTTTTCTGTTTCTATGAGTTGTAAAAAGAAATGGGTTCTCCTTAGCAGAGTTGGATCACAGGACATCAGAGACAGTATTTCCTGGGCATGCCTCACTTTTTCTTCATCAGATCCCAGGTTCCATCCTTCCCACTGTCCTCTCCCCATCCCAGTGGATTATGTTCTTCCATGTTGCTCCCAGGGCTTAAATGTACCTTGCCCTCAATGCACATTACTATAATTGCCAACAATAGTTTGTCTTTCCCTTGCTAGACTGGGTGTTCCTGGAGTGCAGAATGCACCTTTCAGCATTATAGCCCCACCCCTGGCAGTCAGTACACAGTAAGCATATATTGGGTAGAGGAAACATCACCAAACACCTTGATGAGACAGACAAAGGAAAGAAGCAGCTCTAGAATAAAGCAACTTTAGAACAGCATCTCAGTAAGCTGAATAGGAAAGAAATAAGAAAAGTACACATATTAAAGCCATCAGTCACTTTTAAATTCCAGGACTTTAAATCTTTAAATTCTTTTCCTAACAGACTTTTATCAGCAGTAAATTGGTTGGATTTAAACTTCCATATATTTTCCTTTCCTTCATGTTCTGTAAGGATAGAACTAATGATTTACCTATAAAAATGAAAAGTCTGGATAATCAAAAAATAGAAAAGTATCTTCAAGTAAACAAGTCTGATTAGGAAAACTGGTATAATGAAGGGTGCCCCTCACTTCCTCTGAAGCCCACCTATGGCCATTGTTTTTGGAATCGCATGTATTTTAGAGTTTCACATTTTTCTAAAGTGAAAATGATACTAATAGGTTAACTTTAAAAAAAAAAAAAGAAAGAAAGAAAGAAAGATGGGGAAAACATGTTCTTGAATTCTGAATCTTGTTGTTGCAAATAATTTGTACTCTTCAGTTTCCAGGGGCTATTTCTTCATATACTTTACAAATGCCAAATGCCAGGGGGCAGCTGTTTTAGCTCTAAGACATTCCTCAAGTGTCCTGCTTTCATGTCATTATGTAGTGCATTTCTCTTTGCATGGCTGTTATCACTCGATGGCCTTGTCGAGGTGTATCACTGCATACCTCTCTTCACTTTTGTGTCCATATTACTTTTCCAAATGGGCACTGGTTCTCTGAAAACTAGAGGAAGAGGAGAAGAAATAATTCCAACAACACCTCAGATTGGACCAGTGTTTTCTGCTTGGCTAGAAAGTTCCTTTGTGAACAGGAAAATACATGAGTTGAGGCTTTTCTCCCTTCTCAGCCCTTCCTTTCTTTGAAAACGTTATTTCATCCTAGTCTCATTTTCCTTAATAAGTGCCCATCGTATAGATATTGTATCAGCAGAGAACTTGTTCAATTTTTCAGCTCAAATTTTGTCTTTGTAACTGTTGTCTCTGGTAACCTAAAGGACAGGTATATATGCCCATAAGCACAATTTTCACTTCACTTCAAGAGATAGTTCCTGAGTACATGATATGCTGTGCACTGTGCTAGGTCTTGGTACTTTAAAGAGAAAATAAGATGCTACCTTTTCCCTGTCCTTCAAATACTCATGGTCTAGTAGGAGAGGCACATGTCAAAATTCTAATTTTAATCGGCTGAGCAGTATAACAAGGGCTAAACATAATGCTTAGTCCTCCTAGACTGAAGGTCAAGGAAGGTGCACAGGGTGAAGATGGGGTGGGGCTATTTGAACTGGACACCTTGGGGGAGAAGTAGTTGGTTCTGCCAGGGAAAGGGTAAGAAGGTGGGCATTCTAGGGAGGGGACATGTGAGCACAAGCACACTGGCAATAAAGCACATGACAGGTTCAGCAATGGTGAGTTGCTCCCATGCCTGGAGTATAGGGATATGGTGTTCAGTTTTGTACTGTGTAAAGGAGAATATTTATTTGGGCCAGAATGTGAAGGGCCTTGGATACTATGATGCTAAATGTTAACTACCATGTAGACAGTGACGAGCCACCAGTGGCATTTTAGCAGAAAATTATAAACAGGAAGGTATAGTGGGAAGTCCACAGGATTTGAAACCAGAGGCCTTTTTCTGGGACTCTAGAATGTTTCACCTGAAAAGGAACTCAGAGCGCATCTAATTTTAGCCACTTGTTTTACTTATGAAAATTTCGTGACTCAGCTTTAACTTTCACACCACTTGGTGCCCTCTACTTGACAGAAAGCTTTAGAGACGACTCTATGCCAGCAGCTTCCCTAAAGTGATCCCTGGGTTTAAATAAGGTTATCACTGTGCCCTGAAGGGAACCCAGGTGTCACCTCTATGCCCTTTTACTGATGAAGGATGCTGGGACCTCAGAGGCCAGCCTACAGTAGGAAATGAAGAATAGGGGAAGCTGCCACAGCCTGGGGACCAGTGGCATACCTGACAATGGGGTATTTCAACACAGCGGAGATAATCTGAGCAGGTATCTACAAAGTGGTTCCAAGTGAGCTACCTGGGTTGAGGCCAATCCCAAGCAGCAGTTGTGGAATGGGGAGCAGAAGACATGGAAAGATGAGAATTGTGCAAGGAAGCTGAACCTCATCCAAATAAACTGGGTGCTGAGCAGAGAGCTACAGTTCTAGCAGAGAAGTAAAATACACTGAGGAAACCACAGAGCATGGGGGGGGGGGGACTGATCCTAAGAGTTGAACAGATCAGAAGGTGATTGGAGAAAGATTGCTGTTAGCTTATCAGACTTGTTTCTCCAGCAACCAGGCAGGATACAGCCTACAGACTCAAGATCTTCCCATTTAGCCCCTGGGCTGGGTTGGGAAAGCGGGGACTAGCACCAAGGTACTTCTGAGTTTCCAGGCAACTCCATGGTTTGGCATCCTAGGTCAGAACCAAATGCCACGGAGACTAGAGTGTTCTGCTGGGACCAGCTTCACAAATAGCTTCCCAGGAGCACATTGTGGTATTCATTCTCAGTGTTCTGGCACTTGATTTTAAGGTTCTTTTGTAATTTTGCTTAAGAAACACCATACTACATATGTAGTAGAAACTCTGCTTTCCACCACAAACCTCTTTAAATGAGAAAGAGCTAATCTCCCCCTATTCAAAATGCATTGTGTGCCAAACCTTGTGTTTTAAAACAGTCATTTTGAAGCTTTCTAATTGTAGCCATAAGTTAGTTCTCCATTCTCTAAGCCTCTCAAGTTCAGTCAGGGTGGTCCTGGTTAAAATAAATTCATGAAAAATCTCTATTAGAAATCCAACATTTACAGTAGTATAATAGTATCTATTGGTAGTAAAATCATAAAATAAAATAAAAGGATGTTCCTTTTATGTTGTTTTATACATTTTACTACTTGCAATTTTATTCATTCATTTACTCAACAATTATTTCTTGTATGCCAGCCACTGAGTGCTGGGAATCCTGAGTGCTGGGAATAAATAAAATAAAGATTTTATTTATTTATTTGACAGACAGGGATCACAAGTAGGCAGAGAGGCAGGCAGAGGGGTGGGGGGAAGCAGGCTCCCCGCTGAGCAGAGAGCCCAATGTGGGGCTTCATCCCAGGACCCTGGGATCACAACCTGAGTTGAAGGCAGAGGCTTTAACCCACTGAGCCACCCAGGCGCCCAGGAACATGATTATTTAAAAAGCAAATGTTATTGGTTCCTGCCATCTTGGAATTTAAAGCCTATGGGTCTATTCATAAAAATTTTTTTTAAGTTTTTTTTTATTTATTTTAAATTTGTTTTGAAATTTTTTATCAAATACTAAATTTATTTGATTAAGTCTATTTATCAAATAAAGAGAAGTTAATAAATCAGATAGTTAACAGTTTGTGATAGTGCTAGGGTAGAAAGTAAGAGAAAATCAGATTGGCAGAGGACAAAGAGGAAAGGAAGGGCCTACTTTATATGTCAGAGGAGAACCCTGACAAGGTAATATTTAAGCTGAGACCTGAGTAGTGGGAAGGAGTTAGACCAGAAGTAGTGGTCCAGGTATGAGAACAGTAAGCATAAAGGCTGTGAGGGGAGAAAGGAATTGGTATGTTCTAGGAACCCCAGCATTTCACTGTGGCTATGGTATAGTGGGAGACGGCAGGGTAAGTGCAGGACCAGTCACAGCAGGGGGTGTGGGGGTTGGTAGGGAGTGGGTGTGTTAGTATAAAAGCAAACTGCTGTGGATTTTTAATCTGTAGGGTTATATAATTTTATGTACATGCTAAAAAGATCTTTCTGGCTCTTCTGTAGTGAGTGGAGGGAATCAGAGTGGTTACTTGGGGGACAAACACTGCCTGAGCAAGATTCTGCCAGACAGTTGCTCTGGGGTCATCCCTGGGTAGTGACCCGGGAATTCATGGACTCTAGGCAACTTGTCATTACTTTTTCTTCGCCGCTTTTCCCCTAAATGCCCAAATCATTTCATTGCCTGGTGATTAGTAGAAGAAAAGATGCCAGAAGCACTGCCTTTTGTCAGAAGCAAAGGGTCAGGTGAACCATTCAGGTAGGGTCCAGATCCTAATGCTTTTTTGTTAGAATCCTAGATGTCATTTTCACTTTGCAAGTTTGTGAAGCTTATGCCTTCTGGCCACTGTTCTTGAACTTTGTTCCTGGTACACAGAAAGGATTCAGTAAATGTTTCCTAAATTGACTTGACTTTGATTCCCAGTGGTGTGAATGGAGAGGGAGAATTAGAAAGGCCACTAGGGTCCTCGACTTCCTCTCTATATAGAAGTATGTATCAGTGGGCAGCCATGGCTCTTAAACAGTATTTTCAGTCTATGGTGGATATAGATCAGGAATGACTAAAATGATTCTCTGCTAGAATAAAAGGTGCTGTGTACATGCAAAAAGTTTTTTTTTAAGTGCATCTGGTTAGAGTTTAATATGCCTGGGAAAAAAATCACTATTTCTTTCGTGTTTCAGTTACTCAAATATGGCTAAAAATGTGCTTTGGAGATTTTCCAAAGTAAAAACTCTTGAGGTGAGAGAAATTCCAGCCCCAACAATAACTTGAAAATTGGAAGTTGGAATAGCAACTGTTTTTTCATCTGTCTTAACTCTGTCACCAACACTATGATGATTTGATTACATGTGACAAGTCTGGTTTCTGGCCATTAAGCTGCACACTTCAGCTACAGGCACCAGTCTTTCCCTTCTTTTCTTTCAATGATGTGTTGATCGGGGGGCAGAAATGAGAACGATGGGAAAAAGCAAGAGGTTGGGGAGCTCAGGCCTTCCCATTGACCTACAGGTCACACCTGGTGCCCCTGACCTTCTCAGCAGCCTCTTAGGATCAAAGTCTTGGTGCAAACTAGTCTTAGGGTGTTTCTTTCCCTGTCTTTAAGTCCTCACCACCCAGTGTTGTTATTCAGGTGCCATTTGCTTGCTTGAACATGAAGGACATCCAGGAAATGGAAACACATCCCCAAATGGCAGAGGACCACCTAGAAGCCATGTGAGAAGAGAGGGGAGAGCAGTCCTCCTTGAGGTCATGGATATAACACTCTTGGTGCATGCCTGGCACAGAGCATAGTCACTCAACATATGGTGACAATAGCTGCTGCCGCTGTTATTTTCATTATTAATGGCAGTGATTTGTAAATTGATTAGATATGTATGAGTCTTACGCTGTCAGATACCAGCTTTTAGCCTCACCTCTTTCCACTCTGTTCCTCACCCTCACCAACCTTTCAGGCACTGCTTAACACCCTTCTTAAGTAAAGGCTGTTGTCCTAATTTACTCCTATATTTTAGAGTCATCCTCTTCCTAGTACTGGTGTTATCCCAGTGTCTCTCATCTGGTGATCTCCTTCTTATTCTCACTTTGAATGTCTTTATCTGGGAGGAGATAAATCTCTGGAAGCCCAAAGGTACATACGTACATGTGTCACTCTAGCCACATAGTTCATGCCCTGGCTGCTTCCTCTTCCCCATACAAAGGGTAGTTTTGTTACCATCTCACCTCAGGGCTTCTCATAACAGAACATAACTCAGTTAATTTCTTCAGTCATCTTTTGCACTTTGCTAAAGAGCTCTGTGATCTCAGGTGCCTCGTTTTGCTGGAAAGGGAGGGACATGGCACATCTGATCCCTCACTTAGGCAGGAAATAATCATTTCAATTAGGGGCCTGGGAAACACATCTATTTGCAAAAGGAACTGCTATTTCTCTGGCAGTCTGCTTCCTTCTATCTGCCCCCAAGCCCACCCTTGGAAGTCATGGCTAGGCATCTCTCTCAGTGAAATAAATATTGTAATGGGTCAGGTAATTAGTGGACAGAATTATCTTTGGGCTGTAACCTGACTCTAATTGCTGACTTCAGAGAAATAATTTCACATGACATAGCACCTTAGCTGTATGCTAGCTTAGGAGTTTCCACTCATCTCTCCCTTTCAGCCAGATCTCTTTTTCTATTTCTGGGCTTGTTGTGTCAATGAGTCAGGTGGCCCAGACTCTTCCTGTGGATGAAAGGGGCACTCCTGACTTGGATGTATTTTCTGCATATATGAATTATAAAAAGGAAAAACTCTGTGTCCGTTCCTTGGCATAAAAGTAAGGGAAGCTGGAGGGTTGAGTAAGGAAAGTATAAAATAGCCAATATAAATAAACCCTGGCCCTGGGCCTGAATGCAACAAGATGTACAGCATAGAAAGTGACATTCAGAAGTAATGTATTAAAAACAGTCATCATAAGGGATGTAAGATGTAAAAGATCATAATATTTGCCATCGAGTCCTTATCATGACGTTGAAACAATTTACAAAGTAGGATAAAACATCTCTGTGAAGACATGTTTCTTTCTATAACATGGTAGGTGAGGTTTTGTCTCTTCCCCTGGAGCAAGTGTGAAAAAAGTCACCCTGCTCATCTCCATGGGTCCTGAAACTGTTTCAACAACAAATGAGTTGTTCACTGAGGTCTCCTGCTCCGGAATTTGCTGCCTGACTTCAGAGAAATGGTGTACTTTTCATGTTCTTTAAAACATGACATGGTAGGTTCTCATGTATACTAAAAAGACAGTGTGAGAACCAAAATCACCTCTTAAGGCCTAGTTCAAAGCTTGTAAATTATCAAAGAAAATTGCTGTGTATTAGACTTGTGTGGATATTATTAAGAACCAAAAATAGTTGTAATTCTCCTGAGTGATTATTTTATTATTGTTACTGTTTTAGCCTATGGCTATTCTGAATAGTGTGACAAGGTTTCCTTTTTCTCATTGGCTCCTAAAAACCTTAGAATTAAATTTTTGCCCAGTCAATAGCAAATATATAGGTCATTATGGTATCTTTACTATAACTCTTGGATTGATTTCAGGTCTAATTATTTTTTTTCTCATATTTCCTCCCACTTTAAACTTATACTGCCTCATTTTTCTTATAAGCTACCCTAAATCTTTTCTAGGATAAGATGGCCCACAGCTGAATAGTTATTTTTTTAAAAATAAAAAAAATCGGGCAGAGCAGGAAAGAGGGAACCCAGGGAAAAATAACAGCAGGCAAACTGTATAAATGTCAGCAACTTAAACCTCAGCTTCCTCATCTGTAAAATACAGATTTCCAGCATTTTTGTGGGGCTCAAAATTATTTTTCAATAACAAATGTGAACACACTTTATGGATTATAGCACTCCATGTAGCTTTGCTGTGTTTATTTTTAAGCCATTATTAATTAAGGCATTTATGTAGTGCCAAGCTCTTGACCCAGTCTTCATTTCCAAAGAGTAGAAGGACCTTCCATTCTAGTGAAGTGTCTTTTCTGAGAGTCTTCTTGGGGTCTCCTCCAGCAGAGAACCATAATCCTCAGAGCAACACAGAGACAATAGCCTCTCTTCAAGGATGGCTCTGAAACCTCCAAGCCTGGCAGAGTTCTACTTCGAAACCTAGATTAAGACCTGGAAGACATCTGGTCAGTGAATCCTATTTACTTCAATGTCTCAGCATCCTCTGGGATCGTTGATGTGGACATCTGCACAAAACTCCACAGTACAGGTTCCTCCACTACATAAATGTTCCCTTTTAGATTTAGGGCCCCCAAGAGTACCCCATCTCCCACTTAGAAACTTATGGAATCATCATCTAATTGTTAATCTGAAAATTAGAACTTATTGGCAGGGGCAGATTTGTTGAATGGAGAGTATGAGGACAGCCCTTGGTGATCACTTCCGAGCCATTGTTACTAATGAGCTTGTTAGAAATAGTTCTGCTCTTAAGTATGAGGCAGTAACCAAAGACTTAAGAACTACAGCCCAAATGATCCATTCTTATCAAAGGATAAAGTAGATTTTTAAAGTAGAATCTGGTCAG
Source organism: Neogale vison (assembly GCF_020171115.1). Lineage (NCBI taxonomy): Eukaryota > Metazoa > Chordata > Mammalia > Carnivora > Mustelidae > Neogale > Neogale vison. Next base: position 48,285,839 of record NC_058096.1, read on the forward strand.
ATAAAGCATCCCACAGATCCCATCAGCATCATGATCAAGGCCAGACTCCCCAATGTGGCATAAAACAGGCAGTTCACTCTTAAGGATGAGAGAGAGTCCTAACTATCTGTGTGAGAATGCTTGCTCCCCTGATAGTGGCTGAGGGGCCTGGGCCAGACCCTGCACCTTGCCATACCTTGGCTTTAAAAAATAGAGATTATGAGGATTAAGTTAAACTGTACATGTAAAGTGCAAAACACTGAGGCACTAGGGGGAGGAGAGGGGAGGGGTGATCTTTACAGTCAGAGCCCAGCCTCCTTTAGAGCCTCATTTCCCCCAGCACACCTGTGTATTCTTCACCCAGAACGACTTCCCCCAGCCTTCTCATGTCTGTCACTTTGCACATGTTGTTCTAGAATGCTCTTTCTTTCCTGGTTTGTGCATTGAACTGCTACTCTTTCTTCAACATTCAAATGAGATTAACTTCTTCCTGAATGCCTTTCCTAATAGGCACCAACAGATCCTCCCACTAACAGGAAGTAGTGTTCTGTCCTCCTTGTCCCCCTACTGCTAGGTACTCTGTGCTCCACTTTCACTGTTTGTATAAGATTTATTATTGGGTATTATGTTTTTCATTTTAAAAAAAAACATAGAAATTCCAGTTTTTCTAAAAAAAAGAAAATGATAGCATATGATAGAGAAGCTGTTAACTTTTTAACAACTTTAAACACCATTAGAAATTGTATGTTGTGAAAGATAAGCCAAGATAGTTAAATGCATATTTTTTACTGAGGTATAATTTACACTTACTGAGGTACTCAGATCTTAAGTGTACTATTTAGTCAGTTTTGACCAAGACCTAGTACATTTCAGTCTCACCTGAAAATTCCCCACGGGCCCTTTCCAGTCAGTCTCCCCACCCCATCCTGCCACAAGTACTAACCACTGGTGGGATTTCTGTCATTCTATGTTAATGTTGCCCACTCTAGAAGTTCATATAAATAGAATCATACAGAATGTATTTTGTTGTATCCTGCTTCTTTCACTCAGCAGTGCTTGTAAGACTCATCCATGCTGTTGACATTTACCAATAGTCCATTCCTTTAATTGTTTAATAGTATTTCATCATACAAATACACCAAAATTTATTTAACTGTTTTCTATTGATGCCATCTATCACATTGTGGTTTATTTAGTTTAATGTTTAAATTATACAATAAAATTAGCCTTTTTTTCTTTTAGCATACTAGTCTATGAATTTTAACACACATATAGACTTGTGTAACCACCACCACAATCAGTATGCAGTTTCATCACCTTAGAAAACTCCCTAGTGCTTTTCCTTTATAGTCCCGCTTCCCCTACCCCAAGTCCCTAATGACTTTATATATGTTCTCCATCACATTGCATTTTAATTGTTTATACATGTCTGTCATTCTCACTATATGGTCACCTCCTCAGAGTAAGGACTATATCCTATTCATCTTGTCTCCTCTAGGCTTAGCACAATACCCAGTACATAGCAGGTGCTTATTAAATATTTGAAGGACGAATGACTTAATGTCCATGCAGCCACACAATGAATCCTTAATAATTCTTAGGATAGAAGGAGAAAGCTGAAGAAAACCAACATTAGCTTTGTTCTATCTAAGAAATCTTGGGTATTTTTTTGACAGAAATAGTGATTTTTATGATTGTAAGAAATTATCAAGAATGCTGTCTGGTAATTGCCACTTGAGAGAATGTATTGAGTCATACAAAATGAGTAATCTCCATAAAAGGAGTTCAGCAAATGTTTAATTACACTAAAAATATACTGCTGGTAAGTTCGAGCATGGAAATTAAAAGGAAAAAGTTAAACATGCTTCTTTGTCTATTACCTATTTCTATATTCCAGAAGTCTAAAATTCTTCCCCAGAGTCTCTAATATATTTTCCAGGTATTCTTAACTTTATAAGGATCTTCTACACTATATTTAGAGAAACTCAATATTCACACTGTTACTTTTGACTAAGGTTTCAGTTTACATGCTTTTCCCAAAACTAGTGTCATCTTTATCTAAAATTTGTTTTACTTAAGCCATTAATATTGCAAGTGATACTTGGTTCTTATAGCTAGTGCCTTCCCTAGAGCATATTTAGTTCTTTTCAGCTTCAAATTATTTTTTTCCCTTCAGTGTTTATTGGTGTTTCCTTTTTCATTAATCACAATACTGAAATGACTCTCTCTATATCCTTTTTATCCTCTTAATTTCACCCACCAGAACATTATCTCTTACAAATTGAGCCCTTTGCCAGTTTCATGTCACATTTCTTTAAGCAAATAAATGTTCTCCATATGCTTAGCATATACTCATGAGCCCTGTAGCCTATTACCCCTTTTAAAACAGAAATGGGGAAACAGCTGTTTCTCAATTCCTATAAAATATGTCCTTTTTATAAATCACACTGAGCAACTCTATTTTGATGTCTGCAATATTACTTGGTCCTTGAAACTGTGAATTTCCTGGACCTGAATTTTCCCTCTCACATTTGGGAAGGAGAGATCAATTCTACTAGTTGTTTCATTGTGTTATACAGGCCATGGGATCTTCTCTGTCATTTATTTTGATAGCTAACTGGAGGTCTCACATGGAAGAAATGCCTTCTTCCTTACAGCACAACAAAGCTTTGAACTCTTAAGATTGATGTTGTGTGGTCGTCTTATTTAGAGTTTCAGCAGATGTGGATTGAATATTATCTGTGGACTCTATGCTACATGCAGAGCAAACAAGGATGAAAGAGCACCCTGCTATCAGGTAGCCCACAGTCCAGTCGAGAGGACAGATGCAATGTGATGATTGTTCTAATCAAGAGATACCTAAGCTGTTATGACCTGAAGGAAGAATTGGCACACTGTGGCCTGAGATGGCTACCTGTTTTCATATATAAACTTTTTAAAAATATTTTATTTGTTTGAGAAAGAGAGAGCTAGAGAGAGCACAAGCAGAAGTACTCTCTCTCTGGGGTAGGGCCAAAGAGAGAGGGAGTCGCAAACTCCCTGCTCAGCAGGGAGCTCAATAAGGGGCCAATCCCAGGCCAATCATGACTTGAGCTGAAGGCAGACACTTAACTGACTAAGCCATCCAGGTGGCCCTATATATAAAATTTTGTTGTAACATAACCACACCTACTCATTTATGTATTTTCAATGGATACTTTCAATCAAAGTGTCGTTCTGACAGAGATCATATGGCCCACAAACATAAAGTATTAACTACCTTGTCCTCTAATAAAAAGTTTGCCAGTTCCTGGCTTAGAAGAAGGAACATCGAGAGTATATGTCACCAGAGAATAGACTGGTAGAGAACAATGGCAACAAAGGCAAACAATGGCAACAAAAATGTTCTTCAAGGGACGTTTGGGTGGCTCAGTTGGTTAAGCCTCTGCCTTCGACTCAGATCAACCTTGAAGGATGACAGCATTTTAAGAACTAGGTTCAAGAAGAGAGCACATGAAGTTATGGGTTGAGAACCAAACTATAATGTGCCAGAAAACAAAGGAAGAGTGTCAGAAAATTGAGGGTTGACATCAGTGTCAAAAGCCCCAGCACAATCAAATAAAATGATGGTTATGATGATCTTTTCCTGAGAGTTTATTTGTGTGCCAGACTGTGTGCTAAACAATTTACATTCATTATATCAGCATTCCATGTAACAACCCTATAAGGTAACCCTATGATATTCCCATTTTATAGATGAGGAAACTAAGGCATAGAATGAGCAAGTAACTTTTCCAAGGCCACATAACTTTAAATGGCAGAGGTGGTATTCTAATCCAGGGAGCCTGACTCTAAAGAGCCTCTATTTTTAACCCTGTGCCATATCCAATTTGACAATTGAGAAATTAGTGGTGTCCCTAGCAAGAATAATTTCAGTGGCATGACGTAGGTGGAAGAAAGCCCATAGAAGATTCACAAGTAGATCAATGGATGGATTAATGTAATGGCTAGGGTCTAGCATATGTATGATTTGTGTTATGATTAAATGAAAGTACTATAACAAGACAGTAAGGAAGGGAAGAATGGTTCAGGAAGATGTTAGAACAACTGATTAAATATTTGAAAAGATACTAAGTTAGAGCTTCACTTTATGTTATACAACAAAAAACTAATTCATAGGATCTAACTGTTCTAAAAAAAGATTAAGCTGTACAAAGAGATTAGATGAAAGTATCTACTTTGGGATGGGGAGAACTTTTGAAACATAATTGCTCGGAAAAAATATGATATATTTGATCTCCTTATAATTTAAGACATCCATAGATCAAAAACAACTTTAAAAATTTAAAGATAAGACAATCTGGAATCTTGATTAGATGGTAGACTAGGAGGATCCTGACCTCACTTCCTCTCATGTACACACCAAGGTTCAAACTACATATAGAGTGACTCTCTGAGAATAATCTGAAGGCAAGCTGAATAGCTCTTCCACAACTAAAGATATAAAGGAAAAAGCTACATTGAGAAGGATAGGAGTAGCAGTAACATGGTCTGATCAAGACCCATACCTCTGATACGGTAACTCAATCCTGGAGGGATATCACAGGCATGATGGAGGTCTCTCTAGGGAGCAAGGGGTTCAAGGCCCACATTGGGTACACTCCCCCTGCCCTGAGGACCTGCACTGGAATGAGGAACCCTCATAGCATCTGGTTTTGAAAATAAATGGTTCTTAACTCTGGGAGAACTGGAGGACTATGGGAAACCAAAACTCTTTTTCATAAAGGGTCTGTGCACAAACTCATTCAACCCAAAACCCAGCACAGAGACAGCAATTTGGTAAGTGCCTGGGACATAATGAAGATTTGTTGACTAACGTTAGAGTGTATGCCAGAGGAGCAAGGGTCTGTTGGAACTTTCTCTGGGAACACAAGTACTGGCGGGCACCATTTTTCTTGTCCTTCTGCCTAGCTGGTCTGACACTGGCAGATGCTAATTCTGTCACTCTCCCTCAACCTTGCCAACACTGCTTCCGCTGCAGATGGCCCACCCAACCCACCCACTCCAGCAGGTACCCCTTCAAAGCAGCTCCAGCCCTACCACACCCGGCAGTGACCTTGGCAAGGACTGGCATCCTGCCAAAGAACCTCCTTCCATAGCCTCCGGGTGGCCTCAGCAAAGACTGGCATCCCCCCAAAGTGGCTCGTGCCCAGGGGGCCAGTCCCAGCCACCAAAGGGCACACACAGCCCACATGAGACACCCCTAGAGTGCGTCATTTTGATGACGGGGGATATGGGGGGTAAATCGTGCTTATTGGCCCCACAGGACATCTTCTTCATAAGACCACTCCTTCAAAACCAAGTGACATAGTTCATCAATCTAATACATAGAAACAAAGAGTCAGGCAAAATGAGGAAACTAAAGAATACGTTCCAAACAAACAAAAAAAAAAAACAAAATAAAACCTCAGAAAAAGAACTAAGTGATACAGAGATAAGCAATCTGCATGATAAAGAGCTCAAAGTAATGGTCATACCATACACTTCTCACTGAACTCAGGAAAAGAATAGATAAACACAGTGAGAACTTCAACAAAGAGTTGGAAAATATTTAAAAAAAAATCAGAGTGGAAGACTACAATAACTGAAATGAAAAATATATCAGAGGGAAGCAACAGCAGATTAAAAGAATGCAGAAGAATGGGTCAATGATCTGGAAGAGGGTAATGGAAATCATTCAAGCTGAACAGCAAAATATTGTATATTAGCTAAACTTCAATAATAAATAAAGATCTAACAACTTTAAAAATTAACCTCAACATTAAAAGACCCACAAAAATTGATAAGGAAAACATTAAAAGCCTTCTTGACAAATGAATAAAGGTTAAGAATATTCTATTCATGTAAGAAATACTACATGGCTTATAAAAAGAATAAACTATTCTCTCAGTCATAACCAAATGAATGCACATTAAAATGCAGTCACTTTTACCTATTGGCAACGCTTAAAAATTCAGTACTTGCTGTGGTGTGATGAAACAGGTTTGTTTTTTTCTTTTTAAATAGATGTTGATGACTTACAAAGTGCCCTAAAACTTTATGGAAAATGGTTAAGACCCCTAAAAAACATACAGAGAGGAAGACAAACCATGAGAGACTCTGGACTCCAGGAGACAAACTGAGGGTTATAGAAGGGAGGGGGATGGAGGGTTGGGGTAACCAGGTGATGGATATCACTTTCATTTCTGATTTTATTTATTTATTTCTGATTCTGATTTTATTTATTTCTTTCTTTTTTCTCCTGACGTGTTGTGATGAGCCCTGGGTGTTATATGCGACTAATGAATCATTGAACACTATCAGAAACTAATGATGTACCTACTATATGTTGGATAATTGAACATAATAAAATTTTTAATAAAATAAATACATTAACATACATAACTTATTATATTGTAACTTCCCTTTAGAAATCTATTCTAATTAGAAATAAATAAAATCTAATCAGAAATATGTAAAATCTTAAAAATCTATTACAAAGGCGGATATTGGAAATAATGTAAGGGTAGAAAAACAAATAAGTATAGGCAAACAGTGGCAACAAGAATGTTCTTCAAGGGATGCCTGGGTGGCTCAGTTGATTAAGCCTCTGGCTTTGACTCAGATCATGATCCCAGGGTCCTGGGATTCGGCCCTGCATCGGGCTCCCCATTCAGCAGGGAGCCTGCTTCTCCCTCTCCCTCTGCCTGTTGTTCCCCCTGCTCATGCTCTGTCTCTCTGAAATAAATAAAATATTTTTTTTTAAAATGTTCCTCAAGACTACTAACATGAAAAAGTGCTCATGAGATAATATTAAAAGGTCAGTACTTATATAAGTTATGTAATTTCAAATATGTTAAGTTGTATGCCTATATACATAATATAGTGTACCTACTGTGTATACCTATATACATAACACAGAGACAGAACAAAAGGCAGAAGTGAATGTTTCAAAATTGTAATAGTGGATCTCTTATTTTACTGGGGCCATCTTTTTAAAATGGTACCAAATTTTCTAAAATTTCCACAATTAGTATATATTACTTTTTTTTCTTCTTTTTTCCAATTTATTTATTTTCAGAAAAACAGTATTCATTATTTTTTCACCACACCCAGTGCTCCATGCAAGCCGTGCCCTCTATAATACCCACCACCAGGTACCCCAACCTCCCACCCCCCCCCGCCACTTCAAACCCCTCAGATTGTTTTTCAGAGTCCATAGTCTCTCATGGTTCACCTCCCCTTCCAATTTACCCAAAAGCACATACCCTCCCCAATGTTCATAACCCTACCCGCCTTCTCCCAACCCCCCTCCCCCCAGCAACCCACAGTTTGTTTCGTGAGATTAAGAGTCACTTATGGTTTGTCTCCCTCCCTATCCCATCTTGTTTCATGGATTCTTCTCCTACCCACTTAAGCCCCCATGTTGCATCACCACTTCCTCATATCAGGGAGATCATATGATAGTTGTCCTTCTCCGCTTGACTTATTTCGCTAAGCATGATACGCTCTAGTTCCATCCATGTTGTCGCAAATGGCAAGATTTCGTTTCTTTTGATGACTGCATAGTATTCCATTGTGTATATATACCACATCTTCTTGATCCATTCATCTGTTGATGGACATCTAGGTTCTTTCCATAGTTTGGCTATTGTGGACCTTGCTGCTATAAACATTCAGGTGCACGTGCCCCTTTGGATCACTACGTTTGTATCTTTAGGGTAAATTCCCAGTAGTGCAATTGCTGGGTCATAGGGCAGTTCTATTTTCAACATTTTGAGGAACCTCTATGCTGTTTTCCAGAGCGGTTGTACCAGCTTGCATTCCCACCAACAGTGTAGGAGGGTTCCCCTTTCTCCGCATCCTCGCCAGCATCTGTCATTTCCTGACTTGTTGATTTTAGCCATTCTGACTGGTGTGAGGTGATATCTCATTGTGGTTTTGATTTGTATTTCCCTGATGCCGAGTGATATGGAGCACTTTTTCATGTGTCTGTTGGCCATCTGGATGTCTTCTTTGCAGAAACGTCTGTTCATGTCCTCTGCCCATTTCTTGATTGGATTATTTGTTCTTTGGGTGTTGAGTTTGCTAAGTTCTTTATAGATTTTGGACACTAGTCCTTTATCTGATATGTCGTTTGCAAATATCTTCTCCCATTCTGTCAGTTGTCTTTTGATTTTGTTAACTGTTTCCTTTGCTGTGCAAAAGCTTTTGATCTTGATGAAATCCCAATAGTTCATTTTTGCCCTTGCTTCCCTTGCCTTTGGCGATGTTCCTAGGAAGATGTTGCTGCGGCTGAGGTCGAAGAGGTTGCTGCCTGTGTTCTCCTCAAGGATTTTGATGGATTCCTTTCTCACATAGAGATCCTTAATCCATTTTGAGTCTATTTTTGTGTGTGGTGTAAGGAAATGGTCCAATTTCATTTTTCTGCACGTGGCTGTCCAATTTTCCCAACACCATTTATTGAAGAGGCTGTCTTTTTTCCATTGGACATTCTTTCCTGCTTTGTCGAAGATTAGTTGACCATAGAGTTGAGGGTCTATTTCTGGGCTCTCTATTCTGTTCCATTGATCTATGTGTCTGTTTTTATGCCAGTACCATGCTGTCTTGATGATGACAGCTTTATAATAGAGCTTGAAGTCCGGAATTGTGATGCCACCAACTTTGGCTTTCTTTTTCAATATCCCTTTGGCTATTCGAGGTCTTTTCTGGTTCCATATAAATTTTAAAATTATTCGTTCCATTTCTTTGAAAAAGATGGATGGTACTTTGATAGGAATTGCATTAAATGTGTAGATTGCTTTAGGTAGCATAGACATTTTCACAATATTTATTCTTCCAATCCAAGAGCATGGAACATTTTTCCATTTCTTTGTGTCTTCCTCAATTTCTTTCATGAGTACTTTATAGTTTTCTGAGTATAGATTCTTAGCCTCTTTGGTTAGGTTTATTCCTAGGTATCTTATGGTTTGGGGTGCAATTGTAAATGGGATTGACTCCTTAATTTCTCTTTCTTCTGTCTTGTTGTTGGTATAGAGAAATGCAACTGATTTCTGTGCATTAATTTTATATCCTGACACTTTACTGAATTCCTGTACAAGTTCTAGCAGTTTTGGAGTGGAGTCTTTTGGGTTTTCCACATAGAGTATCATATCATCTGCGAAGAGTGATAATTTGACTAATTCTTTGCCAATTTGGATGCCTTTAATTTCCTTTTGTTGTCTGATTGCTGAGGCTAGGACTTCTAGTACTATGTTGAATAGCAGTGGTGATAATGGACATCCCTGCCGTGTTCCTGACCTTAGTGGAAAAGCTTTCAGTTTTTCTCCATTGAGAATGATATTTGCGGTGGGTTTTTCATAGATGGCTTTGATGATATTGAGGTATGTGCCCTCTATCCCTACACTTTGAAGAGTTTTGATCAGGAAGAGATGCTGTACTTTGTCAAATGCTTTTTTAGCATCTATTGAGAGCATCATATGGTTCTTGTTCTTTCTTTTATTGATGTGTTGTATCACATTGACTGATTTGCGGGTGTTGAACCAACCTTGCAGCCATGGGATAAATCCTACTTGGTCGTGGTGAATAATCCTTTTAATGTACTGTTGAATCCTATTGGCTAGTATTTTGGTGAGAATTTTCGCATCTGTGTTCATCAAGGATATTGGTCTATAGCTCTCTTTTTTGATGGGATCCTTGTCTGGTTTTGGGATCAACGTGATGCTGGCCTCATAAAATGAGTTTGGAAGTTTTCCTTCCATTTCTATTTTTTGGAACCGTTTCAGGAGAATAGGAATTATTTCTTCTTTAAATGTTTGGTAGAATTTTGCCGGGAAGCCGTCTGGCCCTGGGCTTTTGTTTGTTTGGAGATTTTTAATGACTGTTTCAATCTCCTTACTGGTTATGGGTCTGTTCAGGCTTTCTATTTCTTCCTGGTTCAATTTTGGTAGTTTATATGTTTCTAGCAATGCATCCATTTCTTCCGGATTGTCAAATTTGTTGGCGTAGAGTTGCTCATAGTATGTTCTTATAATAGTTTGTATTTCTCTGGTGTTAGTTGTGATCTCTCCTCTTTCATTCATGATTTTATTTATTTGGGTCCTTTCTCTTTTCTTTTTGATAAGTCTGGCCAGGGGTTTATCAATTTTATTAATTCTTTCAAAGAACCAGCTCCTAGTTTCGTTGATTTGTTCTGTTGTTTTTTTGGTTTCTATTTCATTGATTTCTGCTCTGATCTTTATGATTTCTCTTCTCCTGCTGGGCTTAGGGTTTCTTTCTTGTTCTTTCTCCAGCTCCTTTAGGTGTAGGGTTAGGTTGTGTACCTGAGACCTTTCTTGTTTCTTGAGAAAAGCTTGTACCGCTATATATTTTCCTCTCAGGATTGCCTTTGTTGTGTCCCACAGATTTTGAACCGTTGTATTTTCATTATCATTTGTTTCCATGATTTTTTTCAATTCTTCTTTAATTTCCCGGTTGACCCATTCATTCTTTAGAAGGATGCTGTTTAGTCTCCATGTTTTTGGGTTCTTTCCAAACTTCCTCTTGTGGTTGAGTTCTAGCTTCAGAGCATTGTGGTCTGAAAATATGCAGGGAATGATCCCAATCTTTTGATATCGGTTGAGTCCTGATTTAGGACCGAGGATGTGATCTATTCTGGAGAATGTTCCATGTGCACTGGAGAAGAATGTGTATTCTGTTGCTTTGGGATGAAATGTTCTGAATATATCTGTGATGTCCATCTCATCCAGTGTATCATTTAAGGCCTTTATTTCCCTGTTGATCTTTTGCTTGGATGATCTGTCCATTTCAGTGAGGGGAGTGTTAAAGTCCCCTACTATTATTGTATTATTGTTGATGTGTTTCTTTGATTTTGTTATTAATTGGTTTATATAGTTGGCTGCTCCCACATTGGGGGCATAGATATTTAAAATTGTTAGATCTTTTTGTTGGACAGACCCTTTGAGTATGATATAGTGTCCTTCCTCATCTGTTATTATAGTCTTTGGCTTAAAATCTAAGTGATCTGATATAAGGATTGCCACTCCTGCTTTTTTCTGATGTCCATTAGCATGGTAAATTCTTTTCCACCCCCTCACTTTAAATCTGGAGGTGTCTTCGGGCTTAAAATGAGTTTCTTGGAGGCAACATATAGATGGGTTTTGTTTTTTTATCCATTCTGATACCCTGTGTCTTTTGATTGGGGCATTTAGCCCATTAACATTCAGGGTAACTATTGAGAGATATTATTTTAGTGCCATTGTATTGCCTGTAAGGTGACTGTTACTGTATATTGTCTCTGTTCCTTTCTAATCTACCACTTGTAGGCTCTCTCTTTGCTTAGAGGACCCCTTTCAGTATTTCCTGTAGAGCTGGTTTGGTGTTTGCTAATTCTTTCAGTTTTTGTTTGTCCTGGAAGCTTTTAATCTCTCCTCCTATTTTCAATGATAGCCTAGCTGGATATAGTATTTTTGGCTGCATGTTTTTCTCGTTTAGTGCTCTGAAAATATCATGCCAGCTCTTTCTGGCCTGCCAGGTCTCTGTGGATAAGTCAGCTGCCAATCTAATACTTTTACCATTGTATGTTACAGACTTCTTTTCCCGGGCTGCTTTCAGGATTTTCTCTTTGTCACTAAGGCTTGTAAATTTTACTATTAGGTGACGGGGTGTGGGCCTATTCTTATTGATTTTGAGGGGCGTTCTCTGAACCTCCTGAATTTTGATGCTCATTCCCTTTGCCATATTGGGGAAATTCTCCCCAATAATTCTCTCCAGTATACCTTCTGCTCCCCTCTCTCTTTCTTCTTCTTCTGGAATCCCAATTATTCTAAGTATATATTACTTTTAAATCAGAGAAAAGGGTTAAAAAATTTTTTTAGTGATGACCTCACCAAATTGATAGTATAGAATTGACAAACTCAAGTTTTGCTTTAGTCTCTTTTATTTATTCACCCCATTAGACTGTTACATCTCAGTTTATCCCAAACTGTCATGTAAAACCTCAGAATTATGGTTCTTAAAGACCATTCCAAACACAAATCCTATGTATTTTTCATGTAGATGGTAATTAGTTGATAAGTTAATATCCTAAAGCCCGGTTTCCAGTAGGAATCTAAAACGATGATGCAAATAAATTATCTTGTTCTAAATTACACAAAAAGGTAATTTCTGGCATTTTCCATTGAAAAGGTGGGTAAGAGGGACGCCTGGGTGGCGCAGTTGGTTAAACGACTGCCTCCGGCTCAGGGCGTGATCCTGGAGTCCCGGGATCGAGTCCCACATCAGGCTCCCAGCTCCATGGGGAGTCTGCTTCGCTCTCTGACCTTCTCCTCACTCATTCTCTCTCTCACTGTCTCTCTCTCTCAAATAAATAAAATAAAATCTTTAAAAAAAAAAAAAAAAAAAAGAAATCTCTTTAAAAAAAAAAAAAAAAAGAAAAGGTGGGTAAGAAAGTTAAGCATTCTGATGCAGGGCATGTGAACATTACACCCACCTTTAATGATTCACAAGATGTACATTAAGGGCATACATGAAGTAATCTAATAGGTAGCTGATGTCTCTGAAGGCTACAGAGAAGTCTTAACAGAAACTGTGCTTTTACATTGTAACATTTCTCTTCCTTGGGATCACACTTTATAACAAGAGTGAGTGAGTAGCAGGTCTAGCTGCAACCTCATAGGCTTTTTCCTTATGAAATTTCTGTTCAGGGGACATGATGTAACTTGCATACCATGTAACAGGCCATGTTCACCTATATTTTTTAAAATGTTACCCTATCCTTCTATACTTCAACATTCTACCTCACTCTGGAAATTTTGACATATCCAGGATATACAGCATTCTTAATAGAAATTGGCCTGAACCAGAAGAGAATCATAAATCAGAGCAGTATGACTTCATCAGTCCAGAAATGAGAAAACTGGCATAAAGTAAGTGATTTTCCCAAGATCACAAAAGTTGGAATAGAATGTAAGCCTTCTAGGACCTCTTTCATCACTCCCCTATACTGGCACTTCCCAAAATGTGTACACAGAGCACTGTTCTGGGAGCTGTTAACAGTTGTGCTGCGAAGAGCAGAGTTCAGGGGTGAAATAAGCCTAAGAGTGACTTCATTTCCATTCCCACACTTGGAAAATAGCAGTGCATATTAACATATTAAAGGACAAAGCAAATACCGAACCAGACAGGATGTGGGAATGAAAAGCATAAACCAGAAGTAGTCTAGCAGGCCAGGATATATTTTCTGCCCAGCTGAAATGCAGGATAGAAGCAGGGATGGGAGAGAGAATTAATTACTGACATAATCTGGACTAAATGGGTCCAAAGCCCCAACAGGGCTTTGTTTTGGAGAAGGGGAGCTGCTCACCACACGCATCAGCTTCTGCTCCAGTTAGATGAGTGTGTTCAAATTTAAGAACATAGATTATTATATTCAACTAGGCTCTATGCACAAAGCCCCGTGGATTCTGATATCCAGCTGAGAGACTGGTACAACCGAAGAGCTATAAAGTTTGCTTTTCAAGTTAGATGAGCAGTACTGCATAGGAGTTAAGGGGCCCTAAATTAAGACTGCCTAGATCCAAATCCCAGCTCTCTCACTAACCTTGGGCAAATGCCTCAGTTTTCACCTCTGTAAAAGAGATTTTAATAACAGTACCCATCTCATAAGAGTGATATGCAAATTAAATGAGTTAATGTATGTAGAGCATTTAGAACACTGTCCTGCACAAAATAAGGATGATGTAAGAGTTTTTATCATTATATTAGCTTCTATTCAAGGAACAAAGAATTTATATAACAGTGCTTCCAAATGTACCAAGCATGCTCATCCAGTAAACATAATAATTCTATTAAGACCCGGATTGCCGGGGCACCTGGGTGGCACAGTGGGTTAAAGCCTCTGCCTTCAGCTCAGGTCATGATCCCAGGATCCTGGGATCGAGCCCCGCATCGGGCTCTCTGCTCAGCGGGGAGCCTGCTTCCTCCTCTCTCTCTCTCTCTGCCTGCCTCTCTGCCTACTTGTGATCTCTCTCTGTCAAATAAATAAAAATTAAAAAAAAAAAAAAAAAAAAGACCCGGATTGCCACTGCCAGCAGCCATGGCTCTACTTACCTAACTCTGACTGCAAAAGTTGACCAGAAAAAGTTAAATTTAAATTAGTCATAGTTTGAAAACTGCCCCCCAAATATGTAAATGTATCAACATTCAAATTAGGAAGAAGAAATGAACTCAACATTAAAGACTAAAATTGAGGCCATCTTGCCCAAGCTTTTTATCTATTTTTTTTTAATCTAAAAAAAAAATAAGATTTTTTTTAAATGCCTGATTGTTGGACAGACAACAACCAGGTAGCCATTCTGCCTGCAGAGTTGTCCTCTGATATCTAAATGATCTTCACAGCATTTTTGTAACTTCAAGCTAGAACAGGTCCTGTGACACCATGATTTTTTACATTAAATGTCCCTTTCTCTGTTACTGTAGCCCAGGCTTAATAGTGAGAGTTTGCACAAAAGGTCAGGTTCCCGTGGCTCTGAGTGCTTTGGCCCTGATGTGAGCTGGTGGTTACTGAGGAACTCTGTGTGCATTTTTTAGAAGGTAGGAAGGGAGGGAGGAAACGAAAGAAGGAGGGGAGGAAGGAAAAAGAGAAAAGAAAAGTATTACTAACTTGAAGATTTAGTTTTGCTGACATGGAACTGGCAACAGAAATTTTGTAGCATTTAAGTTCTCCACAAAAAGAAGGTGAAACTTTTTCTTCAGCCATGCATTTTTGAGGTGATCTTATCAGTCTCAGTACTTTGCTTTCAAAGTACTTTCTCTTGACTTTTTCTTTCAGAGTTTCAGGACCCACCAAGCTACTCCAGTTCAGAATTTTGCAAGCATTTCATTCCAAATTTACTAAATTTAAAGTTTTCTGTGGGAACTGGTACCATATTTTGTAAGCAAAGTTTGGATCCGTTGCTAAGGACATCTTCAGCTATGAAACTAAGAGCATTACTGGAATGTAGAGTAGGCTGTAGCAGTTGCCAGTAGACATGGCAAAATTAGAGGGGGAAAGGAATCCCCCCTCCTACATTCCCCATCCCAATTCAAAATGACAAGAAAATTTCTGATAGTGTCAACTCACAGGGTTTTTTATTTATAAGCATTTGTTTTGTCAGATCTTTTGGAGAGAAGGAAGAGGTAGAACATGCCCAGTTTCTTGCAGTATATGCGAGTGAGAAGCAAAAAAGGAAAAGATGGTAGGTAGGAAAAACAGAACAAAACAAAACTGGAGAGGCATATGCCAGGTTAAACATAAAGCCTGAGGAACCACTACAAGCCTGTGGAAGACTTTGAATTAGTCCAGTGACATTATACCTGAACCTGGGCCTCGTGGCCAGAAAAGGCCGGGAGACTAAAGGTTGAGCCTGCCCAAGCTTCTCTGAACAGCTGCTCCCAAAGCAATCAGGTACCATGATTGGGCCTTAGGTTTGCTGCTCATCCTGCCACCTATCACTGAATTCTTCCTTTGCATACTAGATCCTGCTCTCCTTTTCTTTTCCTTTTTCCACATTTTCCTTTCTCGGTTAAAGCTGCAACTACTTGCTAGATTATAGCCCTAAAATAGTCTTGTTTCTACTTTTGAAGGATGGATTGAGTTGAATTTTGGAGGATGGGGGTAAGGCTTTGAAGAAAACTAGAGATGACAAGCAAAAAGGGATAGCTAGCATTCTGAACAGAGTAAATGAGAGATACGCTTACAGATAGTATTCTTTTCTGGCATGACCTACTTGATTATAAGTACTTATTTTTTAGTCTTGGTATAGCTGTAGTAATTATTTTGAAAAGTGTACAAAACAAAGGATGGAACATGACCACTGTTAGGATAAGTGGAGTCAGAATTGAGAGCCCCTTCTTTCATTGAATGCACTTTCACTGTTTGTCCTTCCCTTCCTCTCCCCTCAAATTCCCTATCTGCTATTTTGCCACTGTGGCCTTTAGGGCCTTCACTGAGTTCACTCTTCACAGGGTCGTGTTCTTTGGATGTGGGAACTGTGTTCTTTCTCAGTGATGCTGGTGGGAGTCCCTTAATGAGCTGGGAACAAGCTTCTTGAAGAATAGTTCCCAGTCCTGATTCTCCTGGCCAAATAAAACATTCTGGCTCTTAGGGATGAGTAATTTTAGCAAAAACACTTTAGACTGTTGAAGTACAGCTGTGTCTCCAATATTATTTTTCATCATGTATAGTTAGATTTCCCAGAGAACAGCTGACCCCTCTAGAAATATAGAACACTCCCTCAAATAAGTGAAATTGAACTAAATTAAACAAGATGCATTTTTAAAAACTGAGTCACAACTTAATGAACAATTCAACCAATAGGAAGTTGTAATGATTCTAAACTTATCTGCACCAATATACCTATGAGATATGTAAATAAAACTTGGTAGAATTGCTGGAAAACGTGGACTAATTCAAAATAAGAGTGGGAGATGTTAATGCACATGTTGATAAAACAAAAATGTATACACATATAACATATTTGAAAACCATAATTAACAAGTTTATCTATGATCATGGATATCTATGATCATGTAGAACTCTGTACCTAACAATGAGAAACTATATATTCTATTCAGAAATGCTTTGAAACACTTTTTAATTGTTTATGTAGTAGGCCAGGGCCTGGCAAACTGAAGCCCGTGGACCAAATTCAGACAGGATATGTTTCTATAAATAGTTTAACTGAACACAGCCATGCCTACTTATTTATATATTGTCTAGGGCTGCTTTTGCACAACAGCAGAGTTTGAGTAGACATTATTGCTCTGCAAACCCTATACCTATTTACTATATTGCATTTCACCTAAAAAGCTCACTGGTCCCTGCACTAGAAAATAAAACAAGTTATAACAAATATCAAAGAATTGGTATGCAAGCCATTTTTCTAACCACAGTACCAAAAAATGATAACTAAAAAAAATCTGTTTGGAAATTTAAAAATGCACTTCCAAATAACTCATTAGTCAAAGAAAAATCATTATAGAAACTTTTAAAATATTTAGAATTGAATAACTATGAAAATGATATACATTTAAAACATATGGTATTCAACTTAAGTTATATTTAGAGAAAATACATACACTTATGCTTATATCAGAAAAAAAGATATTTAGTGGGCTAAATATCCAACTGCAAAACAGAAAATCAGTAGAGTAAACCCAGAGAAAGTTAAGAACATTGGTTCAGTAGAAATCAAAGATGCAATAGAAAACATCTATAAATACAAAACCTGGTTTTTTGTTTGTTTGTTTGTTTTTGTTTTTTTGTTTTTTTTTTTCCTCTTTTATTTTTATTTGCATTTATTCTGTGCAAATTTACTCCCGGGCCATAAGTTTTTGTTTCTTCAGTTTCTTCTGGGATATCTTTTTCTTCTGTGCAACCTCCTCTTCTGGTTTAGGAACAATCTGCTCTTTTTCAGTAAGGATCATCTCAATGTGGCAGGGAGAGCTCATGTATGGGTTAATGCGACCATGAGCCCTGTAAGTCCTACGCCGCATCTTGGGGGCTTTGTTCACCTGAATGTGCTCAATGACCAGAGAATCGACATCTAAACCCTTAAGTTCAGCATTACTCTCTGCGTTCTTAAGCATGTGCAGTAAAAATTCAGCGCTCTTCTTGGGCCACCGACATTGTGTCCAGCCCCATTGTTTGGCCTGGGCACACCTACCAACTCCACCATTGTAGCGACGGAATGGCACACACTGCTTCTGCAAAGTGACGTCTTTCAGATACTTGGTGGCTTTTCGGATATGCATACCCTTGATGGCCTGGGCAGTTTCACGTGTGTTCTTAAAGTGAACATGGAGATTTGAACCTCTTGACTTGCATGATTTCGTAGGGTTTTCCGGGTCAAGCGAATAGCGAACCATTTTCAGAGGTCACCCCAGGCCGCTGAGAGGAAGAGGCTATTTGTTTGTTTGTTTTAAAGACCTGTCCATGATTGAACCAGAAAAAATAAGGTGTAAATAAAAAATCAGACACAAGAAAAAGAGGATATAACTGCATACAATGATCAATGCCAATAAATTTGAAAAGTTAGATAAAATTGCCAAAAAATTTCACTTACCAAAACGAAATTAAAAATAAATAGAAAAATGTCGATAATCGTATAACCATTTGAAATTGAAGTATTTGTTAAAACATACCCATATGAAGAATACTACACTCTGCTTGTTTTACTGACACATTTTACCTACTATCAGGGTATATAAATATTAAGGTATTTTATTTTAGAAGTCTACATAAAATTTTAACTCCTCTCCCAAAAAAAAACTGTTATTAAAAAAGAAATATCCCATGACCAACTGGGATTTGTCCTAGGAATAATATGAACAGTTTAACATTATCCTATTTTTATAATTCAGCACATTAACAAATTATAGGAGAAATCCTGCATGATCCTCTCAATAAATGCAAAACCAAAAAGCATTGCATTAATTTTAACAGCTATTCATGATTTTAAACAAACTCTTAGCAATCACAGAATAGAAGGAAACATCATTGGGGCACCTGGGTGGCTCAGTAGGTTAAGAGTCCAACTCTTGATTTTAACTGAGGCCGTGATCTCAAGGTCCTGAGATGGAGTCCAGCACCTGGCTCTGCACTCAGCTTGAGATTCTCTCTCCCTCTCCTCTTGCCCTGCTCATGCTCTCTCTTTCTCAAATAAATAAATAATTTGGTTTTTTTAAAGGAAGCATCATTAAGCTGTAAGCAACATCTTTTCATGCGAAGGTAGTATAGGTGTTAAAATTGTAGAATCTTGGGATTTGACTCTCAGCTCTGCTAGTTAGTTATTAGTTGTTTGACATTGTGTAAGTGTTACAGATTGTTTAATGAATTAGCTTCTGTCATTTTTTTAAAGTCAGGTTAATTGGGGATTCATTTACATTCAGTATAATTAACCCTTTTTGTGTACAGTTCTGTGAATTTTGATTGATGAATAAATACAGTTGAGAACTGTAGAACATTTCCATCACCCCTGAGAAGTATCCCGTCTCTAGTCCCCAGTAACCATTCTTCTGTGGTTCCTATAATTTTTCCTTTTCTAGAATATTAAATAAATGGAATCACACATTATGTAGCCTCTTTAATCTGGTTTGTGTTTCATTTAGCATCATGCCTTTGAAATTTGTCCATTGCTATTGTGTGTTTCAGTAATTTGTTTTGCTCAGAAACTGTGAGAATAGAGTTCAGCAGGTCACTAGCAAGCACAGATCAAGGTTTTTGTGAGGCCTGAGCTTATAAATTTAAAGGGCCCTCTCTTAGAAAAGGAATACAAAATTACTGATACAAAATTAAGTATGAAAGTAGTTGTTTTAAATAAGAAATTACAACACCACTGCTGTAAACACGGGAATTCTGAAATTTTTTATTATACTTGTCCCCATCAAATACAAAAACATATGTATGTTTTCTTGAAAACTATACATAGTACACCATCTATTGTGCTCCTACAAGAAAAATGGGAACCTAATTCTCTGCTTATAGTTTTGTATTTTTGATGATTAGAAGGATTTCCACTGACTAGTTTTTGGTTTCATACATCCTGGTTCTCCTCCAGTGCCTGCATAGTTCTAAGGAAGGTTGTTACAGGTGTGTTTCTGTCATGATCAACAGCCTCTGACCTTGCACACTTTGTCACGGTGGCTGGTGAGTTGGCATAGGGTGGTAGGAGTATTCTTGGTAGCATTCCTATACGAGGAGACCTAGTAGTAATTTAGCTGTAGACTATATGATTGTGAACCATGTAATATTCCATTAAACCCCAAACTAAATGCATGCCCAACCAACTTCCTCTATCTGGAGCCCCAGAATGTTCACTTCCACTTCAACATCATTCATTACGGGATATGTGAAAGAGGTGAATTCTGAGTAGAAATAGTGATCTACTTATTTGAACCACAATATATCTTTCTTTTGCATATTTTCTAAGAAAATTTAACTGTGTGATCCATTGCCAAGGGCCTTACCAGGGCCTAGAAGGGGTTCATGCAAGCAAGTGCTTTGAAGCTTAAGGGAAATTGCTGGGAAATTGGACTTCCAATATTTCTCATAAAGAACATGAAAGCAGGGATTGAAGAAAAGAGGAAATATGTGCAACTTTTTAATTTTGCTTGCTTTTTCTGCTTTGGGTCGAAAAAGGACAGTATACTTGACCCCTTTATTGGAAGAAGAGTTCAGGCAGTTCCATCTGGTGGTATTTTTTTTTTCCTTTTTCTTTTTTTTAAGTATACTCTCAGGAAGGAGGAGATGAGGCTACCCTGTCTTGTTGTCTCCATTCCACAAGCACTGTCAATCGCTGGGCCTAATTAGCATAGGTCTGGCTTAACCTCCTCAAATGCCAGCAGTTTTAGAGGAACCTGGGAGCTGAAGCCAGGCTGGGTAGGTTGGGTCCCATACTTTTCTTTTAATACTCTCTTAATGGAAATCACAGAACTGGCATCCTTATTTCAGAAAAGCAGTTTTCTCTTTTGGAACCAAAAAACATCACAGGCTAAAGAAACAACTAATGTATTCAACCTACAGTGATATGAGATGATCTCATGTTACATGTTAAAAGGTTTCAGATTAAATAATTTTTGGCTCAGAGAATACAAATTTAGAGCATTTGGTTAACAAGGTATTTTAAATATTTCTCATGAGTTTTTGTTGCATAAGAGTCACATACCTTTAAAAATATGTTATTTTCAGTTAGATTACTTAAATACAGACTATACTTTTCAGTTATCAGATTCTGGGCAATGGAGGAAGACAGAATTCAGAATTTTTTTTAAAGCATTATTGGAGTTTTAAACATCACGGTTTGATCCTGACATTTATTTATTTGCATTTTATCCATTTTATCTTAAAATGACTTTTAAAGTTAATAAAAAGATTTATGTAAGTGGTTTTATGTTTACTGTTAATCAACACTGGGCTAAGTACTTGGGACACACGGTATGGAAGGATAAAATTATATGCTGATTTACAATGTGATGTAGAAGTGCCGCAACAATAGGAAGAAGGAGGGCTGTATAGTCAGCCAGGGGTTCCCTGAAAGATCCCAGATGAAGATGGATTGGAAGATGTTAAGTAAAAGGAGGCTCCATGGATAGAAGCCAATATAAGAAATTTCACAGGACTAAAGGTGGCTTTGATGGGGAAAGAAATTCCCTAGGTGGGGTTACCAGATTTAGCAAATAAAAATACATGCCACCTCATTAAATATAAATTTCAGATAAACAATGAATGATTTTAATACTATGTGGATATCTCCCATGCAATACATGGGACATACTTAGACTAAAAAATTATCCAATAACTTGTACTTTTTAAATTTAATCTGGCAGCCTTACCCCGGAAGCTTTATTTTTGAAGAGTCCATCATGGCCTTCTTGGGTTGAATTTCTAAATTCTACATGTCTCTGAACCCAGCTGCCTTCCTGGCTGTCCTAGTGAGAACATCAGTGACAGGGGTACCCCCAGCAGTAAGATGGTACTCTGGTCTGGTCCACAGCCAACCACACACCTGTTGGCTTTTCCAGCATAATAATTTGGGCTTCCTGAAGAAAAGGATGGATCTTTAAACACTTTCATATATCTAATATCTAATGGCTTTAATTAGCATTTCCCTAGTGGCTAATGATATGGAACATGTTTTGTGTACTTACTTTTTAGTGGACGTCTGTTCATATCTTTTGCCATTTCCTAATTCACTTGTCTAGTTTTTTAGTATTCAATTTTGAGAATTCTTTATATTGTCTAGTTACTGATCTGTCCTTTGTTAGAAATGTGGTTTGCAAATATTTCTCCCTGTATGTAGCTTGTTTTTTCATCCTCTTAACAGGGTCTTTGCAAAGCAGTTTTCAATTTTGATAAAATCTAACTTATCAATTATTGTTTTTATTGATTGCATTTTTAGTTGCAAAATTAAGAGCTTTGCCTAACCCTAGAACCTAAAGATTTTCTCCTTTTCTTTCTAAAGGTTTTAGAGTTTTACATTTTATGTTTAAGTTTGTGATCCATTTTTGAGGTGAGTTTTGTACAAGATCTGAAACTTGAGTAAGGGTTAATTTTTCTGCTTATGAATCTTTTTTCCCTATTTGTTGAAAAGGTTATTTTTCTGCCATCAAATTGCCTTTGTTAAAAACCAGTTGGGTATATTTGTGCGGGTCTTTTTCTGGGTCTGTATTCTATTCCATTCATTTATATGTCTGTTCCTATGCCAATACCACACAATCTTAATTATTATAGCTATATAATGTAGTAAGTCTTAAAATCACTTTAACTATTCTAGTTCCTTTCCCATTCTACATAAATTTTATAATAATCTGTATATATCTAGAGAAAAGTCTTGCTGGAATTTTTATAGAAATTATGTTAAACCTGTATCAATTTGGGGAGAACTGGCATCTTTACCATGGTTAGTCTTCCAATCTATGAACATGTTATGTCTTCTTGTTTACTTAGGTCTTCTTTTATTTCTTTCATCACTGTTCTTCAACATGAAAGTCTTCTACATATTTTGTTAAATTTATACCTAAGTATTTTAGGGTTTTGTTTTTTTAGCAATTGTAAATGACATTATGTTTTTAATTTTTGTGTTCATATGTTCACTGCTAGCATATAAAAATAAAATTACATGTTTATCTTTTATTCTACAACTTTGCTAAACCTAGTTCTAGCACAGTTTAGGGGTTTGGGGGAAGTTTTTCAGATTTCTTGGGATTTTCTATGTAAACAATCATGTCATCGGCAAATGAGAATAGTTTGATGTCTTTCTTTCTGACGTATATGACTTTCATTTCTTTTCTTGCCTTTTTACACTGATTAAAAGTTCTAGCACTATGTTGAATAATTCTGGTCAGAGCAGACATCTGTGCCTTTTTCCCAATCACAGAAAAAGCATTAAGTCTTTCATTAATAAGTACAATATTTTCTGTAAGTTTTTTTATACGTACTGTTCATCATTTCTTTTAAATTTGTTTATATTTTATGTCCTAGAATATGATCTATCTTAGGGTATGTTCCATAACATTTGAAAAGAATGTGTATTCTGTTGAGTAGAATGTTGAGTGCAAATGTTGATCAGATCCTATTGGGAAATGGTTATCACTTAATTCTTCTATATCCTTGCTCTGAGAGAACTGTTGAACTTTGCAACTGAACTGTACTTTTGTCTGTTTCTTCTTTCATTTCTATCAGTTTTTGCTTCATATATTTTGTAGCTCTTTTGTTTGGTGCATACACATTAAGAATTGTTATGTCTTCTTGACAGATCCACCCTTTTATCATTATATAATGTCCTTTTCTCAAGTAGTTTTCCTTACTCTGAAGTCAGTTATCTGATATTAATATAGCCACTCAGCTTTCTTTTGATCAGTACTTGTATGTTGAGGTGCTTGGGTGGGGAGCACCCAAGCACCCAACCCCACCTTGGGCTCCCTGTTCAGTGTGGAGCTTGCTTCTCCCTCTCCCTCTCTCTCTGCCGCTCTCCCCAGCTTGGGCTCTCTTTCTCTCACTCTCTTTCTCAAATAAATAAGTAAAATATTTTTTTAAAAAATTTGTGGAGCACCTGGATGGCTTAGTCAGATAAGCATCTGTGTTTGGATCCCAGGGTCCCAGGGATTGAGCACCGTATCAGGTTCTCTGCTCAGTGGGAAGCCTGTTTCCTTCTGCCTGCCACTCTACTTGCTTGTGCCGTCTCTCTTGTCTATCAAATAAATAAATAAAATCTTTAAAATATCTTTTAAATATTTATATGTTAAAAATTTTCCATCATTTTGCTTTCAACTTGTTATGTTGTTATAATTGAGGTAAGTTTCTTGTAAATAGCATATAGTTAGGTCATGTTTTCTAATCTACTCTGTCAATCTCTATCTTTAAATTTGCATTTTTAGGCCATTTACATTAATGTGATTTTTGATATGAAACAGTTTAAATCTAACATTTTATTCTGGTTTTTTTCTGTTTGCTCTTTTTAATTTCTCTATTTTCTCTTTCCTGCCTTCTTGTGTGTTACTTGAGCATTTTGGAATTCTGTTTTGATTTATCTTAGTGTTTTTGAGTATATTCCTTTGTGTAGCTTTTTAAGTGGTTGCTAAAACCACTAGGTAGGTGAGGCCTTTTTACCACTGGGCAATATATGATGACTCTCTACTAGTCCTCCTCTAATATCATCCTAGTGGGGAGGGAAAGGTTCACTTCATTATTTCCCTGAGGAGATGGAATTCAAGACCTACCATGTGGTCTCTATTGATACTGCAATGGTGGTGGTAGTGATAGGAGTGGGGAACAGGGGTTTGTCATTACCCTTAAGAGATGAAAATCCCTTTGGGATTTCAGTCACTGCTTGATCATCTCTGATACTGCCCTGGTGACAGGTGGAGGAGGAGTTGGGTTGCCTCATTTACAGCCTGGCAAGGGTGGAAGTCTAGGCTCCCCACTTAGCCTTTGCTAATGGGGGCAAGTCCACAGTTTTTTGTCTAAACATAGTTTTTATCTAAACATTTTTGGTCTTGCTAGGTGGCCCTTTTCCTGGTCATTTTGTTAAACAGAACAGATGTTTGTTGGGGCTTTTTTTGTCTGCTCCCATTGGCATTTCCAAGTTATGGCTTCTTTAACCCTAAGCCTGAGATAATGAGGCAAAAAGAAAATGCAGGGAGCTAACTGCTGTGTTTACCCTTATACCCAAAGGTCCCAGACTGTCTTCTCTCTACCTTTAAGAGACTTCCTATGTTTGTTTTATATATAAGGTCCAGGATTTTTAGCTGTACTTAGCAGGAGGAATAGGAAAAACAACAACTACTACTACTACTACTACTGCTACTACTACTACTACTACTACAACTATTACTGCCTTTCCAGAAACAGAAATTCTATGAATACTTTTAATGCCAACATAATCATTTAAAAGCCCTATTAATCACCTATCTGCTATTATTCCATGGGTAGAATCCTTTTTTGTTGTTTTTTCCATGCTATACAGTTAAAAGTATATGTCTTAATCAGGGTTCTCTAAAAGAACAGAACCAATAGGAGATACATATCTGTATCTATATATCTACATCTATATCTGTCTGTATATAAAAGAAGGCGTTGGCTTATGCAATCCGTGACTCTGGCAAGTCCCAGCATCTGCACTGTGGATTGGCAAGCTGGAACCCAGATTCCAATCCTAGTCAGAAGGCCTGAGAACCAGGACAGCTGATGTTGTAGTTCTAGTCTGAAGCGTGACAGGCTCTAGATGCAGGAAAAGCTGATGTTTCAGTTCAAATCCAAAGGCAGAAAAAATTATCTTATTCAGCAGAGGTTCAGTCTTTTTGTTCTATTCAGGTCTTCATCTAATGAGACTGCCCACCCACACTAGGGAAGGCACTCTGCTTTATTCAGTCTACCATTCAAATGTTAATCTCACCCAAAAACACCCTTACAGAAACACCCAGAATAATGTTTGACCAGATATCTGGGTCCACATAAAATTAGCCATCACAGTGTGCAAACATTTAAAAGCACAAGATGACCGGTTTGGTTAATTGAGACCTAAATAGGAATTCTGACCAAGGTTGCTCACAAATACACATTTTGGGATGACTTTGAAGTAGGTAGAGAAATTCAAAGAGAATGAGTAAAGCCTTTTTAAAAATTCAAAAATGTGGGGCACCTGGGTGGCTCAGTGGGTTAAGCCGCTGCCTTCGGCTCAGGTCATGATCTCAGGATCCTGGGATCGAGTCCCACAAGGGGCTCTCTGCTCAGCGGGGAGCCTGCTTCCCTTCCTCTCTCTCTCTCTGCCTACTTGTGATCTCTCTCTCTCTCTCTCTGTCAAATAAATAAATAAATAAATCTTTTTAAAAAATAATTCAAAAATATATTTAAAGGGAGGAACCACTTGTCTAGAAAACTGAACAGCAACATGTGGAAGAATGAAACTGAACCACTTTCTTACACCATACACAAAAATAAATTCAAAATAGATGAAAGACATAAATGTGAGATAGGAAATCATCAAAATCCTAAAGGAGAACACAGGCAGAAACCTCTTTAACTGGCTGTAGCAGCTCCTTACTAGACACATTACCAGAGACAAGGGAAGCAAAAGGAAAAATGAATTTTGGGGACTGCATCAAGATAAAAACTTATGCATAGGGAAGGAAACAATCAACAAAGGCATCCTATGGAATGAGAGAAGATATTTGCAAATGACATATTTGGCAAAGGGTTAGTATCCAAAATCTATAAAGAACTTATCAAACTGAACACCCAAAAAAACAATCCAGTTAATAAATGGGCAGAAGGGGCACCTGGGTGTCTCAGTGGGTTAAAGCCTCTGCTTTTGGTTCAGGTCTTGATCCCAGGGTCCTGGGATTGAGCCCTGCAACCAGCTTCCTGCTCAGCAGGGAACCTGCCTCCCCCTCTGCCTCTCTGCCTACTTGTGATCTCTGTCAAATAAATAAATAAAATCTTTTTAGAAAGAAAGAAAAAATGGACAGAAGACATGAATAGACATCTTTTCAAAGAAGACATCCAGATAGCTAACCAACACATGAAAAAAATGTTCAAATCACTCATGATCAAAGAAATACAAATCAAAACCATGCTGAGATACCACTTCACACCTGTCAGAATGGCTAAAATTAACAACACAAGAAACAACATGTGTTGTCGAGGTTGCAGAGAAAGGGGGAACCCTCTTGCACTGTTGTTGGGATTGCAAACTGGTACAGACACTCTGGAAGACACTATGGAGAGTCCTCAAAAATTTAGAATAGAACTAGCCTATAATCCAACAATTGCACTATGAAATATTACCTAAAGGATAAAAAATACAGATTCAAAGGGGTACATGCACCCCGATGTTTATAGCAGCATTATCAATAATAGCCAGACTATGGAGAGAGCCCAAGTGTCCATCAACTGATGAACGGATAAAGAAGAGGTGGAGTGTGTGTATACACACACACACAAACAAACACACACACACACATACACACACACACAAAATATGGAATAATACTCAGCCATCAAAAAAAATGAAATCTTGCCATTTGCAAGACCTGGATGGAGCTAGAATGGAGCTAAGTGAAATGTCAGAGACAAATACCAGGCGATCTCACTCATATGTGGAACTTAAGAAAGAAAACAGATGAACATATGGGAAGGAGAGAAAGAAAAAAAAGGGAGGGAGAGAGGGAAATACACTATAAGAGACTCTTAACTATAGAGAACAAACAGTGTTGATGGGGGAGTTGGGTGGGGGATGAGCTAGATGGGTGGTGGGTATTAAGGAGGGCACTTGCTGTGATGAGTGCCGGGTGTTGTACATAAGTGATGAATCATTGAATTCTACTCCAGAAACCAATATTGCACTATATGTTCACTAACTAAAATTTAAATTAAGAAAAAGCAATAGGGATCTGAAGCAAAGATAGATAGATAGATAAGGAAAGCAACCACTAAAATCTGGAAGGCAGTATGGCATTATGGGAAGAGACTGTGGTTGCTATGTTTCTTCAAGAGAGCTTTATAGACAGAAAAACCTAAAACTTTGATTTTTCCTGACTCTTAGAGTAAGAATTTATTTTTTTCCATTGTTGAAAGATTTTAGAAATTCAAAATAAGTGCTTCTCATTATCTATAATCTTTTTGTCACCATTTCTTAACATTCCCCCCTTGGGCTAGCATACAGGTGTCAAGAGCTATTGTTTTTCAGGTCAGGCAGTATCATTTGTGGAGAAGACTTTGGACTCAAATAGATTGGGGTTTCCAGGTGTGTAACCTGGGGCAAATTGCCTTACCCCTCTAAACAAAACAGCAGTTTTCTTATCTGAAAATGAGGAGTTTAATATCTGTAAAATCAGTTTAAGTGCTGCATAATTAAACATTCTCAAAAGTAAGACATCTAGATAATCTTCAGTTTTGCAGTTTTATGAATTAGACTGACATCCTGGTGCTTAAATTTCTATATTTTGGATTGTTTCCTTGAATTCAGCTTCTTAGAGTTAGAATTACTGAATCAAGGCATAGAGCTTTCTAGAGAGGTGGTACCAAGTTTGTACTAGCAATGGGAGAAAGAGGGAGAGAGAGAGATGCTTTTCTAATTTTTAAACTTTATATTTTGTAGAAGCATCAGGTGGTGAAGGAGGAGGAGACCCAGAAATGCAGCAGGAGACAGCTCCAGTACCAGCCCTGTCAAAGAAGACCAAACAGGTGACAGTACTGTAGGAGTCACAACTGTTAAATTCTGGAATCAGCTTCTACTCCTCTACACCGTTCCCTGTTCTTTAACATCAGTTGTTGGTGGACTTTGAAGGAAGCTTTTTATCCTCTTTCCTTGGGAAAAAACATGCTTCATTGATGATAAGCAAGGTCTATTTCCCCCCTAATATTTTTTTCCAATATACATGTATTTTACAATAATGATATCTTAGATTCTTGTACCACATCTTTACCAAAGATCCAGTAGTACACTGTTTGCTACAGTTCCTAGGAAAAGAAAAATAGTATAAAGATATGTAAAATTACTTATCATACCACTGCGTGATTACAGCACCATGCCAGCAGACTCTAAGGGTCTCATGTCTACCTAACATGAGTCGTGGTCCACTGTACGAATATTTATCACAGAACTTCTACCTTCAGTATTACCAAAAGTCATTTGATACACTTTGCTTCCTGGACTTAGAACCTTTTCTTTCCTTCTTAATCTTTCTACTGGCCACTCACATCCATTTGCAGCCCTTTCATATTATGTATCCCTCAAATCTGATTGGTAACCATGTGTGGTTTTTTTAAAAGGATTACCTACTGTCAATTAAAATTATTATCTTCTTCATAGCAGTGATCTGTGGACTTATTATTATTTTAAGTGGCCCTAAACTCATTCCCATGAGAGGGTGACTCTACCCAGTTTGTAACTAGGCTCAAGATAATTGTGAGAATCAGTTTACCAACAAGTAGTGCAACCTTGAGCAAGTTAAACTCTCTGTGCCTCTGTCTCCTCATTGGTAAAATGGTGATAATAAGTATATTTCCTTCACAGATTTGCAGTAGAAATTAAATGGCTAATACTTGGGATACCTGGGGGACTCATTGGATTATCCATCTGCCTTTGGCTCAAATCATGATCCCAGGGTCCTGGGATCAAGTTCCACATCAAGATCCTTGCTCAGCAAGGACCCTGCTTCTCCCTTTCTGTCGCTCCCTGTTCTTGTGCTTGCTCTCTCTCTCTTAGATAGATAGATAGCTAATACTTGTTAAGCACTTCACACAGTGGTTGGCAAAGAGTAAGCACCAAAGCAATGATTACTATAGTAAATAACACTTCATCTTCTTTATTTTGTTATTTTTTCCTGTTGGGATAGAGGACTACAGAAAGATACACATATTTAATATGTAATCATCTCAGTTTCTCTCCAACCATTAAATATTTTGCTCCAAAGCTTCATATCAGTTTTATGTTTTGTTTTTTTCTTTTTGCTATTATTTTATTTTACATTTTTAATTCAACTATAATTAACAGTATTATATTAATTTCATGTGTACAGTATAATGATTCAACAATTCTATGCATTACTTACTGCTCACCATGAAAGGACATGAGAGTACACCATAAGAGTACACTTATGTGTACTCTTAATCCCATTTACCTATTTTACCCATTCCCCCACTCATCTCCCCTTTGGCAACCACCAATTTATTCTCTATAGTTAAGAGTCTGTTTTTGGTTTGTCTCTTTTTTCGCCCTTTGTTCCTTTGCTTTGTTTCTTAAATTCTATATATTAGTGAAATCATATGGTATTTGTCTTTCCCTGGCTGGCTTATTTCACTTAACATTATACCCTCCAGGTCCATCCATGTTGTTACAAATGGCAAGATTTCATTCTTTTTTATGGCTGAGTTATATTACGTTTTGTATGTGTGTCTGTGTATGTGTGTTTGTGTGTCTTTGTGTGTGTGTCTGTGTGTGTTGAGAGAGAGAGAGAGAGACATGTCCTTTTTCCATTCATCTATGGATGGACACTTAGGTTGCTTCCATATCTTGGCGGTTATACATAATGCTGCAGATAAAACTTTTTGAATTAGTGTTTTTGTTTTGATAAACCCAGTAGGGGAATTACTGGAATATACGGTAACTCTGTTTTTAACTTTTTTTTTTTTAAGATTTTATTTATTTATTTGACAGAGAGAGATCACAAGTAGGCAGAGAGCAGGCAGAGAGAGAGGAAGGGAAGCAGGCTCCCTGCCGAGCAGGGAGCCCGATGCGGGACTCGATCCCAGGACCCCGAGATCATGACCTGAGCCAAAGGCAGCAGCTTAACCCACTGAGCCACCCAGGCGCCCCTGTTTTTAACTTTTTAAGAAACATCCTTACTGTTTTTCACAGTGGTTGCACCAGCTTGCATTCTCACCAACAGTAACAGGAGGGTTCCTTTTTCTCCACATCTTCATCAACACTTGTTATTTCTTGTGTTTTATTTTAGCCATTCTAACAGATGTCAGGGGATATCTCATTGTGGTTTTGACTTAGAGTTTCCTGATTATTGGTCATACTGAGCATCTTTTCATGTGTCTCCTGACCATCTCTGTATGTCTACTTTGGAAAAATGTCCATTTATATCCTCTGCCCATTTTTACTTGGATTATTTGGTTTTTTGGTGGTGAGTTTGCATAAGTTATTTATATATTTTGAATATTAACTTTTTATTGGATATATCATTTTCAAACATCTCCATTCAGTTGGGTGTCTTTTTGTTTTGTTGATGATTTGCTTCTCTATGCAAAAGCTTTTTATTTTGATGTAGTCCCAATAGTTTGATTTTGCTTTTGTTCCCCTACCCAAAGGAGACATATCTAGAAAAATGTTTCTATAGCTGAGGTCAAAGAGATAACTGTCTGTTTTCCTCTAAGAATCTTGGGCTTTCAAGTCTCATATTTAGGTCTTTAATCCATTTTGTGTTTATTTTTGTGTATCGAGTAAAAAAGTGGTCAGATTTTATTCTTTGTCAGATAGCTGTCCAGTTTTCCCAACACCATTTGTTAAAGAGACTGTCTTTTTCCCATTGCATATTCTTGCCTCCTTTGTCATAGATTAATTGACCATAAAAACATAGGTTTATTTCTGGGCTCTGTATTTTCCTCCATTCATCTACTGTTTTTGTGCCAGTACCATACCATTTTGAGTACTATAGCTTTGTAATATGTCTTGAAATCTGCGATTGCAGTGTCTCCAATTTTGTTCTTTTTCAAGATTGCTTTGGTTATTCAGGGTCTTTTGTGGTTCCATACATATTTAGGATTATTTGTTCTAGTTTTGTAGAAAATATTGGTATTTTGATAGGGATTGCATTAAATCTGTAGATTGATTTGGATAATACAGAAATTTTAATAATATTTGTTCTCCCAATCCATGAATATGGAATATCTTACCATTTGTGCCATCTTCAATTTCTTTTATCAGTGTTTTATAGTTTTGAGAGTGCAAGTCTTTCACCTCCTTGGTTAAGTTTATTCCTAGGTATTTTATTATTTTTGGTGAAATTGTAAATGAGATTGTTTCCTTATTTTCTCCTTCTGCTACTTCATTATTGTTGTATAGAAATGCAATAGATTTTTGTATATTACTTTTGTATCCTGCTATTTTACTGAATTCATTTGTCCATTATAATAGTTTTTTGTGGAGTCTTTCAGGTTTTCTATATAGAGTATCATGTCACCTGCAAATAGTGAAAGTTCCCTTACCAATTAGGATATCTCTTTCTTTTCTTGTCTGATTGCTGTGGCTAGGACTTCCAGTACTATGTTGAATAAAAGTGGTGAGAGTAAATATCCTTGTCTTGTTCCTGATCTTAGAAGAAAACTCCCAGTTTTTCACAACTGAGTATGATGTTAGCTGCAGGTTTTTCTTATATGGGCTTTATTATGTTGAGGTATCTTCCCTCTAAGCCTGCTTTGGTGAGAGTTGAATGGATAGTTGTACTTTGTCAAAAGCTTTTTCTGCATCTGTTGAAATGATCAGATGGTTTTTATCCTTTCTCTTGTTGATGTGATATATCACATTCATTGATTTAAGAATACTGAACCACCCTGCATCCCAGGAATAAATCCCACTTGGTTGTGGTGAGTCATTTTTTTAAATGTACTGTTGGATTCCATTTACTAATATTTTGTTGAGGATTTTGGCATCTATGTTCATCAGAGATATTTGCCAACAGTTCTCTTTTTTTGTAGTGTCTTTATCTGGTTCTGGTATCCCAGTAATGCTGGTCTCATAGAATGAATTTGGATGTATTCCTTCCTCTTGTAGCTTTTGGAACAGTTTGAGAAGAAAGGGTATTAACTCTTCTGTAAATGTTTGGTAGAATTCACCTGTGAAGCCATCTGGTCCAGGACTTTTGTTTGTTGGGAGTTTTTTTATTACTAATTTGAATTCATTGCCAGTAATCAGTTTGTTCACATTTTCTATTTCTTCCTGATTCAGTTTTGGGAAGTTATATGTTCCTCAGAATTTATCCATTTCTTCTAGGTTGTCCAATTTGTTGGTATATAATTTTTCATAATAAT
The DNA here is from genome assembly GCF_020171115.1 of Neogale vison. Taxonomy (NCBI): domain Eukaryota; kingdom Metazoa; phylum Chordata; class Mammalia; order Carnivora; family Mustelidae; genus Neogale; species Neogale vison. Next base: position 48,318,411 of record NC_058096.1, read on the forward strand.
TTCTTATAACCCTTTGTATTTCTGTCATGTCAGTTATTTTTCCTCTTTCATTTCTGACTTGATTTGAGTTCTCTCTTTTGTTTTTGATGAGTTTGGCTAATGGTTTATCAATTTTGTTGGATCTTTTCAAATAACCAACCCTGGGTTCATTGATCTGTTCTGGTGTTTTCTTAGTCTTTATTTCATTTATTTCTCCCCTAATCTTTACTTCCTTCCTTCTACTGGCTTTAAGCCTTATTTTTTTGTTTTTTGTTTTTCTTTCTCCTTTAGGTCTAAGGTTAGGTTGTTTATTTGGAATTTTTCTTCCTTATTAGGGAAGGCCTATATTGCTATAATCTTCCCTTTTCAATAGTTTTGCTCCATCCCAAAGATTTCCAATTGTTGTGTTGTCATTTTCATTTGTTTGCCTTTATTTTTTTATTTCCTTTTTGATTTCTTGGTTTACCCATTCATTGTTTTGTAGCATGTTACATAAGCTTCATGTATTTGTGTTTTTTCTTGTAATTGATTTCTGGTTTCATACCATTGTAGTCAGAAAAGGTGGATGGTGTGATTTTAATCTTTCTCTGGGTCATTTTCTTTATTCATTGCACTGATGTGGCTGCTATTTGGGTGTGTATCCATGGAATGAGGTGAGCTTAGGATCCTCTTACTCTGCCATCTTCCCAGACTCCCTCCTCAGTTTTAATTTCAGCCATTCCTTCAGAAAGCCTACAGGTTAACATCCTTAGCCTTTTGATTTATTTCACCAATGTGGAATTTAATTTTACCTTTGCTTATCCTACTGACCACGCCATAGTCATGCCTTCTTTGACTCTGGCCTCTGTAGTTCCTACCTACAGAACTTGTTTCCAAATATCTTTCTTTAGACCCCCATGGGCTTTCTTTTTCCTTACTTTCTTTCTTGATTTTCTTCTTTCTAGTTCCTTACTTTTTCAAGACTCACTAGAGAAAAATTAAATTTGCCCAAGTCTCTGCCTTTACTTCTTTTTACGGTCTTTTTGTCCACATTGCTAAATTTTACCTTTTTTAAGCTCCTTCTTCCTTGGCTCTTCTTTTCTTACAACCATCAAGTTAGATAAATGTCAGAGAATCATAGGAAGAAGAGGGAAAAGTGGGAGAGGAGAAAGTGAAATACATTCCCCATTTCTTGAGCATTCACCTATCTTTTTCAACTTATGTTTGAACAATAGTAAATGCCATTTACTGAGCACTCTCCATAAGCACTGTGCAAGACACAATGACTTAAATGATCCTATGAAGTAGGGAATACCTTATGCCCTGTGAGGTAGGGAGTACCCCGTTTTACAGATTATCTGAGGCTCACAGACATGGGTTCTGGGAGTCGTGTCCCACTTGGCTGGCTGTGAGCCAGGAGCTGAGGATGCTGCTGCTTTTCACCTGTCCCTTTTTCACCTGTCCCTTCTCTTTCAATTTAGGAAAATTGGATTCAACATGTCCTCATGTGCTTTTTTGGTCCCATGCTGTTGCTATTTTCTACCAAGAAAAAAAAATTACAAAAGTTTAAGATTGTAGTGCTCATTTTAACCACGCTCTAATGTCCTTAACTACCAAATTACTTTAAAGAACCCAAGTCTTAGGTAGACCAAATGCCCTAACCCCTTTCTCCAAGTCTGTCCTAATTTCTCTAGCCAGAGAACTCAGTGAAATCTTCTTGTTCCCCACTGCCTCATATGAGTGCTCTTCATCTAGCTCCTGGTTCCCATACCAGGCTGTATACCTCCAGGACAGAGTTTAACTGTGCATCTCCACAGCACCTAGCACAGAATCTCACCCTAAATTGGCATTATTTGTGAAATGAAAGATTGGATGATTATACCAGGATTCTAGTTTTTTCACCACTCCTCCCTTCTCAGCCCTTTGTGTCTCCACTTGTAAGCCACCTACTACCCACAGGAGTTTCTTAGACTCTGGTGACCCAGTGTCCTTCTTCCAACCCCCCCACCCTTGATTGAGCTGGGATCTCTCTTCCACTGCCCTTGACTGCCCAAACAGCCCTTTTGCATCCTCTCTCTCTCCAGCTACTCTTCTCCCCTGGAAATCATCTGACCACCCCAAGGATGACCTTCTTATTGGCAGGCTGACCTTGCGAATCCTTCTAGAGTTGTTTACATACACAGAGCTTGAGTATCAACTTGTTCATAAGTGACTGGCGGGCAAGGGCTTCTTTTGTTTTCCCTGTAGTACCTAGCACAGTGCTAGCCACTTGATTCATTTGACAGATGTAACAGAGTATTTGTTTTTTAATGGTAACATTATATTTTTTCCCTGGCTCAAAAGAAAAGAGAAATTATTTTGTGCTATATTTAAGTTTTGAATTTTTTTCAAATTTGTTTCATTGTTTTACTCGTCCTTGTTTTTTTAAAGATTTTATTTATTTACTTGAGAGAAAGAGTGCATGCACAAGTGAGGAGGGGGCATGCAGAGGAAGAAGGAGAAGCAGACTCCCCACTGAGTGCAGAGCCTAGTATGGGGGCTTGATCCCAGGACTCTGGGATCATGACCTGAGCCAAAGGCAGACACTTAGCCAACTGAGCTATGCAGGTGCCCTGCTTTGCTGTTCTATAAGGGGTTTTTTATACTTGTATAGGAACTTCCTGGCATTATGCCACCTAATATAATATGCATTTAGTCTTAAATATCAACAGGTAAGTATATATATTGGGTTAGATCTAGTTCCCTCTTTTGCCATAGCTGGGCCTCACATTTCTATTACTGAGTCCATGCCTCTCATCTGTTCAGCATTTTCAAGCAGCAAATTTATAACTTTATAAAAGTTTTTTACCCATACGACTACATCATCTCTAGCAACCATTTCACATCTAAATAATCATCTTTGGCCTCCTTAATAATGTAAGTATAAAGATTTGCCAATTCTTCTTTTTTTCCAGATATTGCTTCCAAAAAGATGATGAATTCCCTACTTCTAGAGATTGCATCACCCTCTTCCCTCCTCAACATCAGTCACTTCAGAGCCAACCCTAGTGACTTTGTAATTATGATTCCCAGAATATAATTCCTTACGAGGGATTTTGTGACTTTTCATTGATGGCTCCATGAGGTCAATAGCCATGGTTCCGTGACCCATCCTCTCTCCCTCAGAGACCACACTGGGCATCTTTTTTTTAAGGTAGCCTTTTTCTTAGCTCCTCAGATCATAAAGGACTCCTCAGTAAGAGTACTTATTCTTTTCCCTCTTTAGTCACCTTTCTCAACAATTATATTTTCTTAATATTAATTTATTTGAGCACTGATAATTTCATATTTCTCCCACTCTTCATCTTTAAGATTATTCTTGGGACACCTGGGTGACTCAGTCAGTTAAGCATCCAACTCTTGGTTTCAGCCAGGTCTTGATCTCAGGGTCTGAAATCAAGGCCTGCAACAGGCTCCACGCTCAGCATAGCATCTGCTTAAGTTTCTCTCTTCCTCTCCCTCCACCCTTTCCTCTCTCTCTCTCTTTGCCTCTCTCAAATAAATAAATAAATCCTTAAAAAAAAAAAAAAAGGAATCGAGTCAGTAATTCAAAAGGTGAGAATGAATACCTGGAGATCATTGGTAACTATTCTAGAATCTAGCTTCCTTGGTCTGCCCTCTGGCCCCCAGGAATTTATATCCCTCCCATATGCATAATATATTCACCCCTCCCAAGGAAAGCAGAAGTCCCTTCCCTTTACAGCACGAGCTCTGTGCTTAAAATTTCATTGTCTAATCAGGTTCAGGGGCATTTGAGGGTCCTCAGTTTTAGTTCCTTAAGTATAGCTCCTTGAGTACATTTCTTCTCAGCCTGGAAAACAAATACAAGCATAGACTAACTTTTAGAGACAATTCTACTCAAGTAATTGGCATAAGGAGTCATTCGTCCTACAGCATTTGAAAATGTTGGGAGTTTCTTTATTAAGTGTTAAGGCCCAGGTTCCTGAGGTCGTTTCATGGTTCTCAGCTCTGCTTTTGGGTTCCTTATGTTGCCCTCTGAGTCATTCTTCTTCTTTTTTTTTTTTTTAATGAGACGTAGCTTGTATTTACAATGAACAGTTCTTTCAGCCTGCTTCTTGACAGTAGAATTCTCAGGGTTCGATGACTTTTCCTCATTGTATTTCATCTCTCACCTTTTCAGCTCAAACTAGAGGTATTTCTGAATATATAACACCTTGAAGAATTTTGTAGGTCTTCTGTGGTTCTTGTTGGGGTTACTCCATTGAGCAGAAGTCACCCCCACAAATCTTTTCCAGATAAAGTTTTCTCGTCCATGGATGCCTGCTTAGATAATGGAGAAACAGTACTTCTTAAGCTTCCTAGGGCATGTTTGAGAGAATCTGTGAGACACACTTTTAATTTCTTTAAAGAGCTCTTATGTGACTGAATAGTACTCTGAGGTACCACCTTTGTTCTTTCTGAGGTGTTGATGGATTTGCACGCATATACCTTGACTTCTTTGATAGTCCTTTTTTCAGTTTAACTTCTTCCTTTTCCATTTTACTGTAAGTCATAGAAGAAAGTTGGTGACACCCTCAACACTATTTGAATCTCCTTCATTGGATTACCCATAACATTAGACACATTTTCTATTTTCCACATGCCTGCAGACAACAGTATTGCTAAACTTTGTACCACCCACATAACAAAGATTCTCTTACCCCCAGTTTCTGATAAGATTTTCCTTACTTTCTGCAGGCCCTCACCCTCAATGTCCTCAAAGTCCAAAATTTTACAGTGTGTTCAGAAACACTATTCATCCATCAATCACCTTATTTTTGCCACATTTCAAAATAATTGGCAAAATCAGTACACTCCTCCCAGACACTTCAGCATGTATATCATTAAGCGAAGTTCAGTATTTAAAGATTTTCCTTTTTCCTTTCGAGGTGAAGTTGATATGCAATCAAATGCATAAATGTCAAAGGTACCATTCACAGAGTTTTGACAAATTGATAAAATTTAGAGAGGAGAAGGGAGTTGGGGGAAATTGGAAGGGGAGGTGAACCATGAGAGACTATGGACTCTGAAAAACAATCTGAGGGGTTTGAAGTGGCGGGGAGGGGGGTGGGAGGTTGGTGTACCAGGTGGTGGGTATTATAGAGGGCACAGATTGCATGGAGCACTGGGTGTGGTGAAAAAATAATGAATACTGTTATGCTGAAAATAAATAAATAATTTTTTTAAAATATTGTAAAATAACAAATAAACCTTGTAAAAGTAAAAAAAAAAAAATGTAACACAAACCCCCACAGTTTAAAGAACATTACCGTCACCCCAAAATCTTTTCATGCCACTTCCAAATCGCTATTCCAGACTCCATGCGCCAGAGCCAACCACTGTTCTGATGTCATGTAAATGAAATCATGTAGGATATGCTCTTTTGTTCAAGGCTTTTATTCAGTGTAGTGTTTTTTAGGTTCATCCTGTTGATGTATAGTGATTCTTTTTTTTTCTTTTTTTTTTTTTTCATTGCTGAGCACATTAGTCTGTCCAGGCTGCCATAACAAAATACCACAGACTGGGTAGCTTAAACAACAGAAATTTATTTCTCGCAGTTCTGGAGACTAGAAGTCCGAGATCAAAGTGTCAACAGGTTTGGTTCCTCCCAAGGCCTCTCTCCTTGGCTTACAGATAGCCAGTTTCTCACTGTGTCCTTGCGTGGTCTTTCTGCTGTGTGTATCTCCTTGGTGTCTCTTCCTCCTCATATAAAAACACCAGTCCTATTGGATTAGGACCCCACACTTAGGACCTTCTTTAACTTTTACAACCTCTTTAAAGTCCCAGTCTCCAAATACAATCATATTGCGGGTTGGGACTTCAAAATATGAATGGGGGGGGTACAATTCAGTTCATAACACTTCATAATACTCAATTATATGAGTACTCCCCAGTTTATCTATTATTCTATTGATGGATACCTGAGGCTACTTCTGTTTGGAGCTATTATGAATAAATCTGCCATGAACATTCACATACAGGTCTTTTTGTGAACAGACATTTTTATTTCTCTTGAGTAAATGCATAGGGGTAGAATTGCTGAGTCTTGTTTAGTTTTCTAAAAACTGATAGACTTTTTTCCAAAACCAGTGTACCATTTTTGTACTCCCACCATCCACATATAATAGTTTTGGTTGCTTTATATCCTTGTAAATATTTGGAATTACCACTCTTTTAATTTGAGACATTTTGATGGGTATGTACTAAATTATTTTTGACTAAACCCAAAAGAAACTAAAAAAAAAAGTTCTAATTTTTTTTTATTTTTACAATGAACATATTTGTTTTTGTTATAAAATGGTAATTTAATTTTTTTTACCAAAGTGATAATCAAACACTATTAAAACATTTTCATAAAAGAACAGCATCGCCTTTCCTGCTCTCATGCTAAGTCTTTCTTCAGAAGAAACTACCCTTAGCTTTTAGCTGTTTTTCATATTTGCTAATATATAGTTTGTACTGGTTTTTTTTCTTTTCTTTCTTTTTTTTTTAATCAGCTCCTGACATGATCTGTTAACTTCCTGAGGTGGCATATGAGGACACAGCTCTCCCATCTACCCTGTATTCCCTCTCTAACTGCTAATTCCCCTGCTAACACAATATCACATTTTGATTAAAACAGTTGTCAATATCTCATGATTATGATCATGAAACTACTGTTCACTGCTGATGGGGGGAAAGCTATAATCATTCCTCCTTTCTTATACAACTCTTTGTTTTCATGGCATTAATAATTACCTCATTTCTTCATTTGCCTAGTTTGTTGTGTTCCTACTGTTAATTCTTTCCGTATATTCCAATATCTTTTCCACATGTCCATGAATAATATCTTCCATATGCTCAAATAGATCACTCATTGCTGTTCCCTGCAGGCCTCTGTACTCCTTTTCCACTCTGAGTTGGTTATTCTCTTGGTGTGTTGACCAATTGAGATTTCTCTTTACTGTCCCTTCAACACTCCTGTATTAGTTTACTTATTTGCTGAATCCCATATCTTACTCTTTCTTGATTTAGCCCTTTATTTTGCTGGAATATAGTCTTTACTATCTATGGATGGGAAATCAATTTTTTGAGACCTAAAATACCTGAAAATACCTTTATTTTACTCTTAACTTGACTCACAGTCTGGCTGGGTATAAAAGTCTAATTTGCAAATAGATTTTACTCCTAATTTTGAAGGCATTGTTCTATTAAGTCCTAACTTGCGTTATTGCTGCTGCAAGGTCCAACACAATACTGTTTCTGGACTCTTTGTATTTTGTAAGTTATTGTTTTTCTTTTCAGAAATTTTTAGTCTTTTTTGTTTGTCCATGATATGAAATTTCACAGTGATGCTCCTCAGTGTGGATATTTTTAATATTCATTATATTGTATACATAATGGGCATGCAGTTTAGAGTTTCATATTCTAGAAAGTTTCCTTCAGTTCTGGAAAGTTTTTCTTTTGTTATTTCTTTTTTTTTTTAAGATTTTATTTATTTATTTGACAGACAGAGATCACAAGTAGGCAGAGAGGCAGGCAGAGAGAGAGGAGGAAGCAGGCTCCCCGCTGAGCAGAGAGACCGACGCGGGGCTCGATCCCAGTACCCCGGGATCACGACCCGAGCCGAAGGCAGAGGCTTTAACCCACTGAGCCACCCAGGCACCCCTGTTATTTCTTTTATCACTCCTTTCCCAGTGTTTTTTATGGTCCCTCTTTCTATAATACCTTTTATTGGGATGTTGAATCTCTTGGGCTGATTTACTATCTAATATTCTTACATTTTTCATCTTTTGGAGAGATTTCCTCTATCTTCAAGCCTTCCTCCTACATTTTTATTCCAATTTTTCTTGTTTTCTTTTTTGTCTCATGGCTGAAATTCTTCCCTTATCTGTTTGAGAATATTGATTATAATTGTTTTGAACTTTTTATCTTTTTGTTGTTTATTTGCTCTCATGGTGGACACTTAGCTGTCGATTCATATTAAAAAGAGACACTAAAAAGCTGATGGAATATTTTGTGCATGTGTGACACTTGTTGATTAGTGAACTTAATAGCAGAGTACTAGGATAGCAAGCTGTATTTACTATGCCCACCAAATGTCACTCTCTTGTAGTATCTCTCTTAGTCCATTTTATTTTTCCAGAGAAAAATTCAGTAGGCTCCTGCATGCAATAAATAAGCCTGGCTCATGACATTTGAAATTTGCCTAGGAAAAGGAAGTGAGTCTCAACCTCTGTCCTATCTTTCCTTTGCCAGATTTCTGGGTCCTCTTGTTCTTTCCAGAGAATAAACCTTCTGTCTGCTGCCAGGAAGAGCAAGATGAAAGCAAGCATTAACCAGATAGTTGCTTGGCTTCCTGGGCAGGAGATATAGCCAATGAGGGATGGGAAGAAGACTAATCATTCTAAATATAAACTTTCAACCAAAGTCCTTCTTTTAAAACTCTTTACTGTCTGTAGTACCTTGTGTCTCCAACTACTAAACCCTTTCTCCAGTAGGTCAAACAACTTCACCGACTATTAGCTTCCACCTCTCCAGAAACCTAGGTGCTAGCTCTTTCTTTCTGCTAAATCACTTCCATCCAGTTTCAATCATTTTCCATTTTCTAAAATGTTGTTGAAATCTCTGCACTACTATTGTTCTCTCCTGATTGTGTGGTCCTTATACATTTATACCTTTTTCAGTTGCCTTCATTTTTAGTTTAGTGACATTTTTGAAGTTGATTTGCCATGTTTAACTAGAAGAATCATTCTTAAAGGATATAGTTTTTGGCACTTTAAGGATTTGAGAATATGCCTCAAATGCTTCACTTAAAGATTAATTTTTCATATATATTTCTAAATTTTTAAACTACATATTTAAGGTATGCTTTAAAAAATCCCTAGATTTCATGAAAAGAAATTAAGAGAAATGAAAAACAATGAATTTTGGAACACTGAAAAGAAATAAAATAAAGTAAAATTGAAAAAAAAAAAAAAAGAAATTTCTTATCAACTGTCAAAGAAATACTGTTGAAATTGGTTTCCAGAAATGGTTAGCTAGCCTGGCCTGAGTCTTCTATATCTTTTTACCTAGTCTCTCTGAAGGTAAACATCAGTATTTGTAAGGCACATGGCTATATTTAGGACTTTTTAATGAAATGGATTTTGTATTTTTCATAAAGCCATCTCACCTTTGTTGAAATTGCCCCCATAAACTTAGCTTCTTCGTTATTATCCACCCTTAACCATGTAAGGCAACTGCTCTCAGAAAACAAATAATATACTGTATTTCCTTTAGAATGATCTAAGATTTTGAACCTAACTTTTAAACTCATGCAGTATCTTAACTAAAACAAGTTCATCAAGTATGTTTCTTTTTTCCTATGCATGATTCAGAATTACGTTTTATTTTTTTCTTCCAGAATTGGACAGGCCATATCCCTATAACAGAGCTCATTTCCAGATTTAATTTATGTCATGTTAGAATTATTTGGCTTTGTAAACCTAACATAAATACAACTTTGCACATTGAACATACTGTTAGAGAGCACCCTAAATGCTAAATAACAAAATGGAACAGGTTTCTACATCTAATTCCCAAAAACCTTGATATTGGTGACAAGATACTACAGTATGCCTTGAGGGATCTGCTAATCATATCCAGGCCTTTGCCTTACAAGCATGAACTGAATGTTGGCCTGGCCTGTAATTGGACTCTTATGACCATCTGGCAGCTTCTGTGACATATTAGTGGCCTTGGCCCAGTTTCTAATTGGCATGTACCAGCATCAAATTGGCATGTATCTGCATCCACAAGACAGCTTAACTTTCAAAATAAGAGAGGTCATAATATCTTTTCTTTAGCTATGATGCAATTGCTTTTGGCAGGTTTTTGTTTTAACTGAGAAGAAGCTAAAATTTCAAGATTCCCATGTTACTTTAATCCTGAACCTTTGAATCTGCTTTTCTACTAACTGAAACCGAGTCTAGAAACTGCTGGTCTTGTCCCCATGTCTTGAAAAAATTATATATATATATATATATATATATATATACATACACACACACACACACACACACACACATATATGGCTTCAAACCATAGGCATTCTTAATCACAGGCTGTCTGCAAACTTTAACAGAAAGCTTCATCTGTAATCACTTTAAACAGAGCCAGCAGAGACAAGATTGTTTTAGTTAGTAGCTTACCAGCTTAAACTGAGTACTTTCTAGTTGGGATGGAAACTTAATCCAGGAAAAACTGAGAATAAGTTTTCACTCATATTTTATATCTTACTTGGCAACTTGTTTGAAAATGTTGCATAAAAGAGCCAGCACAGGAAACATTTTATATTCTTGCGTATGATTAATAAATAAGGAATCTGAGGCATTCTATTTTATAAATCAAGGTCTTAATCCAAATCTCCTGTTTTTCTACATTAAAAAAAAAAACTCAGGGTAAAAATAGCATTAAACTATATAGGGTACTCAGGGGTCAAGGCAACAGGCAAAACTGATTACTCAAAATGCCATTGTGCTGAGACTTTTATCAGACCATCAGCAGAAACATCATTTTATAGTCCTATAGATAAGGCATTTGGTGCAGCTGGTTTTATAAAAATGTAAGTAATTTTTTAGTTTCAGTTTTTCAATGCTTAATGAAAGAGGAAAGGAATGAATAACAAAATAGTAAACCAATGACTTGTAAATACAAGCTCACACATTGCTAGATCATGGCAAATGCCAGTCACTCTAGTCGAAGACTTTCTTACCACATCTTAATTTTAATCACATCTACTCTGCCTGTATTTTATAAACCTGGCCACTGTCTTCAATCTTTAATACCCTGCACCACCACTTCAAACACACATATACACTCACTCACACATTTTCACCTTTTTTCAAAGGTATTTCCAGTCTCAAGTCATTGGAACTTTCTGATTTTTCATTGGCACTTTTTGATTCCCTCGTCCCAGCCCCTGCCTAAGAGCCTGTTGGTCTTCCAGCATCACTGTCTGTACAATATTACCAAGACACTACGAAGAATACCTGTATGGCCTAGGTACTCTGGGGTTTCTACCATTAGTTGACCTGTCATCATGCTAAGATGAAAATTTCCTCATCTGTATCTCTTTACAGCCTAAAGAATGTTTCTTGATACAACCAAAGGAAACAAAAGAAGATGCCACCAAGACAAGGAAGAGGAGAAAGGTATTATTCATATTTTCTTACAATTTTCTTACAACCGCAGGTGATCTACCTCACATTTCTATATAGTGTACTTTGATAAGGCAGTTGCTACAATTCCCACTTTACAGGTTGTAAGATTCAGTGAGGCTTGGTGACTTTCCTAAGGTCACAAGTATTAAGTGTTTCTGTTGGAGCTAAAAATAAATTCTTCTGATTCCTATTTCAATCTTGTGGGGCACCAGACATCTTTGTTATCCACCTTTGTTTTCATTGTCGTTAGAAGACATGGATTTCTAATTCTAAAAGGATCCCAAAGGTGCCCTGCCCTGTGGCCCTTCTGGCTCTGCTGGAAAGAAATTTACCAACTTTCTTTTCATATCCATTTCAGTTTTTTAAACCTTATACTTAAAGTATTAATAAAAAGAAAATAATAACCAGATGACCATAGTATATGGCATTTATGACCATAATTTGGAACCATAATTTAAAGCAAAAGTCTCCCCTTACATTTTAATACTTCCCTATGAGTGCATGGAAGACTCTTTTGCTCCTGTACAGACTTTCTTATGGCTCAACCTTGGAGAACGTGTGGTTTGCTTTGACCTTCCACCACAGTTGTGAAAACACCAGTGTAATTCTCTCCCTGCCAACAGGGTCTACTGTTGAATTCAGCAGAGGAAATATGATTGGGATTAGAGTAAAAAAGATGGATTCAAACCAATTACTTAACAGCAAGCTTTTAGAAAGTTCAGAGTATGTGTGCATATGTTTTCTTTGCTCACAAATGGCCAAATAGAAAGATGGGAGATGCCAAATTGGCTGAGGTTTGGCAAGTCCTTAAAGAAGTTACTTTAACTTCTCTTTGATAGTTTGCACACTAATGGCCTTCAGGAGTGTTAAGTTCTTGGTGGCTCAAGGTCAAAACTCTTGCTAGATAGTTTTAGCCTTGGCTGAGGTCATACTAAACTGTGCCTACTGATGACATATTTTAAAAGTCAATTCATTTGACAGAACTTTGATTATTCTTGGCAGCAGTATAGAAATGAGGATATTGGGGCGCCTGGGTGGCTCAGTTGCTTAAGCGACTGCCTTTGGCTCAGGTCATGATCCCGGAGTCCCGGGATCGAGTCCCACATCGGACTCCCAGCTCCATTGGGAGTCTGCTTGTCCCTCTGACCTTCTCCCCTCTCATGCTCTCTCTCTCTCACTCTCTCTCTCTCAAATAAATAAATAAAAAATATTTAAAAAAAAAAAAAGAAAGAAATGAGGATATTGTGAAAAGAGGTGAAAAGGTCGGGGTAGGGAGTGGCTCTTTGTGGATCTTTGGCGAAACATTAGAAGGAAATGAGAAGTTTGTGGTAAAAATTAACTGAACAGTGGTGTGCTCCTACTACATTGCAGGCACTCAATAAATGCTGCACAAGTAAATTCAAATCAAAATAAATGCTGTAAAGTTATTCCTGTTCTGCTTTCCATGGGGCCACTTCAAGACTCTCTCCCAAGACTCGACAGTCAAGAGTCTACAGTCCTTTGCAGTGGGCTTCAATGCTCAGATTACTCCTGCAGGTTTTACCTTAATCCAAGAAACCCAAAGTGAGACTCGATGCCTTAAAAACCAAGTTAGGTAAAAAATTCTCAAAATTCTACTCTGGGGAATAAAAATCTTTGAAGGATTAAAGAGAGGTTTCCACAGCAACAAGATTAATTGACTTTTAACAGAAAATAATGCCCTATTAATGGAAACTCCTACAGAAATTTCAGTTCTCCTAGAAGCCATAGACCAAGAGTTACAAAGAGACTTTTAGATATCCCATTCATTTTTCAAAGCGGTAGTTGTGTCCAAAAAGTATTCAAGTTTTTTCGAGTGTATCTATTAGAACTCACATGCATACTCAGTTATCACCAAAATCTGTGTGCAGTTTAAGTACCAGAGGATTCTTAGCTATTCTAAGCTAACATCATTCTAAAATCTATCTTCCTGGGTTTTTTTTCCTTTCTTCTCATGTCTTAGAAGAAAATTACAGATGTTCTTGCAAAATCAGAGCCAAAACCAGGGACACCTGAAGACCTACAGAAACTGATGAAGGACTATTACAGCAGTAATCGTTCAGTGATTGAATTAGAAGAACTAAACCTACCAGGTACAGCCAGACTTGTTTGGTTTTTTTCCCTCCTTTTTTTCCCCTTACTGTTCTGAAGTTAGTCATTTAGCAGAACTCATTGTTATTGCTATCAACTTTCCTGATGAGGAGGAGCAAAAAGGGGTTTTCTTTCCTACACTATGTATGTTATGGCTAGGTATCTCCGTCAGAGAATCAGTGTATTTTCATGCGCTAATACTCCGTTCCTCAACCTCATAGTTGTAACTTTTGAATGATTTCTTCATTAAGATGCTAAATGGTATCTGTTCAGTCTAAAGAAAGATTTGTAATTTAATTTTTTTAAAAAAGCTAATTGTTGAGTGTGCATCGTTTTAGCATTCTTCAAGGAGTAAGAATCCCTAGTTGAAGATAGAAGTTAAATTAAAATAAAAATAAAGCACGCATTAAAAGTATAGATATGAAACATAGTTTACTCACCCTTTATAGACAAAAACTTTAGCTTTTTTTTTTTTTTTAAAGATTTATCTATTTATTTGAGAAAAAGAGTGTGCACACTCAAGTTGGGAGAGGAGGGGAGAGGGAAAGAGTCTCCAGCAGGCTCCATGCTAAGCAGAGAGCCCAATGACCGGTCAGGGGCTCAATGCCCGACTCAGTGTCAGGACCATTGAGGTCATGACCTGAGTTGAAGCCAAGAATCAGACACTCAATCAACTGAGCCACCAGGTGCCCAACTTTAGCTTTAATAAGCTTCTTAGTTTTGTTGTCCTTATCACAGATTTCTAGTTATAGTTTTGTTTTTATGGTAGTGTTTTGAGTCTCAGGCCAGACTTCTTCAAGCAAACTATCTAAAGATAGGAATAAAATTACACATTTTTAGCAAAGCTGACACCTCACTCCAAGTGATTCTTAAACCTACTCTTGTTCGAGATCTACTGCCTTAGAATATTTATAATTAAGTTAAAAATATTGCAAAATTCTTAAAACAACTGATTTTAATTAATTTGAAAACTCGGATACATCCTCTAACTCTTTGGGGCAGAGAGTAAAGAGATGTTGTTACAAAATCAAACCACACAAGGTTTGGGTATCACTCTTTCAGATGAGCTTTTTATAGATTACTAGGGATATCTAATTACTACTGTTGGAAAAAGTCAAGGGTAGCTTGATTTCCCTTTTCCATTACAACTTTATGCTTTCTAGAGGCTTAAGGAGCTGAAAAACATCTCATTCCCTGAATTTTTAGAATTCCTTTGTGATGTGCTTTAAAAAAAAAAAAAGTACATTAAGTTTGAAAACAGGAATGCCCCTGTCTGTTTCTTTTCCAAAAGGAATTCCTTTAGGGACTTTAAGGAGTGCATTTCCCAAAAGAGCAAGATCTGGAGTTTTAGACTCACAAAGTCCAGAGGAGTCTAAAACTCCAGATCTTGCTCTTGTGGAAATGCGCTCCTTAAATTCCCTAAAAGGATATTCCTTGTACTTTTTTTTTTTTTTTTTAACAGTTAGAAACCACTCCTGTCCAGGCATAGTTCCTTTGAGAAGAGCTAAGTCCTGACTGATGTATCATAGGAACAAAGTGTTATAACAGAGCTTCTGTTCAAAGTTTAACTGAAGTTTGACTCAGTGGTTGCTTAACCTTCTAGTTCTTTATTAGCGTACACCTTCTACTCAGGAAGGATTTGTGAGATAGTGGGATCGCTGCTGCTGTGTATACTTATGGAACATCATAAATCTTAATTTTCTAGCATTGTAGAGATACAGAGATCATAAGAAACCTTTAAAGTCATTGGATTTCCAGAGTGAGTTTACATTATATTATTGCTCTATTAAAGTTCAGTTATATAGTTAAACAAGAAGGTATGGTCATGGCTTGGTTTAGGAAGGAAGGAAAATGTTTAAAATATGTTAAAAATACTTTTATAGACAAAAAGAACAGGTTTTCATTTTCAGTTAAGAAATTGGGCCATTCTGAGATACAATGAATAAAAGCATCGAGAGACCATTTAGGAGAAGGCCCAGTTTGCTACATATGAAACCAAGGACAGAGAGGAAGTCCACAGTAAGTAAGAGAAGGGACACACTCTGGGTTATTTGGAACAGGCAGGGGCAGGAGCATAAATATAAGGTGAATATATATAATGTAAGGTGAATATAGATAATGAGGTACTGTTCCTATTAGTTTGCTGAATGTCTAAGTTGGTTTTTTTTTCCAATTTATTTATTTTCAGAAAAACAGTATTCATTATTTTTTCACCACACCCAGTGCTCCATGCAAGCTGTGCCCTCTATAATACCCACCACCTGGTACCCCAACCTCCCACCCCCCCCGCCACTTCAAACCCCTCAGATTGTTTTTCAGAGTCCATAGTCTCTCATGGTTCATCTCCCCTTCCAATTTACCCAAAAGCACATACCCTCCCCAATGTCCATAACCCTACCCCCCTTCTCCCAACCCCCCTCCCCCCAGCAACCCACAGTTTGTTTCATGAGATTAAGAGTCACTTATGGTTTGTCTCCCTCCCTATCCCATCTTGTTTCATTTATTCTTCTTCTACCCACTTAAGCCCCCATGTTGCATCACCACTTCCTCATATCAGGGAGATCATATGATAGTTGTCCTTCTCCGCTTGACTTATTTTGCTGAGCATGATACGCTCTAGTTCCATCCATGTTGTCGCAAATGGCAAGATTTCGTTTCTTTTGATGGCTGCATAGTATTCCATTGTGTATATATACCACATCTTCTTGATCCATTCATCTGTTGATGGACATCTAGGTTCTTTCCATAGTTTGGCTATTGTGGACATTGCTGCTATAAACATTCGGGTGCACGTGCCCCTTTGGATCACTACGTTTGTATCTTTAGGGTAAATTCCCAGTAGTGCAATTGCTGGGTCATAGGGCAGTTCTATTTTCAACATTTTGAGGAACCTCCATGCTGTTTTCCAGAGTGGTTGCACCGGCTTGCATTCCCACCAACAGTGTAGGAGGGTTCCCCTTTCTCCGCATCCTCGCCAGCATCTGTCATCATCAAGACAGCATGGTACTGGCACAAAAACAGACACATAGACCAATGGAACAGAATAAGTTGGTTTTGATTTGAGGTTATTTGTGTCTGTAGGGCAGGAACATGTCTTTTCGATTAATATTGTTCACTATATATTGTTAATGTCATACACATGGGCACTTAATTAGTTTTGAGGCAGGAATTTCTTGGAGTTAACTCAGCTGTACTCCTGAGAGCTGCAGTGTGGTTTAGATCAGTACTAAATGCCTGTAGGCTAGCAGCAACTGAATCATCCCAAAATTAAAAAGCAAATTCCCAGGCCCACCCCTAAGGAATTCTGACTTACTAACAAAAAGAGTCTGTCCTAGGAATCTGTATCTTTTGTAAAGCTCTCCAGGTGAGTCTGATCATATTCAGACTTGGGAAATTACAGTTTTAAGAACATCAAAGGCTCTACAGCTGTATAGGAAGCAACATCTTTGAAGTTTGTTAACTCACATAATGTGAGTAACATATGCTGGGTCACAATATTAATGTTAAAATTAATTTAAATTTAGTAATAGTTTACTCCCTAGCATTCAACTGTGTTCATAGAAAACCTTTTTCTTATAGAAAGAATTAGAATAATAAATATGATCCTGTTTTTTTTTATACATCTCAGGTGCAGAGTTAATAATACTACATAATTACTAGACCTTGGTTGAGCAAGGCCCTTATATTTTATTTTAGTGTTATATTGCCTTTTACTCTGGTGTTGTGTTGTATTTTGATGCATTATTCCCACCCTTCTTTAGTTCACACTCCTCTTTACTTTCCCCAGAGCATTCACTCTAATGTGTTAATACATGCTTTTAAATATGTATATATGCTTGTAAAATGTCATGTTGTTGTATGTGTGTACACTTTACAATTTATCTAAACAATGTGCTGAACTTCTCATTCTGTCTCTTTCCTCTCTGAGCACTTTTTTGAGACATGCCTATATGGCTTAATGCACATCAAGTTCCTTGCTTCTTAATGCTAAACAGTATGCCAGTGATTTTATCTATCACCTATTGGTCATCCATTTTCTCAGATACGGACACCTAGGTTGCTTCCTGCTCCCCCCTATCACAAATAATAATAGGATAAATATACTCGTTTATCTCTTTATAGACCATATAAGAATTTCTTTCAATTATTTACTCAGGAATGTAATCATGGGTCATAGAGTAAATACAACTTAATTTGACTACTTTCCAGAATAGCTATTACCAGTTTACACCTCCACCTACATCTCCTTTTTTTTTTTTTTTGGATTTTTATTTATTTATTTGACAGAGAGCACAGGTAGGCAGAGAGAGAGAAAGGGAAGCAGGCTCCTTGCTGAACAGAGAGCCCGATGTGGGGCTTGATCCCAAGACCCTGGGATCATGACCTGAGCCGAAGGCAGGGCTTTAACCCACTGAGCCACCCAGGTGCCCCTCCACCTACATTTCACAAGAGGCTTATCACCCTACATTCCTTTTTTTTTTTCCAATTTATTTATTTTCAGAAAAACAGTATTCATTATTTTTTCACCACACCCAGTGCTCCATGCAAGCTGTGCCCTCTATAATACCCACCACCTGGTACCCCAACCTCCCACCCCCCCGCCACTTCAAACCCCTCAGATTGTTTTTCAGAGTCCATAGTCTCTCATGGTTCACCTCCCCTTCCAGTTTACCCAAAAGCACATACCCTCCCCAATGTCCATAACCCTACCCCCCTTCTCCCAACCCCCCTCCCCCCAGCAACCCACAGTTTGTTTCATGAGATTAAGAGTCACTTATGGTTTGTCTCCCTCCCTATCCCATCTTGTTTCATGGATTCTTCTCCTACCCACTTAAGCCCCCATGTTGCATCACCACTTCCTCATATCAGGGAGATCATATGATAGTTGTCTTTCTCCGCTTTACTTATTTCGCTAAGCATGATACGCTCTAGTTCCATCCATGTTGTCGCAAATGGCAAGATTTCGTTTCTTTTGATGGCTGCATAGTATTCCATTGTGTATATATACCACATCTTCTTGATCCATTCATCTGTTGATGGACATCTAGGTTCTTTCCATAGTTTGGCTATTGTGGACATTGCTGCTATAAACATTCGGGTGCACGTGCCCCTTTGGAACACTACGTTTGTATCAACTCTATAGTCAACTAATCTTTGACAAAGCAGGAAAGAATGTCCAATGGAAAAAAGACAGCCTCTTTAATAAATGGTGTTGGGAAAATTGGACAGCCACATGCAGAAAAATGAAATTGGACCATTTCCTTACACCACACACAAAAATAGACTCAAAATGGATTAAGGACCTCAATGTGAGAAAGGAATCCATCAAAATCCTTGAGGAGAACACAGGCAGCAACCTCTTCGACCTCAGCCACAGCAACATCTTCCTAGGAACATCGCCAAAGGCAAGGGAAGCAAAGACAAAAATGAACTTTTGGGATTTCATCAAGATCAAAAGCTTTTGCACAGAAAAGGAAACAGTGAACAAAATCAAAAGACAACTGACAGAATGGGAGAAGATATTTGCAAACGACATATCAGATAAAGGACTACTGTCCAAAATCTATAAAGAACTTAGCAAACTCAACACCCAAAGAACAAATAATCCAATCAAGAAATGGGCAGAGGACATGAATAGATGTTTCTGCAAAGAAGACATCCAGATGGCCAACAGACACATGAAAAAGTGCTCCATATCACTCGGCATCAGGGAAATACAAATCAAAACCACAATGAGATATCACCTCACACCAGTCAGAATGGCTAAAATCAACAAGTCAGGAAATGACAGATGCTGGCGAGGATGCGGAGAAAGGGGAACCCTCCTACACTGTTGGTGGGAATGCAAGCTGGTGCAACCACTCTGGAAAACAGCATGGAGGTTCCTCAAAATGTTGAAAATAGAACTGCCCTATGACCCAGCAATTGCACTACTGGGAATTTACCCTAAAGATACAAACGTAGTGATCACCCTACATTCTTGACAAGAGTCAGTATTATACCTCTTTCTAACCACTATCATTCTAATGGGTGTGTGAAGTATTACCTCATCATCGTAATATGCAATTCTGTGATGACTAGTGAGTTTGAGCCTGTTAACTCTTTCCCTTTACCTTTGTATATTGCCTATTCCATGATTTGAAAAATAAACATTCTTCATAAGTTCATTGAATGATACAACAAGCTTCTATTTCAGTACTCTAAGAATCAAGGACAGGGGTGCCTGGGCAACTCAGCTGCTAAGCATCTGCCTTCAGCTCAGTTCATGATCCCAGGGTTCTGAGATCGAGCCCCACATCTGGCTCCCTGCCCAGTGGGAAGTCTGCTTCTCCCTCTCCCACTCCCCCTTGCTTGTATTCCCTCTCTTGCTCTTTCTCTCTCTGTCAAATAAATAAATAAATCTTTTTTTAAAAAAAGAAAAGAAAAGAAATCATTGACAGCTAAAAGCTTACTTGCTCTTACTGCTGCTATTCTTTTAAATACTGGACAACACTTTAAAATATATAATGAGCCCCATTCATTAATGTTTTACAACCTTATTCCAGAAGACACATTCACAATGGATCTGTTTTGATCATGTGTATGTTTGCAAAATCCTCTACAAAGCATGTTTGTCATATTCTAGACTCCTGTTTCCTCAAGGCCAATGATTTGACTCATAGTCTCTCATCATACCTAAAAGAAAGTAAGTAACCTATGGTTTTCTTTTAAGTTATTCACCAAGTTGTTATTACTCCATTAAAACATAAGATCCATCTAGTTAGAATAACAACTTTTGAAACTACATTTAAAAGCAAAACTATCCACCTCAAATGGATTTGAAATGGAGGTTTTTCTTAAGGTACATCTTGATATCAATTTCTGTTTATTTAAGTTTATTCTTGTTTTGCCCTGTCTTTGAGAATGAGTTTTCATCTCATTTTTGGTTTATAATATATTAGAAGTATTGGTGTAGGAATCCAGAGATTAATTATCATTCTAGTTCTAAGTCTCTCACTATTTGACCAGGGGCAAGTCACTGAGTACTCTTCCAGGACTTGACTTTGTTACCTGGAAGATAAGGAAGTTGGACATGTGATCTTTATTCTGGCTGTAAAGTTCTGAAATTCTTATTTCCTGAAATTCTTATTTTCATATGCTCATAACTCAGACCATGGCTATCACACAACCTAATTTCATCTTTTCGATATTTATTGTGTTTGCCAGTAATAGCCAGATTATTCATATTAGGTAGTCATCTATTGTGACTGATAATGAAATCGTTTAGATATAGAGATTTAACATTCTTTTTTCAAACTAGTAGTTTGAAAAGTAGTTCTGATGGCACTCAACTTGAGTTTTTAAACCTTTCTGCACCTCAAATTCAGCAGGTGTAAATGTAGGTTATAGTAGAATCAACCTTAGTGGGTTATGAGAACTAAACAGTGTCATATTTAATATATGCTTGCTATTATTTTAATGTCATTTCCATTTTTATCTTGTGTTGAGTGTTTCCTTAAAATTTAACATTATTGAATCTGAGTTCTTTTTCTATTTAGTCTTTGCCATTAAGCATCAAACATAAATTATCAAAAATGTATTATTCCAAACTTTTTTTTACTTGGTCCTAAAACTAGTCACATTTAGCTACTTGGCATATTATGTGTTCTATGATATAAGTTAATGATCTTTCATTTTAATCTAATATCTTGAATAATCAGAGAATAGAATCTGGACAATACCTAATTAAACACTAACAAAGAGTAATTGGAGAATACTCAGGGGGCTAAAATAAATAGGGGCCCTATTTTACAATATTTAGAGTAATGTTTTTCTTACTTTTTTTTTTTTTTCCCAGTCTGCCCTAAGTGGGTAAAACTTCGGAAAAACCATAATGAGAAGAAATCAGTCCTGATGTTGATCATCTGCAGCTCTGCTGTCCGGGCCTTGGAGCTCATTAGGTTAGATACCTCACCTATTCATTTCATGAATGTTTTCTGAGTAACTGAGATGTGTCAAGTTGATGTGTTCTATATGTTGGAAATGTAACAATGAACAAAATAGACAGAATCCCTTCTTTCATGGAACTTACCTTCTGGTGAGGGAGACAGACAATAAACAAATAAATACACAATATGATGTCAGGTAATGTTAAATTATATAAGAAAAAATAAAGCATGGCAAAAGGAAGGATGGGGTTGGAGGGCTACTTTTAAAAGGGTTGTCACAGTAAGCTTTTCTAAGGAGAATGACATTTGAGCAGAGATATAAACAAAGTGAAGGAGAATGCCATGTAGATATCTAGAAGAAGAACATTCCAGACAGAGTGGACAGAAAATATAAAAGGTCCTGAGATATAATGCTATTGGAAGATTTTGAGCAGAAGAGTTACATGATCTGAATAATCAATCTAAAGGATCACTTTGGCTTTTGTGTGGAGAACACATGTTCTGCCACTCTAGAGGCCAAGAATAAAAGCAAGGAAATAATATAAGCAATGATGAGTCGGAAAAAATAATGGAAGAAAAGATCTAATTTAAAATAATAACAAGAAAAAATAGACTACCAAGTAATAAACCTACCAAAATCTATATAAAGAAAATATTACATAAGCAACTCAGATCTTTTTTTAAGAGGTGGTGGGGGCAGAGAGAGGCAGAGGGAGAAGAAGAGAGAGAATCTTAAGCAGACTCCATGCCCAGCACAGAGCCTGATGTGGGGCTCCATTTCACCACCCTGAGATGGTGACCTGAGCTGAAATCAAGAGTCAGAAGCTTAACCCGCTGAGCCTCCCAGGTGCCCCACAACTCAAAAGATCTTAAACAAAAAGGCATACAATATTGCTAAATAGGAAGAATCAGTGTAGGGATGCCTGGGTGGCTCAGTTGGTTAAGCATCTGCCTTTGGCTCAGGTAATGATCCCAGAGTCCTAGGATTGAGTCCTTCATTGGGCTCCCTGCTCAGCTTCTACTTCTCTCTCTCCCTCTGCCGCTGTCCCTCCTTATACTTGCTCGTTCTCTGTGTGTGTCAAATAAATAAAATCTTTAATTTAAAAAAAAGTCACTGTTACAAAGATGCCTGTTTTACCTAGAATAATCTATAAATTTCACAGATTCCCAGTGAAACTCCGGTAGAACTGGTTTTCTAACTCAATAAGCTAAGTTCAAAAGTTAAAGATAAGCTATAGTTCTAAGTTCATAAGAGGAAATACAGAAGAAAAATACCTGGGGAAATTCTGAGGAAGAACATTAGTGAGTGGATACTATACCTATAGTATCTACCAGATTACCAATAGATATGTTACCAAGTCTCCCTAATTCAAACAGTATGGAACTGGCATACGCATGACAGATCAGACCGGTAGAACAGAATTGGAAGTTCAGAAATAGGCCTATATGCATGTGAAAACGGAGCATATGGCAAAAGTGACAAAGCAGACGGGAAAGATGGATTATTTAATAAATGGTGTTGGAACAACTGGGTAGCCATCTGGAAAAGTAAAGTTGGATCCCTATCTCACTTCTCATACCAAAGTAAATTCCAAATGGACCGATTTTAAATATAAAAATTATGTTTTAAAGATAATTTGTCAGTGCTTTACTAGGTGCTTTCACATACCTTTTCATTTACTGTAGTTTTTGTAGAAAAAACAAAAAGGCTTCCACAGGATCAGTGTTAACATTGATTTTTCAGAGAAGGGCCATCAGAGTAAATTGGGATTTACTGGAACTAGCCCTATTCCAGGGCCAGGCTTTGCACCGGCTTTGACAGGAGACAAAACAAAGGAAAGTTCAGGTCCTGGAGAAAATAAATTAAGGTGCAAATGTAGACTTTCAATAGTTACTTGCATGTATTTTTCTAAATGAACTAATCTGCTTTATACAAATTTATAAAAGTGGTTAAGTTCTTCAAACTCTCCTTTCCCCGCGAGGCACACACATTAAATTGTATCACACCGACTCTCAGTAAAATAAAAGTGCTTCTTGCAACTATTTCTGCTTCAAACACAATTGATCTTCAAGACTCCATCTGTTTCTGGGCAGCTATACTTTCTGGTTCTGAAGTCATAGTAGTTCACATTGACTTTTCAGTGTTTTAAAAACTACAACCACGGAGTTCATTTCAGATTCAAACATTAATGGCAAAGGGGTTGGCCTGGAGATGGCCTCTTAAAAACAAGCTGTCACATTGATTTGGGCTTTTACTGTACATAAATACCATTCTGAAGGGCATAAAAGCCCTGTGTTGTCACACTTCATTTACCAATTCTGTGTTCTGTGTCTTTGGTAATATTATGATCTACTTCAAGGTTAGGTGATTTGCAAAAAGAGATTTCTGAGCTCGCACAACAAGCCCTATTCATAAAAACTAATGGTGAATAATTCTAACTTTTATAAGAACACCTATTCTTTACTATCTTGCAAATTCATATATTCCTACATTTCTCAAAACATAATAATATATATATAAAACAATAATATTTCCAAGCATATTCCCATGTTAGTTCTATTCCCAAACAGCAACTAAAGGATTGATTGGTCTTTTATACCTGTTGATGCCAGGAGCATTAACACATAAAATTTTGCAGAAAAGCTCTCTCTGCTAAGTAGATAAAAGTGGGGGATTCCTCTGATTGCAGGACATAAGCCTTCTCCTCCCTGTCAGCTCATTCCCAGCAACCCACCCGTGGCAGTCACATACAAACTTTTGTAGATGCCTTTGGGCTCCACAGAGCATAGGCTGACATCACTGCTCCAAGATACTTCTTGCAACCAAATTTTGTATGAGAACTATACTGCAGAATTTAAAAATAAGTTCTCTGCCAGGTACCTGAAATATGGAAATTCTATATTACAAATGAAGGGTAGATCCATAAGTTTCAGTTATCAAGGAAACCTAAGTAAAGTTAACCTTGTGTATGAAAAGTAGAAGCCAACCCAGATATATGCCTGAATAAAAGGATCCCTCACTTTCCTTCCATCCATGGGCCAACCTGAAAATCTCAGTGTTTTGTATCTGTGTATATTTACACATGCATATGCTCATAGTTACACACTTAAACACATATATTCTCTTTAAGGCAAGACAAAATACTTAAGTAGTCAACGTGGCCGGCAATGAGTAAGTTTTCTTAGGCATTAATCTTTTTTTTTTTTTAAATTAGGTCAATGACAGCATTTAGAGGAGACAGCAAAGTTATGAAATTATTTGCAAAACACATTAAGGTAAGTAAGGGCCTATGGTTCCTGATGGGTATTGTAAGTTATCCTTAAGGGCTGCTCCTAGCTTTCTCTTAACTCCTTAGCAGGTGTTTTCTTTGGTGCCTTCTTATATAATATACTTAACAACTGTTGTGTTCTTTACATCCCCTGCCTTTGCATGCCCACCTCCCCCAACAAAAGTCGCTACTCCTCTATGCTCCAAGATTCCTGCACAGAAGCTGAGGTTTGACGCCTGGGTTCTCTGAAGATTTGCCAGTTTTAGAGAGTGATGCTTTTCTATCTTGATGTTAATTAACCTTCTTTGCACTGGAAGTTGGGACTAAACAAGAGTAGTCCTATTTGCTTTTTTACTTCTTTAGCTTTTGCCTATGATTGCCCTTTCTAATGACTCTTCTTGCCTTTCATCTCCTTCATCTTGAAATAAATAGGTCCAAGAGCAGGTAAAGTTGCTGGAGAAGCGTGTGGTGCACCTGGGCGTAGGAACACCGGGGAGAATTAAAGAACTCGTTAAACAAGGTATGAAGAGAGGCACTGATATGCTTACTCAGAACTGGGACTTTCCCTTTTAACCCATGTGAGTTTAGGAAACCACATTTGTGATGCAGTGAAACCAGATTTCTGTGTTCATCCGGGAGTTGGAAACAGTCTTTTGTCAGTAAATCTAGCCAGCAGGTATAGTGCAATAGGGATTAATAGTAAGGCTTGTGGGGAACTGTGGTACATGTGCCCACCTAAATATATTCAAACTCCAGTTGCTTTAAGCAGGTTAGTGGATCCACAATTCATTCTACCAATCTGCAACCTCTAGAATTTGTAGAGCTGGATGAGTTAGTATATCCCTCTTAATTAATTGAATCTTGGTTCCCAAGACTGCCATTTCAGTTGAAGATTTCATATAAAACATGTTGAAACAAAAATGCAGTTTCTATGGATGAAATATAAGTATTCTAGAATATTTCTCCCAAGTGCATTTCTCTTTTAGTACTTTACCCAGAAAGTATTCCAGACGGCGTCCACCAGTAGGTTTTTATAATTTGTTAGCTTTCTTAAAGTGAATAGCCTAAAACTTGTTAATCTGCTGATGATCTTATTACCTGTTTTACCTGCCAGACTGATTGAAGATTTCTTTTCAATACTCATTTCCAAATTACTTACTTAATATAGTTATAGAACTTTGTCTTATGACTGGAGCTATTCATAGATAGATAGATAGATAGATAAAAGAAATGGGTTCATCAATGTAATGACTCAATATAAAAGCTTAAAATACTTATGTTTCTTTCCAGATGAAAGCCATCCAGGGTTAAATGAACCCATTATATACAAAAGGTTGTGCAATTACAAAGACGTAACAAACTTAGCAGCTCCAAACAAGGAATGGAAACATTTTTTTTTTTAGTTCATACTTGCACTGGTCTACGCTAAACACTCTTAGGTGTCTCATTAAATATTCATGGCACCCGTGGAGGCTAGCATTTTTATTTCTTAGAAAACCCTGAAGCTCTGAAGGGTGAAGTGGCTCTCCCACAGTTTCTCAGTCTAGGCTTCTAGTTCCAGAGCTTCTCCCCGTCAAGGAGCTCCTGATCCTTGAAGAAATAAATGTGCATAGATGGAGATTGAGGACATGAGGCAGTAACAGGGGTGGTGGTAATATCTTCCTCAAAGGATTGGTATGATAATAAAATGCCAATAAAGAGTTTGACACATTGAGTTTCACACCCTAAGAAATCAAATGTTAGTTTTTATTTTTATTAAAGAAACCAACTTTCTTGGTTGGAAACTTCACATACTTTAATAGCTGGTGATTCGGTTGGAAAGAGTCAGTGTGGAGGAAGGGTCTTAAACACTAAGCTGAAAAGTTTGAGTTTTTGCCTTATGGACATGGGAGGACATTGAAGTGAAGGAACAGATGAGAGGTGCGCATAGCCTATTTGTGAGACATAGAGTTGGGAGAGTTTGGTTGGCCAGCAGGAGAGCCCAGGGGTAAACCCTGCTTCTCCCACAGCTCTTCGCCAGAGATTCACCTCACCCCTCCCTCGAATCGAGGTGGTTTCTTGTGTGTCACCAAGGCCCCATGCAAAAGAGTCATTCTTCTCCATATTTAAAAAGAGAGAAAACAAAGCTCTACGTATTGTTGAAATTTGATTTCCATAGAGTTGTGAGGTCTCACTGTGAAAGCTTATATTCTTAAATAAATTTAAGAAGTGGAAAAATCATTTAAGGAGCTGTTGATTTTTTTCTGCTCAGCAAGGAGTCTGCTTCTCCCTCTCCCTCTGCCCCTCCCTCCCCCACTCATACTTCTGTCTCTGTCTCTCTCCCTCAAATAAATTTAAAAAAATCTTAAGGTGGGGGGAGAACAGTTCTAGCACTCTAGAAACTGGGAATCTAACAAAGCTGAGCAGATGGCACATAACTCATTCTGTGTAGCTGTTTATGACTTAAGATGTTTATATATATTTGATATATTAAGGAAAGTTTCCAGACTTCCAAAGATATCCCATGACATTGGGGTCTGTACAGTTATAGACAGAAGTATATTGTTTTAATTTAATAATGAAGGAGATTTTCTAACAATAAGAGCTTTTCAACAATGCAAAAAGGTATAGAAAAGAAAATAAATCACTTTGAGTTAATATTGAATATATTTCCTTTAGTCTTTTTTTCTATGTATTTATATATTTTTATAAGTGGAAATCAAACAATATGTAATAATTTTATAACTTGTCTTTTCCACTTACATTTTTCAACTCTTTTTCTTTTTTTAAGACTTTATTTACTTGACAGAGAGAGAACAAGAGAGCATAGGCAGGGGGAGTGGCAGAAGAAAAGGGAGAAGCAGGCTCCCTGCTCAGATGTGGGGTTCAATCCTAGGACCCTGGGATCATGACCTGAGCCGAAGGCAGACACTTAACAAACTGAGTCACCCAGGCACCCCTCCACTTAAAATATCTTATGAGGATTTTCTTTGCCATGAAATAGTTTTAATTTTTTTGTTTTTAATGGCTGCATAATATTCTACATAATATTCTACATAACAGTTTTAGTGAGACATAATTGACATATAAACTTGTATTATTCCAGTATGTACAATATGACTTTATACATATATAGTAAAATGATTACCACTATAAATTTAGTTAACATCAATCACCTCAAACAGTTACAATTTTTTTTCTTGTGACAAGAATTCTTAAGATCTATTCTCTTAGCACCTTTCATATGTACAGTACAGTATCAACTACACTCACTGTGCTGCACATTACATCTCCAGAACTTATTTACCTTACTACTAGAAGTTTTTACCTTTTGACACCTTCTCCCATTTTCCCCAAACCACCCCCCCCCACCTTTGACAACCACCAATGTGTTCTCTGTATCTATGAGTTAGGTTTTTTAGATTCTACATTTAAGTGAAATCATGCAATATTTGCATGACTGTTTGACTGATTTCATTTAGCATAATGCCCCCAAGATTCATCCCTATTATCACAAATGACAAGATTTCCTTCTCTTTTATGACTGAACAATATTGTGTGTGTGTGTGTGTGTGTGTGTGTGTGTGCGTGCGCGCGTGTGTGTGTGTGTGTGTAACCTTTTCTTTTTTCATTCTTTTGTTGATGGACACTGAGGGCTGCTTCCATGTCTTGGCTGTTATAAATAATGCTGCAGTAACAGGGGTACATATATCTTTTTGAGATAGTGAGTTTACTTCCTTTGGGTATAATCCCAGAAGTGGAATTGCTGGATCATATGGTAATTCTATTTTCCATTTCTTGAGAGTTCCTCCATACTGTTTTCCATAGTGGCTACACCAATTTACATTCTTACCAACAGTACACAATAGGTCCCTTTTCTCCACATCCTCTTCAGCACATATTATTTCTTGTGGGGGTTTTTTTGGTAATAGTTATCCTAGCAGGTGTGATGTAATATTTCATTGTGGTTTTAAATTACATTTCCCTGATGATTAGTGATGCTGAGCATCTTTTCATGTACCTGTTGGCCATTTGGATGTCTTCATTGCAAAAATAACTATATTCATTTCCTCTGTCTATTTTTAAATCAGATTGTTTGGTTTTTTTGGCCACTGATTTGCAGAAGTTTTTTATATATTTTGGATATTTATCCCGTGTGTGTGTGTGTGTGTGTATATATATATATATATATATATATATATATATATATAAAATGGTAGGATACCTGGATTATTTCTAATTTTTTGCTATTATAAATAATACTGCAATGATAATCTTTGCAAGTACTATATTTAAGTTTTTTGTTGTTTTTTTTTTTAAGATTTTTGATTCTAAAGTAATCTCTAGACCTAGTGTAGGGCTCGACCTTACAACCCTAAGATTAAGAGTTATATACTCTACCGATTGAGCCAGCCTGGTGCTCCACTAACTATATTTATGTTTCTTTTTTTTTTTTTTTTAAGATTTTATTTATTTATTTGACAGACAGAGATCACAAGTAGGCAGAGAGGCAAGCAGAGAGAGCAGGGGAAGGAGGCTCCCCGCTGAGCAGAGAGCCTGATATGGGACTGGATCCCAGGACCCCGGGATCATGACCTGAACTGAAGGCAGAGGCTTTAACCCACTAGGCCACCCAGGCGCCCTATTTATGTTTCTTATGTATTTACTGAGATTTGTCATAGAAAGAAAATTATTTTAGCAACTAGTAAGCATTTTATTTTATTTTATTTTAAAGATTTTATTTATTTATTTGACAGAGATCACAAGTAGTGAGCAGGCAGAGAGAGGAGGAAACAGGCTCCCCACTGAGCAGAGAGCCTGATGTAGGGCTTGTGTAGGGCTCGATGTAGGGCTCGTCCCAGGACCCTGGGATCATGACTGGAGCTGAAGGCAGAGGCTTTAACCCACTGAACCACCCAGGCGCCCCAAATAGTAAGCATTTTAAAGCTCCAATTATATAATGCTCAAGTGCCTTCCTGAAAGGCTGTATCTGTGTGTTCTCCCACTAATAGTAAGTTATTTTTAAGGGAAGACTATCAATCCATTGTCCTTCTCAAGTTATCTTTTTTTTTTTTTAAGATTTTATTTATTTATTTGACAGACAGGGATCACAAGAGAAGCAGGCAGAGAGAGAGGAGGAAGCAGGCTCCCTGCTGAGCAGAGAGCCCG
The DNA here is from genome assembly GCF_020171115.1 of Neogale vison. Lineage (NCBI taxonomy): Eukaryota > Metazoa > Chordata > Mammalia > Carnivora > Mustelidae > Neogale > Neogale vison. Next base: position 48,348,045 of record NC_058096.1, read on the forward strand.
ATGTGGGGCTCGATCCCAGGACCTGGGATCATGACCTGAGCCAAAGGCAGAGGCTTTAACCCACTGAGCCACCCAGGCACCCCTCAAGTTATCATTTTTAATTTTGCAGAGAGAATTTTTTTTTTAAGATTTTGTTTGTTTATTTGAGAGAGAGAGAGAGAGAGTAAGAGAAAGCAAGAGAGTGGGGTGGAGGGCAGAGGAAGAAGCTGATTCCCCACTGAGCAGGGAGCCTGATATGGGGCTTGATCCCAGACTCAGTCTCCACTGAGCACCCCACAGAGAGAATTTTAAATAAGAGGCATTATGGGGGCACCTGGATGACTCAGTCAGTTAAGCATCCAATTTTTAATTTCAGCTCAGGTCATGATCTCAGGGTCATAGGACTGACACAGGTCAGGGAACACTCAGTGCAGAGACTGCCGGAGAGTCTCTCTCTGCCTGTGCCCTTCCCCACCACTCAGGTCCCTGTGTGTTCTCGCTCTCTTTCTCGCTCTCTCAAATAAGTAAATAAAAAAAAATATTTAAATAAGTAAGAGGAATTATAAGAAGAAAAGTCTTTTGGGCAGAAGGGGAAATATTGAAATAATCACAGAGAAAAGTTGAGGGGGAAGCGCTGCAGAATAAAGGAAGGCTTCAGTTATGTTTCCACATGTAACATGAAACAGCTTGGGGCAATGGAAAGAACATGAGGAGTGGGAAAAACTGTGCCAAACTCTGAGACCTCTGAGGGACAGACTCTAAGGTCTCCTCCAGCCCTCATTCTGTAATTATCTCTAGATACAGAGGAAGATAGTAGAAATGGAGTCCTTAAGTGGTTTACTAGTCTTCTCAAATGATCACAGACTTTGAATAAAGTCTATTCATATTTACTTCCTTTTCTGTCTAAAATTAACACCTGAACCCCACCCTCATCCTTCTGTCCATTCGCTTCCTCACAGTCATTCACACTGCATTGAACTCAACTCCTCTGAAGGGCCACTACCCAGGCTGCAGGATCCATCTTACCAAATTCCTGTCAGGAATGAGTCTTCACCCTCTGGGGCTTCCTGAAATGGAGGTTTGGGATTGTTTCTTTGCCAGCACTTGAGCAATCGACAAGCTTAGCAGCTTCTCTGCTTCCCTCAGAATCAGTGATAAGATTGTAAGGAAAGCAATCTCAGAGTGATGCATTTGTTTTCCATCAGCAAGGGCCGTCTCCTTCAGTGAGCAGAAATTAGTTGCTGGGGGAGAGGACAGCAAATGAGGCAAAAAGCAACCAGGAGACTAAAAAGTCATTTGAATAAGCTTATGTCATGAGGTCTTTGCTGTAGCAACTCTCTCTATGTTTCTTTCAGGTGGCCTTAATTTGAACCCCTTAAAGTTTCTCGTTTTTGACTGGAACTGGAGAGATCAGAAGTTGAGGAGAATGATGGACATTCCCGAGGTACTGTGTAACCAGCAATTGTTTTTAATCTTTTTTTCTTCAACTTGAACTTGAGTTCAGACACAGTAATAAAATCTTTGACATGGGGAGCGAGCACATTCTGGCCATTGAAATGATTCCTATCTTTTAACTCTGAAGTAACTGCAATTACAGAGTCTATCTCACCTGCTTAGACCTAACTGTGTCCTTTCCCTTTGTTTTATAGGAATCGGCTTTGTTTCTTCTTTATATGACCAGGGGTCTCTGCCCCACTGGGGACCACATCTATATTGTACCTTTGAGAAACAGGAAGATCTGGAGGACTTGGCACATTTTTGTGTGTTTTGCTTTAGAGAGACATAGTCATCTTTGTTTTTCATCCTTAAAAATGTGTGAGGGAGTAGAGGCACAAACTTGCCTCCTGGCCTGCATCTCCCATGCCCCAAAACTCACTTAATATAGAGTGCTATTTTGTTTTTGTTTTAGTGGGGAAATTATTTTGATGGCTCAGTGTATTAAAACTGATTAAGTGCCTTTGTGTCCACAGCATTAGCTCATTCTATGTTATAAAAGTAATCCAGGGGCATCTGGGTGGCCCAGTGGGTTAAAGCCTCTGCCTTCAGCTCAGGTCTTGATCCTGGGATCAAGGCCCACATCGGGCTCTCTGCTCAGTGGGGAGCCTGCTTCCCCCTCTCTCTCTCTACCTGCTTCTCTGCCTACTTGTGATCTCTCTCTCTCTGTCAAATAAATAAATAAAATCTTAAAAATAAATAAATAAAAGTAATCCATTATCATCAAAATGTGAAAAATTGATTTCCCACCTACTGTGTATCATGGGACAATTTTTCAATCTAGCCCCATGTTTAGAAGTATCTGTTACAGAGGCACCTGGGCGGCTCAGTGGGTTAAGCCTTTGCCTTCTGCTCAGGTCATGATCCCAGGATCCTGGGATCAAGTGCCTCATTGGGCTCTCTGCTTGGCAGGGAGCCTGCTTTCCCCTCTTCTCTCTCTGCCTGCCTCTTGCCTACTTGTGATCTCTGTCTATCAAATAAATAAAGTCTTTTAAAAAAAAAAAAAGGCATCTGTTGGAGAGAGAAAAAGATTTATCCAATAATAAAAATGGCTGCCAGTCACCAACCTAATTAATCATGGCAGCAACTATCAAAGAGATTTGGAACTAATCCTCCAAACATACTGCATAAATTAACTTATCACTTAAAACTATATCCCCAGAATGACCAACCTGATTATGATTGATCAGTGAGTTACTTCAGACATCTGTACAGGTTAAAAGACAATTTTTTCAGTTTCCTACACACATACACAAATATGCGTGCGCACACGCACACACACACACCTATGCCCTGAACTGACTGGTTTTTTATTTTAATGTTAATTTTTTTTTTTTTTAAGATTTTATTTATTTATTTAACAGACAGAGATCACAAGTAGGCAGAGAGGCAGGCAGAGAGAGGTGGGGAGAAACAGACTCCCTGCTGAGCAGAGAGCCCAATGCGGGGCTCAATCCCAGGACCCTGAGATCATGACCTGAGCTGAAGGCAGAGGCTTTAACCCACTGAGCCACCCAGGCACCCTGTGACTGGTTTTTTAAAACCAGTTCGCAAATTTGATATTAGGAAGTTAAGTCTGTATCTGATTATTTCAGTTATAATGTGAAATCTGAGTAATCCACTCAAAGTTTTCTAAATTTAATGATAAGGAGGAATTGTGTCAAAGAAAAAACCTTGTCACCCAGTTATTTATATTATGTTGATGTCATCATTATCTGCTATTCTATATTGAAATATGTGTGCGATCTCACCATACTTTGGGTATTCTGAAAACCTTTGTATAAGATTTTTTTTTAAGATTTTATTTATTTATTTGACAGAGAGATCACAAGTAGGCAGAGAGGTAGGCAGAGGGAGGAGGAAGCATGCTCTCTGCTGAACAGAGAGCCCGATGTGGGGCTCCATCCCAGGACCCTGAGATCGTGATCTGAGCTGAAGGCAGAAGCCCAAACCACTGAGTCACTCAGGCGCCCTGTATAAGATTTTTTTATGAGATTTTATTTTGAATGGTTACAAAAGGGCCCTTTAATGAAATGGATGTTTTATTAAGTACCTTTTCCTTTACTTAAGTAAATATTTCAATTCTGAATAAAACACAGGTTAAGATTTTTACCCCCCCTGATTCTGGCTATAACAGCTACACAAATACTAGGAAGTCCAGTTGGTTGAATTTATTCACCAAGACCATCTTTTCTTGATCTTAACCTTTTCTTTTTTTTTTTTTTTCCTTTTCTCTCATTTAGATAAGAAAGGAGGTTTTTGAACTTCTGGAAATGGGAGTCCTCAGTCTATGCAAGTCTGAATCTTTGAAGCTCGGCCTTTTCTAAGTCTGGGTCCTAATGAAAATTCCAGTTTTTATGGTGGGATTTGCATCTCATTTAATAGCTCTGGAATATTGCAAGGACTCAGTAAATATCAGCTATTGTTTTATTATGTTAACTGGATCACCCCATGAATCACTAGAAATTTTTGGTGGAGATTCTTTGACAGAAATGAAGCTATCCTTTGCCAACTTCTCTGTATAATAAAGTATCACCAGCTTGTGTATGATTTTTTGTTAAGCAGACAGTTTTTCTTTCACCAGCTGACCTCTCATGTTACTTTGCAGAAGGGAAAGAGCATCTGGGCAACCTTAACCAAGCCACTTTGCTTTCTGAGCCTTGGTTTCAAGAGCTGCAAAATGGGAATGACACCTCCTAGGATTGTTGAGGCTTCCATATGACAGTACTCGTGGAACAGACTCCTAAACTGAAGCCTGGTTCTAGTGTGAAGAGTGCAGTGGTGCTGATAGAAAGAGTTGTGGGTGTATGTGGCACTTAGCAAATATATGGAAGATAACAATATAACTACAACTATCTTAATTGTTTTGTACCTTATTTTAAAATAACCTCAGATTTACAGAAAATGTCTGGTAATACCTGGGAAAGCTACCTACACAACATTAGAGAGAAATGAAAGCAAAAACTTAAAAAAATCACACTCTGAAATTTCTCATGATACCACAATATAACAACTGCTAGTAAGTTGTCATATCCATATCAATCTAGAACTGTGGATCTTCAACCAGGGACAATTTTGCCTCCCCGTGCCCCGCTACCCGCCCAGGAGCCATTTGCTATGTCTGGAGATGTGTTTGGTTGTCACAACTGGGAGGATACTACTAGCATCTAGTGGGGCGTTGGGACTGCCTGTTACTTAGTAGGTAGTATCCTTTGGCCAAGGGTACTGCTCAATATCCTACCATCCTACGGGACAGCCCCCACAATAACAAACTATCTGGCCCAAAATATTAATCAGTAGTGCTGAGGGTAAGGAAACCCAGTTCTAGAAACTTGAAAAACAGAGTATATGAAGTATATCTGTATCCTTGAAGTATATTTATTTAGAAGAGAAATATGTAAATATAAAAGCGCCTGTAAAGTGAGATCTGGCTCTCTTAGGAATGTTACCTCAGAAATGTATTCACTTAATACCTGTGATGGTTAATTTTATATGTCAGCTGGGCCAGAGGTAGTCCAGATAGTCAAGCAAAAATTATTCTGAGTGTTTCTATGAGGGTGTTTTTAGATGAGGTAGACATTTTAAGGGGAGGACTTGAGTAAAGTCCTCCTGCCAAAGTCCCTCTTGTGGGTGGGCCTCTTCCTGTTAGTTGAAAGCCTAAATAGGACAAAAGGTGGACACTGCTCACCCCCACACACCCTCCACAAACCACTCCCCACCCCCACAAACAAGAGAGAATTCTGATTCCAACTGAAACATTGGCTCTTCCTATTGATAGTCTTCAAACTGGGACCTCGGCTCTTCCTGATTTTACAGCACCTTTTGGCCATTAGACTCAAATCAAGACATCAACTTGGCAGATTTTGGACTTGCCAGCCTCCATAACGACGTGAGCCAATTCCTTCTAATAAAATCTCTTTACGTACCTCCAATTAGTTTTGTCTCTCTGGAGAACCCTGACTAATATACTACATGAAAGTTTCTCCTACTTTGAGATTTGGGTTAGTTTGGTTTTGTTGTTTTATAAAAAGCTTCAGAATTCTGTTCTTACAGATTTGTTACTGTAATGCCCTTTTGCTAGGTGTTATCTATATAGTATAATCCCACCCAATGTTGGACCAAATTCCTAGGTGGCAAACGTACCTGATTATTTTGTAGGCCAACCATGCGTATATAATCTAACCTAATCTTGTAAGCTGTTGCTGCCTTTAAGTTCTTGTCCGTGTTTGTTTAGTAAAACAAATAGATGTGAATTAGAAGTGTTCACTGCCATCTTCTCACACAAGGCTGATACCAGCAGCCATACCTGCCACCGTCTCCAAGCCAGATTCAAGTGATATGCTGAAAATTTTCCCCAGCATTTGCTTTTCTCAGTTTTGCAAGTGGAAAGCTTCGACTCTGAATTGGATTCCATCTAGTATGAGTTTTTGCATTTATTTTGTACTCTTTTAAACTAGGTACACCTGCCAAAGTTGTTGCCTTCTTTAATATAAAAATAGTCCAAGGGTATCTGGGTGACTCAGCCAGTTAAGCATCTGATTGATTTTGGTTCAGGTCATGATCTCAGGGTTATGATATCAAGCCCAGCATCAGGCTCCATGCTGGGTATGGAACCTGCTTAAGATCCTTTCTCTCCCTCTCTTTCTGCCTCCCCTTAAAAAAATAAAATGAAATAAAAATAAAAATAATCCAGGATGGCTTCTCTGCCTAATATTAATAAAAAAGGAAGATTAGGAAGTTGCCTTTTTTTTTTAAATCCTAAATTTGTACCTTAAATACATCTTAAAGAAAAGAAATTATTAACAGCCCATTAAAATGTTAAGGGATTTCTGATAAATGAGAAAAACCCCAAACCAAACCAATAATACCATATTGCAATACTGAACTTTTAATTGAGTATCTATCTTCCTCTTCCTTTCTCTTGCCTCATTTGAGCTACTCTAAAGCACATGCTTGGAAAAAGTTTAGGAGGAGATGTTCTTAATGAACTCTTTCTACTGGAGTCCTTCTTATGGATGAAAAAATTGGCAGCTGCTGAGATTAGACATCTGTGTTCCACAATCCCAGTTTGCTTCCCTCTTCCTCATTATCACAAGTAGCAAAGTTAGCTGTAATCTGAGAGCATTCTTCCAACTTAGTTTATATTTATGATAGAAGCAGCCACATTTGGAAAAAAGCTGATAGCCCTAACTTTTATTTTTTGTATTAATCTCCAAGGCTTTAGGCAAGTTCTCAAAGATAAATCCATGCTCCCCCTTCAGGAAGGGCTTGCCCTGAATTAGTCACCACATCCCAGAAATAGCCCATTATAACTATTTCCCAATGTCACTGGTTTGGTCTGTGTAGACCCTGCTGGGGACTGTTCCTCCTGGGCATGGCATTTAGCATACGCTTTTTGAGCCTAAAGTAAAATATACCAATGGCTGAATATCAGGTTCAGTTAAGGAATAATTCTGGGAAGTAGATGCAACTAAAAGGAAACTTCATGTAATTCTTCATTTTGTATTAGCATTATGCAGTATCACTATGTGTAATAATGTTTTAAATGCCTGGAAAGTATACCTCAGTCACCTGCAGGGCCAAAATGAAGAGGACATCTGAGGAAAGTCAGTCCCGACTGCCAGACAACTCTGCCCTGAAGCAGCAGCAATTGCCTGCCTACCGGCTACAGCTCACAGCCACTGGAGTCCTCTCTGGCTTTTTTGCAACAGGAGTATTCTGCCTTGGTGTCGGCATCATTCTTATATTGTCTGCAAAAAGTATCAAGGAAATAGAGGTTTGTCCCATCTTACATTGTTAATGTAGATTCTAAGAATTTTCAGTTTGGGGACTATAAATGAGTGGTCAGTTTGAGAACACAGCCCCTCAATAAATGAGACTAGAACATTCCTTTTTCAGTTAACTAGTGCAGATGGTGGCTGCCTGTGTGTTGGCTTTATTCATTCCTACTCCCTCTTAAGTACACTCACTCTCATGCTGGTCTGCTCAGCCAATCATTTACAGGAGCCTGGCAAACCCAGAAGCTTTTTAAGCTGGCTGGAGAACTGACCAAGGATTGTTAGAGGTAGGAGAAGGAGAGGCAGGGTCAAATGACTGCCAGATGCCTATGAATCATATGGATAAAAAAGTAAAGAGACAAAGAGGTCTTCAATTTTGTCCCACTTTCAAGCATTGCGTCTTTCCCTTTGCACATGAACTCCCTCTGAGATCATTATTTTAATCTAGGAAAGCCAAGAACCCAAATCTTTCTGGCCTCTTAAGGATACTTAGAAATATTAACTAAATTCTGCTGGAGACTGAGAGTTTGCACACGAGTAAGATAAGTAAGAGTTGGTTCCTGCCCTCAGTGAGCTAATGATAGAGTAGTTAAGGCCCTGTTTGGTAAGAGCAGAGAGCTCAGCCATGGCTGCCTTGTTCACCACATCCACAACCCCTTCCTTGCACACTGCCCAGTACATAATAGGCCCGAACTTAGTGGAAGAATGGATCAGGGCAAACAGGGCTTTAAAGAGGAAACCACCATGTCATGTCCCACTCCTCTTACCAAACCACAATGCTCTAATGCCTTTCCACTTATATTTTCTGCTATCAACTCTCAGCAGTTTATCTCCCCAGGAATTAAATGCCCCTAGGTCCTTTTGAGTCTTCCAGTGTGAGATTTAAATGACCAGGGTCCACCAAATAGCAGATGAAAAATGGCAAGAGAAAATTAAACTGCCTTTTCCACAAACAGCTCATCCTATTTACTTTTTCTATTTTCTTCTTCACCAACACCTTTCTTTCTGATTTCCCTCCCCACTTCCCTGCTTCTTCCCTTCTGGTTATCCACACTCACTCACTGTGAAGTGCAGCCTTCATTAAGAGGCAGCCATTGCTAAATGATGTCACCTTGTGCATTTGAAGGGAACCTCAGTCCACAGTTCACTAGCCACTCTGCAAACAGCTTTCCACAAATGATTTTTATCATGTTAAGGATATTTTCCAATTCACCTTTTTCCTAGTCACTTGGGATAGGACATGTTGCTTTTATACAAGAAAACCAGAGACCACTGTGATAGTGAGATCCTCTTTTGCACATGGATGTATTTCATTATACTGGGTGATAAGATGAAGTGCATACCTCAGGCCAGTGTGATCAAGCACAGACCTAGTAGAAGAGTTCTAAGTGGTTTTCCTCTTCTCACTTTGCCTTGGGCTACAAGGATGAAGTGACTTTATTCCAGTTCCCTTTGAGCAAGAATGATTGTTCCTGCCTCTCCAAATTTCTATGAGGAGCAAGCAGATTGTAATCTTTCCTGTCATTTTAGAGCTATAGGTTTACAAAGTTATTCAAGAGAGTAGATGATAGATATGTTTTCCTCATAAATATTTATTGATTTTATTATTTTTTCCATCTTTAGTCACCTATTTCACCCATCCCTCTGCCCTTCTCCCCTCTGGTAACCACCAGTTTCTTAATAGGAGTCTGTTTTTTTGTTTCTTTTTTTTTTTTTCCTTTGTGCATTTGCTTTGTTCCTTAAATTCCACTTATGAGTGAAATCATATGGTATTTGTCTTTCTCTAACTGACATAGTTCATTTAGTATAATACTCTCTAGCTCCAGGGGTGCCTGAGTGGCTCAGTCATTAAGTGTCTGACTCTTGATTTCCGCTCAGATCATGATCACAGGTGTGTGAAATCAAGCCCTGCATCAGGCTCTGAGCTCAGTAGAGATGCTTGAGATTCTCCGTCCCTCTTCCTCTGCCCCTTCCCCCACTCTCACTCTTTATGAATAAATAAATAAATACATAAAATTTTTAAGAAATACTTTCGAGGGGTGTCTGGGTGGCTCAGTGGGTTAAAGCCCCTGCCTTGGGCTCAGGTCATGATCCCAGAGTCCTAGGATCAAGCCCCACATTGGGCTCTCTGCTCTGCAGGGAGCCTGCTTCCTCCTCTCTGCCTGCCTCTCTGCCTACTTGTGATCTCTGTCTGTCAAATAAATAAATAAAATGGAAAAAAAAAAGAAAAATACTTTCGAGCTCTATCCACATCATTGCAAAAGGCAAGCTGTCTTTCTTTTTGATGGCTGAGTAATATTCCATTATATTTATATCTCACCTCTTCTTTTTTTTTTTAAGATTTTATTTTATTTATTTGACAGAGATCACAGGTAGGCAGAGAGAGAGGAGGAAGCAGGCTGCCTGCTGAGCAGAGAGCCCGATGCGGGGCTCGATCCCAGGACCCTGGGATCATGACCTGAGCTGAAGACAGAGGCTTTAACGCACTGAGCCACCCAGGCGCCCCTCTCACCTCTTCTTTATCCATGCATCAGTCTATGGACACTTGGGCTGGTTCTGTAGTTTGGCTACCATATAAAACTTAGAACTAGAAAACACCTTAGAGGGGTGACTGGGTGGCTCAGTCATTAAGCATCTGCCTTTGGCTGGGGTGGTCATCCCAGGGTTCTGGGATCGAGCCCCACATGGAGCTCCCTGCTATGCGGGAAGCCTGCTTCTTCCTCCTGCACTCCTTCTGCTTGTGTTCCTGCTTTCACTGTCAAATGGGTAGATAAATAAATAAATAAAATCTTAAAAAAAAAAAACAAAAAACCTTAGGTATCATCTACTCGTAGATTATATGCTCATGAAACACATTTTTTTTCCTAATTCTGCATTAATAGAAATCCAACAAGAATCCATGGAGTAGAATGAATACTATGACAGCAAGCTCACAGATCAATTAATTGCTAGACAAAATGATGCTGATCAATAAAATGTGGGTCCTGAGATTAAATATTTAAATCAAAGTCAAAGATTGACCGAACTGAACCCTAGTTTCCTCAGTCACAGTTTAGTATGCGGTCAGTTATGGTACAGCCCTATTCTTTAAAGCTTTTTAAAATTTAGAATGCAGTTTCATACACAGCACATCAATATTTTCCAAAATAATAGCTCAAGCCTTGTTGTGTTTTTAAAGAATGACTTAAGAACACATACGTACATACATGCATACATATATAAAATAATAACAAGTAAATATAAGGATCTAAGTACAATTAAGTAGCTTTTTGGCTAATCTTTAATATAGTACTAACACTTTGGCTCTTTGGCTTCAAAACTCCCAGTGGTTTGCAAGGATTAAAAAAATGCTATTTTTCCTGTTAGTATTCCCTCCCAAAGAATCCTACATCCCATTGGCAGTTTATCAAGGAGAAGGCCACTTCCTTGCTTTCCTGCTCTTCCCCATTCCCATAATCTAATTATTCTTCAACACAGTGAGGAAAGAGCAGAAGGGGAAGTGCACAGCGTCTGTGAGCCTTCCTTCCTTAAGCTTCTTCCAGTTATATCTTTACATAACTGAGGCTCTTAACCAGAGCTCATGGGATTTGCTTATTTGGAACACAGCACCCTTTTTTAACGAGTCCACAATACTATTTTAAACAGAATTTAACTTTTAAAAAACAGAATATGACAACATTTTAAAATCAGAATTATTCCACATATATCAATAACCCTACATTTTTGAAGCCCTTCTTTTTCTGTGTTTGGTCCTTTTTAATAACTTCCTCTAGATGTCATGTAGAAAAATTCATTAGTATAAGTATTTTCCATACAATAGAATGGAAAAAACGGTGAAGTGACTTCCCCATAAAGCTGATTAGCCTCAGGCTGTAGACCCAGTTCTTGTGAGTCATTGTCTAATACTTTCCTAATGACACCTCTTTATGATGGAGACACAAGCATACATCTCAACAGTTGCATAAATGTACAATAGAAACACTGAATTCCAGGTCAGTGGCAAAATACTGCCAGGTCTGAAAATGAAAGCCTGTAGAAAGGCCCACTCCTTCCAAGCATCTCTGGAAACACTTTGTGCCCAGCAGTGGACTATCCTTCATTCATATCCCAGAGTCCATGCCCGTGACACAGAGTGTGAAGACATAGGTGGACTCAGGACTTGATTTTTAAAATATGAACTCATGTAATTTTTAATTAATAATTGTTCTTTTCCCTGCCTGACAGATTAAATACACAAAAATCTGTGGAAATTGTGCAAAACTGCGAGAAGATGCCACTAATTTTGACAAAGAATGCACCTGCTCTATTCCCTTTTACCTTTCAGAGACAATGCAGGTAAGTGAAATTCAATAGTCTTCAATTAGCTGTACACTGATCTATTCCCATTTCACACTTGGCAGTAAGTTCATGATTTCCACCAAGAGCTTTCCAAAACCGAAAATATAAAAAATGAAACAGAGTACTGGTGAGGGCCCTTACAAAGTGTCAAGTTCATGCACGACTCTCCCCCCACTTTTTTATTTTGGAATGTTATTCTTCTCCTTTGTTTCTAAGCTCCCAGACTCTTTACTTAACCCACTTCGTAACATAATTCTTAAAATCAATCAGATTCTATTCCAAATGTCAACACAAGAGGAGACCATTGAACCTAACCACCCATTTTATAGTGAGAAAATTAATGGGCTGAGAGGTTAAGTGACTTGGACAAGGTTAGTATCAGGGGTCACACACCTGCTGGGATTCTCCCCCATCCTCCCTTTCCCACCCCCTCAAGTCATTCTACATTTGCAATTGCCTAATCCCTAAGGCAACTCTTGGCCTGGCTGTCAGGCACTATGAGAAATGTGAAAGAAATATTAAAAGAAGTCCCTGCCCTTGGGCTGATTAAAGTCTTATGTTAGTCCAGGTCCTCTGAGAAGCAGTTGCCAAGACAGGATTAGACATGCAAGAGATTTACTGGGGGAACTGCCTGTGAGGGAAAATGGGGAGAGAGCCAGAGGAGGCTGGAAGAGCTGTTAGATCACAACACAGCTCTGACCCTGTGAAGAAATGGGAAGCGGAGAAGGAAGGAAGGAAGTTAGGGAGAAAGGTCTTGGACTCCAATGTATTCTTTAGGAACTTTCAGCAAGGCCAACAGAGAATCCCTGATGGAGTCTGCCTGAGTATCCCTGCTATGCTCAGCCATTGAGAGCACCAGGGACAGCATGGCCTTGGTGCAAATGTAGGATGATTTCAGAGCAGCGATAGCTGGGGTCATCCCTCAGTTACTGTCCCTATAGTGGGAGACCCCAGAGGCATCTTTTCAGAGCCTCCACGATTTTACCTGGTAGTCAAGACAACCAAATAAATGAAAAACTGTATTCCCTTCAACTCCTCAAAGATCCTGTCCTGTCCTCTAGACTCCACACCTCTCCCCTCACAGTGTCCTCCTCTCTGACTTGGTCGATCGCCCTCTCTCTCTTTCAGATGACTCTGCATGGGCTGAATCTAAGTATAGGCAGGCTCTCTCTTGAGCATCCCACTGAGCATTCCCCTTGAGCTTCCCACCTCAAGACCCTGCTTCCACCTCAGACTCAACTGGTCCCAAATGAGACTCTCCTCATCATCTCCTGGAAAACCCTCCTTACTTCCCTTGCTGGTAAAGATCCCATCACCAAGACTCCAAACTTTCCTCTTTGACTTTACCCTGCCAATTCCTTTTTCATCTAAGCCTCTGATGTGTGGACACTGTTCTTCAATCCATCTCTGCAACCACCCTGTCCTCTTTGTTTTCTTTGGCATTGCCTCAGTTCGGGCCTCCTGGTCCAGTATCAGAGCCACCTACTTGCCTTTGGCTTCCCCTACTTTAAACCAGCTGTTGTTTGCAAAATAAGTTCACCATCCTCCCCGCCCCCCAAAAAAGCACTCTTTCAGGTTGCTCTTCAACCACCTGAGGGCCAGATACCTTTTCATAAAAAGATAGAGGAAGAAGGAGACCTTGTACTCTAGCCAGCAGACCAACTTGCTTTCCCACAATATGACTCTCTCTGTTTCTGCTGTTGTTTTGCCTAGAAAGTCTCCCCACTCACTGCCACTTGTTTTAAAACCCTAACATCCCTGGGCATTCCTTGAGCCTCCTTTTCACTCCTTTCTCCAGCAACAATTTGCCCACATTCATATCCTGGGAGCAATTTCCATTCTTCCGATGAACTTATTATAATCATTTGTAGAGGAATTTCCTGTGGATTCACTTCCTCTACTTACAGGAACCTCTCTGAGGATAGAGACCATGCTTTACATGTTACACCACAACTACCTACTCGAAAGTGCATGTGCTACATGCTCAACCTTCCCCTCACCCTTCCTTTACCAGGTCAACTATCCCTGTTCCTATCTGCAGGCTTATCTCCACCTGTACAGAGATGCCTTCTTTTCTTGCCCTTATAAGGACTTAAGTCAGCAGTTCTGTCCTCTCCTATAACATCAGCTTTTCTTTCTACTCAATCATTCCCAGCTTACAGACATATTATTTCACTTATCATCAAACAAACCACTCTTCTGTTCTTTCAATTTCCCTGCCAGCTATTTGTCCATTTCTTACTTCCCATTAGCAGGAAATCTCAAATGAGTTGTCTATCTTGGCAGTAGTTCCTCTCTTCTCACTCTCTCTTAAACTACTCCAGTCAGGGTTCAGCAGTCAGACCTTAGTGCCTTGTCGCTCACTGGACACAGGTGATCATTCCCTCATCCTCAACATACTTTCTTCTCTTAGCTTCAAGATACTATACTGTCTTGGTTTTCCTCTTAGCCCCCGATTGCCTCTTTGGTTCCTTTGCTGTTCTTCCTGTTTATCCCAAACTCCTTATGTTGAGATAGGCAGCACTTTAGTCCTAGTCTTTAGTTTTCTAACTGTGTTCACTTTTTTTGAAAATGTCATCTACCTCCAGACTTTAGATGCCATCTACTACCAACACCATTTTATATCTCTAGCTTAAACATCTCTTCCCAATCCATACTTGTATGTCCAGCTGCCTTCCTAATATCATGTGGATATCTAATAGATATCTGAAGCTCAGCATTTCCAAACCTGAATTCCTGGTTTCCACTTCTCCCTTATCCACTGCACCACTCCCTGCCCCTACCAAAAAACCCAGTCCATCCAAAGACTTCTCAATCTCAGTTGGAAACAACTCCATCGTCCTAGGGGCACCTGGGTGGCTCAGTCATTGAGCATCTGCTTTCAGCTCAGGTCATGATCCTGGGGTCCTGGGATCGAGCCCTGCATCACTGGGCTCCCTGCTTAATTGGAAGCCTGCTTCTCCCTCTCCTGTGACCCCTGCTTGTGTTCCCTCTCTCACTCTCTCTCTCTCTCTCTCTGTCAAATCAGTAAAGAAAATCTTTAAAAAAAAAAAAAAAACAAAAAAAACTCCATCCTTCCAGTGCTCAGGCCAAAAGTCTAGTTGTCATCGTCATTCCTTTTATTTTTTCACATCCAATCCATCCTGTTGGCTCTAGCTTCAAAATATATCCAGGGTCTGTCCACTTCTCCCACTTCTCATACTACCACCCAGCTCATGCTATATTCACCTCTCCCTTAGATTTCTGAAATAGCCTCCTGGCAGGTCTCCCTGCTTCTATCCATGTCTCAACATAGCAACCGGAGTGAGTTTTTCTTTTTTAAGATTTATTTATTTGAGAGAGAGAGAGAAGGGAGAGGCAGAGGGAGAGAGACTCTCAAGCAGATTCTGCACCGAGCATAGAGCCCAACACAGGGCTCAATCTCACGACCCTGAGATCACGACCTGAGCAGAAACCAAGAGTCTGCTGCTCAACCAACTGTGCCACCCAGGCACCCCCAGGGTGAGCTTTTTAAAGTCGAAGTCATATGTTATTCTTTTACTCAAAAATCCCTGAAGTGGGGGCACCCAGCTGGCTCAGTTGGAAGAGCATGCAACTCCTGATCTCTGGGTCATGGGTTGAAGCCCCACACTGAGAGTAGATTACTAACAAATAAATAAACTTTAAAAAAAAAGAAAAAAAACCCTGCAATGTCTCCTCTTTCCATTCAGTGAAAAAGCTTAAGTCCCTTCAAGGCTTTGCATGATTTGGCTTCTTATTTCCTCTCTGACCTAATCCTTCATTCTATTCCCCCAACCCCACTCCTACCACACTGGAATCCTCACTCATTCAACTAGTCATGTGTTCTCTTGCCTTGCACCCTGTACCTGATATTCACTTGGCCAACTGCCCTACCTCCTTCAGGGCTTGGTCCAACCTTCACTTCAATAAAGCCTACTGTGGCAATCCTATTTCACACACTGTCTATTCACCCCACTCTTGTGTTACTCCCAATGCTTGTTAACTTGCTGTGATTTCAATTTTTCCATAGTACGTATCACCTTCTAATTTGCCAAATAAAGTAATAGTCTATGATATGTATTGTTTATTGTCCATCCCTCACTATCGTGTCCCAAGCACCTATGACAATGCCTGGCACAGTGTAGGTGCTCAATTAATGTTTGTTGAATGAACATATGAATCTCTGCTTCCTCCACAGTGCATAACACAGTATATTTATGTAGTAGATGCTCAGAAAATGTTGAAAGAGTAAATGAACAGAGGAAAGATCAAGTGCTAAATTATATGGCTTTATGTTCTAGGAAGCTTTGGTTTTAAGTGACCTTTTTCTTATTTTTCTCTTGATCCCAAATGAAAACATGTTGGCATTAGTAATATTCTGAATACATCCAGATTGATTATGGCTAGGGCTAAGCAATTTTGTGAGTAAGTGAGATATAAACTATAAGGGAATTACTGAGTTGTACTAGGATTATAAGTAATATCTACATAAAGTCAGTGAGGGAGGTTTTATGTGTGTGTCCTTATAGGTCAAAATTCTAGTTCTTTATAGGTATGCCCTTTCTTGCCTTCCTCAACTCACCATTCTGAGTTACTGTGAGTATAGACAGTACCTACACTTGTGGTTAGCACAGCATAATGTCTAGACTTTGTCAAATCACTATGTAGTACACCTGAAGCTAATGTAACACTGTGTATCAACTATACTTCAACTGAAAAAGAAAGTTAGTGTTGCCTAATTTTGGCCGGAATGCAGGGGATGCTAAAAACAATAGAAAACTAATCTCTCACAGTTCTGGAAGTCAAAAGTCTGAAATCAAGGTGTGACAGAGTCGATTCCTTCTTGGAGGCTCAGAGTACTTACATTTTTAAAGAAAAAATCTGGAAGATCACATCTTAAGGGTTTCAGTTTCCATCTGTCTGTGTACTTTGAAACCTTAAAGTCAAATAAATAAATTCCTTTCAGGCAAAGACTTTCTCATAAAAATCCAGCCAAACTAGTTAGTACAACCACAGAGCCTTCGGTTCACCAGTTAGCACACAGCACACATGCTAGGCAATGAGTTCACACAAGACTGCCTTAAACTAGGAATCCTGCACAAGAGTGCCACTGAATTTAAAGAGAAGAAACACCACAGAGTGCCTTGTGCCTCTAGGACCAATAAAAAAGATGATGCTCTGGGAGGCCTTGTTAAGCTAAATTTTGGACAAAGAATCACTGAAAAAAAAAGGTTATTAAAACACTTCTGTCCCTGGTGTGGGGTGAGTGTGCTTTGCCTGTTTATTTTGTATTTATGTGAATGTATCACTTTGGGTAAGTGAAATTCTCTTTTTAGCCTCCAAGAAAATGTACGGTAAATTCCACTCTGTGGGTTTCATATTTTCTGTAGTTATGGGTCAGCAGTAGAGGTTCCCTTGTTGGGTGAGGAAATGTAATCAGTCATTCCCGCTATGCCTGGTTTGTTTGCCTTCACACCCAGGGTCTCTTGTTTATGATGTTGCAGCCTGCCTCTTTGTCATGACCCAACATCTCCCCTTCTTGGTATTCCAGACACTTTTCTCTTACAAGTGACTAAGTTCTTAAGCCTTTGTTGTTTTCTGTAAATGGCCACACCTACCATGGCCTTTATTTCCAGCCTGCCCTGAGTACCAGCTCACATTTTCCATATTCATCCTCTTACATGTCCTTAGGGTGAGACCAGAAGCCTTTTCAAAGTGCCAGTTTTTCATGGTATACACGAATCAATTGACCCCAGAGATTATAAAAGAATACGTTTGTATTTCTGGCACGGAATATAACCGCTAACATATGGGGAGCACTTAATAAAGGCCTTCATCTTTTTGGATGCAGGCCTTCATTATTTTGGAGGTAGGTCATATATTAATTATAAACAGCCACATTGGGCATTTCCATTTGCATTATATGTGCTGTTAGTAAGATCTGTATCAAGTCTGCCTGGAGAATGTTGCTATATCACCGTAAAGGTAAGCATGATGGTAGCCTATGACTAGACAGCCTCATAGGGTAGCATAGATGAAAAGGACCATCTCTCATGGCAACAAGGTGACTTATTGCCAAGGTGAAAATCACCTTTCTTTCAGATCCATGAATTATTCTATTCCCTCTTTTTTTTTTTTTTTTTTTTTTTGGTCCATAACAAATGGTTCACCATTTGAGCAAGTGCTGTGTGCCAGGTACTGTGCTAGATTCTGGGGATAAAAAGACAAAGACCCCAGAGCCAAACTACAAAGAGCAATCTCATGCCTTTCACATGCACCCGGATGGCTCCAACTTCAAATATGTTCAAGGATTTCGTTTGAAATAATTGACTTTTATGCCTACCACAACCCCTGGGCAAAGCATTTTTCTTGGTATTGTTAGAAAATAATGGAATCTGTAGCATCAATTTTATATATTGAGAATACAAAATCTGGTTTTAAAATTTTTTTCACGGTGGAAGCACAGCAGCCCTTACAAAAACATTGAAAATAAGTTATTTGGTGATTTTAATAATTCTGTGTAGACAAGGATTTTCCAACACCAATTTTTAAAAAATAATTTCTTGGGTTTCTGCTTGATATAAAGAAACTTCCAGTTCCTATCAGTTCTTTCTGTGGTAATTTTTATTCTAAAAATTGTGTCCATGTTTATTAATATTTAATAATATTAATTATTAATATTCCAGTTAATTCTTCTTGCTTTTCTCCTTTTACAGGGTAATGTTTATATGTACTACAAACTGTATGGCTTCTATCAGAATCTCTATCGATATATTCTGTCCAGAAGTAATAGCCAACTGATGGGTACAGACTTAAAGGTTAGGCTTTAGTTAATTTAGTAAATACTTAAAAAAAAAAAAAAAAAAAAAACCTGGTGGGTCTTTAAGTCTAAAAGAGGTTATCGGATAATAAACTAAAAATCTAAAGCTTTATAAAACAGAATGTTCATTTCATTTTTGCATAAAATGAATGGGCTGGATATTCTATATATCTGCTAATGAGAGGAGTAGTTTCCCTCTTCAGAACAGTAATACGAATCTTGTCCAATTAAATGGTTATCCTTTCATGCATCAGCCATTTTGATAGTAACCTTGAGTGGTTGGTCTCAGTCCAGTTCCATGTATATCAACCATTGTCCTTCCTGTAATTCGGGACTTCACTCCACCCAAGGTTAAGGAAATTAAGGAAATCAAGCTCTACTTGATTGATTAAAAGCCTTTGGTTTAATTAAATACCCTTTCACTCCTAGAAGTATAAATTTTTATTCTTGATAAATGATACTCAGCATGCTAGCAAAAACAAACTAACAAACAAAAACAACAAAGAAAAAACCACCACAACAACAACAAAAAAAAACCCTAGAAGGAAACCTTTTCCATACTGAGATTATTATATGAAAGTGATAATCAGATTTTTTTTTTTGGCCACCACTCTTTTAAAAATCTATTGTGGTAGTTAGGTGGATGGATCCCCTGTGATAAGTCACCTAATATATAGACTCACTACAATTTGTATCATTTTCAGAATATGAATTACACTTCAATAAAAAAAGGTTTAATAATATATTCTGGGTGTAGCCTTAGTGTGATATTTAGCTGAACCCACAAAGTAAGTTCCTTCCTGCAGATGTATTTGGTATGTTATATATTGTTAATAAGGAAAAAAATATACACAACACACACACACACACACACAAAACCTCCAAAACTCAAAAATTTCCTAGTCTACATGAGCCAGAAATCTGGGAAAAACAGGTAACAGTCCACAATCTTGTTACGTGTCAATAAATTAGTGTGGGTTAATTTACATTGCCAGTGTTCTCACTTTTTTTTTCAATTTATTTATTTTCAGAAAAAACAGTATTCATTGTTTTTTCACCACACCCAGTGCTCCATGCAAGCCATGCCCTCTATAATACCCACCACCTGGTACCCCAACCTCCCCAGTGTTCTCACTTTTAACATTCTAAGAGAGTTTACCAAAGCATTTCTTTTTACTGTATCATCTTGCTTCCAGGATGTTGGAACCTGTGCTCCATTTAGCAAGTCCCATGATGGGACTCCAATCGCTCCTTGTGGTGCTATTGCCAACAGCATATTCAATGGTAGGTGACTTTTCCTGTCTCCATGGTGTGCCTTTTCATAAGCAATAATAACCTAAATGTCCAGAAGATCACCTCTGCAACTGAGTAGCATTTCAAAAAAAGAAAAAAGAAAAGAAAAGAAATTGTGTATACACTATCCACTGACTTATCATATTTCATTTGCAAATAACTTCTCCCTTACTCGAGATTTGAAGTAGTTAGGGAACATGAGCTCAATGGAGCTTTAGAGTATTTTCCAATAATTGGGGCCTTGGCAAGAAAGAGAATAGTTTTCTAATTCCAACATCTATTACATGTAGGTATGTTGAGAGTCTGCTAAAACCCTAGTTTACTTTTCAGCTGTGTCTGGTTTTGTACTTTGAAGTGGAGCAAAAATGCTTGCTTGCATTTCTAGCACAATTTTTAATTCCCTTACAGATACCATTATTCTTTCATACAACCTGAATTCCTCTATACCTATTGAAGTCCCAATGCTAAGAAGTGGAATTACATGGTGGACAGATAAGTATGTCAAATTTCAGAATCCAAGATCCAAAAATCTTTCTATCGCATTTGCAGGTAAGACCCATATATTAGCTAAATCTTCTTTTCTCAAGTTTTTATGTGTGAGGAAATGTTTAAGATACCTCCTTCTTTACTTTTTTTGCTGACTTCCCCTTTGGTCTGACTTCCCCTCCCTGTGGACATCTCCATCATGTACCTATCAGAAACATGAAATGATGGGTGTCCTGGTTCCTCTCAGTTGACATTAGGAAAAAAGCAATGTTTTAAGAAACTTGTTGCTTTATTTATAATTAGGGTGACCATGTAATTTGTTGTCTAAGCTCGTGCACTTTTGAGAGTGAAAAGGGAGCACTAGAAAAACTGAAGTTATATATTTATTTTAAATTTGAATTTATTAATCAGTAAATTGACATTACCATATTGATGAACCTATAAAATAATTCCATAACAACCTACTTTATTTATTTATTTATTAAGATTTTTATGTATTTATTTGACAGACAGATCACAAGTAGGCAGAGAGGCAGGCAGAGAGAGAGGAGGAAGCAGGCTCCCCACTGAGCAGAGAGCCTGATGCGGGGCTCAATCCCAGGACACTGGGATCATGACCTCAGCTGAAGGAGAGGCTTTAATCCACTGAGCCACCCAGGTGCCCTTACAAACTACTTTAAAAGGCAACTATTTCAAAAATTAAAATAACATATCTGTGTATACTAAGCCAACTAAAAAAATGACTTTATTATTAAAACATTAAAAGATAACCTAAGCAGAATAACTATTCTGGATATACAGTCACATAATTTTAATCAGTTTCTTGGCCATATTTGTCTTCATTACATGCCCCTGTATTTTTCTAATGAGTTTATTCTTTTTATTATTTTTAAAAATTTATTAAAATATTTTTAATTTTTTTACAGAATTATCTGCAGTCTTTTTTGAAGTTAAACTTTATGGTTAATCAATTTGATACTGTTGGCCCCTTTAATTGATTCTTCTCTTTTAACCCTAATTTTTTCTTAACTGAGAAGGTAGCTATAAGTGCTGAGGTACCTATTGTGCTCATAGCCAATTTTACTAAATGGAGGATATTTTCATTTTCATTTTTTTATATTGAAATATGCTAGTATTATAACCTAAATATTTTCATAGGCACTGTCTTTTTACCTCACATTTTTTTCTATCTCTTATATTTCTAAGTGAATTCCTAAATTTAGATGCTATAAAATCGTAAACCTTCTTGATATCATTTCATTCTGATAGAGAAAAATTTTTGAAGATTTTATTTATTTATTTGAGAGAGACTGAGCGAGAGAAAGAGAGAGAGCATGAGCAAGGGTGAGGGAAAGAGGGAGAGGGAGAAGAAGACTCCCAACTGAGCAGGGGACCCTGATGTGGGACTCAATCCCAGGACCCTAGGAGCTGAGCCGAAGGCAGGCACTTAACCAAATGAGCCACCCAGGCACCCTAAAGAAAAAATTTAATCCAGTTAAAAATAGGAGCTCCATGAAAAGAGCTTTTACCTGAATTGAAATATTGTAAAGTATAATTGTAGAATTAAAAATTAAATTGGTCCACATTTTGAACTCTCATTATATAATATGTTCAGTTATTCCATTGTTTTCATGGGGGTAAATTTTAATATCTTCTTGTTTGCAAGACTGTCTTTCAATAATTACAATTCACTAAATCAAAAACTAAGTTTTTTGGCATTCCATATTTTGGATACTTCATTTAAAATCTTTAAATTACTTTGACTAAAATTCAACCCCAAGTTAGAGGCTCATTTACCAAAAAAAATTTAGGATAATTATAGGACACATCATTTCATATACAAACTAGTTCTTCAAAGGCTCAAGCATTTCTAAAATTCTGGTTGATGATGCATAGCAAAGCCAGACCACATATACTACCATCCTGAAGTGTTTAATTATCATCCATATTATTGTAAAAATTTTACAGTTCAGTTTCTCTAACTGAATATACAAAAATATTTAATTTGCACAACCTCAGCTCTTCTTTTGATTAGTAAAATACTGTAGCTTGTTTGGATATAGTGACACATTATGTATCTACCACAACCAATTTAAAGTACATTGATCTGTACATTTCTCGATTTATCAAGAACATTATCTTTATTCTGATGTTGTGCTCCACCAAATTTGTGTTTATGCTGTCACCGCAAAACCAAAAACTTACACTTGATTTTTCATTTTTTAGCTGAATTTATAGCAATATTTACTATAATGTTAGAATTTTTAATCTTTCAAGATTGAGTATCAAAAAGCTTTGCTTTGATTGCATGAAAAGTCACACCAAAAAATTCAAACAATTATTATAATTAACTGATTTTTCTATTTTGAAGCATTTGAAGACACTGATGTGAAACTGGACTCATTTATTTGTGTACAAAGTTCTTTTTATACTAAAGAACAAATGGAGGCAACACATTAAAGCTTTCCTTTTTTAAGGCCCCCATCAAAAAAAAAACTAAAGGGAAGCTCAGTTGATCTAAATGAAAAGTCATGCTCACATAATGACAAAGAAATGGACCTTCTGTAGCTACCTGAGGAAAGCATTGTCTTTGGATATACTTCTAAAAATAACCACAAACCTCTGAAGTAGATGTTGATGTTTTTCAGGAGACTTATGTCTTTTAATTTTCAGTTGGTCATTGACATCACAATGGTTCCTTTGTGTGGTAATTGTCAACCAGCACTGCAAGTTTCACATTCATCAACTTTCTCAAGAAACGGTACTTAATTTTACATTAAACATACATGTTTTATTTTTTAGCTCTTTACAGCTAAAAGGACTTCCTAGCAAATAAAAACTGATACCAAACAATAAAATAGTTATACATTTGTACCCTATAATAAATGATAAAACCACAGTTGCAACAGGGTTCAAATGTACACCCAGCAAGACATTCAGCATCTATCTCCCACACTATGTCATGTGTGTATAACATAACCTATAATTTCCCACTGATCCCACTGAGTTGTAGGCTGGCAGCTTTGTGTGTCTCATTGGTCAACACAGAGGCCATGACCTAACTAGCTGGAGTGTCAAACAGCTGGGAGGCGTCACATATAGTCATACTATGTTTTGATTGAAAGGATCTCTGGTTATCTTTCATTAATCGCATGTTAAAGTAAGCATTCCATTCACTGCACATGGGTATTTCACACACTATTAGCTAAGACCATGGCTGGAAGATGGAAGGATGAAATTATAAGTACATTATTTGTTTGGGATAAATGCTAAGTCAGGTGGGATAACAGAAAAAAGACATATGCTGGGACTATCTTAGACAACTGGCAAGTATGGTCACTGTACCTATAATTGAATCCCTAGTTTTTGAAAGGAACTTGGCAACATTCTCTTATTTTGTCTTGCCACATAACCTTGGCCTGCAACACAAAGAGTCTTTGGTGTTCTCTCATCTCCTGCTACACTTCGTTTTTACCTTTACTGTAAGAGTTATCACATTATCCTGTAATTATCTATTTGAATACTTGTCATCCCACTTCAGTCTGTGAATTCCTTGAGGAAATTAGGAAGTTTTGTATCCCTGGTGCTTGATACATAGTGACCAATCCAGAAATGCTTGTTGTTGAATAAATGGATAAATACGAATGACCCAACTTGGAAAAGGAAGCAAGTTGGTGCCTCTTAGATCACACTTCTCATACTCTCTGGAAATGCGATGAACTGGGATCAGGGGTTGGTAAGGAAAAGCATGCTTAAACTTACATTTTTAACAAGCTCCCTGGGTGATGAAGATGTCAGTTTCTTATAGGACATGTTATCTTGGGACATGAGCTCATGAGAGGGTGAGGTCCACGGTGGAGGTACCAGAGGCAATTTCAGTTTTCATCAAAATTCTTCTAGCAACAATGATTGAAATTTTGGGAAGGGCCAAAATAGGTGAGCTCCACAATATTTGCAGAGGAAGTTTCTTCAGCAAATGAATTTTTTCCAGAGGAAGTTTAAGTGTACAAACATACTTAAGCAGATTAGTAGAACCAAACTCAGCACTTGCTTTTACAAGTACCGTGCTTAGAAAACGGGACAGGTTTCTTTTAAAATAAAATAGTTTAGTCAATCAAGTTGAGAAAGAGTGGTTTCCTCTTTTGCATTTGGATTCTGCAATTACTAGAACCAATTTTCTAGAATGAAAAAGTTCATTAAGGAATTTTCTCTTATTGACTAGTTCTTTAAAATTCAATATGCATTTTATTATCTTCTGTCACTCTTTCCTTTAGCAAGCATTTGTTGAATGCCTGCTCTGTGTCAGGCACTAGACTAAATGCCAGTGAAAAAGGGACACTATAGTGAGGAGCATGCTGTATAGTGGAAGAGACAGACAAGCCCACCATGCTAAAGTGGGAAGTATGAGAACGAGAGTAAACTCAACAGACTCATTTCCTGGCATTGGCCTTCCATCCTGTGCTTCCAACAGTCCTACAACACCCAAATCTACTAGGCCTCCTGGCTTTAGAACAGGCTTGTAATTGGGACACCTGGGTGGTTCAGTGGGTTAAGCCACTGCCTTTGGCTCAGGTCATGCTCTCAGGGTCCTGGGATCGAGCCCCACGTTGGGCTTTCTGCTTGGCAGGGAGCCTGCTTTCCCCTTAGTCTCTGCCTGCCTTTCTGCCTACTGTGATCTCCCTCTCTCTGTCAAATAAATAAATAAAATCTTTGGGGAAAAAAAAAAAAAACAGGTTTGTAACACCTTTGTTCTCTGCCTTCTCTTTATCAATTCCTCCTCCTTACTTCCAGCTTTGAGCTCTAAGCATGTTGCAGCAGAAAATATCTATTTAACAGAGTCTTCATGCACATACATGATTGTTTCCTTAGAATAAATTTCTAGAAGTAGAATTTCTAGGCCAAAACATATGCAAAATATATTGAAATTTTTGATGCATATTCCTAGATTGCCAGTGATATTTTCAGTCTGCACATTATCTGCTCTGAGCAAGAGTTCCTAGTTCCACTGCATCATCAATTGTTGTCATTTTTTTTCTTTACCTGTTACCCAAGTTTTAGATGAAATGATCATATCTTGTTTTAATTTCCTGTCTTTAATTTGCTAGTGAAGCTAAAGAAAATGACGACAGTCCCTGTGATGCTATCCCTGAAGATAACCACTATTGTCCTTTTGGACTATTTTTTCGGTGCTTTATATGCATTTAATGTAGTTGAACACATAATATAAATATAATTTGATATTCTATTCTATTTTAACCCTATGACAAATCATCACTATTTCCCCTACATTTCCTTAGAGTTTTTATAATCCATTATTTTTTAAAGGTTGCATACTTAGGTAGCTTATACATACACACTTTTTTAAAAGTCTTAATCATTATTTCTCTTTTCTCAAGAAAGCAAAACTATTTCATCCTCTCTATTCTAAGGAAAACTGAAGGGTGTAGATGATTTCTGTCAAACATGTCAATGATTTCTTCCCACAGGGACCACAAAGCCTCCATCCTGGGCGAAGCCTGTCTATGAACTGGATAAAGAGGATCCAGAAAACAATGGCTTCCTCAATGATGACTTCATTGTGTGGATGCGGGCAGCCGCCTTTCCCACTTTCAAAAAACTGTACCGTCGACTCAATCGCATACAGTACTTTACTGAAGGCTTGCCTGCTGGTAACTATAGTTTTAACATTACATATAGTATCCTTTTTTACCACTCTTCTTCCTGAGGATCAAAAAAAATCAGCATCTGTCTAGGTACTAGTTGCTGAATTATTTTGTTTTGTACTTTTCTATTCTACAATCTAAACTGTGTATACAAAGAAGAAATATATAGTTCTCTAATTGGTAGTGCTGTCACTCGTCACCATAGAACTGTTAGTCTCCACTTTATATATAATCAAATATGTAGTTTTAAAAAAAATTTTTTTAGGAATAACAGTTAATAGCACTATCAGGTAAGTAGGGATGGGTAAATAAGGAAGGACTATTTCTATTCCCCCAAAAGATTAAATACAGTGGACCTAGAGATGTGTAACAGAGAGGGATGGGATAAGGTAGAAGACCAGGGAAATGAGAGAGAGTGATTTGGTAAGCAGTAAATTTAGAATATATGCTAAAAATAATGAAAATTGAGAGACACTGTAGAACCTTTTAATTTAAACAAAAGTATAGACCAAGGGAGCCCTGGACTCAAGATGCAGGTGCAGTCCATCCATCCCACGTGATGTGTGCTCTAAGTTCTGCTCTGAAAACACTGTGTTCTTCCGTCTTTGATACCGAGCCAGCTGGTAGGAGTCAGTGCCTTGGTTAAGGACATAAGGTCCAAGTTAGGAGACACAGGCTTTAATGTGGGATTCTGAATGTTTTCACTTAATTCAAAAGTACAAATGTAACTCTTGACTTATAGACAAAAAGATTTAACTTCAAAGTGAGAGCCAAACACTATCTTTAAAAAAATTATATATTTATACACAATCTCAGGGCTACTGAGTAGGAGTTGTTCATGGGACTCCCAGCAGGCCAGAGGATCTTACCACAAAACTGTCTACTGCCTTAGTAGTTTCTTTACATCTAGGGGAGCTTGAATGAGAAATAGTTTAGAAGAAGTGAATGACTATATGAGCTCTAGTTCCCCACTCCATGTTTTTTTTTCTATCCTAGAGTGTGGGACATCTCCATTCTGACCAGGTGGGGGTGGGGAAGTGGGGGGTGTGGGGAGACATTCCTCAGTCAGAGATGCATCACTGATGTGACACCCTCTCTGCTTCTCAGCTTGTTGCCTCCTTCAGTTCCTTCATTTTCATTTCTCCCTAAATAAAAATGAAAGCTACAGACCTGTTTCTCTTATGCAGCCTTATACATACAGATCTAAGAGTAAACCATAGAATATTACCTTTTTAATAGGATTTCAGCAAGCCACCCCCCCCAAATTTGAGATTGAAAGTTACTTGACAGTGGTCTCCCAAATTAGACCTTCTGATCCCAACTTTGTCTATGATTCCCGTATCAGTAAAGCAGGTAGCGTTGTAGTCACAAAACAGGAAGAAAGAAACCCATCATTTACTGCTGTCCTCACCATGCATGCCCAGGGGTTTTGAGTTGAGGGAAACATAAGGGACTCCATGTTCCAAACAGAGGAGACACGGTTTCTCCTCTGGAGTCAAGCTCTCCTTGAGTGACTTCATTCACAGTCCTATTTTAATGCTGATGACTCTTGAGCCTAAATCTTGCAAGCAGAACCTGGACCCTGAGCTTCAGCCCTACATTTGCACCTCCTGAGCAGAGCCCTGGTGTGAGTAGTACCCAGCCTGCCTCACGGCCTTGCTGCCACGCAAGGAGAAGGACTAAATCAGAGCTGCAGCAGACACCTATACCACTCCTAAGGGGAAAAAGATGTTCTGTGTCTGAGAAAAAGACCTTCTTAATGGAACTGAAAGAAGAGAAAACACACAGCTGGGTCAAGGTGGCATGCAGGGACCTGGTGACAGTGAGGGATTTTGATGGAAAAGAACGAGAGAGAGAACTTGTTTCCTAACCAGTTTCCTTGTGCCTTTAAATCGCATGTTGCCAAGTGATTTGAGGCCTTTTAAGAGCTTTGCTGGGAAATGCTGCAGTCCTGTGCCGTTGCTATGAGAAGCCTTTATTTGTTTATTAGTTTGGTTTACAAAAGGCACCAGATGTTTAAAAACCTCAGGCCACATGCATAATCAAAATGACATCATTAAAATGCTAACGATAGCAAACCCACTTCAAACATATTCTCCCCAGCAATGAGGGATGTTTGCCTTTTCAAAACCCAAATGAATGCACCACCTTTAGCTTTCCCACAAAAAATGTTTTGCCATATATCTCATTATTTTTATTCTTCACTAATTTTGAAGAATTTTCTACAAGGTAGGAATTCAAACCTTAGTTATGAAGGACTTTCGCCTACCCTGGGTCTCCTGATTCACAAACAAAAATTTAGGTTTGCTATAAAGCACATCTGTATTCTTTTCATTTCCTTGGGTCTGCCAAAGGAAATTAAATATATTTGTCCATTTTTTAGTTGTCTGTAAGTCAGTCTGATCTATTTGTGTCAGAATCTCTTTTATAGATTACAACTATGTAGAGAGAAAGCTTGTTTTTGCTTAATTTCATTCCAGGAAGATACAACATTGGTAAAGATTAGACAACATGAAGTTCAATATTCAACCATTTTTTTAAACCTACAAACACTACAATTTTATATGGTTTAGCCTAATATATTTAGGATATACAGTGGTAGAGCTGAGAAGTGTTGAAATAATCCTTAACAGGTCTTCTTGTCTTAGATTTTCCAGTAACCAGGTTTAGAGGAGAAAAATCAGTTGTTCTTTCCACCTTGACATGGAGTGGAGGCAGTAACCTTTTCTTAGGTCTTGCCTACACAGTGACAGGAGCAGTGACATGGTTGGCCTTCTTTTCCATGATGGCAATTCACTTGATGCTGAAAGACAGGAAAATGTTCTTCACCCAGCCAGCAATAAAGTCAAGTTTTAAGAAGAAAAGCAGAAAACAAAGAATGAACAGTGAAGTAACTAACAGAGCCAAAGATTTGTGACTAGGCTCAAAATGACTGAGATATTTCATCAGGGGGAGCTGGATTGACCGACCAAGTACAATCCCAGATAGGTAAATAATGAGAGATTCAGAGTGAAGAAGAGGAGGAAGACAGGGAGGAAGAGGAAAAGGCATAGTTACGTATAGTAAAATGTCCTTAGAATGGAGAAGATAAATCATCCTTGAGTTCTAAACCAAGTCTCGGGTATTTATTTAAAGGCTATGTGCCTGGAGGTAGGTGAATGCCTAGGAGAGAGTGCCATCATTAAGAGTAATGTAAGCCTGGGGTCCCCAAAATTAGATGAATCCTTTAACCTCAATCAGACTCAGACCGTGAGTCTTCATTGCCAGGTCGAAATTATAGACTTTTTAACAATTGTTGAACATCGAATTGAGCCATCAGGATGATTTTTGAAAACTGATTTATTCAGTTTCTATGGATTCAAAGTTAAGTTTTCTTTGCTAAGAATATACCAAGCAAAGATTGTGGAGTGTCTGGAACACCCACAATACAGCAATTCACCAAAAAGAAAAGCCAGAGGTTTCCCTGAAGTTATTCATGTAGCCAAGAGGGAAGCACTGAAAGTTGCTGATTCTCTCAAAAGTTGTATTCGTCATTTAAGGGCACAAAACAAGTCTCAAACTTATATTGGGATGACATATTCTGGAACGCAAATGATCACATGTATTTATAATACTTGAATCACATGTGTTGAGGGAGCTTTTCAGGGTCCATCTTAAGATGTTTGAATTCCTGGGATGCCTGGGTGGTTCAGTCGGTTAAGCATCTGCCTTCAGCTCAGGTCATGATCCCAGAGGTCCAGGGATAGAGTCCTGCCTTGGGTTCTTTGCTCAGCAGGAAGACTGCTTCTCCCTCTGCCCCACACCCTGGTCTTGTGCAATGCTCCCTCTCTCTCTCTCTCACACACACACTCTCTCTCTCTGTCTCTCTGGCAAATAACTAAATCTTTATTTAAAAAAAAAAAGTTCAAATTCCTGATAAAGGTAACTTAGAGGAAACTGAACAAAGTACTTGGTAAAGCTGTCAGGCAAAGAGTCCCCACAGATTTGTGTACATAGATCTGAATACTGTCCTTTAAAAAACATTTAATATTTCTTTTTTAAGATGGAAGAATCTTTACTCTATGATGTCTCTAGGAGAATTTTCATTTGTTAAAGAAAAATACAGTACAAACCTGTATTTGTCTCTTTAGCAGCCAAGAAAGCATTTCTTTGTTGCAACTTTCTGCATTCACTGAATACTTGAGTACTTTTCCAAAAAGACCAAATTTCAAATCCCAATGCTGAAATCTCAGAATCCATCCTCCCCCCACATCTAACCTTTCATCTGTAACCAGTGACCTCTGGTATCCAGGTGTGGTGGGCCAAATAATGCCTTACCTCCCACCCCAAAGATAGCCACAGCCCAATCCCAGAACCAGTGAATGTTACCTTAGATGTCAAAAGAGACTTTGCATTAAACTAAGAGACTTTAATTAAACTAAGAGTATTGTGTGGAAAGATTATCCTGGGTTACCTGGGTGGGCCCAATGTAATTGTGTGGATACTTATAAGAGAAGTAGGAGATCAGAAGAGTAACAAGGATGTGGCAGTGGAAACAAGAGTTTGGAGTGATACAAGGAAGGCATTGTGATCCAAAGAACATAAGAAGCCTCTAGAAGCTGAAAAAAACAAGAGACATCCTCCCCTGAAGCCTCCAGAAGTACGGCTGATATCTTGATTTGAGACTTCTGACCCCCAGAACTGTAAGAGAATAAATTTATGTTGTTTTAAGCATTGAGTGTGTGGTAATTTATTACGGCAGTCATAGAAAACTAATATACAAGGGGTTGGCACTGTTCTTGTCTCCTGGGCGATTGTTTCTCAAGTTTAGGTGAACTCTCCAGGGCAGACGGCTAAGAGAGAACAGAGCTCACACCTGAACCAGGCTGGACCCTCACCTTCTCAGTTATGGGGCTGCTTAGAGAAAGGCATGAACACATTTGCTGCATCTCCAGTTTATTTATCAGCATAGAGAATGCTGTATCTGTCAAGGTTTTCCAGAGAAGCAGAACTGTGTGTGTGCATGCGCACAAGCGGAAAGACCGTCTGCTGGAGAAACCAGGA
Organism: Neogale vison; assembly: GCF_020171115.1. Lineage (NCBI taxonomy): Eukaryota > Metazoa > Chordata > Mammalia > Carnivora > Mustelidae > Neogale > Neogale vison. Next base: position 48,378,938 of record NC_058096.1, read on the forward strand.
AGAGTCAGTGTCGCAAATGAATCCTGAAGTCTGTGCTGGAGAACTCCCTTTTGCTCAGGAGAGGTTAGCCACCTTTTTTTATCTTCAGGCTTTCAGTTGATTGGATGAAACCACTCTCATTATAGAGGGCAGTCTGCTTAGTCAGTTTTTTTAAACTAAATTTTGAGGGGGTTGGTTGCACCTGGCTGGCTCTGCGAGGGGAACCTGCAGCTCTTGATCTTGGGGTTGTGAGTTCAGGCCTCACTCTGGGTGTACACATTACTGAAAAATCAAAAAATCTTTAAAAAAAATTTTGGGAGGAATATTCTTTTATATTAACCAGATATTAGATGAATATATTCAAAAATAAATAAGCAAACAAAAAGTATGATATATGTTGTAACTATTCAAATTTTATTGTCCATTAGTGCCACTTAAAAAAAATTTTTTTATTGAATAGTCAACACACAGTGTTACTTACGCTGTACAGCATAGTGAGTCAGCATCTCCGTATGTCAGACTATGCTCACTACAAGTGCAGCTGCCGTCCGTCACCATACAGCACTATTACAATATCAGTAACTGTATTCCCTAGGCCGTGCCTTTTATTTCCATGACCTGTTCATTCCATAGCTGGAAACCTGTATCTCCCACTCCCCCTCATCATTTTGCCCATCCACCCATCACCCTTCCCTCTGGCAACCATCTGTTTCTGTATTTATAGGTCTGATTCTGCTCTTTGTTTATTCATTTATTTTGTTTTTCAGGTTCCACATATGAGTGAGATCATATGGTATTTGTCTTTCTCAGTCTGACTTATTTCACTTAGCTTGATATCCTCTAAGTCCATCCAAGTTGTTGCAAATGGCAAGATCTCATTCTTTTTTTATGGCTGAGTAATTATCTATGTATAACTTTACACCACATCTTTTTTATTCATTCCTCTATCCTTGGACACTTAGGTTGCACCCGTATCTTAGCTATTATAAATAATGCTGCAATAAACATAGGGGTGCAGATATCTTTCAAATTAGTGTTTTTGCTTTCTTTGGGTAAATACCCAGTATTAGAATTACTGGATCATATGTTATTTCTGCAGCCTCACCGACATCTTTGTTCCCTGACTTCTTAATTTTAGCCATTCTGATAAGTCTGAGGTAGTACCTCATTATGGTTTTGATTTGTATTGCTCTGATTGTCACTCTGATGAATAACACTGAGCATATTTTCATGTGGCTGTTAGCCTTCTGGATGTCTGCTTTGGAAAAACGTTTATTCTTGTCCTTGGCCCGTTTCTTAACTGGATTATTTGGGTTTTGGGTATTGAGTTTGATGAGTTCTTTATAGATTTTTGGATTCCAACCCTTTATCTGACATGTCATTTGCAGCCCATTTTTTTTTTTAAGATTTTATTTATTTATTTGACAGAGAGAGATCACAAGTAGGCGGAGAAGCAGGCAGAGAGAGGAGGAAGCAGGCTCCCGAATGAGCAGAGAGCCCGATGTGGGGCTCGATCCCAGAATCCTGGGATCATGACCTGAGCCAAAGGCAGAGGCTTTAACCCACTGAGCCACCCAGGTGCCCCTGTAACCCATTTTTTAATATGTTGAGTTGTTTCAGTGTTGAGTTGTTTAAATTCTTTATATCTTTTGAATGTTAACCCCTTAAGAATATATCATTTGCAAATCTCTTCTCCCATTCAGTAGGTGGCCTTTTTTGTCTTGTTGATGGTTTCCTTTTCATCTTGTTGATGGTTACCTTTCCTGTGTAAAAGCTTTTTATTTGATATAGTCCCCAATAGTTTGTTTTTTACTTTTGCTTTTTAGGAATCATATCTAGAAAAATGTCGCTACTGCCAATGTCAAAAAAATTACTGCCTGTGTTCTCTTCTAGGGTTTTATGGTTTCAGGTCTCACATTTAGGTCTTTAATCCATTTTAAAGTATGTGTGTATGTGTCTGCATGTGTATGTATGGTGTTAGAAAGTGGTCCAGTTTCATTCTTTTGCATGTAGCTGTCCAGTTTTCCCAGCAGCGCTTATTGAAGAGATTGTTTTTTCTTTGTTGTCTATTCCTGCCTCCTTTGTCACAGATTACTTGTCGATCTACCAATTTAAATGTTAAGTCTCATCCAAAAACACCCTTCCAGAAACATCCAGAATAATGTTTGATCAAATATACCATGGCCCAATGAACCTGACCCATAAAATCAATCACCACAGAAGGCATCTGCATTCACTAAGTAATCGACTCTTTTCCCAAAAAAGTACTACTCATCTCATTTTATACGAGAGTTGGCTCAGTGGGAAAGACCTATACAAAATCTAAGTATGTATGCAAGAAACTAAACTCTTCAAGAACTATGAGTCCCTGGAATTTATGACAGAATGGAGATGTGAGTGTGCTTCCTTTTTTCTGCTTCTCCACAAGTCAATAAGCCCAAAGCAGTCAGTCTTTGTAAGACGCTCACCCTGCTATAAAATCTGGGAGCCATCCTCCTTCTCCTTGTTAGGGTAAAAGTATCATCATTTACAATTAATTTCCTACTCACAATAGGAAGCTTGATTTTTCTGGTTTTCTTTCTCTTCTCTCCCCCATCATCATGCTCTTGTCTTCTTCCTCCACTTTTCTAATTCTTCATCCTTGTGCTTTTGTGAACTGGTAGGTGAAGGCTTGGAAAAACGAGGTGCTACTCAACTCTTTCTCCAACTTCTGGAAACAGTTCTGGAGTGAGAAAAAGTGAGCACGAGATCAAGAGAGACAAGAATAAAAATGAGTATCAATGAGAGTTTATACGTGAATGCGTGTGTTTGTGCGTGTATGAGTGTGACTGTTTAGAAACTTCATTGGTGTTTTGAGGTGCTTTAATTTAGGTGTATATTCTAAGTGTGTAGGCAGAGACAGCAAGTATAAAATTGGGTAGGACTGGGCTGCCCTGTGGCTCAGTTGGTTAAGCATCTGCAACTGTCTTTGGCTCAGGTCTTGATCCCAGGATCCCATGCCCCGCTCCTTGCTCAGTGGGGAGCCCACGTCTCCCCTCTACCTGCCGCTCCCCTTGCTTGTGCTCTCTCTTTCTGACAAATAAATGAAATTAAAAGGGAAAAAAATGGGTAGGATTGAAATTATGGGTAAATAAAAATATAGAGTTGAACTTTGAAATTTATCAATTAAACCCCTACTTTGTGTGACAAATTCACAATGCTGGAGATACCAAAATGAGCCTGCTGGGGCTCTTGCTCTCAAGGGGCTCAGCTCACATGGATGTTTGTGTCCTTTTGAACCTTCTCATACCTGTCCCACACAATTGAGCATGAATCCCACACTCACCTTACATAGGATTCTTTCAGTTTCCTGAATGTCAGTCTGCCTCCTGGAAGGAAGAGAGGTCATGCTCCTTTTCCAACTCCCTCTATATGATCCCGGAGCACCTAAGTCCATGCTGGGCACAGAGCAGTGTGCAAGCTAATGAAAACCTCCTGACTTGGTCACAACATAATCTGTCACAGGCTGTGCTAAGCCTTCCTAATGAAGGCTTGGTTTTCATCTGGTTTGTTTCATGGTAAAGGCTCTATTAACCAAATGTTAATAAAAGAAGCCCAGCTTCAGACAGCTGCTGGTGGTTTTCCTTTGCACTGTGTCCAGCCGAGTCCCATGGCAGCGTGGTCTGTAGTTGTCAACATTTTTTGTCTATGAATGTTCATGAGTGACAGCAATGCAGAAGGTTTCAGTGGGCCTCACCAATGAGCACAACAGGGAAACGCAATCTTGGAGCCAGGGACGTCATTCAGGTGCTCAGCTCTGAGTACCTCTCATCAGGACTGGTTCACGAGTCCGTTGCTAAATCAACCTCGGTTTGGCAAATAGAGCACGGCCCTTGTAAGTCTTTATTGCTACTAACCCGGTTTCTAGAAACGTTACTTTCCTCTTCCCTGTTTACAGCGCCAGCATTTCACTGGCACTTCTCACATCATGCATCTTCAGTTGAGCCCCAGCCCCTGTTTTATCTGTAACCCCACACCGTGCCCATGCCCCCTTAAAGTAACTACCTTGGGATATGATTAAAAGAGAAAGAGGTGAACTTGTGAGATCCGGATTGCAGTGAATCAGAGAGCAGCAAGAGGAACTCATTTAGGAAAAAAAAAAAAAAAAACTTCCTTTCAAAGGTTTGAGCTTCTACAATATCCCCATTCTAATCCTGTGGCGGTCCATGAAATGATTCAGAATCTGGAGAGTAAAATATCGTTTTATAATGAATCTTCCTTTTTTGATTAGTGTAGAGTCTGTATCCTGCTTGCAGAAGCAGGATCTGGTTTTCTTATTGATTTTCGCCACAGTTGGAATGAAAAAACTCAAGTCATTGCTCCGATGGCAAGAAACATGTTACGGGGCTCACAGAGCCAGCATTCGGACCAGATAGGCATCGGGGTGCCTTTTGCTCTTTTCTCAAAAGAGCTTCACTCCATTGAAACAGATGATTTTTCGTGCAAACTAGTGCTGTAGAAATAACTTACACTCTGTTGTGTTTTTCTTTTTTGTTCTCTAAAGATTTCTCCGTTTATTTTTTAGTTGAAACATAGTTGACATTTTAGTTTCTTTTTTTATAATCAACATCCATGGGCTGGCCATAAAAAATGTATTCCTCAGTCTGAGGTCAGGAACTTTCTTGAGAGCTCAGGGAAATTCCAAAAAGTTTGTGGACTCTAGAACTGCAGAAATCCAAAAAGTAGGTTGGGGTGAAAGAGACAAGCAGTGCCTTTGTTTAGGAAAGGTGAGTACAGTTTCTGGATTTCCACTTTACTTTTAAAGGTGGAGACTGAGGAAGGAAACCTGAAGGGGAAGAAAGGGGGAAACGAAAGAAATGAGAGTGGAGAGCCCTTAATGTGCCCAGTCCATTTAGATGTGCATACTCACATTACTGCATTTAATCTTCACAACAATGGGAAGAGGCAGATCTTTTACCCTTCCAGAAGTTATTTCCCTTACCCTTCTTCTTCTTCCTGTCAAAGCCCACTTCACGTGATAAATATAAAAATGCTAGATACATATTTTGCCTTCAGGTAGGAATAACCAAGGGACCCAGTTCTGGGTATAGGACTTAAGAGAAAGCTGTTGGGGAGATTTGGGAAAAGATTTTCCTCCAAAACAAAAAAAGAAGCACATATCAGAAGAGATTTGTCACCTTCCCTTCCGCTTGTTTTCTACTTACGAATGCAGTTGTAGGAGGACATGATGCCATCTTGCAACCAAGAAGAAAAAACTCCCCAGGGCCCAAATTTTTCATACTGAGGATAGTAGAATGAAGGATGGAAAGAACTGGATTCTTCAAGACATTGTTGAGACCACTGATTCAGTGGCCTGGAACCACTTACCTCTAGAGAACTTTTTATGTGAGATAAGAAACCCCTTTATTATTCCAGCCACTTTTAGCTGGATATCCTGTTACTTTCAGCCAAAAGCATGATAATAGGTAAAATATGACTATTTCCATTTTACTCTGCTAGATGTGTTTCATCTAACAGACCAAAAAGTTAATTTACTGGCCATCACAGTGGAAACAGAACATAATTGCTTTATAATCTGTTGGAAATCAGTCCCACAGTTTTCAGCTTAATACATTTTTTCCTCACTGTCCTTCAAGTGTGGATGAGAGCATGTAGTAGTCCATAAAACGACCATGTACCACAGATGGTACTGCCTTCCTATTTTTCTTGTGACCCAGTTGCTAAAAGATTGGTCCCAGTCCTCAACCATTACTCTGACGATTTGGCTAACATTCTTCTCAGCAGACTGCTGGAAGTTCAGAGGCTGGTGCTCTGGGAGACTGACAAAACATACTGAATCTATGATAATAGTCTCCTACCATGATGATGATGATATCAGGCTCATGTTTTGAGATAATTCTGATGTTCAAAATGATTGCTAAAAAAGTTGTCAGTCACACTTAAGCTACTACTCACAGATATAACATGTTATACACTCTATGACATTCTCAAAAAGACAAAATTATAGTAATGACAAAGATTAGTGTTTGCCAGGAATTTAAGACAGGGAGAGGAAGTGACAATAAAGGGATAGAATGCAAAAGGTAATGGAACTCTTCAGCATCCTGATCGTGGTAGAAGTCACATGAATCTGCACATGTGTTTATTCACAGAAGTGTACACTACTAAAAAAGTCAGTTTTACTGTATGAGAATTTAAAAACCAAATCCATCCCATAAAAATGACTTCTAGACAGTCATAGATAAGTCTAAATTGATTTACTTCTTCTTCTAATTTACTTTACTTTTTTACTTCTTCTTCTAATTGTTAGCAAGAAAGAGGGGATGCTATAGTTAGTTATTGCTGGGCTTAAGAAAATAGTAGCCAGGAGAAGGAAAGGGAATATCTGTATCTGATTGATGTAACTAAAAATAGTGGTTGGCTTTCCTAAGAAGAGAACAATCTATGAAATAAAACTGTGATTTCTTATTTGCTGAGGCCTCTCCCAATATCTTTTGGGCTGAGAATCAGAACCACTTCCCAGATTACAATATCTCAGGGTCCAAGATCTCAACTGATGCCTAAAAAGCACTTGACAAAATTTAACACCTTTCATAATAAAACATGCAGCATGCTAGGAATAAAGAGAAATTACCTCAACATAATAAAAGCCATATATGAAAAACTCACAACTAACATCATACTCAATGGTGAAAAAGTGAAACTTTTTCCTCTAAGATCAGAGACAAGAAAAGGATGTCCACTATGAAATTCACCACTTCTATTCAACACAGTATTGGGAGTTCTAGCCAGAGCAATTAGGCAAGAAAAAAAAAAAAAGTAAATGGCATACAGAGTGAAAAGGAAGAAATAAAACTATCTCTGTTCACAAGTGACAAGATATTTTATATAGGAAATCCTAAAAATTTCACACACACACACACAGAATACAAAATCAGCAATAAAAATCAGTTGTGTGTGGGTTTTTTGTTTGTTTAAGATTTATTTATTTGAGCAGGGAAGGGACAGAGGGAAAGGGAGAGTTTCAAGCAGACTCTGCACTGAGTGTGGAGCTCAGTGGAGGGCTCAGTCTCACAATCCTGAGATCACAACCTGAGCTGAAATCAAGAGTTGGACGCTTAACCGACTGTGCCACCCAGGCGCCCCTCAGTAGTGTTTCTATATATTCTATGAACAATCCAAAATTAAGAAACCAATTCAATTTACAATAGCATCAAAAAGAATAAAATACTTAGGAATAAACTTAACCAAAAAGGTGAAAGATTTATACACTGAAAACTACAAAATGTTGCTGAAAGAAATTAAAGACATCAATAAATGGAAAGACACCCATGTTCATTAGAAGGCTTAATACTTTTAAGATGTCAATGTTACCCAAAATTGTCTACAGATTTAATGCAATTCCTATGAAAATATCAACTTTTTTTGCAGAAATAGAAAATCATCCTAAAATTCATATGGAATCTCAAGGGACCCCAAATAGATAAAACAATCTTGAAAAAGAAGAACAAAGTTGGAAATCTCACATTCCTCATTTCAAAACCTACTACACTGCTATGGCAATCAAAACACCATGATACTGTCAAAAAGATAGACATATAGACCAATAGAATAGAATAGAGAATCCAGAAATAAGCCCTCCCAGATACAGATTTTCCTCAACTTTTGATGGGGTTATGTCCAATTAAACCCATTGTAAGTTAAAAATAACACAAGTCAAAAACACATTTAATATACCTAACCCACCAAATATCATAGCCTAGCCTAACCTACATTAAACATGCTCAGAACACTTATATTAGCTTTCAGTCGAGCAAAATCATCTGACATAAAACATATTTTATAAGAAAATGTTAAATATTTCATCTAATTTATTGAATACTGTACTGAAAGTGAAAAAGCAATGGATGTATGGGCACAGAACAGTTACAGGTGTATCAGTTGTTTACCCTTGTGATCATGTGGCTGGTGGGAGCTCTGGCTCACTGCTGCTGCTCAACACCATGATAGTATTGCACAACATACTGCTAGCCTGAAAAAAGATCAAAATTCTGAATTCAAAGTCTGATTCCTACTAAATGCTTTCATGCCATTGTAAAACTGAAAAGTCGTAAGCTTGACCCTCTGTATGCTCAAATGATTTTCAGTAAGAGTGCCAAGACCATTCAATGGGGGAAAGGACAGTCTTTTCAACTAATGGTGTTAGAAAAACTAAATTTCCCTGTACAAAAAAAAAAAGGAAATTTGTACACTTTACCTTCCACCACACATGAAAATTATATATATTAAAAAATGGATCAAAGACCTAGAAGTTAGAGCTAAAACTGTAAAACTCTTGGAAGAAGACATTGGAGAAAAACTTCAGGATATTGGATTTGACAATGACTTCTTAGATATGACACCAAAAGCACAGGCAAGAAAAAAATAAATAAATTGGACTTTATCAAAAATAAGAACTTTTTTGCATAAAAAGACTATGAACAGATTGAAAAGATGACCTCCAGAATGGGAGAAAATTGTCACAATTTTTATATCTGATAAGGGATTAATATCCAGAATATATTTTTAAAGGCTACAACTCAGTAGTACAGTAAAAAATCTAATTTAAAATGGGCAAAGGACTCAAATAGACATCTCCAAAGAAGATATACAAATGACCACTAAGCACAGGAAAGATGATCATTATCTAGTCATTGGGGGATTCAAATCATAACTGCAGAGAGAGAGATCACTTCATACCCATGAGGTTGACTATTATCCTAAAACAAACAAACAAACAAAAATAATAAGAGTTGGCAAGGATGTGAAAAAAAGTTGAACTCATTGCTGGTGGAGATGTAAAATGGTGCAGCTGATGTGGAAAATGGAATGGTGATTTTTCAAGAATATAGAAGTACAATTACAATATAATCGAGCAATAATACACACACACACACACACACACACACAGAGAGAGAGAGAGAGAGAGAGAGACTATAATAATACACTATAGAACACTATAATACATAATTGTATATATTATAATAGCCTTAAAACCAATATAATTCTAACACATGCTACAATATGGATAAACCTAGAAGACATTATGCTCCATCAAATTAGCCAGTCAGTCACAAAAGAACAAATGTTGTATGATTCCACTTATAAGAGACACCTAGAGTCGTCAAACTCAGAGGTGGAGAGTAGAGCAGTAACCAGGGCTAGGGATGGGGGAGTTCTGGAGATGGATGGTGGAGATGGTCACACAACACTATGAACATACTTAATAGCACTGAACTATACACTTAAAAATGGTTACAAAGGTAAAATTCATATTATGTATATTTTACACTACAACCAAAAAAATCTCAGAGTCAGTGTATCATGCTTGGAATTTAGAATGACAGATCCCGAAAACCCCTTTTGAGCAGCTTTTACATGTGTGCTAAACATTTGAACAAGCTGAATATCAAAAAGAGATGGAGTGATGCTGGCTGTAGATTTCAGCTGCAGGATCTTCCAGCAAGTTAGGACAGCATGCTTGTTGTGTGAGATTCCTGTCTTGCTAGTTTCACTGGAAATGAATAGTCTCCACATCAATGGGGAATTTTATTAACCAGGGTTTACTGGGTTCACTGAAACAGTCCCATTATTTAACCACTCAGAAAGTCCTTCAGCCACAGTCTTCTTATGTCACTACATCACCGAATAGAACTCTTAAGATGTTCTGTAGATAACTTCTTAATACAAGGAATGCATTCTCCTGGGAATACACTGGAGCCTCCACATGGCCCTTAAGAAGACACTGATCTCTTTGAAACCAGGACTGCGAGATTCAGGGGTCTGGGGGTGACTTCCAGTTGCATGGATTCTTTTGAACTCTGATTCTCAAGAAAGACTGAAGGAATCATCGGAAGACCTAAAATAGAATCTGTCACATACCAATCCTATGAGACAATACATGATCTTGTAGAGGCACTAAAAAGAAAGGAAGACAGACATTCTGGGCCTCTTAATGTGATTTATTGGCTTCTAGAGACTCAAAGACTATGGAAAAATTCTCCTATAGGATTAAAATATATAGACCTATTGGACTCTGTTAAACTGAAAATAATAGTTAAATCCAAGGATCAGGAGCAGCACCAGCATAAAGAACGAGTTTCTGATTCCCCAACGTCCTTCCAGATGGCTCAGATACCATCAATCTCCCAGCCAATGTGGAGACAAAGTCTGTATTTCAAGATTTTCATCTTTGACCTCATTCTAAAACATAAAACAGCATTGTCAGAGATTTTAGATGGCCTATAGATTCATGCAAGCTTCTTCAGTTCACACTAATGAAAGTTTCCCATATGGACTGAGGTCAGTTCTTGACCTCCAAAATCCTCAATATGTTATTCTCAAGGCAGCTGCCTTCTTCCTAGTCTTATAAATTAGCTGTGCACTTTCTGGGATCAACCACATCCTAGGAAAACTGACTGCAGCTCATCCAAGAAACTTGGCCTCCATTCCGTGCTCTCCAGAAACAGCTGTGTGAAAGTTTCAGGAGCAATAACTCAGGCAGAGGGTCCTCTGTGGTCCACAGAGCCCCAAATTTGGATAAGGTTTCACTTAATATTCATTGGTGTTGGGAGTTTGGCAAAAGTAGGAAAGGACTCCTAATTCCATGGGGTCAAATATCCTTCCTAAAACTAAAATGGAAAAGATGAACTGACTCATGGAAAGGATTTTGTGATAAACCTAATGTCCTGGGGCCACTTTCATAATAGCACCTCCTCTTCTCATCACTTACTTCCCTTGTGTGTCTCTTGAATAATATTATTTTCAAGGATTTAATAAAGATTTCTTTGTCAGAAGCCCAAGTCAAAGTCTCTAGAGGAACTGGTATATTGTTTGAAAAATCCGGGGCCCTCAGTTCTAATGAAGTATAGGAATAAAGAGGATATAAGGAACAAGATGTCTACTGGGAACAGTCTAAAGCTGACAGCAACCTGGGATTGGAAAGAATTAAGAGACATCAGCCCAATAAAGATATTTATACAGACTGGGAGTAGATGATATTAGTAATTACATATACAGATGGCTAGTAGGCATATGAAAGGGTGCTCAATATCGATATGTCATTAGGGAATTGCAAATTAAAACAATGATGAGATGCCACTACATACGTCTTTGAATGGCTAAAATCCAAACACTGACAATATCAAATGCTGACAGAATAAAAAAAAAAAAAAAATCAGTAAGTGCCAAGGGTTTGAGAAAGGGAAAGTAGGATGAATAGATAGAGCACAGGGTATTTTTAGGAGGCCTATGGGAACTTTCTGTACTTATGCTGAATTTTTCTGTAAACCTAAAATTTCTCTAAAAAACAAAGTCTATTAATTAAAAAGAGAGAGATGGGGGGAGAGCACATAGTAGCTATGTGCGTGAAGACAGGGCCAGACAGATTTGCATCCTCTCAGGTGTGGAAAGCATTTTCATCATTGTTAAATGGGAACCAAAGTGAGGTTTCTCAAAATAAGGTCCAAAAGTCTTCTCCATCAGCATCGATAGGTTAAATGCAGATTCCTGGGCCCTGGCCAGGCTGTTGAATCAAAGTCTCTTAGAGTCAGACCTGGAAATCTGCGCTGAGACTATTTCAGGATACCGATGCACTTTAAGGTTTGGGACCCATTATTGTACACTGTACCAATCTCCTAATCGTTTAATTGTTGGTATTCTATTTTATTTTTGCACATATGGAGTAATAAAGAGAAAATGTCCACTAAATTCTTATCAAACATATGTAACAAGTCTTTGAATAAGGGGGTTGGAGATGGAAAGTGTGGGATGGACACAGTGAGGCTGATGAACAACCTGCTTGGAGAAGCATCTCAGCCTGCATCAACTAGAAATGATCCAGTGGAAGGCAGCTCATGAGCTTTGAGTCAAGTGATTTCCAGGAATAACTGTGAAAGCACACTACCCTCCCACCCCACAAAAAAACCCCTAAACCAAAACAAAGAAACAAGAATATGAAAGATGAACATTTTCCATCACAGATGTTACATTCCTACATATTTGACCCTTGAACAGTGTGGAGGTTATGAGGGACAACCTTCCTCCACCCCATCCAGTCAAAAACCTGTGTATAACTTTTGACAACCTTGAAACGGAATTACAAATAGCCTACTGTTTATTAAAACCCTTACCAATAAAATAGTCAATTAACACATTTTTAAAAAGATTTTATTTATTTATTTATTTGACAGAGAGAGATCACAAATAGGCAGAGAGGCAGGCAGAGAGAGAGGAGGAAGCAGGTTCCCTGCTGAGCAGAGAGCCTGATGTAGGGCTCGATCCCTGGACCCTGAGATCATGACCTGAGCTAAAGGCAGAGGCTTTTTTTTTTTTTTTTCAAGATTATTTATTTATTTATTTGAGAAAGAGACAGTGAGAGAGAGCATGAGCGAGGAGAAGGTCAGAGAGAGAAGCAGACTCCCCATGGAGCTGGGAGCCTGATGCGGGACTCAATCCCGTTCCCGGGATCTTGACCTGAGCCGGAAGGCAGTCGTCCAACCAACTGAGCCACTCAGGCATCCCAAAGGCAGAGGCTTTAACGCACCGAGCCACCCAGGCACCCCTAACACATATTTTACATATGTGTTATATACTGTATTCTTTCAATAAAATAAGTTAGAGAAAAGAAAATGTTATTAAGAAAAGAAGGAAGAGAAATTACACTCAGAGTAAATACTGTAAAAAAATCTGCTTTAGGGGCGCCTGAGTGGCTTAGTGGATTGGGGCCTCTGCCTTCTCCCAGCTCCACAGGGAGTCCACTTCTCCTCCCTTTGCCTTTCCTCTTTTTTGTTTTTTAATATGAACAAATATCTTTATTGCAGCATATGTATAGAATTAAAGAATTAGAAACAATAAAAATATTCTTTTTTTTTTTTTTTAGATTTTGTTTATTTATTTGTCAGACAGATCACAAGTAGGCAGAGAGGCAGGCAGAGAGAGGAAGGAAAGCAGGCACCCTGCTGAGCAGAGAGCCCGATGCGGGACTCGATTCCAGGACCCTGGGATCATGACCTGAGCCGAAGGCAGAGGCTTTAACTCACTGAGCCACCTACGCGCCCCGACAATAAAAATATTCTTTATGAGGGGTTAAATAGATTACATTATAGCCAAAAAAAAGGAATATTATATTGCTGTTCAAGAAAATGAGGTGGCTCCAGAGGTACCACATGTGACATATGGTTAAGTAGATATTTAAGAAATATGACAGTAAAGGGGCGCCTGGGTGGCTCAGTTGTTTAAAGCCTCTGCCTTCGGCTCAGGTCGTGATCCCAGAGTCCTGGGATGGAGCCCCACATTAGGTTCTCTGCTCAGCAGGGAGCCTGTCTCCTACCCCCCACCCCCACCTGCCTCTCTGCCTACTTGTGATCTCTGTCTGTCAAATAAATAAAAATAAAATCCTTGGCGGGGGGGTGGGGGGGTGGGAGGTTGGGGTACCAGGTGGTGGGTATTATAGAGGGCACGGCTTGCATGGAGCACTGGGTGTGGTGAAAAAAATAATGAATAATGTTTTTCTGAAAATAAATAAATTGGAAAAAAAAAACAAAAAAAATCTTTTTTTTTTAAAAAAAGTGCAGGTGTATAAAACAGTAACAGTAAAACCTCTTTGATTTAAAGCAAGTGGAGGGGGAAACTGAAGCAGTAGGAAGTTTAGGCCAACATCTGCAAAAACTGAGGAGGAAGGGGGCAATTGGTCACCAATGTTCCCAGAGTGTGAGTATTTTTGTCAGATCACAGAACAGACCCACAGTTGTGCTTTCTCTGCTAATAAGCATAGCCATTGCTAAGATTAGGCTTTTCCCTTTGTCTCTATCCAACATTGCTCTTATTTTCACAAAAACAAAAACAAAAAACAAAAACACCTCTAGTAGAACTACTTAAAATAGTCCACAAAGTCAGATATAGAAAAGTGGAGAAGACAGACAGTGGACATAAAAGAAATCAGATGAATTCTGTTCTTAGTGTTTGAGTTATTGACTTTGCATGGGAAATTGGGTTTACATTTCAAGTAATGCTATGTGCTAAATTTTTCTGGCCTGTGGTATAAAGTTAGCTTCTCTGTGTTTTCCAAATTGGGAGAAATTAGTCTGTTGTCGATAGAATTAAGGGGTATAATTAGCATTTCTGAGAAACACTCAAGTAAAATTAGTGAAGCTTAATTCAGTTTGGTCATTGAGCTTACTTTTATTTGGCAGAACAAAGGCAAAGCTTAATTAAGGCTGCTGCAGAGAGCAGTACCAGTCCAGGAAGAAGCTGTGAGTAATAGAGATGTTCACAGTGTTACCTTCGAGTCACCTTAAGTTACTTTGGAACAAGACAAGCTAGCAAAATAAAGTTTGGAAACATCTTATATTTGTGTGTGTGTGTGTGTGTGTGTGTGTGTGTGTTTTAAAAGAATTTATTTATTTATTTGACAGAGAGAGAGAGAGAGAGCACAAGTAGGCCAAACGGCAGGGAGAGGGAGAAGCAGGCTCTCTGTTGAGTGGGGGAGCCCGCTGCAGGGGTGGGTCGCAGAACCCTGGGATCACGACCCGAGACCAAGGCAGCTGCTTAACCGACTGAGCCACCCAGGTGCCCCAACATCTTGTATTTGAAGGAGATTTATGGCTTAAGAAATTATTTTATGTAAATTAAACACCAAAAGATGTGTGGCAATAAGATGTTTATAAATTACTTGTGGGAGTGTTAACTGGATCAACTATTTCTGAATCATTGTTTAGCTTATCTATTAAAACCAAGCATACATATAAGCTATGACCTGGCTATCACAATTCTAGATATATACTCAAGAAAAATGAATATATTTGTTTTCCAGTTCATAAAGTCAGAAGTGAAAACTACCCACATGTCCATCAACAGAAAATGTATAAATAAATTATAATATTTTCATAAAACTGAATACCATACAGCAAAGAAAAGGAATGACCCATAACTGCACACAATGTGGATGAATCTCACTGATACACTGGTGAGCAGAACAAGTCAGGTGTCAAGGAGTACATAGTGTATGAGTCCTTTTATATAAAGTTCAAGCCCAGGCAAAATGTATATTAGAGGTCAGGATTGTGAATACTCTTTTGGCAGAGGAACAGTGACTTGAAGGAGTATGAAGGATGTCTCTAAGGTAACATCTGCCTCTCCTCCTGTATGTTTATTACATGAGCATGTTTAGTTGGTAAAGATTCATCAAGCTGTATACTTCTACTATGTGCTCTTTTCTCTACGGTAGACTCCAGTAAGATTTTATGTTTAATCTCAATTGATACCCAAATCCTAGTAAATTGTTAAGGTATTATCATGTCCCTATAAATGAAAAAAAAATGAGGTAAAGAGAAAATAAATGACACTTTCAAGTTATTTAAGTTACTTTTCACTTTGTTGGCCAGAGCTAAAACAGTTCTTTATTATATTATAGGTGAAGAAATGTTGTGCCTTGTGTTAGCTGTGCCTTTCCCCCCCCTTTATAGGAAGTAAAGAGAGCCTTACAATAGTATTAATAATTATACAGATAGTACATCATTAGTTTCAGATGTAGAGTTCAGCAATTCATCAGTTGCATGTAACACCCAGTGCTCATCACATCACACCCTCATTAATGTCCATCACCCAATTACGCCATTCCACCACCCACCTCCCCTCCAGCAGCCCTCTGTTTGTTTCCTATAGTTAAGAATCTCCCATGGCTTGTCTCCTTCTCTGATTTCTCCCCATTCAGTTTTCCCTCCCTTTCCCTATGATCCTCTGCACTGTTTCTTATATTCTCTACATATGAGTGAAACCATATAATTGTTTTTCTCTGACTTATTTCACTCAGCATAATACCCTCCAGTTCCATCCACATTGATATAAATTGTTAAGTATCCATCCTTTCTAATGTCTGAGTAATATTCCATTTCTTTATCCATTCATCTGTTGATGGATATCTCAACTCTTTCCATAGTTCTTTCCATAGTTTGGCTATTGTGGACTTTGCTACTATGAACACTGGTTTATAGTTTGGATCCTTTGGATAACTACATTTGCATCTTTGGGATAAATACTTAATAGCATGATTGCTGAGTCATACAGTAGCTCTATTTTTACTGTCTTGAGGAACCTCTATACTGTTTTCCAGAGTGGCTACACCAGGTTGCATTCCCACCAACTGTGTAATAGGGTTCCCTTTTTCTTTATGAAAAAATTTTTGAAGTATTATTCCTGGATCAAAGGGTATCCAACAGACATTCTTATGGTTCTTGATATAAGCTGCCTTATTGTTTCGCAAAAGAATTGTAGTTTCTAAAAATGAGGTCCTATTAAAAATTTAAAGTCCATTTATTAGTTCAACAAATACTTGTTTAGCTATGTGTCAGGCTTTATATCTGTTTTCAGTTACCAAAATGATTCCTTTCCATTCAAAAGCTTTACTCAAATTAACTTTACAGACATAATATAAATTGTAATCTGAGGCCTCATCACCCACCAGCTGGTTACCTCATCTCCCTGAGTTTTGCTTTCCTCATCTCTGAATGAGAATATCTGCCAAACTCTCTCCTCAGGGCCACTGAGGTGATCAAAGATGGAGGATGAGGTGACCAGGAGACAAGGTGCTCAAGAAGTGATGAGAAAGTTTTGAGGAGACAATGAGGTGAATGTGATAGGAAATTTAAAAACTGAAAAAATAAGTTTGTTAAACTATAAAGCATGATATGAATGTAAGATATTATTATGATTGGGAGAGGTGCTGCAATAGCAGCTCTTTTTTTTCATAGAAATCATGGCATAAAATTATAACTGTGGAATATAAAATTGAGTTTTGAAATTCTGTCACCACTTTTGCAAAAAAAAAAAAAAAAGGAAAACACATTTCTGAAAATACCTCTTCCTTTAACTGGAAGTTCTTGTTATATTATGACCATTTTATTAAACATGTAGATGAAATGATAAGTTAATTAAAACAAGTGGATGAGTTCACATAGGTTGCTAACTTCCCTCCAGATATGAGTTACATTAGTGAGCCAGATTTTATCATATAAGGCATGAAAAACAAGACATGTGAATTGTAGTCAGGCTTTAACTTTGGCTAAGGTTTTTCAGAGTTAGAGTCATAGGTTTTCTTTCCCCTATGACTGAAAGCAGCCTTAGAGATCATTTAGTTCAACTCCCTCATTTTACAGATTATTTTGGTTTCATTGTTTTAGCAGAAACCTTTCAATATATGCTTCCATTTGGTTAATACTTTCCATCTATTACTTTTTCTTTTTCTTTTTTTGCCCATCTATTTCTAAAAGACATGCTGTGGGTATTTTTGAAAGGTACTTAAAATAGGGAAACCATTAGAATTATTACAGAGCAGTCCAAATTGTTCAGGAAAACATTTTCATTATGGAATCACAAGATTTAAAAATAGTTTGCATTTACACTGAAAGGTTCCTAAAATGCTTTATGAATGAAGCTCTCATTCATCTCTAAAATGCATTCACAGTTATTTGGTTCCTTTATTAAGTGGTAGTGGGAATGGAAATCTAGAATCTCTACTCTATTGTTCAATTTCAATATACAGTTTAAAGATTTGCATGCCACTGGGAACTACAAACTGTCCAGAAGCTTTCTGGGGCTTGCCCCATAGTGTACACGACTGTGAAATGGTATTGTTGAACTAAAAGCCAAATTCTAGCAGAAAGGAAAATTAGCTAAAAGCTTAATTATAATTTTCTGCTAAATGTCATTTATTTAATTCATGCTTTATAATTTTGTCTTCACTTTTGGCATATGCAAACTTTGGCTAATATCTTTCTCATGGTGAGAGAGACAAGGCTTATGGAATTCAACTGACACCCAAATGATGCTCAAACACATACCATTTATTGAACCATGGATGACCTCGCATTAAGGTAAGAAGACAATTATAAGCAGATGTTTGAAGAGGAAACAGAAAATTCATGAACCAGCCAATTATCCTTCCTACAATATTAGGTACATTCTTTAGAAGTAAATAAAGCAAGTGACAACTGTAATTACTGTTCATGATTTTGATTGGAGTATGGTATGGAGGATCATTTTCTTCTGATTCAAATTTTATTCTTAAAATTATCGTGAGGCCTGGAGCAGTTGACAACATTTAATACACACAGAGCCAAATGACATAGCCACAAAGTGTACAGGCTTAGAGTTGAACAGACTTGGGTTTGAGCCTTGACACTGACGTGTCATTTGTTGGTTCTGTCACTTATCTCATCCCTTATCTAACTTACACTGAGCATCATCTATGTATCAGGCATTGCTTGGGAAGTAGAACTACAAAGCTACAGAAATTAATCAGACACTTTTTGCCCTCGAGGGCTTACACTTCATGATGAGAGATAGGCAACAAACAAATGTATAAAACAAGACTATTAAAACCTACAAAATGGGGGATGCCTGGGTGGCTCAGTCGGTTAAGCCTCTGCCTTTAGCCCAGAGTCCGGGATCGAGTTCTGCATCAGGCTCTGTGCTCGGCAGGGAGCCTGCTTCTCTCTCTACCTCTTCCTGCCACTCTGCCCGCTTGTGCGTGTGTGCTCTCTCTCTCTCTCTCTGACAACTAAATAAATAAATAAAATTTAAAAAAACAAACAAAACCTACAAAATGGTAATGCTGTGAGGATTCAATGAGATGACATGCATAAAATATTTGATACTGGCCCTAGCATGCAATAGGCATATAGCAAATTTAGTTTTTCTTCATTCAATTACTTATTCATTCAACAATTTTTTTTAGAGCCAAATAAGTTTATGGCACTGCTCTGGGTATTGAACAGGAGTCAGAGTTGTATCACCCAGCCATATAAAACTTGGAGGGAGAAGAATGGAAGTCAGTGTTTCAAATACATAGCTATCTGTGGCACAAGAAAGTATTGGATAAATGTCAATTATCTCCTGAAAATTAGATAAGTGCAAAGAAAGACAATAAGAACTGGATAAAAGTATTGCTTCAGTAAATGCCTTGATTAAATTGGCTGTCACGGAAGTGTAGTTTATCATTCAGTAGATTTACATGCATTTCTCCAATGAGATTTATCACTCACGTTTTGGAAGATAGCAGATTATGGAGTGACTCAAAATTAGAAATCAGTCTGACAAGCATGAGAGACAGTAAGGATCAAGAGGAGCAAGAGAAGGCAACAATAAAATGCAAGGTCTTGAGTCCAAGCTGATGAATTTTGCTACAGAGGCAAGAGAGATCAGAAAGAGGTGACTGTCAAGATAGGAGGAGTTAGAAGAACAGGGGCAAGGGTGGGAGGAGCATGTCCAGTGCTCAGAGAGAGTGTGTACAGTGTCAAAGAACAGAAGTTTGTGGTCAGGGGAAGGGAACTCGTAATCTCAAGGTATAACCTTGTCGCCATCTCAAGTGGTGGTCCCAGGTAGAGTCATATGGGGGACCAGTTGTGGTGGACGTAAGATCCACTACTCAGGTCTTCCTTTTCAAGAAAGAACCTGGTACTGAATTTCAAAATGTGTGCCTCCAGCTGTTAGCTCCTTCAAGATCTGCTCTGCATTGAAGCAGAGTCCACACTCTTCACATTCACATTCTTCTTTGGGTGTCCCCCAAACAGTGGCTGAGCAGGGCAGTGGTACAAGGAACTAGCCATTCCCATCCAACAGGCACTCCTTGGACTGACTGCCATTGCTCTGCTGCTCCCTGTTGGGTTAGCAAAGGAAGCAGTGCAGTCGGACCTGCTCAGTCCTGCTCACTCCCCTTTCCTTCTACAGGTGTCACTCCCCCCTGATAACCTTCTGTACTCCTAACTCCATCTTACCATCTGTTGCCAAAAGAACCCATCTATAAACTTTTAAGTCTTGTTGCATATATTCTTCTTCTTCTTCTTTTTTAAAAATTATTATTTGACAGACCGAGATCACAAGTAGGCAGAGAGGCAGGCAGAGAGAAGAAAGGGGGAAGCAGGCTCCCCGATGAGCAAATCCTGAGATCATGACCTGAGCTGAAGGCAGAGGCTTAACCCACTGAGCCACCCAGGTGCCCCATTGCTGCATATATTCTTATTTTGTCCTTACAACAGCTGAGGTGTTAGAGGTAGTAAGAGCACCCATGCTTGCTTTTTAGATGTAAAAACTGTAACCCAGAACACTTAAATAAACTGACTGTGCTTATGCCGCTAGCCTGTGCCAAAGTTGTGCCTTAATTTCCTCCAAGTCTGTTCCAAGCCCGGTGCTCTTTACCTTGGAGATATTGAGAATAAAGAGTGGCAATAAAAAAATGCTAAAAGAGGCCACAACTGAGCCTCTGCCCAACTTTGTAGATTTAGCATGAGGTTGAAATGTAAAACATTGTGAAGAAAAAAAAATCCCATACTTATAGTAGTACATTTTGATTAAAGAAGAAAATTATACATTATTTTACAAAATTATTTCTATCCCACTCTCATTTTTTTTTTAAAGATTTTATTTATTTATTTGACAGAGAGAAATCACAAGTAGATGGAGAGGCAAGCAGAAAGAGAGAGAGGGAAGCAGGCTCCCTGCTGAGCAGAGAGCCCGATGCGGGACTCGATCCCAGGACCCTGAGATCATGACCTGAGCCGAAGGCAGCGGCTTAACCCACTGAGCCACCCAGGCGCCCTATCCCACTCTCATTTTAAGGTTTCCTTTTGTGTATATTTATGAGGATCTTATTAAGAGTTTTTCAGGTGTTTTTTTGCCATCAGTGAAACAGACCAGAGTCCAGTAATTTCCATATCCAAAGAAAGTAGTACAACGCCCTTTGAAACCACACTAGCTCTTTTACCATAAACAGAGTAATATACAAATAACAGTTCCTTTGTTGAAATCTGACCACTTATTTTTTTCTCCTTTCTTTTGAATTTGGAAACAATAAAACTCAAAACAAATATAGAAATATGGAGACATATACAGATGACAATACAGGTCACCCATAATGCCACTGGTGTATTTGGGCTTTAAACCTTTTTCATCTTCTACCGATGTGTACATGTATGTACATTCATTCCCTCACCCTAATCTTAACACCTCATTATACCCTGGAAGTTGTGACTATCCTTCAACCCAGGAAGTACATACAATTCCAAGGTCTCTTATACTGACAGGTGATGAAGTCACTGAAATCCACCTCTTATTCCCAAATGAATTAAAAATATGTAACTTCTTAAATTTCAGATCTCACAGAGTTAGATCCCAAACTCAGTTCCCCCATATTTATTTTTTTTGCTGAATCATTAGATACTACCACGGTGGTCCTTGATGGAGGGAAAGCATCTGAAAGGTGACTTTGAAGAAATGAAGAAAGTAACACTTTTTGGTGTTGACCAGTATACTCATGGAGGACCCCAACTGCCCTACCTCTGAGGTCAAGTTCGGAAAACAGGTTGAACCAGACTGGATTCTTGAAGTGGACCTGGACTGGAATGAACCTCCTGGAAACACCAGGACAAATGAACTGCGGATGGCAAGGTTTTGAACAGAAACATATCTAGGTGACCCTATCCGGTGGTGATTCATCACAGGTCAGATTCCCATTTGCTGGAGTGCCTGGGTGGCTCAGTCGTTAAGCGTCTGCCTTCTGCTCAAGTCACGATTCCAGAATACTGGGATCCAGCCCTCATCAGGCTCCCTGCTCAGCGGGAGCCTGCTTCTTCCTCTCCCACTCCCCCTGCTTGTGTTCCCTCTCTGTGTCTCTCTCTGTGTTAAATAAACAGATAAAATCTTTAAAGAAAAAAAAAAAAAGATTCCCATTTGCTTGAAGTTCAGTGTTGGGATGGAGGATCTCTTTCCTAGAAGTGACTTGTGCAGGGGCACATGACTGGGAGAACGAAGTACTTGCTAAGGTGATACCGCTTGCTTTTATGTCACACCAGCATGCGTGTCTGGACAATGTTACAAACGGAGCTAAGCCACAGAAATAAGACACATTTTAAAATTTGAAATGATTGAAAAAAGGAATATGAAATCAGAAATACATAATTAGTGAAAGCAGCTGGTAAAATGCAACAGGGATCCACAGAATCAAAAGCTCTTCTCGATGAAAGGAGGCCCAAGCAATCTTCCTAAAACTGCATCATTTCCCAAGTCCCACCTAATGTGTCCCTGGGTCTTTGAAAGGACAAGCTCGCAGCCAAGTTGCACCAACCGGTCCCATTGAAGTTACATGAGTGCCACCTAGTGTCACTTCTTAAAGCTGAAAGCGGCTTAGGTAGATCTCTTAGACCTTCGATTTACCTGATGTGTGGAAACCAAAGCCCTGAGCACAGAGGTGATTTTAGCAGGCTACATCTATCTGATTAGTGGCTGAGCCAGGCCTGGGAATTGGTTGTCCTGCTTTACAGTTTCAACTGGTGGTAACCTCTGGACTGTGCCAACAAATAAATCTCATGGTCAGTGATAGCTGGATTGTGCCAACAAATAAATCATAACCTTCCAGGGCTTCAGGTGCCCCGTGCATTAAACTCCTAAAATAACATTTCCAAATAAATAAATAAATAAATAAATAATAACATTTCCTTGTTCTTAAAGTCTTGAGACACAGGAGTGGCAGAGAGCAGAATCTGAAAGTTAGCATATGTCTCCAAGGGCATTTAATCATCTCCTCTCCTCCACCAATGACCTTAATTCCAGCTGTACAAATAATCAAATTATTTCCTACAAGCAAGTGCTCTGGTCTAAAGTCATCAGCCTTAATCCAGGGAAGATGCCTTCGCTATCACCTTTTAGGCTTTCTGCCTTCAGCCTCTAGCTTTTCAAATGAAGCAGGTCTGACACCATTTGGGAGACCAGTGCCACTGGAAGCATTCAAGCTTTGATCTCCAGAAGTCAGGTGTTTTCCAGTTTTCCAAGTAGAGCTGTTTCAAGATTAATCTAGGCTGGTGGTTCTTAATGTTGCCTGCACATTAGCACCCAAGGAGCTTCTATGATACCTGTGCTTGGGTGTGACCCTAGACCAGCAGAGTCAGAATCCCTGGGGTTGAAGTTCCCACATTGTTGTGTGTGGTTTTTGTTAAGCTACCCGCGTTATTCCAGTGTTCAGAAGATTGTGTGGGCTGAGCTTGCCCTGAATAAGAGAATTGAAGAGTTAAAAGCAGAAGAGTGGGAGTTAGATAAGCTCGTTCCACCCAGACTCTCAGACAGAACTGGGTATATACTAAAGTCTCAATAAATGACCACAGAGGGGTCCCCGGGTGGCTCAGTGAGTTAAAGCCTCTGCCTTCAGCTCAGGTCATGATCCCAGGGTCCTAGGATCGAGCCCCACATCTGGGATCTCTGCTCAGCAGGGAGCCTGTTTCCTCCTCTCTCTCTGCCTGCTTCTCTGCCTACTTGTGATCTCCATCTCTCAAACAAATAAATAAAATTTATAGAAAAAAAAATGACCACAGAAAGGAACTTGTCCAGAGGAAATGGTACAATAATGCGGAAGGCATTCCCAGGCTACTCATCTCAGGATTCCCTTACCTCCCTGCATAGGAAACATCTTCGAAAAATCACAAGGGAACTTAGAGGTAGGAGAAGCAGGTAGACAAAGCCAATATAGAGCAGGAAAAAAATGTTTCAAAACATGAATATTATTCAAGTACACCTCACCCTCTGCTTTCCTACCTGTCCCATTTTTAATTCTTAATCCTCCCATTCAAATCACATATAGTGTATAGAGACATGTAGAATTAAAGGGGCCTGCCATATTCCAAAACACTCCCCCATTAATTCTCTGAGCAGTGACATTTGAACTGAGATGTGAAGTAAGAGTAGATGTACGCATGCTGGGGTCTGTGTGTGCAGGGGTGGGGGTATTTTTCAAGGCAGAGACAGCTCATGCTGTTGTGAGACAGCCCATGTGTTGAAGGTTTGTTAAAGGAAGGCAGAGGAAGCCCGTGTGATGGGGAGGAGAATGTGGTATGAGAGGGGACTAGAATGTTCAGGAGATGCCAAAGCAGTCAGGGCCTTGTCCATTAGTGTTCATATTCCAATATACCACATCGCACTTTCTCTCATGCATTAAGTCCATTGCACGTTTTCCTGTTTGCTTTGATCTACTTTTCTTTCTTTCTTTCTTTCTTTCTTTTTTAAGATTCATTCATTTATTTGAGAGAGAGAGAGAGAGAAAGAGCAAGAGTGGGAGAGGGGAGGGGCAGAGGGAGAGGGAGACAGAACTCCAAGCTGACTCCACACTGACCACAGAGCCCGATGCAGGCTCACTCTCATGACCCTGAGATCACCACCTGGACTGAAACCAAGAATCACATGCTTAACACCGGGCATCACCCAGGTGCCCTGCTTTGATCTACTTTTATGATCTCACCTTCAGTATCAGTGACTGATTGTCCTTAAGAACTGCTGACCTCCTTAAGAAAATCTCTAGGTGCTTTTTCTAAAATTCCAAACCTTTATTCCTATTAAACATGATAATATTCATTTAGGGCAATCCTCTTGGGTCTCCTCCCTCTTTGGGAGCTTTGTACTATCACTTTACTATTAATCAATAAACTTTGCTGTGGGGTGCCTGCATGGCTCAGTAGGTTAAGCGGCTGCCTTCAACTCGGGTCATGATCCCAGGGTCCTGGGATCAAGCCCCACATCAGGATCCCTGTTCAGCAGAGAGCCTTCTTCTTCCTCTCTCTGCCTGCCACTCCCCCTGCTTGTGCTCTCTCTCACTCTCTCTGTCAAATAAATAAATAAAAATCTTTTAAAAACAAAAAATAAATAATTCTACTTATTCGTTTAGACTTTTCCATGTGCATATTCAAATAGTCATCTCCATTTTTTTGGAAAAAGCAAAAGAAATATCAAACACAATTCTGAAACTTGTTTTTTCTCCCAACTCTTTAGTTTTATTTAATAATAAATGATCGGTGCCGGGGTGGCTCAGTCGGTTAAGTGTCTGCCTCTCCATTCCCTACCAAATCCTGGCTGAGTTGTCTGTACCATCACTGGCCTAGTCTTCCAACCACCAACATGCCTGGTGCTTTTCTGCCTTTGATTAGGTCACTCCATCCCTGAAGATGTTTCCCTTTATTTTGGCCTACCTGAACGCTATCTGTCCAGGTGAACTCAAAAGATATCTGGGGAAAGAGCTTTCCAGATGAAGGGAATGTTAGGGTTGCAGATTACGTAGAGCCTCATTGGACACTGTAAAGACTATGACTAGGCAAAATTTAAGCATCATCCTTATGCAGGAATATAGGCTTTGTCTCTGTTGACAAATTATCATAAAATATAGCAAGTCAATAATCGTACAAGTCAATAATTTTAAAAATAATAATATTTTTATATCAGGAAGAAATTCTTTGTTTCAGGCTAAAAATGGTGGTTTAAGATTTGCCTCACTCTGAAAGAATTTCATTAAGTGAAACAGGAACATCCAACAGAGCAATCACACCTAATTGTGACATAAAATAAGGACCCTGAAGTAATGCCTTCCTTCTTCATCTTTTTTGTGTTTTCATTAACTTATTTTCTTATTTAATACAAACACAACAATCGTTTCTACTTCTAAAGTGCTTCTTAAATTGGGAAGATATAAAACCACTTGCCATTTAATTTAAATTCAGACTTCATATTCATTCATTGCTAATTCATAGAGTGGTTAGGAGGATTAAATGAATTAGTGGAAGTGCTTAGAACAATACTTGCCACACAGTAAATGCTCTGTATGTGTTTGCAGTAATAATGTTATATACTCTCTACTCATTCATTTATTCATACAGCAAATTACAGCTATGTGTCGTACTATACCAGGCACTGGAAACGTAAACGTATTAAACTCTTCTCAAGAAGAGTTTCTACTGGAGAAAACAAATATACAAATACATAATTAAAGTGTGATAAATGCAGTGATTGAGGTGTATTTAAGGGGAGGGGTAGCAAAAAGCAGAAATGAATAATCCTGCTTGAGAGAAAGAGTTACAGAGGAAATGTTGCTAAGTGTTAAGGCTAGGCATAACCAGCTGAGCGAAGTTAGTAGAAAGTAATAAGAGGAAATAAGCTTTTAACAAAGACATGAAGTCACAGAGCAGCAGAGTATCCTTGAGGCTTTATGGAGTGTCTGCTGTATATGTTATAAGGGAAGAAAGTAAATACTGTACTTGCAATTATGAGAGGACTGTATCATTGTAAAGTATTTGAAAACTCTTTAGAGTGGTGGTGAGCAACCAAAGGATCTGAGGTACATTTCCATCTTAGAAAATATGCAACAAGAGGCACAAATTCAAATACTTGTGAGGATCGAACAATTAACAAGTGTGTAAATTGAAAAAACAAAAACAAGAGTGTAAATTGGGGTATGGTCTAAAGTGATGAGGGAGTCATGGGGGAACTAAAAAGACATCCAAGTGATTAAAAATAATAACAGGGACACTTAGCTGGCTCAGTCAGTAGAACATGTGACCCCTGATCTCAGGGTTGTGAGTTGAGCCCCGCATAAGGTGTGGAGATTACTTAAAAATAAAATCTTTAAAAAAATCAAACTTTGGCAATAAAATAATAGAAGACATCTTGAAAAAAAAATACAACAAAATAAAAGCTGCTAAATAAATCCAGTCTGAATACTGCCAGCTTGAATTCCTGGTGTAGAGGCTGTTGACTGTTTGGGGGAAACTGGAAGAAGGTAGAGGCTAATTAAGGAATCTTCACATAAAACATAACAAGGAACAAAAGCAAGAGAAAAGCGGCAGGGGTGAAGAAGGAGGACTCAACCCAAAATATGTTTAGGGAAGAAAAAAAATCCATTAACCCTGATGACTTATGGAAAGGAAGAAGGAAAGAAGCCAGAATAATTCCCAAGTTTCTGGCTTAGATGACTGGAAATATGATAAAACCAATCACCTGTAAAGAAATGGCAAGGCCTAGGAAGCAGGTAGACATGATGAGTTGGTTTTAGAATTGTTGAGTTTGGAGTGTTTGTTGGTCACCCAAGTATAAGCTCCTAGTAGATGGCTAGATTTACAGATAGTACAAAAGAAAGGCTAGGACAAAAATACAGATATAGGAGTTACCAGGTTGTAGGTAGCCATTAACAACAGAGATGTAGTTGATACTATTCAAAATAAAAGTGTGAGGAAAAATTATAGAAAGGAATTTTTTAATTTAAAATTTTAAAAGTGATTTTGTATTTGTGGTCATTTTCATATCATTACCTCCTAAGATTTCTTTTTATCTAACTTTGTATTCTTCTTAAGTGAATTGGCCATGTAGAAATGACAGTGATAAAATGTACAACTTACAATGGGTACTGGAGAAACCAGTCTGGAAATAACGGATTCATAGAAAATGTAACATATCTGTATTTTTTACACATATTGTTAAAAGCATATATCATGTAACTACTTTCAATTACATTAGATGGTTCCTTGCTATTTTATTTGGCAAGACATACACCTAAAAAAAAGAGTTAGTACAAGAGTATGAGGTAAATGGAGACAGATCACACATATAGAATAGCACAGCCATTCTCTAAGAATACTGTATATAGATTGTATGTATGAACTTACCAAAAGCAATGTTTTTAAAATTTAAGCTAGTTGCAGCTAACATATTGTTTACCATCCCTATTTCCAACCAGCAGTGACTCAACCCTAATAAGAGCCCTTTGTCTGGAATATTTGAGAATAAACTTGGAAAGAGGAAAGTGTGAGATAGGTTCCCACATTAAAACATAACCATTCCAGACCCAGGAATGGGTCAATCCCCATCAAAATGTTTACTTTGGGCCCATCTGCATAACCTATTAAGAGTCAACTTTGTTTAGCAAAGACAACTACTAGAAGGATAATGAAGAAATCCTATAGTCTCCAGGTCTTTTTTTTTTTTAATCATTGTTTGCTTAACACTTTTAAGTGAATTAAAAGCAGATGTTGAAATTATTGCCAACTGTAGACTTGTCATCTGTAAACGGGTATTAATTTGGTTTTGTTCATCATTAAATTGTTAAGCTACAGTAGTTTAAAAAATCTTGGAATGCAGGTCCTAATGGGATTTTAAAGTTACAAATAACTGAAGTAATTTTGATAATTGTGAAGACATCTTTCCTTGTAAGAGAAAAAGAAAAATTCCCGGGAAAGTTTGGAATTCTGAAACTCAAAAATCAGTATTTTGAAACAGAAATCAATATTTTGATATTGATATTGATATTGATTTGATTTGATATTGATTGTAAAAATACAGACAGATGATTTCTTCTGGGTCGCTCAGTGGGTTAAAACCTCTGCCTTCAGCTCAGGTCATGATCTTAGGGTCCTGGGATCGAGCCCCACATCGGGCTCTCTGCTCAGCAGGGAGCTTGCTTCCTCCTCTCTCTCTGCCTGCCTCTCTGCCTACTTGTGATCTCTCTCTGTCAAATAAATAAATAAAATATTTTTAAAAAATTTTGATATTCAGCAAGAACTTTTGGACACCATCTCCACTTTTAGCCTTACAATTTGGTGTAATGGAGGCTACAAAGAAACCTAAGCGGTTATCATTCTCAGAGTGAAAGAGTACAAGATGCTGTATGACCCAGGGCCCACAGGAGGGGGCCTCTTAATAGTCCCTCACAGACTCAGAGGAGGAGTAGCTCAAGGAGAGCTGAGATGATAAGGGCAGGGATTTCAGGGGCAAGTTGGTTGGACAACGACGGATGTACAGGATTTAATACTACTTCAAGTGACAGCCAGATTCTAAGAGGGCTCTCAGCGATGCTTGCCTTTGGGTATTCAAGATTTTTTGTAGCTGACCTGTGTAACCAACTCGATATTGGTTACACAGCTCTGTTTGTGTAACCAGTTGGATATTGGTTGAACAGAACTGATCTCTATCACCAGTAGGATATTGCAGAAATGACGGGTGTGTGACTTTTGAGGCTAGGTCATAAAAAATACTGTGGCTTCAATCTTGGTCTCTCTCAAACTCTCACTCCAGGGGAAGCCAGGCTCCATGTTGAGAGGACATTCAGTTACCCCATGGAAAGAATTATTTGGAGAATACCCTGGGACTCCCACCAATAGTCAACACTAACTTGTCAGACATGTTAATGAGCCACCATGGAAGTAGATCCTCCAGCCCCAGTGAAGTCTTCAGATGACTATGTAACTGCAAACCTGGCCAATATCTTGATTAACTTCAAGAGACCCTGACCCAGAACTTCAACTATCCTGCTTCTAAATTCCTGACCCACAGAAATTGTGAGATAATGAAAGTTTTAGGACTCAGAGTTTTGGGGTGTTTTAATGTAACAATAGATTAATACAATGTATTAGGTCTTCCTCTACACCAAGGAATACATGAAAATCAAGAAGAGATTACTCAAATATGAATCGAGCTAGCATCATTTCTCTTTTCTTAAAAGAAATGTTATAATAATATTATAGTGAAAAGTGAAATAAGCTCTACTACACTAACATAACAACTGGCCACACAAATGAGTTCACAATCTCTACCTGCCTCAATCCCAACCAGCTATATAGGTGAATGACTTCATCCATTCAAAAATACTTAAAAAAAAAAAAAGAAAAAGAACCCTTTAGTGCATTTAACAAATAAATGAGAATTTAGTTGTTTATTTAGAATAATAACATACTTGTTTATTTGTTTATTGGGAATAAACTATGTATCAAGTATGAATTAAGTATATATGATAAAATATAAATTATATAATTCTATGGCATTAAGTACATATAATAAAATGTAAATTATATAATTCTATGGCATAGAATGGCAAATAATAGATGAAAAATATTTGTTTCTTTATAGTTTCATTTAAAACCAAGAGACTTAAAAAAACAACAACAACAACAAGAGACTTAAATTTTCCTTCATGAAAATTGCAACTTGATTTTGTCCAAGGATAATATGGCATAATTCTATACTTATTTGGGTGTGAGGATACAATTAGATGCACAAACACAGGCAGGTAACACACCCTGTGTGGATGACTGGGTGTGCCTTTGCTGGACACGCATCTCAGAATGCCTGCACTCCGCACAGTTCCAGACGGTCACCCCTATCAGCAACACCTTAGCACAGCATCAGGTCTATACAAAAAGAGATTCCAACTCCCTCTGCTCCAGAGGGATACAGAGAAGTACAAAAACAGAAAGAGTTCCTAGTATTATTGATGAAATCCTCTTAAAATTAGGAAAAAAGAGAAATGTAAGAAAATACAGACAGATGATTTCTTCTCTAGCTGTTGAAAAGGTTTTTTGTTGTTGTTGTTGTTTTTAAAGGAGAGATCTACTTGTAGTCCCATGCTATATTTTAAAGGCATGTAACAGTGGTGAGTGGGTGGCTCAGTCATCAAGCGTCTGCCTTGCTCAGGTCATGATCCCAGGGTTCTGGGATCAAGCTTCACACATTGAGCCCCGCATCGGGGGTCCCTCCTTATTGGAAAGCCTGCTTCTCCCTCTCCCACTTCCCCTGGTTGTGTTCCCTTTCTTGCTGTGTCTGTCTCTGTCAAATAAATAAATAAAATCTTAAAAAAAAAATAAAAGCCATAACAATTGAGGTAAATGGCAGGACAATGAGATTTCTTAAAGCACAAAATACTCAGAAGTTACACCTGTAAAAATTTGAAGCTGCTAGGAAATGCTCTGTGGCCATTGCATGGTCTTTGTCATCTCAGGAAGTGAGGTGTATTGGGGAAAATGTGGACAAACAAGATCCAGAGCAAGAAGAAGGGCTTATGGTAAGAAACTCATCAGCAAGGGTCAGTAATAACTCAGCAGCTTGGAGTTCAACAACCCAGTGTGGTTTTTGCCTTCCAGAAGATGAGACAAGGTAAGGGTAAAGTGTGGATGACCCTGATCCAGAGCAAGAGAAAGAGGACAAAGGGCTTTGTGGCCAGAGGAATCACCTACCACCTAGATCTGTCAGAACTGTCGCTCAGATGTTAACAAGCAAAACATGAGGAAACACCATACACTGTGGAAAGTAAATAAGTAGAACTGCTCAAGAAAGAGGAACCAAAGGCATACCAAGTTTCAAGGACTTCACCTAACAATCAGATTTCTAGAATTAACACTGAAGGAAGAGGATGTCATCATCTTGGTGAGTATCATGAACTCAGAGTGAACTCAGCAGAACACAGAACAGGCTGATGAGTAAAGAACAAACGAAAATATTATCATTAGCCAATTTCAAGTGAGATCTTGTTCCCAATGGGTTATATATTAATATCATATTAACGCCATCTAGGACTGGCTACAGAATTTGTGGGAGGCCCTATACAAAAAGAAAACAAGAGACCTCCTGTTTCTAAATCATTAGGAGCTTCCAGATGGCAATAGCAGAGCACTAAACCAAGTGCAGGGCCCTTCTAAGCACAGGGTCTTGTGCTGTTGCCTAGGTTGCATGCTCATGAAGCTGACTCCGGCCCTATTAAAAAAGAGGAAGTCAGAAGTTTTGACTTTACTTCTACAAAGTGAAGAACTGCTCGAAATGTCAAGTGAGATATTTTTAATGAAATAATACTTTTACCAGAGTATAAATCAATCACTGATTTAATTATACGAACATGAATATTACAATTGAGGATTAGAAATGCCTTAACCAGTAAACAATAGCTTGTCAAGTCACTGATACAATAGTTTTTAAAAAAATAAGTTGAAACATTTAAAAAAAATTTATTTATTTGACAGAGAGAGAAAGAGAAAGCACAAGCAGGGGGAGTGGCAGAGGGCGATCCTGATTTGGGGGTGGAGGGCTGGATCCCAGGACCCTGGCAATCAGGACCTGAGCCAGAGGCAGACACTTAACCAACTGAGCCACCTGGGCACCCCAACATAATCATTTTTTTTTTTAAAGATTTTATTTATTTACTTGACAAACAGAGATCACAAGTAGGCAGAGATGCAGGCAGAGAGAGAGAGAGGAGGAAGCAGGCTCCCCGCTGAGCAGAGAGCCCAATGTGGGGCTCGATCCAAGGACCCTGAGACCACGACCCGAGCCGAAGGCAGAGGTGCAACCCACTGAGCCACCCAGGCGCCCCCAACATGATCATTTTAAAAACCATTTTAGAAAAGCTTCTGAAAACCCACCAACAGTTGAAGGGATACAGTGTATGTAAGTCTTGAGGTTAGGATGGTAAATTAACCTGGATGCATGCCTTTTATTCTTTTTGATGGTTGTTATCAAAACCCTCATTCCACGTTAAAAGAAATCTTCCCCACAGAAGGACTGAACATCACGCAAAGATCCTGGGCTTGGAAGTGGGTGTAATAACCTGTGGCTCTGCATCATCCCCCTTTTGGGAAGAGAGTAAACATGTTCTTGGTTGTTAATGAAATGGCTGGACTATGCTTTCTGCTTATTTTAGTCAAATAGGTTTAAAATTATGAAAAATTCTGTATACCAGAGTCTAGACTCTTTAAAGAACATTGAAAACCTACTGTACTACACTTCTCAGCTCTTAAGAAACAAAATATTAAAAATATAACTGAAGCCATTTCTTCCCATTCCCCTAAATGTAATTCTGAGAACTGCAGAACTTTTCTCAGATAACAACTTGTCCAAACTTCTGCACTAAGAGACTTGACTAAACTCTAGCATAGTTTCTAGCAACTTAACACCATGTCCCTAGGAGGACTCTAGGCCTCCCACAGAAATCCAGCTCCTCATTAAAATGCCTGATTGAGAAAGTTCAACTGCCAGAATTCACTCTTCGTTCTGGCCAATCCTGATATGTTCCTGACCTCTCTTTCTTAGAGCATTTATTAGAAAGGGCTTACAACTGTGAATATGTTTCTCTTACAACTTAAAAGTGTCCTTCTCAAGGACCTGAGAGTCATTTCTTTGAAATGTAATCATCTGGAATGATAGGGCCGTATCTCCCAGCCTCTGTGGGAGGATAGAATCCTAACTTCAAAAACTGCCAACTAGCAGACACAGCTGGCATAATCACAATCACACTGGCTAACCCTTTGTAATTTTTCACTTCTCTGGCTCTAATGAGCTCCCACTCTCCCTACTCCCTCATTCTCCCTTTTAAACCTCTAATCACCTCCGCACCAATTGGAATGGAGCTCCTCTCTTTCTCCTACTGTCAGTAGTTTCTGAACAAAATCTGTTCTCACTGCTTTAACTAATGTCTGGCTGTATGAGAAATCCCATTCCAGTTTTTCTATCTTTCCCCTTCATTTTTAAAAAGCACATATGCACTTATTCATCAAACAGTATATTGTATTGCCCATTTTTAACACCAAATAGAAATGACACCATACCTTACCTAACCTTCCGCAATCTGTTTTGTCCATTTATTCATATTGCTACATGCCTTTCTACTTCCTTTGTTTTGGTTTCAGGGCTTGTAAAAGCATTTCCCTAGGTTCATCCTCCTGCGCTTGTCCACGCCAGTTATGGACAAGGGGAGACAAGAGGCTGGTGCTTCAATGTCAGTGATGTGGACCGAGCTTGGATGTGGAGGCTAAGGTGCCCATACTTGTGAAGAGGAAAAGAAGTAGGGTGGGAAGAGAAGAAACGTGGCAGTTCTGTTCGGAACTCCAGGAATTCTGAAATCTAAATTTGGATTTTTAATTTTCCAGGTTATTAAGAAGATATGTATCAAGGGGGTAGGTTGGAGCATATTTCCTTTGTTTTTAGCGCTTGTTTTCAAACAACTTTATTCAGGCAGAAAGTACGTGGCCTCCATTTGTACTTTTGACCGCGCCCCACAAACAGGAGTGGGCGTGACCTTTCCTCAGACCCAACTCTCCGCAAACCCAGTTGTTACAGTCGGAAATGACTGAAAAGTGGCTATCCTTCTACCTTCCACCTTCCCTGTGGCATTCCCCCCTCTCCTATTCTTTCCACTAGTTAAGGTTCCCAGTTCTGACTTTGCTAAGTAGGACGCCAAGAGGTAACAAAGAAGCCAAACGGACGCTAAAAGGCGACGCTCAAAGGGGCTTTTACCAGGTCACGCTCCCTCATCCAGCTCCGCCTACTCTCCCTGCGCTCGCATTCCGTCCGGGCCCGCGGGGCATCCTGGGACACGTAGTCTTTGAAAGGGCGACAGCTTTGACCAAGTCTCCTCCCCCAAGCTGGCTTTCGCGGTGGGGTTGTCGTGACGTTGCGTTCCTCCCGTCTCTTCCCTCCTCCCTTTTTCTTTTCCTCTCCAGAAGCTCAGTCTCAGACTTCCGAGAATCTTTTACGACGTTGGATCTCCGAGTCGGTCCCGGCGCCGGGTCCACTTTTCGGCAAAGTGACGTGGACGTCAACAGCAATGGCGGAAGGAGAAGAGGTCCTGCCAGAGCCAACGTCGAGCGGTGACGGCTGGTGAGTGAAGCCCAGGGCTGATTCTTATTGCCCTTCTATTCTTCCTTTTCACCGTCCTGCCCGTCCCTGAGACACCAGCAGGCTCCAGCATGGAATGGGAAGACCCTTCCTAGACAAAGTCCACTGCCGTGCCCCGCCCCCTCTGCCGGCCGGGTTCTTCCAGCCAATTCCGTCAAGACAGAGGGGCTAAGGCCCGATTCCAAGGGAGAGGGGTGTCACCCGAGTACTGGGCCTCAGTTCGGTCCTCCGCTTTCGTTCATCGGTTTCCAAAACGTGCTGGAGAGGGTGGCTTCAGGGCTGGGTTTGGCCGGAATACGTGGCCCTGGGAGTTAGAGTAGGTTGGTTCGGAAGTTTCGCGGATACATATGTGAGGCACTAGAATACCATTTGAAGACAGGACCCTTGAAATGACCACCGCAACCTTTGCCTGGAGGTTGAGAGACATATTCAGGGAGGATCCTTCCCACAGAGTTGAGCTGTTTTTTATTCTAGCTTTTATTTCTTGTTTTGAGTTTCAGCAGTTCCTACTATTCGTCTCACACAAGTCGTCTTTTTTTTTTTTTTCTGGTCGCTTTCCTCACAGCTCAGTCTTTACAGCTTTGGATGCTTTCTGGACATTGCTCTAGCTGCTCCCAAGCCTTTGCATGCTTACCTGACTTATACTCAGAGTTGTGGAGGGGGGAGGGACCTGCAGTAGTAGTGGAGTTTGTCACCCAGTGTCGTTAATCTTTGGGAAGGGCTCCTCTTTTTGAAATAGTGGATCTTTACAGAATATTTTTAGGGACATTAATATCATTAAAAAAAAGATGAAAGCTTTAGAGGCTTTTTGAATTTTTGTATTTAAGTATGTTGACCGCATGTATTAGATAGTTTTAGATTTGCTTTTTCATCATGTGACTTGTATACAGCTCATGTAATAATGCTGTTTGCCTAAAGTTTATACAAGACATTTTCGACATGGATTTTAATCCTGAAATGGACATCATTGAAAGGGATAGATAATAACTGAGAAATTCAACTTTCAATTAGCAGACATCCAGTATTACCTTAGTGCATGCATGTACTCTACAAGGTGTAGGAGGAAAACTTACCGGTGACCTACATATAGTTTCTTTTCTCAGTTTGCTTATATTAGAGCTGTGACAGTTACACTCAATAACAAGGTAAAGTTGATCCAGCTCTTTGGGAATGTGAGTGAAAATGTTACGGGATTTCGGGGGGGACAGAAGCCACTTCCATTTGCAGTTATTGGAGAAAGCTTCATGGAAGCAAAGGTATTAGAATTAGGCCTTGAAGAATCAATAGGATTTAGACTGGTGTTGTCCAATAGAAATAGAATGTGAGCCACATACGTAATTTAAATTTTTCTTTTCTAAGTTTTTTTTTTGCCCTTTTTTTTTTTTAATTTATTTGACACAGAGAGAGATCACAAGTAGGCAGAGAGGCAGGCAGAGAGAGAGAGGAGGAAGCAGGCTCCCCACTGAGCAGAGAGCCCGATGTGGGGCTTGATCCCAGGACCCTGGGATCATGACCTGAGCTGAAGGCAGAGGCTTTAACCCACTGAGCCACACAGGCGCCCCTTTTTAAAAACTTTTTAAGTAATCTCTACACCCAGCCTGGGGCTTAAACTCACAATCTGAGATCAAAAGACACATGTTCCACCAACTGAGCTAGCCAGGTGCCCTGTAATTTAAATTTTCTAGTAGCCACATTAAAAATTAAATAATGATAACAACAACAACAAAAATAGTTGAAATTATTTTATTATATCTAAAATACTATTTCAATATATCATTGTTGGAAGAAACCAATTAGATAATTTTATATCTTTTTTGATAATAAGCCTTCAAAATTCAACATGTATTTTTATTTTAGCCTATATCTCAATTGGATCTAGCCACAGTGCAGATGTTAAGTAGCCACACATAGCTAGTGGCTAACATTGGATAGTGCATTCACAGTAACAGATGGGAAGGGCCTCTGAATGGAGTAATAGTGTGAGCATGGACAGAGGCAAGAAAACTAATGATTAGTTGGAGAGTGAGGACTAGAACTTCATGAAATTTGTTGTCTTGGAAGTGTTAATCTTTTATATCATAAACTGGCTTTATTCAGCTCACTCACCATGAGAAATGTTTCTAGAGTTAAAATATCTTTGACAAGTTCTTAGGAGGATTGTGAGTATGAGTGTGATTCACAGAGGCAAAGAACATGGAATTAATGGTTTTTAAACGTAGCATTTGTTCTCTTCTAGGGCTACTGTACCTTTTGTGTGGCTTTTAGTTTTTGTTGTTTTTATTTTCATGAATGGAGGAACCCCGAGGTGTTCTTTGATTTCTGCTCTCCTTCCATTCTCATGTAATCTTTCTCTCTTTTCTCTGCTTACTCCACTCCGGGGTGTCCCCTCGGAGTGAGTTTGAATATAGTCAGAGAAGACGTTTGGATTTGGAGTCATAGATTTGGAAAGCTTCTGTTCTTAGACTGGTAAATGGATTGTTATGGAATGGGGAGGGTTTACTCTTCCCCAAAAAAAGTCACTTTTTTTTTTTTTTTTTGGAGAGAGAGTGTGTGTGTGTGTGTTTGTGTGTGTTGTAGGGGGGGTGTTGGTAGAGGGGCAGAGGGAGAGGCAAAGAACCTTTATCTTAACCAGGCTTCTCGCGGGGCTCCCATCTTATGACCCTGAGATAATGACTTGAGCTGAAATCAAGAGTCACATGCTAAACTCGTTGAGCTACCCAGGAGCTCCAAGTCACATTTTTATTGTAATTTTTCCTGAAGTGTGTTATATATCTCATTGCCTAACCTGAACTTAGCTCAGTGACTTAGGGTCATCCAGTTTACAGAGTTAAGTGTATAAGAAAAAAACTAGGTCCCTGGCCTCAAGGAATTTGTGGTCTAGTTAGAGGAGGCACATTTAAGAATATCAATTACTGGGGCGCCTGGGTGGCTCAGTGGGTTAAGCCTCTGCCTTTGGCTTAGATCATGATCCCAGGGTCTTGGGATCAAGCTCCGCATTGGGCTCTCTGCTCAGCAGGGAGCCTGCTTCTGGCACACCCCCCCCCGCCCCGCCACCTGCCTCTCTGCCTACTTGTAATCTCTGTCAAATAAGTAAATTAAAAAAAAAAAAATCTAAAAAAAAGAATATAAATTACTATTACACTTTTGTAATACAGTGAGACCTATCTAGGCAGAATGGGTAGATAGTTGCTATGTTAAATGAATGGCCCCATACAACCATCTCTTTTTGAGATTGCTTTTTTGTTAGTTTTTTCCGTTTTCTTTCTTTCTTAGTAGTATTTCCCAGTTTGTTCTTAATCTGTGATACTAGGTAGCTAACCACGTTAAACCGTGTGTACATTTGTAAAAAGGTTCAGGATGGGGCCCAAAGATCTTAAAAGTACAAGATAACACCATGTATTTTCATTATTCCAGGCCAGTGCTTCTCAAAATTTAAATGTGCATTACAGTTACCTGGGGATCATGTTAAAATGTAGATTCAGTAGATTTGCTTGGGACCTGAGATTTTGTATTTCTGACTGGTTAGCTTCTAGATGATGGCAGTTTTGCTGGTTCATGGACCATATTCTTTAGCAAGATTCTAGATGATGCATAACTCGAAATGAGTTAGCCAGAGGAATTTATCTCTATATATTTCAGTTCTATTTTTTCACCTAACACATTATGCTGTAATTTATCTCATTAATATGATGTATCATTGCTGTTTACATGGTGAACTTCTCAAGGGCTGTGGCTGATAGCAGGTGGCTCAGTGGATGTTTATTGTCTGAGTGACTTTTGTAAAATCATGTGCAATAACATACCAACCTGTCATTTCATATACATTTTCTAACTCCATTGTTTTTTTGAACTGTGTAATTGCTTGTACTCTCACCTTTTATGAAAAACCAAAGATATCAGAAAATAGCTCTCTAACTTTCTGAAACTGCAGCCACACAAGCTCAGAGGGTCTGGGAGAAATCCTTTAAAAATGTTTATGGCAAGTTTGAAATTACTATTATAAAAAAATTTTTTTTTTCTATTAAGTCAACTCTACTCCTAATGTGGGTCTTGAGCTCATGACCGTGAAATCAAGAGTATCATGTGCTACTGACTGAGCCAGCCAGGTGCCCGCGAGTTTGAAATTATTTAAATTTAAACAAGCTACTGCTTTGTAAAAATCAAACAAGTGTTTAATTTTTACAATTAATTTAATTTTTAATATAATTAAAATAATTAATAATTAATATAAATTAATTTTATAATTAATTTAATTTTTACAATTCAAAGGTTGATAATTATCTTCTCAGTATTGAAGTAGTCAGCCTTGAATTTGAACAAAAGTTTCTCATTTTCTGAGGCTTTCTTCCTAACATAAGGCCTAAACATCTAAAGTCATAATTTAAAAAATGTTTTTTCTGTAGATTTTAATTTTACAATTGTTGATATTCTGTGTTCAGTTTAAAATTTTTGTATAGACTTTAAAGTCATGATTTTAATTTATTGCTAAACTTTTAAAATTATTGCTAAACTTTTCTTAAAATTGTACAAGTAGCAGTTCGTAAAGCTTTTATTTTTCATTTGAAATGTGAATAGAATTGTCTTGGGAATAATAGGGTCTTTTTCAAAGTTCTGTGCACTTTGTAAATAGTGTTCTCAGTGCTTCCCATTTCATAAGCATTGAAATATGAGGAGAGATTTAAGGAGTAGGTGATTGCAATTTCAGAAATGATACAATCAGTAAAGAAATACATTTAATATGAAAGAGAATGGAACTTGTTGTTTTATTTTTATTTATTTATTTATTTGACAGAGAGCGAGCACAAGTAGACAGAGAGGCAGGCAGAGAGAGGGAAGCAGGCTCCCCGTGGAGCAGAGAGCTCGATGTGGGACTCGATCCCAGGACCCCGAGATCACGACCCGAGCCGAAGGCAGCGGCTCAACCCACTGAGCCACCCAGGTGCCCCGGAACTTGTTGTTTTAGAGGAATATTGACAGCTTGTGGTTCTGGGCAGACTGGATATTACCTTACAGAAAATGAAAAAAATGAAAAGGAAAATAAAACTTATTGTTTTGAATTAGGGGTTTTTAAGTGACGACTGTTTGATTTTGTAAACTAAGTAGAATGCAGACAATGATTAGAAATTAAGAAGATGTTAAGAAAAGAAATTAAAAAGAGTTATTTTGTTTATAGTATTTACATTAATGTTTTTCTTATAATTCATATTTTACTTTTTTTTTTTAAAAGATTTTATTTAGTTATTTGACAGATCACAAGTAGGCAGAGAGGCAGGCAGAGAGAGAGGAAGGGAAGCAGGCTCCCCGCTGAGCAGAGAGCCTGATGTGGGCCTCGATCCCAGGACCCTGGGATCATGACCTGAAGTGAAGGCAGAGGCTTTAACCCACTGAGCCACCCAGGCGCCCCCATATTTTACTCTTTTTAAAGGTAATTCCTAAATAATAATTCACTTCTAGGATTTTACTCCTTTGGATTGTAGTACCTGGTTTTTGCATGCCAAAAAAAAAAAAAAGTATTCAATTGGTTTACTTTCCTTTATTTGTACTTACTGAAAAGAGTACAGGTATATTCCCTATCTTAGAGGCAAGTCAGGTAATTCAGGAGTACCCTGTTAAGTGTGCTGCAATACACAGTGAACTTATGAGTAGGTGTCTTCTGAACAGAATTGATAAACTATGTGTGGCAAATCATTTCTGCTGCTTATGCTAAAATATGAATTCTACTTGGAATAAACTAAAAACAGTAACTTCCCTTTGTATCAAAAAGCAAGCCAGAGTTTCGCAAAGCATTCAGCAGACATTAACTAAATTCTGGTTATATTCAAGCTGCTATGTGGTGTTTTAGAAAAAATTTGAGACAGATTTAAAACCAGAAGCCAGAAGTTGCATTGTTCTGACTTGCTTGAATAGGATTATATAGCTTGAAAGGGGACAGTGCTTGAAGTAACTTACTTAGGTACTGAGAATTATGAATGGAAAATAAATCAGTCCCTCATGTTAGACTTATAAGAGCAAATTGTTTCTTGTGGAAATGTAAGAGCAGTAAGTTAAGAGCCAGTTTAAAAAAACCCTATTTCCTGGGGTGCCTGGGTGGCTCATGGTTTAAGCCACTGCCTTCGGCTCAGGTCATGATTTCAGGGTCCTGGGATCGAGCCCCACATCGGGCTCACTGCTTGGCGAGGAGCCTGCTTCCTCCTCTCTCTCTTTGCCTGCTTCTCTGCCTGCTTGTGATCTCTCTCTTTCAAATAAATAAAATCTTAAAAAAAAAACAAACAAACACCTATTTCCTGAAAAAAACCTATTTCCTGAAATCTTAAGTCTGTCTGACCTTTGACCTGAGCTGAGAAAATGATCAGTAATTAAATAATTAAATCATGTGTTTCAAGTTTCCTCTCTTTTTCTTGAGGGTTAAAGGAGTTTTTTCTTATCCTTAAGCCAATACAGCATTTTTTAGTTGGATAGAAATGCTGTAGTGTGTGCTTTTCTTCCTTTAAAGCAGTTGTTACATGAAACTAAAAAACTTACATAAAACATATGTTACATAAAACATAAAAACTTTCTGTGGTGATATTTAATAATTTTTGCAGAATATAAGAAAGTACTATATATTTTTATAGGACTTTATTTCAATGTAATGCTTGTATTTGCTATCTTGTTTGGTTTTTACAACATTTCCTCGAGAAGGGGAAGTTATGAATTATTGTAGTTTTCTGGTTAGAGATGAGAAGACAGGCTTGGGATGGTCAGATGACAAACCTAGTTAGTGGAAAATCTGGGACTTAAAATTTTGTCTCTTTCAGCCCTGTGCCCTTTCTAAAGTTGATTGTGTAAATATTATGTATTTCACATATACTTGAACAGACACCTAAAGAGAACCCAATTAAAAATATGGTAGTCCTGGAGTACATGGG
The DNA here is from genome assembly GCF_020171115.1 of Neogale vison. Lineage (NCBI taxonomy): Eukaryota > Metazoa > Chordata > Mammalia > Carnivora > Mustelidae > Neogale > Neogale vison. Next base: position 48,420,097 of record NC_058096.1, read on the forward strand.
TGGCTCAGTAGGTTAGACGTCTGACTCTTGGTATCAGCTCAGGTCTTGATCTCAGGGCTGTGAGTTCAAGCCCTGTCTGTGTTGGGCTCTACTCTGGGTGTGGAGCCTACTTAAAAAAAATAAAAGTAAATAAAAATTAAGATATGCTAGTCCTGTGCTCAATCTGTGATTTGAAAGACACAGTAGTCTAAGATGTGCATTGTTGAACATATGTATTTATCTGTGGCACCTGTAAAGCTATAAGGATATGCATAAGCTGTATACCACTTTGTCTGTCTTATATGCACAAGAAGGGACAGTTCATGACTGATATGGTGGGATGTGATACAGAGCATTATATACTATAGCTTTAAACCTCTTTAGTTTTCATAATATATTCTCATACCCTAGCCAAGAATAAATAGATTAGTTTTTGATCTTGAGATATTATGCTTATATATTTGTATTTAGATAATATGTACATATCTGAAGTGTATTTAAATATATTTAAATGTATTTGTATAATTATCTTAAATATGTTATATGAGTAATATGTATACATATATTATGTATAAAATAGAATTTTTATTTACAATCTGTGAAAACGTAATAGTGATACTTAGAAAATAGAAGTAATTATACAGTTAAGTAAATTCATCAGCTTAGTAATTTTTCTTTTGTTTTATTTAGGGATATTGGAGAAACAAACTTGATTTTTGGTTCTTTTTTCTTTTTAAAGATTTTATTTATTTGGGGGGTGGAGCACTTGAGGAGGGTAGTTAGGAGCAGAGGGAGAGGGAGAAGCAGATGACCCTCCCTCCTGCTGAGCAGGAAGCCTGATGCAGAGCTTGATCCCAGGACCTTGGGATCAGGACTTGAGCCGAAGGCAAATGGTCAACCGACTGAGCCATCCACGTGCCCCAAGAAACTTGGTTTTAAGAGAACTCTTTAGTGGTTACTTTCCCCTTTCAGGAGTTTTCTTTTTTCCCCCTCTTTTCAGGAGTTTCTGGCCCCTATTTTGAAGTACTAAGGTGACCCATAGAAGAATATATTTATCTCATACGGCGGTGCAATTAAATACTAGCAATTCTTGAGCTTTATTTTATAGATTCTATTTAGATTTACCACTGATATAAGGTTCTCTGATATGAGATTCTCTTTAATCAAATAAATTATTGATGATTGCAATGCAAGTTAAAAAAAAATCTATTGTGTGGGGCACCTGGGTGGCTCAGTGGGTTAAGCGTCTGCCTTCGGCTCAGGTCATGATCTCAGGGTCTTGGGATCGAGCCCCGCATCCGGGGTTCTCTACTCAGTGGGGAGCCTTCTTCCCCCTCTCTCTCTGCCTGCTGCTCTGCCTACTTGTGATCTCTGTCTGTCAAATAAATAAATAAAATCTTTAAAAAAAATCTATTGTGTATTTCTTTGCCAAACTAATCTCTTCTGGCAGGGTACCCTTGGAAAGACATGCAGTTTTATCACCTCATTTGTAGTAGTGTTCCTTTATTCTCTAATATGATGGTTTCAAGGACAGGATTATTGGTAGTGTTTCATTTCTCATTACATTTTGGATAAATTGGAAATTTGTGATAGAAATAAGTAATGTGCTGTTTTATGTTGACTTGTATTTTCATCCCATTCTTTCTCTTTGGTAAAGGGCATACTCTATTTTCCAAATAAACTACTGCTTTGGTGGGGTGGGGGAAACCTGGTGCATTTCTTTGTGCAATAAAAATGCTAGAAAGTCAGGGTGCCTGGAAGGCTCAGTTGGTTGAGCATCTGGCTCTTGATTTCAGCTCAGGTCATGATCTTAGGTTCCTGAGATGGAGCCCCACATCCATCGGGTTCTGCACTCAGCAGTGAGTCTGTTTCTTTCTCCTCGCACTGGGTATGCCTGCCCTCTCTTCCTCTCTCTCTCAAAAATAAATAAATAAATCTTGAAAAAAAGAAGTACTGGAAAGTCACCTCTTATGTATAGAAAAGAACAGTTTATTAGGAACTTTTTATTTTGAGGAAGCATGAAAGAGGAAAGGGTTTGGAGCACTCTTTAAAGTCAACTTCCCATTAGTAAAGAAGATATTCTTTCATTTTGCAAGCAAAGTCTTACAGCAAATGCATTGCAACATTATACATAAAGTGAAGAGGAGCTGCTTAAGCTACTTTTTTTTTTTTTCTTTTGCTTAGGCAAAAATTCCCAAGTTTTTTTTGTAGCAGAAGGGGCGCACCCCTTTGGTAGCATTGGTGAGATTTGATCTGCATGGATTAGGGATAAAAAATAAGTGAAGATTAAAGCATCTGTTCCATTTGTAGTTAGTTAATTTTAGCAGATGACAGAGGGGAGTTCTATGATCTGTCTCCTTTGCCTTTTGCACACTGCTGAAATAATGTAGATACCATGTTTGTTTGGCTTGTCAAGAGTAGAGGACTAACTTTATACTTTTTTTTACTTAGCACAAAATCCTGCTTAAATATAAATTCTGAAGAGGATGTATCATTTGGTAAGGGGATCTCCCAAAGCTGCTTTTGTGGATCTCATCCTGACACAAAGTTTCATATATATATATATTTTTTTTTTCCCCCCTAAAACTGGTGAATGGGATTTTTCTTTTCTTGGCATTCAAATATACATCTTGTTAAAATGCTGTAATAAGAGTGTCTAATTCTGACAAAAGTCCAGATAACATCAAGATTTCACAATTAACCATATTGTGTTCTCACAGACTGTAAGGTAACATGGTAATTTCTTAATATGTCTCATACTGTTTGTTGTTAGAAAGTTTTGATGGTTTGAGGGGCACCTGGGTTGTCCAGTTGGTTAAGCATCTAATGCTTGATTTGGGCTCAGGTCAGTGTCGTGAGATGGAGCCCCACGTCAGGCTCCATGTTGGCTGTGGAGCCTGCTTGTGATTCTCTCTCTCCCTCTTCCTCTGCGTCTCCCAACCCCACTCACCAGCTTGCTTGCCCTCTCTCTCTCAAAATAAATAAGTAAATAAAGTAAATCATTTTTTAAAACAAAAGTTTTGATGGTTCAAGATTGGTATTTAAAAGTAAGTTATACTTGGGGCTCCTGGGTGGCTGAGTTGGTAGAGAATGGGACTCTTGATCTTGGAGTCATGAGATCAAGCCTCACATAGAGCTTACTTTAAAAAAATATAAATAGGGGCGCCTGGGTGGCTCAGTGGATTAAGCCGCTGCCTTCGGCTCAGGTCATGATCTCAGTGTCCTGGGATCGAGCCCCGCATCGGGCTCTTTGCTTGGCGGGAGCCTACTTCTCTCTCTCTCTCTCTCTCTGCCTGACTCTCCGCCTGCTTGTGATCTCTCTCTCTGTCAAATAAATAAATAAAATCTTTAAATATATATATATATATATATATATATATATATATAAATAAAAGAAAAATAAGGTACACAGTACATATAGTGGTTATTGAACTTCATTCATATCTACTGTAGGAGTGAATGTGTAACAAAGTTGTCTTACTTCCATTTCTATCAAGTAGCACACAGAATTTTCAGGAACGAATTAAGGAGTATTGGTGTGGTAGTAATTTGTAACCAGTTTGCTAGCAATAGTAGCAAAGTAAGTTCAGACCAAGCTTTTGACGCTGATGTGTCAGGGCCTGCACATTAAGACATAACCAGAAATAAGGAGGCACAAAGTAAGTCATGGAACCACAACTTCACATGTGCAGCTTGACACTGTTACACAGTCTGCTGGTACTTAGAACTAGTTAGCTGGTCATTTTTGAGTTTTCAGTAATTGATTAGAGGCTTGTGCCTGGATGTAATATATATATGGGCAGGCTGGCCTGTCATGGTTTAATCTGTGATCTTAGTGATTTACATTCTGGACAAATCAAAATAGACTGCACTTCAGAAGGAGCTGCTCCCACCATTTTTGAGCAGGTTTCAGATAACAGGACTTAAAATAAAACTTGGAATTGCCAGCTAGTATATAGGCTACGTGAGAGCATGACTTTTTGTTCATTGCCTCCAGTTCCTCACATAGTGGCTAGCAGGTGGTGGTGCTCTATATATATTTATTGAAGGTATGAATAAAAGAGTACTTTGGGGGGCACCTGGGTGGCTCAGTGGGTTAAAGCCTCTGCCTTCAGCTCAGGTCATGATCCCAGGGTCCTGGGATCGAGCCCCGCATTGGACTCTCTGCTCGGCGGGGAGCCTGCTTCCTCCTCTCTCTCTCTCTGCCTGCCTCTCTGCCTACTTGTGATCTCTGTCTGTCAAATAAATAAATAAAATCTTAAAAAAAAAAAAAGAGTACTTTGGGCAGGGAAGGAAAATTCACAGCAAGGGTTAGAGAGAAGTATAGGGAAGTAATGGAAACTTGAGAATGTGTTAAGGAGAGAATCTAACTTTGCAGAGTTTATGTAAAGAGGACAAGGACTGAATTAGATGATTAAAGACTTTTTGGAGCAATTACAGTGTAAGGATGGGATTTGAGTGAATAAGAGTAAGTAGAGGTAAGTGGTGACTACTGTTTGCAAGGAGTTGAACTGGAAAAGGAGGGGGAAAAGAGGACTTGGAAAGGGAGTAGGTCATGCATAGGACCTGTTAAATAAGCGAATGTGGAAATATGTGAGGAAACAATCACAGTCTGTATTGTTCTTTATATTTTTGAGTGCTGTAAGTTCTGAGTCCATTTTATCTCTTGGCTCTGTTAAATACTGCTAGCAGACGCAGAAGTTTGAGTACAGCCAATGCAGTAGAAATAACATGTTTAATATGTTTACATAGCAGGCTTTGGGCTTGTATTGATTACCTTAATAGCGCAGCTTTAAAATTTCTATTTTTAGTGAAATAATGTATCTTAGACCCCGACCACTTTAAAATACCAAATTAACTTAAAAATTAAAAATTTTTAATTAAAAATTGGAAAAAATTGGTAATTGTTTTTTCTCTATGGTTTCTCTTTGAATTTTAGGTGATTAACATACATTCTAGGTCCCATGTGGTCTTTTTTTATAGTGGATTAGATTTTTTAAAATTTAATTTCAGCTAGCCAACAATAGTACATCATTAGTTTCAGATCTAGTGTTCAGTGATTCATCAGTTGCATATAACATCCGATGCTCATCACATCATGTGCCCTCCTTAATGCCCATCACCCAGTTACCCCATCCCTGACGTGCTACCCCTCCAGCAACCTTGTTTGTTTCCTGTAGAGAGTCTCATGGTTTTTCTCCCCCTCTGACTTCCTTCCATTCAGTTTTCCCTACCTTCCCCTATGATCCTCTACAGTGTTTCTTATATTCCACACATGAGTGAAACCATATGATAATTGTCTTTCTCTGATTAACTTATTTCACTCAGCATAATACCCTCTAGTTCCATCCATGTTGATGTAAATGGTAAGTATTTATCCTTTCTGATGGCTGAGTAATATTCCATTGTGTATGTGTATATATACATATACATATACACACACATATGTGTGTGTGTGTGTGTGTGTGTGTGTGTATACTACATCTTTATCCATTCATTTGTTGATGGATATCTCAGATCTTTTCACAGCGTGGCTATTGTGGACATTGCTGTTATGAACTTTGCAGTACAGGTGCCCTTTGAGATCACTACATTTGTATCTTTGGGGTAAATACCTATTAGTGCAATTGCTGGTTTATAGGGTAGTTCTATTTTGAACGTCTTAAGGAACCTCCATACCGTTTTCCATAGTATCTGCACCAGCTTGCACTCCCACCAACAGTGTAGGGGGTTGGTTCCTCTTTCTTCACATCCTCGCCAACATTTGTTGTTTCCTGTCTTGTTAATTTTAACCATTCTGACTAGTGTGAGATGGTATCTCGTTGTGGTTTTGATTTGTATTTTCCTGATGCCAAGTGATATAGAGCATTTCTTTATGTGTCTATTGGCCATTTGTATGTCGTCTTTGGAGAAAAGTCTGTTCATGTCTTCTGCCCATTTCTTGACCAGATTGTTTGGGTTTTTTTGGGTGTTGAGTTTGGTAGGTTCTGTATAGATTTTGGATACTAGCTCTTTATCTGATACATCATTTGCAAATACCTTCTCCCATTCTCTAAGATGCCTTGTAGACTTGTTGACTGTTTCCTTTGCTGTTCAGAAGCTTTTTATCTTGTTGAAGTCCCAATAGTTCATTTTTGCTTTTGTTTTCCTTGGCTTTGGAGACATGTCTAGGAAGCAGTTGCTGTGGCTAAGGTTGAAGAGGTTGCTGCGTGTGTTCTCTAGGATTTTGATGGATTCCTGTCTCACATTCAGGTCTTTCAAAAAGGATTAGATTTTGGGGCGCCTGGGTGGATCAGTGGGTTAAAGCCTCTGCCTTCGGTTCAGGTCATGATCCCGGGGACCTGGAATGGAGCCCGGCATAGGGCTCTCTGCTCAGCAGGGAGCCTGCTTCCTCCTCTCTCTCTGCCTGCCTTTCTGCCTATTTGTGATCTCTGTCAAATAAATAAATAAAATCTTTAAAAAAAAAAAAGGATTAGATTTTAAGGATTTGGAAAACTGGTGAAGTTGATTTGGTTTATTTGGTAGACTGAGAGACTTCATGGGTTAAAAAAATTTTTTTTTTCCCATTCAGAGAACATCCTGTCTAAAGTTAGAAATTTATCTCAGTATGCTCAGGTGACAGGAGTATTATTCTGAAGTTGAATAGGCTATGAGAAATCATACTATCAGTAAGTTGCTGGGAATGATTACTAATTGCTTAATTCTAGGGCTTTTTCATTATTTTGTCTGAATGCCTTCTATTTCTTTAAAAAACATTTATTGAGTGTTACTGTTGCCTTTAAATATTTATCCTTAACTAAGTGAAGAGTGACTTAGTGTTCCTACGTACATGTTTTCTCTTTTCTTCGTTTTATTATTGTTTCATTTGTCTCAGGATTTGTGTCACATGTACCTGTAAATGGTTCATGTGAGCAACTACTGTCTGACAACTACAGTGAGGGCTTCATTGCCTATGGAGACTATCCAGAAAGAGAGAGTTGAAAAGGACAGAGCCAGGCAAGCTGTAGACATTAAGATGGAATGGAAAGAGGAGTGGGAGGGATACACTGGTAGAACAGAAGATAATTCATATGCTGTGTGAATACTTCCTACCTCTTGCTTCATGGTACTGGTACTATCTGATACTATCCCCATTTTATAGGTGAAGAATAAGTTTGTATTCTAGGTCACATAGCTGTTAAGTTTATAGAATCTGATGTCACATTTTCTGATTTTAAATTTTATATTATTTTCTCTGTAATATGTTTCCTGAAGGGCTTTATATTCTCAGTTTCTTGGTGGTCTTGCTATTGAGCTGCCATGTCGACGTTTAGGAGTTTGTTCCTTTCCCACAGTGGTAGTTAAATGAACTGCTGTTAACTTGAGGAACTGAAGAGGCAAGGAAGTTCTTACCCCTTAACCTAAGGTGTGGCTTGAATCCTTCATATAATAAATTCCTTCATTGAAATGGTAAATGAGGGTTTGACACAGTAGCTTCATTTGAAAGCCCTAAATTAAAGCACCTTGATCCAGTTACTTCTTTTGTAATGTTTTTATTGATATATAATTTATGTACCTAAAATCCAGCCATTTGAAGTATATATGCAGTTCTGTGGTTTCAGTATATTCATAGTGTCAGGCAGTCGTCACCATGATCTAAGTTTAGACTATTTTTATTACCCCCAAAAGAAACCCCCTACCCATCAGCAGTCTAATTCCATGTCACTCCAGACCCTTGACAACCACTGATTTTGTCTGTACATTTGCCTGCTTTAGACATTTCATGTGAGTGGAATCATAGTATGTAGCCTTTGTGTCTGATTTCTTTCACTTAGCATGTTTTCAGTTTTTATCAACATGTTACATGTATCAGTAGTTCATTCCTTTTGTTGCTGAGTAATATTCCATTGTATGAATATGTTATATTCTATTTATTCATCAGGTGATGGACTTTTGGATTCCTTCTACCTTTTGGCTATTATAAATAATACCTTCATAAGCACTGATGTACAAGTTTTTTGTTGTCTTTTTAAATATATATATATTTAAAATATATTAAAACATAAAATCATATATTTATATAATATATAACAATTAAGTTTTACTTGTAAAACTTATAAAATGTAAAATATATATAACATTTATAACATTAAGTTTTACCATTTTAACATGTGCGATTCAGTAACATTAAGTACATTCACAGTTATGTAAAGCCATCACTCACCACTATCCATTTCCAGGATTTTTCATCATTCCAAACAGATGCTTTGTAACTAATAAACAATAACTTCCTATTCACCTCTCCTACCTCTATCCTTGGTAACTTACGTTTTCTATCTCTATGAATTTGAATATTTTAGGTACCTAATATAAATATAATCATATAGTATTTACTTTTTTGTGACTAGTTTATTTCACTTATCACTTGTCTTCAGAGTTCATCCAAGTTGTACCGTCTGTCAGAATTTCCTTCCTTTTTAAGGTTGAGTAATAGTTTCATTGTATGTATATACCACTTTTTTTTTATGATTTTATTTATTTGACAGAGATCACAAGTAGGCAGAGAGGCAGGCAGAGAGAGAGGAGGAAGCAGGCTTCCTGCTGAGCAGAGAGCCTGATGCAGGGCTCGATCCCAGGACCCTGGGATCATGACCTGAGCTGAAGGCAGAGGCTTGAACCCACTGAACCACCCAGGCACCCCTATATACCACATTTTGTTTACCCATCCATTGGTAGACATTTGGGTTGTTACCACTTTTGGCTTTTGTGAATAATGCTGATATGAATGTGGATGTAGATATAACTGTTTGAGTCCTTGTTTTTAGTTCTTTTGGATATATACCCAGAAGTGGAATTGCTAGATTATATGGTAATTCTCTGTAACTTTTCAGTAACTGCCAGACTTTTTCCATACTGGTTATTCCATTTTACATTCCCACCAGCACTGCACAAGGATTATAATTTCTCCACATCCTTATCCTTTTTTTGATACTGGCCATCTTAATGGGTATGAAATTTAGTGTGTCCTTTTGATATTAGCCATTGTATGTTCACATCTTGTGAATGTGAAATGGGTATCTCATTATGGTTTTGATTTGAACTTCCTTAATGGTGTGCTCACTTTGGCATCACATATACTACAATTGGAATGAACTTCCCTAATGGCTAAAGATGTGAATGTCTTTTCATGACTTATAGGTCATTTGTTTATTTATTTATTTTTTTTGAAGGAAGAAGAGTTGTCAGATGCCTTGGAAAGGTTAAATTAAGGTAAAGATTTGGATATTAGGCAGGAAGTGGGGAGGATAGCAAGAGTGTCCCTGTGGAGGGGTGGGGTGAAAGAGGGAGAAGAAATGATGGGGCATAAAGCCAAAAAGTTAAAAACAACTCTAATACCCATTAACTGATGAATGAATAAATAAAATGTAGTAGAGGGGTGCCTGGGTGACTCCATCAGTTAAGTGTCAAACTCTTGATTTTGGCTCAGGTCTTGCTTTCAGGGTCTTGAGATCAAGCCCCAAGCTAGGCGTGGAGCTTGTTTGGGATTTTTTCCCCCTCTCCTTTTGGCCTCCCCCTGCCCCAGCTACCCCACTGTGTGCATGCTCAGTCTTGTGTGCATGCTCAGTCTTGTGTGCTTGTGTTCTCTCTAGCGTGCATGCGTGCACAAAAAGAAACAGTGAAATGTATATACATGCAGTGCAATATTATTTGGCAATAAAAATCACGTTCTGATACATGCTAAAACATAGACTTTGAAAACATGGTAAGTGAAATAAACCAGACACAAAGATGATATAAATAAGATTCCATATATAAGATGTCCAGAATTGGAGTACTGGCTGGCTTAATTGAGAGAGCATAGCATGCAACTCTTGATCTTGGGGTCATGATCATAGGGCCCCATGTTGGGTGTAGAAATTACTTAAAAATGAATAAACTTTAAAAAATAAAATGTCCAGAGTAGGTAAATGTCTTGAGACAGAAAGTAAATCAGTGGTTGTCAGAGGCTGGGAGCAGGGTGGGAGGAGTAGAGAGTGGCTGATAATGGATATGGAGTTTGAATGCAGAAAGGTATACATTTAAAAAAGGAGAGATGAACTAAGTCTTGTTTTCATCTCTTGTTTGGAGTATGTCTAATTAAAGTTTCATCAGTTTTTGAAATTATAGGGAAGAGAAGCTTTTAGAATATGGTTAGGGGAAAAATTGTGGCTCAGTGGGTTAAAGCCTCTGCCTTCGGCTCAGGTCATGATCCCAGAGTCCTGGGATCGAGCCCCACATCAGGCTCTCTGCTCAGCGGGGAGCCTGCTTCCCCCTCTTTCTCTACCTGCCTCTCTGCCTACTTGTGATCTCTGTCTGTCAAGTAAATAAATAAAAAATCTTTAAAAAAAAATTATAATTTCTGGGGCGCCTGGGGGGCTCAGTCATTAAGTGTCTGCCTTTGGCTCAGGTCATGATCCCAGGCTTCTGGGATCAAGCCCTGCACTGGGCTCTCTGCTCCATGGGAAGCCTGCTTCTCCTTTTCTCACTCTCCCTGATTGTGTTCTCACTCCCGCTGTCTTTCTGTCAAATAAATAAACTCCTTAAAAAAAAAGTTATACTTTCAGGGGCGCCTGGGTGGTTCAGTGGTTAAGCCGCTGCCTTCGGCTTGGGTCATGATCCCAGGGTCGTGGGATCGAGCCCCGCATCGGGCTCTCTGCTCCGCGGGGAGCCTGCTTCCTCCTCTCTCTCTCTGCCTGCCTCTCTGCCTACTTGTGATCTCTGTCTGTCAAATAAATAAATAAATTCTTTTAAAAAAAAAAAAGTTATACTTTCATATGGATTTGTTTTATGGCTTATTCATAAAATAATTATGTACAGAATTTCAAATTGAATTTATTAATCCTAGAAGCATTTAGAATCCATGTTTAATTTGGTTGTGCTTGAAAATTCATATTCCCCCCCTTGCACCACCATGTCTTCTTAACTTTCATTGTCCAAATGCTTCCGTATGCTAGAAGTTCCCATTTGACTGAAGAAGAAAAGTCTTACCCAGTTGCTAGCTTGAATAAGCATTAAACTAACTTCATATGAATGTAGTCACATTGTTTCCTTGCTATAATTCTAAAACAATGTGTGGGTTACAATGCTTAGATTAGGTGATTTTTGCCACAGAACAAAATCTGTGGTGTGGGGATATTCTGTGTTTTGTTTTTTTGGTTTTTTTTTGCCAGAACAAAATCTAGGTGAGGGGATATTCTATTATGTTTTATTTAGGTTTTGAAAATATGTCATTGATAGATCATCAGCAGTAATCTATAGTATTATACTAACAGATACAGTTTTAGTGTCACAAAAGAGATCTGGGAAGAGATTCATTTCTCTTACTTTGCAAACCCGAAGCTTTGAATTTGCTTTGCCATGAACCTTCTGAGCAAAATAGACAATTATTTTTCAGACTTAACTAGGATAAATGGACAAGGCCTGTACTTTTCTATTTTAGGACCTGCCTGAGTGTGCAGTACATTTCTACCAGTCTTTAGTTTGTGAAGTCAGTAAGAAGCCACCGTCACCAAAGAAGATTTAAAAAACTGTAACCCACCCAATTATACTCCCCCAGACAGGTGTCTTGCTTTTAAATGTTAGGTATTGCATAGTCAAAAATAGAAGGAAACTTGTGTTTGGGGAAGGAAAATTTTGTTTAAGAGCTAAGTGCCATAGAGTTTCTATCTTTTGGTAGGAACTTGAGCCTTATATGAATTATTTAACTTCACTGTTTTCCTGCTTTAGAAGTGCATTTGTAATGTTGAAGGTACGATAACTGAACTTTTTGAATACCTTGTTCAGAAGATAATGTTACTTTTAATTACTTAATTTGTGAGACATTCCTTTTACTACTTAGTTTGGAGCATTTTCTGGCTTCTTGCTCATGGTTGTACTGCTAGAGACCACGTTTGTGGTTTCCTGGGAGCAGCATCAAAGAATCCAACAGCAGCTGTATCAACAGGGATGTGCTTGTACATTGTTATGATTTAAAATTGTTGAGGGGTGGGCATTTTGCCCCACAATACTGACTTTGTTGTCTGGAATAGTAAGGGATTTGGCACAGTTTCTTCATAAAGAAACCAAGGGTTTTTGCACTGAAAAATGGAAAAATTCTAATTCTTCATTTATTTGGTAGAAGAGTTCTATCTCATGCAATGGTGTTTTCAGTTCATTTATATACTTATCATTAAAAATATAGCATTTAAAAAAACACAGCATTTACTCATTTTCTTTTTTTCATGGTTGCAAACAGTCTTCCAGATTCTAACAGGCTCTCTCATACATTTTGGCCAGAAGATAATAGATAAAACCCATTCTTCATCAGCTATAGGCCTGAACCATTTCTCAACAGCTGACTTGAAATCTCTTTCCCTCATTTTCTCCTCCAACACTTTGGTGTCTATATAGCAAAAGAACAAAGCGTTTCCTGCTTGGTTACTTGTTATTTTCTTATCCTTATGAATTTGTAGTAGCTTTGTTAAGAAAACTCTCAAGTTTGATCACTACATTTGTGTTGAATATGAGCCCAAGTGATTACATTTTCATTTAATTCCTTCCTCTTAACAGGGCAGCACTTTAGTAAACTTAACACTTCTTGGGGTGCCCGGTTAGCTCAGTCAGTTAAGCATCTGCCTTCAGCTCAGGTTATGATCACAAGGTCCTGGGATCGAGTCCCGTATTGGGATCCCTGCTCATTGGGGAGTCTGCTTCTGTTTCTCCCTCTGCCTGCTGCTCCCCTTGCTTATATTCTCTCTCTGTCAAATAAAATCTTTTTAAAAATTTATACATTTAAACTAATATTTTTGGAATCCTATCAGTAGGGGAGATTTACATGGTCTTATTGAGAGGATGTGGAATGGGAGTAAATTATTTTTCTCAAAACCACCAACACACAAAAATTTGATAAAATCTTGGTTTCCTGATGATAGTAGGATACTATCTTTTTGGTTGCTTTCAAGAATTTTAGAAATTACCTAGTTGAATTGTGGATTTTTATTTGTATAGTTTTTTTTAATGTATTGAATATTTAAATTATAAAGAGTGAAACTTCAGCTTTTGAGAATTCTGAGGGAATTAGTTATTTTAAGTGGCTATTTCATGGCTAAAAATCAATTCATAACATTTGTGAAAGTTTTTTAAAAAATGTATTCTTTTCATATACAAACAAAATTTATTTTGTGTTTAATTTTCTCTTTAAATGTAGTAGACTGAGCATAACTGCTTGATGATTTACTTGATAATGTTGTATTGTTTTGCTTTAATATATAAGGCAGTGATGCCATTAGTGCTTTTTTATTCCTGTAACATTAATTGGACGCTCTAAGCCAGGCATTCCTCTAGGTGTTACATTTGTATAACTTACATGCTGAGTATTCCCATATTACAGTGCTTTGAATTCTTGGCGGAATTTTATGATTTCTCCTCCTTGCCACTATTTAGCATAATATTAAGTACATAAATTCTAGAACCTGCTGCTGAAGTTTGAGTCTTGGCTCTAGTACTTACTTGATAAATGATCATAGGCTGTATAGCTCCTCTTTGCCTCACCTTCTGCGTATGTAAACTGAGGCCAGTGATGATTGTGGTTACTTCATGGGGTTGTTGTGAGAATTAGAAAAACGCAGGCATAAGAGTTTGGAACTGCCTGGTACAAAGATAGTGCTATATAAACTGTTAGTCATGACTACTACCACGAATAGTCTATTACTGTGACTTTTCTTCAGTGCTGTCAGCTTGCTTGCCCTGTTTTCTCTTTTTAAATTTCTTTAATCTTAGAAAACATAACTAAGCTTGTTAGAACTAAATGCAAAACAAGAGTAAATTGCATGAAACCTGAGATTCCCTTTCAAGCGGATAAAATGCCTTGTATGCCTTGGCATTATTTTTTGGCTGCTGAGAACCTTCTTTTAGTAGACACAACCTTTAACAGGCCAAGCTTATAAATGAATCTTGAATAAGAAAAAATAAGAAGTAAAATTGATCTATTAAGGACTTGTTTTTTAGGGAAAAAGATCTTGAAGAAGCTCTGGAAGCAGGAGGTTGTGATCTTGAAACTTTGAGAAATATAATTCAAGGGAGACCACTGCCTGCTGATCTGAGGGCCAAAGTTTGGAAGGTAACTGGAAACTAAAACAAAATGTAATCACTTAAGAATAACACTTGAGAATTTTTATGTTCACTTGTTTAAGTTGCAGAAAACTTTATCATCTTATGAGCATGCTGCATCTTGATAATTTATCGAACAGAACAGCTTACTGAAATGTGTATTTCTGTCATGTTTGGTTATTTAATAATTCAGGCTTTGGAAGGCAATGTTTTTCTTTTGTAGTTATTAGAAATGATGTTTATGAAGATTGTTAAATGAAATGGGACAGTGCAGCCAATGAGTAAAATAGGATTTATAATTGCAGCTGGAATTACCTTAGCTACGTTAAAGACAAGATGGGAAGGGTATATAGGTCTTTCTGGGTGTTAGAATTACAGGATATTTTACTTTGCTTTATTTTCCTCTTCAGTTGTTCTCCAATGTATGTGTATTACCATTTTTTAAAAAATTTAAATTAAGATTTTGTTGATTGCAAAAGAAATATTCACCTTTGTTAAAATATACAAGCATAGGATAAGATGAAAATCATCTGCTATCACCTATAGGTAAAACACATAATTATGTCTTGGTACATATCTTTTTATTTTTTATTCTCTGCACGTATATGTGTAACAGAAATGGTATATAAAATTCTGAATGCTTTATTATAGAAATTTAAAACACAAAAGTAGAGACTTGTCTAATGAACCCCCATGACCTGTCACTTAACTTTGTTTACATTTAGCCAATCTTGTTTGATTATTATCTCCATCTTTTCCTCCCCACTCCACCTGCTGGATTATTTTAAAGCAAATCCTTGGTAGCACACTGAAGCATTTTACTATGAAAGTCTAGAAGATAAAGACTCTTTTAAAATAAACATAATGCCATTAAACTGAAAAACAAAACAAAACAAAACAAAACACAGTGAATCCTTAATGTGTCCTCACATGTCTGAAGGAACAGGGGCTCTTTCTGGGGTCTCTTTTATAAGGACACTAATTCTATTATGAGGGCTCCACCCTCATGACCTAATCACCTCCCTAAGGCCTCACTTCTTTATAACATCATATTGGGGATTAGGTTTCAACAATGAATTTTGAGGGCAAGGGACACAAACATTCAATCTATAGCATTGATGATGTTTGCTTGAAATAAAGGTTATTCATTGTATTGGTATGAAGTAGTAAAATTTAATGCACACACTTAAAATAAGTGTGTTCATTGTGGTATGACTTAAGGGATCAAGGATCAGCATTTGTTGGAGCATAAATACATTACTTTGTAATCTTAGAAGTATGCATTATTATTTCTAAATTCAGGACTTTACATTATTACAGCATTTTTTCCAAGAATGAAAAATGGCATATGAAGCTAGTTGCTTTTATCTTTCTTCCAGATTGCTCTAAATGTTGCAGGAAAAGGTGATAGTTTGGCATCATGGGATGGTATTTTAGACTTGCCAGAACAGAATGCTATTCACAAAGACTGTCTTGAGTTTATTGGTAAGTTTAATAATTGTTTTCAAACAGTGAAAATTTTGAAAATACTATTTTGAGGTAGAGGAGTAACTCTGTTAGAATCATCTTGTTATAATTGGGGTATGTTGTGTTTGTGAAAGACTGCTAAATAGAACGTCTTTTGAAATTCTCATGAAATAATGTCTAGTATTTTTAAGAAAGAGAGTCCAATTTCCAGGGTTTTTAAAAAATAGTTCTTCAGGTACCTTTACAGTTTTAAAACTGGGTTTTTTGTGTGTTTGTGTAAAGATTTGTATAATTGTCTATAGTCTCCACGTTAAAGGGGTCTGCATTACCTATGATCTGCTGTGAAAAAACTATCGTAAGTCATGGGTGAAAGGTTTCTAATCACTCCACAAGGTCTTTTTCATGAGTAAATGAATTTAGTTTATGTTTAAAATTTATCTACAGTTTTTGGCGTCTTTCTGTTACTTTTTCATCACATTTTAGTTAAGCTTTGATTAGATAGGCTTCTGTGTACTAACCACAACAGAAACATTGCTGGTGTGCGCAAAGGAAAGGGAATTTGGTGGTAGAGAATGGATGACCTTCTATGACAAAGTTATAGAGGCAGCTGCCCGTTATGGGGTAGATGCTAATCTGTTGCTTAGAAAAAAATCTTTTTGCTTTCCTGGAATATGGGTTAAGCCTATCTTTCTTATCTCTCTACTTCAGATTATTTATTCTTATGTTCAGCATATAGATGGGTCAAGTATTATTGAGTTAGTAAATACTGAATAGCTAGTAAATACTGGATAAATATAAGGAAACATGTACTTTCATGTAGTTTTATTTTGTCCTTGTCACACGCTAGGTATACTAAGATAGTATCGTATGTTTGTAAACAAGTGTTATGTGCAGTAATGGAGTCTCTGACAGGACCTTTGTAACTTATTTTTGACACTTATTTTCTAGAACAGCTTTCAGTGCCAGAAGAGAAGGCAACAGAATTACTTTTGGATATTGAATCTGTAATTACCTTTTACTGTAAATCACGTAACATTAAATACAGCACGTCTCTTAGCTGGATACATCTGCTGAAACCATTGGTGCATCTTCAACTGCCTCGCAGTGATTTATACAACTGCTTTTATGCTATCATGAATAAGTACATTCCCAGGTAAAATGTGATTTAGTTATCCTAGTTTTAAAAATGAATAAAAATCTAGTTGGCTTTGAATTAAAGTTGTAAGATTTACTTTAGTGGTAAAGAGGTTCAAATAATTTTTAGGGTTGTTTTGAGTCTTAATGGTTATTAGACTTTATTTTTGTGGTTGTAGACATTTTTAAAATTTATGAATTTTAAGAATTTATGTTTGTAGAGTTTATGCCAATTTTTTGGTAATATCCCTATTTTAATTTCTTTCCTTATAAAATAAAAATAACATTATAATGGCAACATGGAAAGTAAAAATTTTGGAGTGCTTCCTTAAGTGAGGTGCTGCCATTACAGCTTAGAATGTAATCTTAGATAAGCAGGTATTAAACAAGTGATTAGAAGTATGCTGAGTGTTAGGAAGATGAAATATAGAATGCTATGGGAATTTTTTTTCCAGTGGGAGGGGCAGAGGGAGAGGGAGAGAGAGAATCTCCACACTGGGCGTGGAGCCTGACACATGGCTTGATCTCAACAACCCTGAGAACATGACAGGAGACGAAATCAAGAGTTGGACATTTAACCGACTTAACCACCACCCAGGTGCCTCTAGAATGCTATGGGAATATTTAATGGGAGTGACCTAGTTTGCCCTGGCGGTCAGAGATGGCCTTCTTGGGCAAGTGACACTTAGGCTGTAGTTGTTTAGATGGTTGTAGTAATGTTGGTGTGGGGGGCAGGTAGGAAGGGTGGGGAGGGAATACAGGGGCTGCACTCATGAGGCCAGAAAGAATTCTTGTAGTTCCTAGTGCTATGGCTCAGGTAGTCAGGAATTCACAGCCAAAAGGAACTTTTGATCAGTGGTTTGGCTGCACAGTGAACCTTGGATGCACATTGGAATCATTGAAGGGGCTCTGAAAAATCCTGATGCCTGTTTTTTGTACCTGATTATCAAATCTCTGAGGAGGGCACCCAGGCATCATTGTTTTCTCAGCGCATCTCAACTGACTGCAAAATGTAACCAAAGTAGAGATCTATCATTCTGGAGCTTGGTAGTTAAATAACGACTATTTTTTATTGCTTTCTGTGATATGCATTATACTAAATGCAAGTGCTTTGTGTGTTTTCTCATTTAAACAATGGCCACTAAAGGGTGGGTATCCCTGATTTACAACTACAAAAACTGAGGCAAAGAAAGAGATTAAAGACCTACACAGGATTACACTTCTGGTATATGTTTGAGTCAAGATTTGAACCTAAATTTGAATGGACTCCTGTACTTTAACTAACACAGTTATTCACCCTGATTGCTTGTTAGAATCAACTGAAGAATTTTTTCTTTAATAGTTTAATATATTACATACATATAAAATGCATCTGTTTAGTGTGTATAATACATTGGTTTTTAGTATAGTCACAGAGTTGTGCCACCCTAACCACAATCATTTTTAGAACATTTTCATCACTCCAGGAAGGAACCTCATTCCTTTTAGTAGTCAGCTCTCCATTTTCTCCCAATACTCTTAGCTGTAGGCAACCACTAATCTTTTTGTCTCTGGATTTATACCACATTTTACCACATGTACCACATTTTATTTAGTTATTTTGTTTATTTACATACTTTATTTGCAACAGTGAATGGACATTTGGATTATTTTTATTTTTTGGCTCTTATGAATATGCTGCTGTGAATATTTGTGTACAGGTTTTTGTGTGCACACATAATTCATTTCTCTAGGGTATGTACTGAGAAGTGAAATTGCTGAATTATATGGTGATTATATGTTTTACCTTTTGAGGAATTGCCAGCCTTTTCCACAACTGTATCATTTTACTTTCCCATCAGTAGTGAATGAAGATCCCAGTTTTTCCTCATCCCTGTCAACATGTAAAAAAAAAAATTATTGTACCTAAACTAATGAGTGCGAATTGGTATCTCTTTATGGTTTTGCTTTGCATTGCCCTCATAGTCAACGATGTTAAGCACCTTTCATGCGCTTATTGGCAGTTTGTCTATCTTCTTTGGGGAAATGTCTGTTTAGCCAAAGAACTTTGAAAACATGTGGGTCCTTGAAGTTTTAACTGTGAACAGATGAAATAGAGCCTAGGCATGTTTTTTAAAAACTCCCCAGGTGTTCTAATGTACAGCAGGGTAGAGAACCTCTGTGCTACCTTGAAGCCATAGTCCTTCATGTAAGTAAAATAGTCCCAGAGATGCCAAGAGACAGGCCTACTACAGTCATGGTAGAGCTGAGCCTGGAATTCATATTTGTGAGTCATGCTAAGTCTCTCAATTGCTTATATTTTAGCTTATATTTTACCCCCATTCAGTGTAACAAAGCTAGTGATAGCAAGGGACATGATGTTCCAACTTTTTATCTAGAGGATATTGGTGGCGATACTTAGTAATATTGGGGGAGATGGATTTACATGTAATATACTGTCTTGTTAGGTTCCTCTAGTTACTTCCTGTGAGTTTCAACTGTAATACAGCACTCCAGCTAGGGTCAGCATTAATGCCCCTGGATAGAACACAGCCCCACAAAATGCTGCTAGAAGAACTCCACTGTAATATATCTTCTTATTACAGATTCAGTCTAACTTGTGTAGAATCCCGTCAAGCACAGTGCCTTGCAGTAACAATACACAGCTATTAAATGAATAGATGCTTTTGCAATGGCTGACTCCCTGAGAGGTCCTGCTAGAGGCACAAACTGGCAGTTGTTTCTACATTTTTATGTCCTTACACAACTGTTTCTGTGTTTTGCCTTAGCAGTCAATTGCCTAGCATTTATAGAATGGGGAGAGTATTCAGACAAAGGAGGGGGTAATCTTGCCAGTTTGAATTCAGTTCTGTCTCTGGGCATCTGAATTAATAACCTAGGGCTTTCTCTAACAAAACTTCTCTGTCATTTACAGTATCAAAAAATGATAGATAGAAGTTCATTCCAAATCCTGGCATTCATCTCAGATCTTGGTTTTATTGAAATTATTTTTCTATATTCCCACCTAAATAGCATTTGACAGCATTCTTTATCAGAATGCTTTTATGTCAAAACTGTGACCTTCATTTCATTAGCTTTTTAACATGATGGCATTTACTTTATTTCAATTTCTTTACAATTCAGTTTTTTTTTTTTTTTAAGAGACTGTACCATACCAAAATGCCACTTGCTGAGATACCAAATTAGTGAAGAGTAGTATGGCATGGTAGTTTAACGCAGTTTCTGTGTAGAGGTCTTAACTGACTTCTTAACTATGTGACCTTGGGTAAGCTCCTTACCCACAACTAAGCCTCAGTTTTCTCATCTGTAAAATGAGGGAAAAACTTGTAACTATTTCATAGGGTTGCTTTGTAAGGATAAAATCAGATAACTTTGTAGAATGCCTGTTACAGTGTCTGGCACATGGTATTTTCTCAATAAATACTGACTTTTATTGAGATGGCCTGTAGTTTGAGTTGCTTACATTTTTATTGATTCATTAGGAAGGGAAGAAGGAAAGAAGTAGTACACTTGCTCCGTTAAGTGTTTTGTACCTCTTGGAGTTCATTATGATCACTAGTACCCAGGCCACTTCAGCAACTTCTAATGCTCTGGTCCAGTATTTTGTTCATCTGTGGCCATTTCCCACTTTTGCCTTTGTTAAAGGTCATCCCTACATTGAGTATGTTAACTGTGGAGCTAACCTGAAGCCTTTATAGGAGTTTGCTCTTACTTGGTAGGGAAGAAGAGGGCTGGACTAATTTGGAACTCTACAGATATCCTTTTGGGATCCAGAACTTATCAGAATAACTTAGATGGTCCTGCTGTTTTCAGTGGTCCCTGCAGTTCTTCCATTTGAGTGCTGCCTGGGCTTACCTGGAGAGAGTCTCCCTTGAGTTGGCTGTAGACCTGCTGTTTCTACAAATTTTCTGTCAAGTCAAGTATATTAGGTGTTCTGAACCTGATTGTATCAGATAGACTTGTTATGAATGCTGTGGTGGTCAGGTGATTTGGGGGTGAGGGGAGGAGGTGGGTATTGCAGGAGGACTGGTTACTAATATGACACTTCTGACCCGTTAATCTAAACATCTTGCTTCTCTTCTCTTTTAGGGATTGTTCTCTGAAGGGAAGACCATTTCATCTTTTCCGATTACTCATCCAGTACCATGAGCCTGAACTTTGTTCTTTTCTTGATACAAAGAAAATTACTCCAGACTCCTATGCACTCAACTGGGTAATAAAGTGAAAGTAGGAACACTTAATGAAAAATAGCTTTCTATTAAACTATAGTTAGGTTTTTTCTTTTCCCAAGGAGGAGAAAGAAAAGTACTAAATTATAGACCTTTACTACTTAAGCCAAAGGAGTAAAATTTTTGGCACTTCAAAAATTTCTTTTTTAGCTCTTAACTGTGTTCAGAGCGTTTAAAATGAAGTTTTAACCTTTTGTTGTTTTATATACATCTCACATATATTACATATGTATGTGCTATATACAGTGTGAGTAGATGAATACAATACATGCAAATATATGCATGTAATATATGTAAATATGTGATATGTATCAGTTTACTTTAAAACTTTGTGTGATTAAATTTTTGATGCTGTGTATAAGAATTGATATCTAATCATAAGGAAAATGTCTTATCAAATGATCAGTATAAAAATATAAAGTATGTCTCAGCTCTGTTATTCTTTATTTTATTTTCAGTGGGAAGTTTTCTTATTCTAGGTCAGTGGTTTTCAGACCTTTTGGTATCAGGACCTCTTATACTCAATATCTATTGAGGATCCATAGTTTATATGGATTATGTTGGTTAGAAATTAAAACTAAGAAATTTAAAATATTAATTCATTTAGAAATAGTGGTAAATCTATTACATATTAACATAAATGGCCTGTTTTTCTAATGCTAAATAACTGTATTTTCCAAAAGAAAATTAGTGAGAATGGTGGCATTATTTATATTTTTGTGAATCTCAGTATCTGGCTAGATCACAGGTATGTAGATTCTCATATCTGCTTCTTTATTCATTTTGGGATGATACTACAGTTCGTGTAACCTCTGGAAAAGTATTGTTATTTGTGAGAGAATGAGTATGAAAAAGGCAATTAAAGTTTATGATTATTATGAAAATAGTTTTGACCTCATGGACTCCCCTGTAAATACTCTTGGGGACTTCTAGGACTCCTTAGACTATGCTTTGTGAAACTCTCTTCTAGATTAACTTGATCATTTTTCTAAAACAGTGATTGGGTGCTAGAAGAATGTATATTCAAAAATTAAACATATTCCTTGATCATGTCTTAACCTAACTTTTCTTCAGAAAGGATTTCTTTCTGCTACTTACTGTGTGATTTAAGAAACTTAGCCTCTGAGCCTCAATTTCTTTATCTGTAAAATGGGAATAATAATAATGGGAATTATAATAATAGTAATAAGTAAATCAAGAAATGGTACTTAGAGAATTCTGACTGGTTTCAATCTATCATATTAAATCTCAGACTACAGCAGCCTACTCTTCAGTTCTTAGCCAGTCTTGTCGCTTTGAGTTAAAATAATAAAATACCTGTAAAATTATGATTTCTCTGAGATACATGTATTGCCTTTCAATGTATTTATTTGTGTTGAAGTAAAAAACTATTTCTTTTGAGCATTCTGATATCTGTAACAGAGGTCTCTCCTGTCACTTCTGCCATTTTTGTTGTCAGATCTCTGAATTAGTCCTCAGTGCTGGTAGCAGATTTTTAACGAAGTACTAAAATAGCTGTTCTGTCTTCAGTGTGTGCACCAAATAGTTTGTTTTTGCTACTAGTATCATGTTTATGGAACGGAGTCCTTTTTTTTTTTTTTTTAAATCATGAGGTGAAACTGTCAAAACCAATTCCTAAATCTCATTGAGAACCTGTAACTGTGAGCAGTGCAGTGATAGCTGTAGTTTGCCTACATGAGTTTAACAGTAATCATATATTGTGATTCTGTTCGCATTTATATCTTTGGTATTTGTAATAGTAATCTTATTTATAATAGTAATTTTTAAAAGAACAAAAAACATTAGTATCATTATATACTTTGAAAACTTTGTGGTCAATTATAATGGCAGTTAGCTGGCTGTGGAATATCAGGTCATTTTTCTAGTGCAAATACCACCACTTGCCACCTCCGTGAGCTTGGGAAGGTTATTTAATACCAGTCTGTTTCCTCACCTATAAACTGGGGATAAAAATAGCAACTTTGAAGACCCGTTATGAGACTATTTAAAATAAGTGATAACTAATAAAGGATATGTGACAGTAGGTTAGTACTGAAATATGCACTAATGTGTATGTTCCCATTAGCCATTAAAAATGTTTTGAATTTAAACCTCTAGATGGAACTGTTTCTGTATGTAATGAAAATCGAACTTTAAAAATATCACTGAGTTTATGCAATTTAAAACACAGGCTTTAGAGAAACTTAAACAACTCTTTTATTTGAAATAGAAAACCAGAGAGCTCCTGAAACATTGATACAAATTTGTCTCACCTATTTCAAATGATGGACAAGTAAGCTTTGGCAGCAATTCACCATTATATTGTTATTAAAACTTTTCTCTGTGTTCTTAAAACCATGTTTGATCCTTACACTTACCTTATAAGTTAAGTATAGTAATGATTGTGCTAGTTACCCTTACAGTGGTAGTTATGTTAGTTATTATGCTATGGCAGATACCCCTAGTTACTTTAGTTACTCTAGGTTAATTATCTCTCTCTTCCCAACAATGATAGAAGAAAGGTAGCAGTATGCCTTTTTTTTTTTTTTAAAGAAGTAGAAATGGAAGTTTTAGAGGTTAAGTAAAGTGCCTTAATTCACACAGCTAGTAAGTGGCTTCATTGTGCCTTGAATCCACATATTCTGTCTTTGCATTATATACAGTAAAATTAAGCTACACATTATGTTTCAGGTGCAGATAATTTGATACAATGTTACTTACACATATGCTTTCATACTTTGAAAAGAACAGGTCATTTCTAGTGGTTTATGTCTCATTTCATTTCCTGATTACAGCTTGGAAGCCTTTTTGCATGTTACTGTTCCATTGAAGTCACTCAGGCAATATGGGATGGATATCTACAACAAGCAGATCCATTTTTTATTTATTTCTTAATGTTAATAATCCTTGTTAATGCAAAGTAAGTATGCTGTTGCTTAGATTTTTCTCCTTTGTATTCTCAAGGTGCTCTGTTAATATTTAACTCAAATTCATTTTTCTTTTACAGAGAAGTTATTTTAGCACAGGAGTCAGACAGCAAAGAAGAAGTTATCCGTAAGCATCACTTACTGTAGAGAAAATATTTCAAGTCACTTTATTTTTTAAAACTCAGGTTCATCTTTAAAAGATTAGTCTACAGAACTCTGAGGTTTCATTCAACTCATACACTCTGTAGGTGCAAACCTTAAGGACTATTTTCCTTCAATTTTGCCATCCTCTTTCATTTCTTCCATGTTTTTTCACTCTTTCAGTTCCCTTTCATATACTGGTATTTTGGTTTCATTGTTCATTTTCAGATGCCCTCCTCTCTTTCCCTTCTTCCCCTCTTTCTTTCTTAATTTACCTTTGAGTACTCAGATTTCACAATTATTTCCATTGTGGAAATTTGATTCTTTTTGGTTCTCCCTATTCTAGCACTCACACAGATTAAGTTACTCCTTTCTATGTTGCTGCCACTTTGTACTATTTGTATTACAGTGTTTATCTTCCTACATTATAACAATTTATTATTACACAAGACAGAGTTCCTTAGTCAGGAACTATTTCTTAGTCATTTTTTATTTCCAGGGGCTGTGGCACTTAGTATGTATTAAATAACAATACTGCCATCCAGGCTAATGAATTTGATTTGATTACTTGAACCTATCTTTCATTAACAGCAGAATTGCATTAACAGTTTAGCTCTTTTGGGAACTCTGGTTCTCCTCAAACAGTTTTAAAGGCATCACTGTTAAGATTCCATTTATGTAGTTTTTATTATGTTGAAAATCTCTAGCTTTGATATGTAAATAATGTTCATGATTGTATTAATCACAATGTTTTAAATATTCTCATATCTATAATCCTTTTTCAGAGTTCTTGGAAAACACTCCATCCAGTTTGAATCTAGAAGATATAGAAGATCTTTTCTCTCTGGCTCAGTATTATTGCAGTAAAACACCAGCGTCTTTTAGGAAGGTAGAAAATGAAATTACCAGCTTCAGTATTTCATATGTAGTACCTTGTTTTATTGTTTGTGTTGTGTCCACTTCAGTTAAAATCCTCTAGCTTGTCACTCTTTTCTTTCTTTTTATGTGTTGCAGTTTTGTGTGATTTTTCACTGTAAATACTCTTCCTACTAGAGGAACAGAAAAATTTAGAAAGATAGTATAACGATATGCTAGCAATTATTTAATTTTTTCTTTGATTATTACTTTTGATCATGAGAAAATTGAGGTAGTTCTTGTTAGTGCTTTCATGACTTTAAAAATTTCCAAAATCTGATGGAGGATGTATATTTATGCCTTCTTTATCTGGAGTTCAGCTTTGTGCAGTTTTAATGATGCAGAGCTGTCTCGTGAACAAAAGGGGTAACTTAGCTGCATAGAGACTTAGAAACTTTCTCAAGTGCTTTAAAGTGACGGGACACCCAGTTTAGAAACATGATAGTGTGAGTTCCTAGAAAGTAAAACTCCAAGAAGCAAAAGCTAATAGTGGAGGAGGCACAGAAGTACCATTTATAAAGTAAATGGGTTTGACTTTAGGTCAAACAAATAATGAGAGCATTACTGTCTTTTATTTATTTTTTTAAGGCATTCAATGATAATGATTACTAGTTGGTGGTCATGTCACTGAAACATCAAGATGAAGTTAAATTATGTTCAGTGTAATGTTTCAGAAATCAGACAAGAGAAATCTTTTAAAAACATTTCCCCTGAAACTAACTAATTAAAAAAGAGGTTCATTTCTAGGGATAATTTCAGCTATTTTAATAATTGCCTTATGTAGACCACCTCAGTTCCTAACAATGTCAGACAAGTCAGATGATAGGGTAGGGGTTAGGATGCTGGATGAAAAAGAAGTCTTACTCCTTTTCAGTCTTAAGAGGAACAACTTTTATTCTTCAGACATAATAAATAATATACACTCACAATTGCTAGTTAAATCAGGCTGTAGATTAGTGTATTATATAATTTTTGCCTTTTATTATGTTAAAGTATGGAAAGTCATAACCATTTTTTTAAAAATTCAGTGTTTACAGTTCATATTATAGAAAATAGCTGTGTAGAATGTTTTATTTTTTCATAGTCTTTTATTTTGTGTGAACTGTGACAGGGACTTTGTATATAGCCTTGTAGCCTTTGTGTCAGTATTTGAGATGATATAATACTAAGTTTTAAAAGTCACATGACTCGAGTGCTAAACGTATTTATTTTACCTTTCATCATGGTTTATTAAGAATATTTTTTGGAAGAAAGATTAATTTTGTTTTTCTTTGTGATATTTTAAACATTTCTCTTCAAACAGGATAATCACCATCTATTTGGTAGTACTCTGTTGGGAATTAAGGATGATGATGCAGATCTGAGTCAGGCTCTTTGTCTGGCCATCTCCGTGTCAGAGATCCTTCAAGCAAATCAGCTTCAAGGGGTAAATAAAGAAAACCCACAGTTTGTCAGAGGAATGCCCGCCCCTTTTAAATGCAAGGAACCAGCATTTTCACCCTGTTTGTGGCTTCCCACAAAAATAATTTACTGAAACCATGTAACTGTTTTGCTTTTTTGAATGATTAATGTGTTTAATCTATGTGCTTATTTTAAAACTGCCAGTTTGTGTGTTATTTTAGTTGTCAGTTATGATTCTGGGCAATTACTCTTTGGCAATTATAAATTGCCAAATCTTTTTTCATATTTTAACAAAGCAGCTGATTACTGTATAAAGTACTTAAAAAGGTGAATTTAGCATATCATGGTTAAATTCTTGTAATTATACAGCTAATTGAATTAGATGGTCTAATGCCATAGAGCATATAACAAAGGAAAATTGAGAATATACCATAATTTTCTGTCTGCTGCTATCTTCAGAAAAATCTCATGAGCCAGTTTTTTCAGTATATGTTCTTTATTACTAGTAGTGCAACAATTAACCATGGGCTGTTTTTGTGTATTTTTGAGATGGAGGGAGGAAGAAGGGACATGGAAGGGCAGGCATTTTATAATAGATCTTTTTAAAAACAAACATTTACATGTTTTTCCTATTAGAACTAGTACTTTTGCTTTTAAAGGTTATGTTTATTTGAGAGAGAGAGTGAGTGAGTGAGTACGAGTGGGGAAGGGACAGAGGGAGAAGCAGATTCCCTGCTGAGCAGGGAGCCTGATGTGGGGCCCAATTTCAGGACCC
Organism: Neogale vison; assembly: GCF_020171115.1. Classification (NCBI taxonomy): domain Eukaryota; kingdom Metazoa; phylum Chordata; class Mammalia; order Carnivora; family Mustelidae; genus Neogale; species Neogale vison. The sequence continues at coordinate 48,447,171 of NC_058096.1, forward strand.
CAAAATCATGACCTGAGCCAAAGGCAGACGCTTAACTGACTGAGCCATTCAGGTACCCCGTATTAGAACTAGTATTAAAAACAAATGAAAACCTATAATCCAGTTTAAAGATCCTCCTGTGAGTTTCTTCAGGTCATACTGGCATTGCAGCATTGCAGAACTTCCTCTCATCCCCAAGATGTTTAGTTCTTACATGAATTGAATTGCTGCCAACTTGTGGATTTATTTGCAGAAATAGTAATTGTATCTAGATCTTTGTTTATAACTATGTAGTTTTTAAATATATATGTAACATGATACACATTAAAATGTTAAATTCTGATACAGTTTTATAGCTCAAACTGACATTCTTCTGCTACATATTTTAAGACTTCCTAGTCAAGAACAGTATATATAAAATGTTTTAACTGTTGAAAATGAATATAGTCGTTTAAGATCTTGAGGTTATTCTCTTGCATCGCTTCTAACTGGGTCCTAATTCTGTGATATCTGTTTGTTTTTTTCTTTTTTTAAACCTGTTTCCTCTCCTTTGGCTAATTGTAACATTATATTGTGTAAAATGTGACCCTCATGGTAAATTTCAGCATGTCAAATGTTGTTTTCCTCCTAGGAAGGAGTCCGGTTCTTTGTCGTGGATTGCCGTCCTGCAGAACAGTATAATGCTGGGCACTTATCAACTGCTTTCCACTTAGATTCAGATCTGGTTAGTATAAATGCTAGTTAAAATTTTTTATGGAGTAAGAGAATAAATAGGTTTTTTTTTTCTTTAGTTCATGAATAAATATACATGTACCAGATTGGGGACATTTTCTTTCTGCTTGAAGAGGGGTCTCTGCCCTTATAACAAAAGTACTGTTTTCAGGTTTCCTTTTTACCAGGTCACTCTGGGTTTGAGAAAGGGTAGATGCAAGCAGTTAACTGTGGCTTGTTGTTGCCTACCATTGTTATGTCAGTAAATTCTGAACTTCTTACTGTGAGTCATCTGATGTAGCACTTAGCATAGTGCCTTGCATCTAGTAAGTACTCTATAAATATAAGCTCTTACTATAATTGGGTTATTGTTTTAAAACTTTTTATTATAAGCCTTTTTCTCATTATGAATATTTACACATATAATAAACTAATATTTAATGAGAGTAGTATCTGGCCTATCAGTGCTCACTTGTTAAAATTGCTTTTCAAGGGTCACTTTAATTAAAAGAGTAGATGAAATAAATATTAAATATTGTCAGAAATACTTAAGAGAGAGATAGACATCACTTAAACCGTTCTGGGTTATAAGAGCCTCAGGGATGAAGAAGACCGAAAGAGGTGTAACCCTTTTTGCTAACTATGTGTTCTGCCCTTCTTCCCATCTCATCTGAAAAAGGTGACAATGATGGGTTTAGGTGGTGTTGAAAGGAAACATAATGGAAAATAGAGGTGGAACAACTCAGACAATTTTGAGTACTTTAAGTAAGGAAGGTGATCAAGCTTGGTTTGCATCCTGATAGTGAACCCTGAGCCTTTCTCATCCTTGATTTGTCTAGGAGGAGTTAGATGGTCCTTCGTTTATGCTTCTTTAAAATTTTGCTCAAGTGATGCATGAATATTCGATTTTTTTCTTCAAAAACTCAAAAGAATATCTCTAGAGTTAATTATTGCCAGCTTGTTTAATCTTCAGGCCTTTTAATATGTATTTATATATTTCTTGTTTACATTTTTTTCATTTGATGTTAAACTTAACAGTTCACTTGCTTTTTCAGCAGACTATTTCTTAGAGATCTTTCCATTTAAGTACATTCTTTTAATATCCCCACATTTTAAAGTAAGCTCTATGCCCAACATGGGGCTCAAACTCACGACCGCACGATCAAGAGTTACACACAATGACTGAGCCAGACAGGCAATGACTGTATAGTGAACCACGGTACAAATATACCGTCATTTATTGCCCAGTTTATATGTATTTGGGTTATTTTCAGTTTTCTTGTAGTAAACAATGCTGTAGTTAGATACTTATATATGTTTTGTGAACTTGTGCAAATATTTCTGTAAAATGGGCTTCCAAAAGTAGAACCATTGGTTTGAAGGGTGTAGTAAAATATTAATGCTTTATCATCCTTCAAAGAGACTGAACCAGCTTACACTTTATAGCTGTAGATGAGAATGTTCCATACTGTTGCATTATAGAACATTACCAATTATATTTTACTTTACAAGAATGGCAGGTAAAAAACAGTGGTAATTTTAAGTGATGTTGAGCATCTTTTTATAAGTGTACTGTTTATTTGTATTTTGCTTTACAAATTGCTTTTCTTTGGTTTGTCCATTTTTCTGTTGGATTTTCACTGTGCTTTTTATATAGCCCTATTATAAGAGTTTTAACAGATTTTTATGGTTATTGTTACATTTGTTTCCTTGAGGAAAAGAGATTAATATTTTTCATCCTCTTGTCTCTAGAACTTAGAGTAGCTGATAAAAATGGTTTCTCCTATTTCTGTCTTCTAAGAAATACATCGTTCGCCATATAAGTGGAAACTAAAAAATATATCTTATTTTAATGTATTGTTTTTAGTTATGGACCCTTCCACTCACTGTTAAACTTTTCTTGTCATTATACCTAATGACACCATAGCTTGTTTAAGAAACAACAAAACCATTTTTTCTTAGAATATTTTCTTTGCATGTTTAGTCTTTCTGTGAATCTTCAACTTTTGTTCTAGTGTATTATAGGTACCTTTATATACATTTCTTTTTTCTTATCCCAGCAATTTTATTTATAAGAGCCTTTATTCCTTTGTTTTTATGGTAGCTATTTAAATTTTTTTTTTTCCTGGAAGAATATTTCAAATTTGGAAATGTTTGTCCAATACCGTTTTGCCACATTTTTAGTTTTTAAAAAATTGTCTAGATGCTCCAGAATCCATCTGAATTTGCACAGTCGGTAAAATCTTTGCTGGAAGCACAGAAACAGTCCATCGAGTCCGGCTCCATTGCTGGTGGGGAGCACCTCTGTTTTATGGGCAGTGGTAGAGAGGAAGAAGACATGTATATGAACATGGTCCTGGCACACTTTTTACAGGTATGCTGACACATTTTTTCAGTTTTGTTTGGTTATTGCTATTGCTATCACCTTTAAGAAGTTCTTATGGGTAATCTGCATTGTCAAATTTATACGTAGTTTTTCTTTACAGCTTATAGGTTTTGTGTCTTGCATGTCTTCTTACATGCTTGTGTGATTTATTTTTTGTGTTAAGATGTTGAATCATAGGGGCGGCTGGGTGGTTCAGTGGGTTGAAGCCTCTGCCTTCAGCTCAGGTCAAGATGCCAGGGTCCTGGGATCGAGCCCCACGTCGGGCTGCTTCCTCCTCTCTCTCTGACTGCCTCTCTGCCTACTTGTGATTTCTGCCTGTCAAATAAATAAATAAAATCTTAAAAAAAAAAAGATCTTGAATCATATGGAATTTATTTTCATATAATAAGTGAAGTAGGAATAAAAAAATTTTTTTTCCAGAAAGTTACCCAGTTGTGCTTATCAATTTGAAATACCACCTTTTTTTTTTTTTAAGATTTTATTTATTTATTTGACAGACAGAGATCACAAGTAAGCAGAGAGGCAGGCAGAGAGAGAGAGGAGAAAGCAGGCTCCCTGCTGAGCAGAGAGCTCGATGCGGGGCTCGATCCCAGGACCCTGGGATCATGACCCGAGCCGAAGGCAGAGGTTTCAACCCACTGAGCCACCCAGGCGCCCCTGAAATACCACCTTTTTAATATGCTGAATTCCTCAGTGCATCAGGATCTATTTCTGGATTATTCTGTTGTGCTGCTCTTTATGTCTGTTCATTCTCTAGTATTTGAAACAGTAACTATGTATTTCATTTTAGTATCTTTACTGTGAAACAGAATATATATATATTTATTTATTACATACAGCCACCTTTCCTTTTTGTGTTTGAACCTTGTCTTCAGCACAGCTAATTTGTATTAGTGATTTTATGTAACCTGTTCCTCTATCTTCTCTACAAAGCTTTACTCAGTGATGGCTCTTTCTTTATAAAAATAGTTGTTTATTAGGTATTCTTTGATAACTTAGACATTAAAGTCTTCATTTTTTATGACCCTGAACTATGGAATCAGGAAGACCATAGGCTAGTTGCATTAGCCACTCAATTTGGATCCTATTCTGTTCATGTTGTATTTTACTGGGAATTTGGTTTGAGAAAATAAGTCTAAAAGAAGGAATCCTCAAAAGACAAAAATCAGCAAAGGAACCACGGTATTTGGGGGAAGGAGATGATAAGATAATTTTATACCTTATTAATGGAGAGATCTTTAGAAATTTACACAAAAACAAAAATAGCAACTCAGACATTTTACTTACAAGTTTAATTAGCCTATTTTAAAAATATTCTGGTATAAACTGTATATTGTAAGACCTGTCACATGGCAAGAATTTGAAATACTGTGAACTTCTTTTTTATAACTCAAGTTCTTGATGTGGTTTTAGAAATTTTTTCCCTAACTTTTGTTATGGAAAATTTCAAGCAAATTCAAAAGTAGGTAGAATTGGGCGCCTGGGTGGCTCAGTGGGTTAAGCCACTGCCTTCGGCTCAGGTCATGATCCAGGGTCCTGGGATCGAGTCCCACATCGGGTGCTCTGCTCAGCAGGGAGCCTGCTTCCTCCTCTCTCTCTGCCTGCCTCTCTGCCTACTTGTGATCTCTGTCTGTCAAATAAATAAATAAAATCTTAAAAAAAAAAAAAAGTAGATAGAATTGAACCCTATACACTCTTTATACTGACATACATTTTTACACTTTATTATTAAAAATCTAACTCTTGTTCATGTTTCCCTGATTTTCCCAGGACCCAAGACAAGATGTTGCACTTGGTTAACATTTTTTTTTTACGATTTTATTTATTTGATAGCACAAGCAGGGGGAATGGCAGGCAGAGGGAGAGGGAGAAGTAGGTTCCCCACAGAGCAGGGGGAGCCTGATATGGGTCTTAATCCCAGGACCCCAAAATCATGACCCCAAAATCATGCTGGTTTGTTGGAAAAACTGGTTGCTTTATCTTACAGAGAGTTTCCCACATTCAGGTTTTGCTGCTGCATTCACATGGTGTTGTTTATCAGGTTCTGTCCTTGGTATTCCCTCTAAGTTGGTAATTAGATCTAAAGAATTGGTCAGGGACAGGAAATCCTGGGTGGTATGAGTTTTCCTCGAGAGGGACATACTGCCCAGATATCTCTCTTTCTCTCTCCCTCTTTTTTTTTTTTTAAGATTTTACTTATTCCAGAGAGAGAACACAAGCAGGGGGAGGAGCAGAGGGAGAGTGAGAAGCAGACTCCCTGTTGAGTAGGGAACCTGATGTGGGGCTTGATCCCAGGACCCTGGGATCATGACCTGAGCTGAAGGCAGGTGCTTAACTGAGCCACCCAGGCACCCTGATCTCTTTCTTCTTTATGTCTTATTCTTTCTTTGCCATTGTTTATTAGATCCATTAATTTTTTAAAAAGATTTTATTTGTTTATATGACAGAAATCACAAGTAGGCAGAGAGAGAGGGGGGAGAAGCAGGCTGTCCACTGAGCAGAGAGCCCAATGCAGGGCTCGATCCCAGGACACTGGGATCATGACTTGAGCTGAAGGCAGAGGCTTTAACCCACTGAGCTACCCAGGTGCCCCTAGATCCATTAATTTTTATAGTAGTTTGTAAAATGGTAACATTCTATTATTTCTTATTCATAATTAGCTCTAATATTGTTTCTTTATTTCTCTTTTATGAAGGACACAACACATTTTAAAAACTTTTAAAAACCGCTAATATCCAAAAATATAATTTAAGTGGTTTTGGTTTGACTCTTTATTATATTATTGGAACTAGAATACGAATAAAATCATAGTCTTGGTAGTAGCTATGAAGTTGTCCCCTTCTTTCCATCTTAACACCAGACCTTAAAATATTTAAGTTAAATGTATGTTTATCTTTTTGTCAGCTTCCAAAATGTCAAAGAAAAGAAAAAGTCCAGAAATCTAATGTATAACTTCATATTACATTTGTAAATGTTTATAGGACTATGAGAGGTTTTAATTAAATTGCATTTTGGAATAATTTAAGTTTTGGGTTTTTGTTACAGAAAAACAAAGAATATGTGAGCATCGCCAGTGGAGGATTTATGGGTAAGGTTTTAATTTATTAATCGCTTTGCCTCCGCTTTTCAGAGGCAGTTCTATCACCAGACCTGATTTGTAGTGACCAAATTAATTAGTGGATAAACTCTCTCTTCAGTCATTCTGTATTTTCAGAAAAGGCAAGGCAAGCAGGACATAACAGATAACAGACAAACACTATAGACACTTTAAATGAGCAAATATTTAATGGAAGTTTATTTCAGTAGATATGTTTAACGAGCTTGTATTTGTAGAAAGTAATTTTATAAAGATGTGAGAAAAACTGTCTACATGATTTGTCTTTATGGAGAAGGTGGAATGGATAGGACTGGGAAACAAAGGTAGGAGGAATACTTTTCATACTCTCCTTTTTGTTATGTGTTTATTTCATTTTTGAGCTGCTTGAAATTAATAGCTAAAAAAATATGTAATGGAATGGAATAAAGGAAATAAACTGATATTTTCAAATCTTCAGACTAATATTTGGTAATCCAGGATGGTAAAATAATTGCCAAAATCTCTGCAGGCAGAGATTTGAGAATTTGTGAAGGATTAAGTCAGGGTAAAAGCCTGTCTTTTTTACAGTTGATGTTATTTAAAGGTACAACCTTGTGACCAGTAGATAAATAAGTCCTGGAGTACTGTAAGTATAGTGAACATAGATAGTAGTACTGTATTAAAATAATCAAACTTGCCAAAAGACTAAATCTTAATTATTGCCACCATGAAAAAGAAAGGGTAATTATATGATGGATAGAGGTGCTAACTATTGCTGAAATGGAAATCATATTATAATATATAAACCAAACATGTTATATACTTTGAATTTATACAGTGTTATAGGTCAAATATATTTCAGTTAAGAAATAAAGAGCCTTATTAGAGTAATAGGAAAATCAAATTAGTATTTGTTGAATAGTAGAGTCATGAGCTTGAATCATGAGAGCCTCATAAGGATTAACTTTTGACCTAATGTAATCTTGTGTTAAACTTGGAATATGATAGGTTAGGGTCTCTTTCCTTTGATCTTTTGTGATATTAGCAAGGATTATGATGATTTCCTACATATCATGGCCTGATAACTAACATCCTTTGGGGTTTACACACAGAGTGATCTACAAAAGGGGTATTTTAATAAGTAGTGTTAAGCAAGTACTGGCCTTAGCCCCAGTGTGATTTATTAGGAATTTTGACAGCAAAATACAGAACTTGGTTATTAAGCTTGTTATCAAAAGTATCTGAAAAGCAGTCTTATTTTTCTTAAAAAAAGTTGTTATTTATTTAAGAGAAAAAGAGAGCACATGAAAGCAGGATGAGGGGCAGAGGAAGCAACAGATTTCTTCCCCACTGAGCAGGAAGCCTGATGGCCGGACTCAGTTCCAGGATCCTGAGATCATGACCTGAGTCAGAGGCAGATGCTTATCAACTGAGCCACCAGCCTCCCTGAGATGCAGTCTTTTATAGTATAGTTTAGGTTTTAGAAGTTTTTTTTCTAATTATGGATTATTTCTTTTTCAAGAATCTCTCCATAGCAATTAATGCGTTCTTTACTGTGGGAAAGATTAATTAGATGTCTGAGATAGAACAAAAGCTACCATAGGTTTTCTTTTAATCCTTTATGTCATAAAATTGTTGCTGAGATTATCTCTTAATACTTAAAAGATTCCATTCCAAGGAGGAAAACATCAAGTCTGTATATAGTTACTGCCATCTTTAAGGTCAATTATGAAAAATTGTAGTTGTACAGAGGGCTTTAGAAGGAGAGGAGGAAGGCTTTCTGTAGCTTAGAGTCCTTCATTCCTTTCCTGAGGTACAGAATAAAGTACCTGTAATTAAATCTTTGGATCCTCTTTCATTCAGCTATGACATGTTTATTAAATTCTCTGGTAAAGAATCTTTCTAAAGGGGGGTTGGTATGTGACCTGTTTTTTTTTTTTTTCCTTCTTGTTTATCTTAAGCACTGCAGCAGCACCTGGCAGACATAAATGTGGATGGACCAGAAAATGGATATGGCCATTGGATTGCTAGTACCTCAGGCTCAAGGAGCAGTATCAATTCTTCTATTGATGTAAGTGTATATGTAGAATATGTCACCAGATTTGGGTGAATGCCCAGAAAAGGTGACTAAGTGTTAAACCCTCACCATAATAGAAATGGGGTCAAAATATTGCAAACATGTAGAGTTTAGAGGAGTCGTTATTGCAGGGTTAATGTAAGGATGGAACAGGCCTGCACATCTAAACTAGCTAGAGTTCTGGAGATCCACCTGCTGAATTCAGATTTCTCCCTATCCAGATGTAGTATGTTATCATGTAGTGACAATTTTCTGCTTCAGCTTAAATATTGGTGGAGATAATACTGAGTCCTGTGACTAGCTGGGACTCCCAAGTGATCTGGTTCTAGGAATCTCTCAATTAATGTGAGCCAAAAGAATACTGAGGCTTATGGTCACATCTCCTGCAGACCATATTTGTACCCCTCCCCAACACAAATTTACATGATTATAACTTCAGTCCACCCACATTTGAGAATTGGCTGGTCACAAGGAGACAAGAACTGATTGCGAATCCCATTATATTTGATTTTTAGTTATAAAGATGTATGTTACTACTACAAGGTTTTCCTGTAGTGGGTAAATTTACTTTACTCTGTGCTTCTTCAGAAATATTTGCACAGTAAGTCTTTGTGCTCTTTGAAAAATATTTTATGTCAATTGAATTAGATGTCATTACATATTTTCAGTAATAGTTCACATTTACCTAATGATCATTCTTTAAAACAGAAATAAAAGGAAACTGCAATACAGGTTACGATTATTACTAGCTTAGGTTTATCAGTCTGACTTAACTTGATGTTCAGGTTTTATCTCCAGAACTTACATTCTTCATGATCTCCAGCAAGATCTTTTCAGCTCTGGTTTCTCTATCAATGCAGTTGAGATGATAATAACACAACTTTCTTCATGGTGATGTGAGGATTAAATGTGCAGGTGTATGTATTGTGTTGTATGTGTCGCATATTTAATAGCAGTTATTATAAAATTATATCTGGGTGATTAATTACCATTTATCTTTAGCCATATAGGCCAAATCATATTATTGTCAAATTATTAGCACATAAACCTCTGAAATTTGTTTTCAACAAATTTGTTGCTTATATGGTATGAGTTTATGATGGGTAACTAAAGGAATGTGTCTTAGAGTAATCCTCTAGGTATCTAAGAGCTCTTCACATGAGATCACCATTTATTTAATAAACATTTTCTGTTTTTATTTTGAATAACTAGTGTTCCACTGAATGGCTGTATTATAATTTATTCAGTTAGTCCCCTGTTTTTGAATATTTATGTTGCTTTTAGTCTTTTTGTGTTATAAACACTATTATAATTAATTTTTGTAGTAATATATTTACATATGCCATGATTATTTAGTCCTAGGAGTAGAATAACTCGACCAGAAGATTATATATCAGAATTCTTAGAATTCTACATTGTCATCAGATTGGCTTTTAAAAAACATAATTTTTTTTTTTGGAAGATTGTATCTAGTTATTTGGGAGAGAGAGAAAGAGAGTGAGCATGAGCATGAGGTGGGGAAGGGAAAAGGGCAGAGGGAGAGAGAGAAGCAGACTCCCCACTGATCAGGGAATCCAGTGCAGGGCTGGATCCCAGGACCCTGAGGTCACGACCTGAGCTGAAGGCAAATGCTTAACTGTCTGAGCCACCCAGGCCCCCTGCAAAAAACATTATTCTAATTTATATTGCCATCCACAGTGTTGGATAGTAATTCTGTTCAAGTTCATGTTTTCAGATATGAAAAATAATGATTGAGACCTCTAAAGAAACTTAAAAAAAATTTTTTTTAAATTAACATAATATATTATTTGTTTCAGGGGTACAGTTGTGTGAATCATCAGTCTTACACAATTCACAGCACTCACCATAGCATTTACCCTCTTAAAGATGTTATATAGTATATTAAAAAGTACCAAAGAATTTAATTTCCTTCATCAGTTTAGTTTGGTTTCAAATTTGGATATGGAAATAGAAATATGGTTTTTGTGTTATTTAATGACTTCTTTCTCTTAAAAATTGAAATGACGCATGTTTATTTTCACAACATATGTAAATTTGAAAAGTATAAAGAAAAATAACTGCTATTTATATTTTCGTATTTTGAAATATTTCCTTCAAATGTATATATATTTGAGGGAGGGGGAAGGACATAGGGAGAAAGAGAAATAGGTTTCCCACTGAGCAGAGGAGCCCAGGACCTTGGGATCATGACCTGAGCTGAAGGTAGACACTTAACTGACTATGCTACCCAGGCGCCCCACCATCAGAATCTTATGTTATACTATATATTAACTAACTGTAATTAAAAGAAAAACTTAAAAAAATTAAATGCTTATTTAAAAGCATTTCTTTTTTTAAAAATATCTTTGTAATTTTCCATCTAATAATACCTAAATCCTAGTGCACTTTCTAACTATTTTCTTCTCTTAAGTTCTAAAGAGTAATTAACAGGCAAAAGATGGGCACACTTCTGATATCTCTTGCCAACTAGCCCTTTAGGGAATATGGAGCAATTTCGTTAAACAGTTTAAGAATTACACTCACACCTATTATATTAGGTACATAAAAATAATTTTTCTTGAGAAATTAAAGGCCTAAGTGAAAATTTTTTTTTAAGATTTTATTTATTTATTTGACAGAGATCACAAGTAGGCAGAGAGGCAGGCAGAGAGAGAGAGAGAGAGGGAAGCAGGCTCCCTGCTGAGCAGAGAGCCCGATGCGGGGCTCGATCCCAGGACCCTGAGATCATGACCTGAGCCGAAGGCAGTGGCTTAACCCACTGAGCCACCCAGGCAGCCCCTAAGTGAAAATATTTAAACAGCAAAAATTTATAAGGAATAAATGTTTAAAAATTTAGCCACATGAATGATATCCTGATTGTACTTTTGATTATTTTTATGGTGTAATTGAAGTTAAGAAAAGGTCAGTAATTTTATTTCTTACTGAATAACGAAGGTAGTTTCAGACTTTACACACTTATATATGCAACATATAGCCTCATTTTTCTATTTCTAATTCCTGTCCCTAGAATTGTTTTGTCTAGTGTATCAGTCTGTTGGGGCTGTCATAACAAAATACAACTAAGTAGTTCGCTTAAACGTAAAAGAAGTTAATTTTAAAAGAAGTTAATTTTCTTACAGTTCTGGAGGCTACAGGTCTAGGATCAAAGGATTGGCGGATTTTATTACTCCTCAGGCTTCTCTCTCTGGGTTGCACATGACTGCCTTCATGTCTGTCTGGATGCACATGGCCTTTTTTCTGTGTTTGTGCATCCCTGATGTCTCCCCCTCTTCCTATAAGGACGCTAGTCATACTGATTTATATATGACCTCATTTAACCTTAATTTGCTTTTAAAGGCTCTATCTCTGCATACATTTTCTGAGGTGTACTAGAATGAACTTTAACATATGGACACAATTTAGTCCATACCATCTAGATAACCTTTAGCAGTAATGTCTCTGCTAATCATTAGGAGAGCAGTTAATTTATCAGTAAGGTTTTTTTGTTTTTGTTTTTGTTTTCAGGGTGAATCTTCTAATGGCTCAAATGATAGAGGAATGAAATCACTGGTAAATAAAATGACTGTTGCTTTGAAGACGAAGTCTGTTAATGTCAGGGAAAAAGTTATCAGTTTTATTGAGAATACATCAACTCCTGTGGACCGGTGAGTTGCTTATATGGTATGAGTTTATGATGGGTAACTAAAGAAATGTGTCTTACAGTAAGTGCTAGTTGAATTGAATGTGTTCTAGAAGAATCATAAAGTATATTTTTTAATTAGATAATTTCAGTTTTCATTATAATGACAGAGACGTTCTTTATTGCTGTGAAATTCGACTATTAATATTTCTCTCTCCTGATCAGAATGAAACTCAGATAATGGTACTGCCCCTTTATGCGGTTCATTAAAAAAATATTAAGATGCTATTGTATGTATTACACTTCATGACTGTTTCCTACATGTCAGATGGATGGGAAATATCTGCTAAATGCGGTAATCTCAAAACAGGAGCCTCCTCTTCTCCTCTAGGAATTTCTAACCTAGAAAATTTGGTCATGTCAAGTAAAGCAAAAACCCATTTTCTTTCTTTCTTTTTTTAAAAATTAATTATTTTTTAAGTAATCTCTACAGCTAATGTGGAGCTCAAGCTCAACAGCCCCAGTGTTGAGAATTAGCTGCTCTACCAACTGAGCCTACCAGGCATCCCAGAAACCCATTTTCTTAGTTTAAGTGTTTAGATCTTCATAGATTTGTGTTCACAGACTATAAGTGACCCTGTTTTCCCATGAGTTACAAATGAAGGGTTTAGCTAACAAATGATAAGCTTCTGAATGTGTGTTTTAATGCTTCTTACTGGAACTATAGAGTCCTCAGCGTTTTTTCCTCCAATAGTAGTCTGGTTGATTTTTCTTGTTCCTGCAGTTCAAAACTAACCTAATAATTCCAACACAGAGTTTGTTGCTAAGCAAGCCTAATCTGGAAAGTGCGTTATTTCATTTCAGTCTCATGTCTTCCATGCAGTATCCTAGGAAAGTTGAAGTATTTGACTTTAAGAATTGAATGTCAGAAATTTATTATTTGCCACTTTTTAATAATAGCACATATGCATACAAAAGTACATTGTTTCCTTTAATAGCAAGGAAGTGAATAGGTTATTTTCACAAATCCAAAAAAACTGTGCCTGTCTAAAATGGTCCACTGATAAATAATATTTAATATTTAATTTTATAATACTTATCAAGCCCGAGTCTTTTTTGCTCATTAAAATTGTTCTCAAAGCCTGTAACTTTTTAACTTTAAAGTTAGTGCATTCTGAACTAGAGTACTATTGCTAAAATTTTATAGCATGAACATATAAACTTTGTTTAAAATGAACTAATGATAACTGATAATGATAACTTGAAAAGACTGTTGTCTTTGTTTTAAAAAAATCCTTTGAAACTAGTTTTTCTTTATTTTTCTTTGTACTTGGGATGATCAAAACGTTTTCTTTATAATGTATGCTCAGGGCTAGAAAAAGTGATTATACTATATTTTGTTTTAAAGCCATTGTGTTTTTAATAATCATTTTGTTCTGTCCTCTGCCTCAATTTGCTATAGAATGTCTTTCAATCTTCCTTGGCCAGACAGAGCATGTACAGAGCGGTAAGCCAATGAGTAGAGCAGCTTTCTGGGACCATCCTTTTCCTTTTTAGCATGCCTCATGCTCTCTATAAGCCTCACACTGTTAGCTAAAATTTCATGCAGCTGGTTAAAATGCTAAACTTTTCTTACTCTGCTTTTAGGAGTGTGTGATTTTGATTGAGCTGTATTTGTTTTTTGCTTGATCATTTTTTTTTCCCTTGCATGCTGCTTTGTATGTCCCGTTCCTCAGATAAAAATCAAGTACATTCAAATCCATGAACTTTTATTCTGAAAGAGAGGAAGGTGAAACAAAGAAAATACTTAGTCTCAGAGTGAGCAGGGTGGTAGCTTTGGAAATCATATGCTTCCATCTCTTGCCCTAACACTAGAGAATATTACTGAGAGAAGGCACATGTCATGATTCAAAATTATTAGTTCAGGTTTGTTATGTAATTTTTTCAAAAGATTTATTTATTTATTTATTTATTTGACAGAGATTACAAGTAGGCAAGAGAGGCAGGCAGAGAGAGAGAGAGGAGGAAGCAGGCTCCCTGCTGAGCAGAGAGCCTGATGTAGGGCCAGGACCCCGGGATCATGACCTGAGCCGAAGGTGGAGGCTTTAACCCACTGAGCCACCCAGGCGCCCCTTGTTAATGTAATTTTACAGTCTTTTTAAAAAATATTTTTAAAATTAGATATGTGTATTTAGGTTGGTGAATAAGCATATATAAATCAGTTCTGAAGAACCACAGTTCTTTGGTTTTCCATGAAAGAAATTAGGTCATGGGGTACATGTTAATGTATAAATGCATCTCTTCTCTGCCCCAATAAGATGCAAGTGTAAAATTAAAAAATCTACTGGATCTTCAGTTAGGATGCACAGAAGAACTTTATTAACTTCATACTTTTATATGGCTTTACAGTTTTTATACCCACAGAATTTTTCTGCAGTTTGGAGTATCAATTACAGCAATATCTGTGGACATTTTAAAAGAAACTCTAGTTGTATTTTAAGATTTATTTATTGATTTATTTTAGAGCATACGAGTGAGGGGAATGAGGTGGTGGGGGAGAGATAGAATCCTCAAGCAGACTCCCAACTGAGTGCAGGGCCTGACTCAGGGCTTGATCACAGAATCCTGAAACCATGACCTGAGCTGTAATCAAGAGTCAGCATCCCAACTGACTGAACCACCCAGGCACCCCTCTAGTTGTATTTTAAATATAAGTTAAGCTTTGGAATAATGGAATTGACTTTTTTTTTTGGTCATTTTAATGTTTTCGGTATCTAGAAGTAGCATTTTTAAAAGCAGTAGTTTACTCCTAACTTGTTGGAAAGAGTTTTTACTTACCGTGAGTGTTCCTGGCAGTGCCAGTTTTAGAGCTTCTATTACAGTTTTATCTGAGACTATTTTAAAGGTAGTTGCTTCTTTTAAAATTACAAGCTATTCTGTGAATCATCTTTCTACCTTCTCTTGTTATAGGACCATTGAATTTGTCTAATTTTAACTACCAAGTTTTCTCCCAAATCCTTAAGTTTTTAAAAATTTAAATAATCTTCCTTGTTCTACAGACAAATATATCTATTTCAAAAACAGAATTTAGTGAAAGTTAGAAATAACTGGGTTTCTTCTGAGCACAGTAAATAAATTGAAACCTGGCCATACTATATTACAGATGTTTTTGTTATTACTTCAGCTAAAAATGTATAAGTATACTGCTTTTTAAAAGAGTCCAGCCATTGAATTCCATTAATTTTTAGCCAGTTTGTTAAGAACTATTTCAGTAATCTTTATAAATAGATTTTATAAAATATGCATTGTATTATAAATCTAGATCAATAATGAATAGCTTTAAAACTTTTTTTTTTTTTTTTTAATTTTAAGTAGATTCTATATCCAAGGTGGGGCTTAAGCTTGCAACCCTGAGATCCAGTCACATCTACTGATTGAGTCAGCCAGGCTCCACCCCCTCCTATTTATTTTTGATTTTTGCTTTGTTTATACTTGCCTTCTGGATCAAGCATCTCCTGTAAACATCTTTGTTTCTGTGTTATGTCTGTTTAATTATGTTTTACTATCAGGAAAGAACCAATAATAATCTCATACAATTTTATAACCTAGATGGCACTAAAGTATATTTAGACAAAGCTATATTGTCTTTGTCTTTTATAAGAAAACTCAATCTATGTTTCATAGTTGTTTACTTATTTCATTTTCTCTAATGAGCATAGTTTAATGGATAATGGATAATTTTATAGTAGATATGTTTTAACCTAAAATCAAATGATTTTATGATTTAAACTGTCTACTATGTATGATTAATTTATAATTACCAAAGAATGTTATATGTTCAGCTATCAGTTGATTAGAAAAAAGTTATTTTGGGAGAAATAGGTTTAAGCCTATTTCAATAAAATTGGGTCATGATAAGATTTTTTATTCAAGATCTGTATTAAGAAATTATTTAAAATACAGATTTGATCTCTATATTCTGGAAAAATTGAATTTTAAGATTGATTAAAGACATGTAACTTGAATTTTTTCCATATTGGACTACCTCTTGATATATGACTCAAAAAAAGGCAGTTTTTCTTTTATTATAGGTACTCTTGATGGAACATTTGTCTTACAAATAACATAATGCTTTTTCCCCCAGAAGCATGTACTTTGTTGAAATATTTTAATTTTTCTTTTTGGTTTGTTTGAGATTACCTAAAAAGTACTGAGGTATAAATTTTTATATTAAAAAGAGAGAGGTCATACTTCTTGCAGAACTAATCAAGTTTGAGTTTACTTGTTCTTTATGCTTCTGCTACTTAAAAAAGATTAATTTTTATGGTTTATATACATTTGTGTAAAAGAAGTAGCATGTTTCTTTTAAAACAAAAGTAACAGTAATAAATGAGTGGGAGTATTGTAATGTGAGCACTGGGTAATGTATAGAATTGTTGAATCACAATGTTGTCGAACTGAAACTGTGATTAAAAAAAAAATGGGAGGAAAAACCCTAAGGTATTTACTCCCATATGAGGAAGACTTCACACTTTCCTGGAATTTGAATATTTGGTTCCATAATGTTTTCTTTTTTTTTAAGAAATATCTTTTTTTTTTTTTTAAGATTTTATTTATTTATTTGACAGAGAGAAATCACAAGTAGGCAGAGAGGCAGGCAGAGAGAGAGAGAGGGAAGCAGGCTCCCTGCTGAGCAGAGAGCCCGATGCGGGACTCGATCCCAGGACTCTGAGATCATGACCTGAGCCGAAGGCAGCGGCTTAACCCACTGAGCCACCCAGGCGCCCCCATAATCTGTTTTCTCTAACAGACGTGCTATATGCCAGGCATTGTTCTAAGAGCTTTACAAAATATTAACTGATTTAATTCTCACAGTAACCCTGAAGGGTAGATATTGTTGTTATTACTGTTTTGGAGATATGAAAACAGAATCACAGAGAGGTTAAATGACTTCTCTAAGGTTTTAATATAAATATTAACTTTTTTTTTTTTTTTTTTTTTAGTTTTACAGATCGAAAGCGTTCAGTCTATTAAGACACAATGCCACTTTTGCTAACATATTTTCCTTACCTTGTTAGAGTTTCCCTAACATTCCCTAACTATTCCCTAACTATTCTAAGTAGCATGATATATGGGGGCTAAGGACAAAGAATATGTACATTTTGTTTAAATATTCGTATGATACTTGGTGAAAATCTTTGGTAACTACTTAAGTGATGATTTGCCTTCTAAAATTCTTTGAATATAGGCATGTGAGCAGCAGTGACAGAGTGGGCAAGCCTTACCGTGGTGTAAAGCCTGTTTTCAGCATTGGGGATGAAGAAGAATACGACACAGGTGTAGTAATAACACTTACCTGTAGATGCTTTTCGCAGGCACTGGCAGTGATTAGAGAGAGCGTTCTGGGGCTAGCCAACAACGGCTTTAAAAAAAAATTCTCTAGATTGGAGAGAGTGTAGTTTTTCTACTAAGAGTTTGGTTTTAGACATCTTACATTATGCCTGTTAGAATTCAAGCAGAAATGGTGAGTAGGCAGTGGATTATAGGAGTCCTTTGCCCAAGAGAGAGGAGGTCAAATAAACTGGTGATGATCTGGGAATTATCAGTGTTGAAATAGTATTCAAGTCCATGGGATTTGATTTAAATCTCCTTAATCCATCCACCTAGGAGATTGAGAGTTGTGGGTCTAAAATCAGAGAATTCCAAAATTGAGACATGTGCAAAGAGAATTGGAGGCAGTATCCTAAAGGGCCACAAGATGGGGATATTGTGCCAGGAAAATGTATCATTCTCGGTGGTTGCCTTTATATTTTAAAAATAATTTATTACCTCGGTTCATAATACTGCTGCCAAGATTATGGTGGTTAAGTAATCATATTAATATTAATATGTGTAGTGGCTTAGGAAAAATAAAACAGTAAATGTACAAAATAAGAGGAAAAAAACCTCCCAAATTTCATCTTGCTTTTTCTGTTTAGTAATACATGTTGCGTAATTTCCATCTTAGCCCATATTCCACCATTGTAGGCATGCCATAACCTATTTAATCATTTTTCTCACAATTCATATGATAGTTTTCCTTTTTTTGGTCTCAAATGACAATAGATATTTTTATACATAGAGCTATCTGAACTTTTTAAAGTATATACAGAGGGTATATTCTGAGCAGGAAGATTGTTAGCTTATAGGGAACCACATTTGACAGTTTAATAAATATTATAAAATCACCTTCCCAAAAACTTACATTAAGGTAAATGAAATTTTCTATGTGCTGTTTCTAATTGTTTCTTTTTATTCTTGCCCCTCTTTTTGTTGCTATCTTCTTGTTATTTATCAGTCTCTAGCTCTCCCTGAATATTTCTTCTTTTGTTAACAGTTTTCATTTGAAGTATTTTCATTCCTCTGAGAGGCATATGGATGAATAAATTATGGTATAATTTCATGTGTCATGTATTTGCACATATATTTTTATTAGGGAAATTGCACAGTAGTGAAAATGAGAAAACTAGAGCTCTGTGTATCAACATGGATAAATTTTACAGTGTTGGGAGTGAAGAAGCAGTTGTGAAAGAATACAGTCAAACAGTCTGCTATTTATATAAATGTTACTTAAAGTGCAAAACACTACTGTATATCCTCAAACATGAGGATATTCATGTATGATTAAAGGCAAGGATGGAACCATAACCAATAGTCACTGTTTCTTAGTGGACAAGGGAGAGGAATGAGAATGGGGAGATACATATAAGGGTTCTACTTTTTATTTAGGCTGAAAGTGTATAGATACATGAAATTTCCTTTTTTATTATGTCTCTTTATATTTTGAAGTATTTCTTTAAAAGGGAGGAATATTTGTAATTATTAACACTAGTGACTATAATTCCCCTTTGTTAAATTAGAAAAACAAAATAATTAGAATGTCTTACAATTCTGCATGAAAAAGGATAAAAGACTAAAGAGATTTTTATTTATTTATCCCAGGATGGATTTTCTTGTTGTTTTTCTTAAAATCGAAACCAGCAAGAGAAAAGGAACTCTGCCATCTTTGCCCTCAAGATAGGTGCTTATTATTGGACAATTCAGCCATCTCTCTAGGGTCTAGACATAGATTAGAGTCATGTTACATAAAGCAAAAGTTTTGAAATTCCTCAGATAGTTGTCTTTTAAAAATTTATTTACATTATTTATTTTTTATTCAAGTATAGTTGACACACAGTGTTACAAGTGTATTCTTAGTATTTTCACCTGGCTTTCTTACTGAGTGGCCTAATGTTTGAAAATAGTATTTCTGTATTATGCCAGCGGCATATGGAAATACAGTAGCAGGATTAGAATTGTTTTGTTTTTCAAAATGTATGTTTAAAATATTGAAATCTTTTTCAGGCTCTTAAGAAATGTCTCATTTTTAAAATTGGTAGTTCCCACTTTTAATGCTTTCAATTCTCTGTAGATGAAATTGATAGCTCTTCAATGTCAGATGATGACAGAAAAGAGGTTGTAAACATCCAGACTTGGATCAACAAGCCAGATGTCAAGCATCATTTTCCTTGTAAAGAAGTTAAAGAAAGTGGACACATGTTTCCTAGGTACTTTTTAAAAAATGCCTTCTGCTGCAGTAAAATTAAATTTAGTCAATAAAAAAACACCTGCAAAAGAAATTTTCTTTATGCAAGTATAAGATATAATTTCACTTTGTCAACTTGTATTATTTGTCCTGATATTTATTTTTCTTTTCTTTTTTTTTAAAAGAATTTATTTGAGAGAGAGTGTGTACAAGTGGGGGGTGCAGTGGGAGAGGGAAAAGCAGACTCCCCACGGAGCAGGGAGCCCAGTACAGGGCTTGATCCCAGGACCCAGAGATTATGACCTGAGCCTAAAGCTTACACTTAACTGGCTGAGCCACCTAGGCACCCCTACATGTCTTGATTTTAAGAATATTTCTTTCTTTTTTTTTTTTAAAGATTTTATTTATTTATTTATTTTACAGAGAGAGATCACAAGTAGACAGAGAGGCAGGCAGAGAGAGAGAGGGAAGCAGGCTCCCCGCTGAGCAGAGAGCCCGATATGGGACTCAATCCCAGGACCCCGAGATCATGACCCGAGCCAAAGGCAGTGGCTTAACCCACTGAGCCACCCAGGCACCCTTAAGAATATTTCTTACGGGGACGCCTGGGTGGCCCAGTGGGTTAAAGCCTCTGCCTTCAGCTCAGGTCATGATCCCAGGGTCCTGGGATCGAGCCCCGTATCGGGCTCTCTACTCAGCAGGGAGCCTGCTTCCTCCTCTCTCTCTCTCTCTCTGTCTCTGCCTGCCTCTCTGCCTACTTGTGATCTCTGTCAAATAAATAAATAAAATCTTAAAAAAAAATATTTCTTATGTATTTTTTATTTTGAAAATTTTAAGCAAAAGTGTTGAAGGAACAGTACATTGAACATATTTATAGTTTGTTTTCTCTATTTGGGGGAATAGGTGGTGCAATAGGATTCTTCCCTTAGGTTCATTGGATTTTAATTTCTATTTGTAATACCCCATCTTTCCATTTTTTATCTATATATAGGCACAAGAATATACACAGTTCTCTTTTGTCAAGCCATTCAGAAGAATCTTACAGATATGACACTTTACCCTAAATGCTTCAGCATAAGTCACCCAAGAATATAAGCATTATAACTCTTCAAAAACCTTAAAATGAGCATCATTCAACATACAGTTCACACTCAGATTTTTCAGAGTACCCCCACAGCACCTTTTATAGTCTCTGTTTTTTTTTCTTCCCGATCCAGGATCTAGTCATGGTCTACACATTGCATTTGCCCATTAATCGCTTTAGTCTCATGCCATGTCCAACAGTACCACTACCCTTATCAGCACCTCCCCTTTGCTCTATGATGAATGAATCCTGAGGATAGGCCATTTATTCTGCAGAATGCCCTGCATTCTGGACTTGTCTGATACTAGTCTTATTGTATTACACAAAAGTGTGTGAGTATATCCCTATAATAAATGAACTGAGACACAAAGAGGGGGACACAAGCTGAGACACAATAATTCTATGCCCATTCTATGTTCAAGATCCACTTACAGAATATTATAAAACATGTAAGGCAGCCCAACAACTGCTTAGCGGTCTTCAGTGTAGAGTATATACTGTAGTATAGTGAGTGAGAATAGTTTATGAGTATAGATAGTAACTCTGGGAAAGTTTGAAAAGTACTGTCTTCCATATATCATGCAGAGTAGATTCTAAAAATATTATTTTAATGATTTCTAATTGTATTATAGTTTTTATTATATAAAATATAAAACTTGCTTTTATATAGTTAACAGGATTTTCTGTTAATAAAATACTAATTTTTCATACCATTAAAAGGAACTTAAAAATGCTATTGGGTACCTTCTTGTTCTTAGGTGATCCTTTGTCTGTATTCTTTAATTCAAAAGTAATTTCATCTGGATTGAATATTTTTTATTGTGTTAACAGCTGCTTTGCATGACATTTCTTTAAAATTCTTCTTGTTTTTTAATGTTTTTTTCCCCTCTGAAGTCATCTGTTGGTTACTGCAACACACATGTACTGTTTAAGGGAGATTCTTTCACGGAAAGGATTGGCTTATATACAGTCTCGACAAGCACTAAATTCTGTAGTTAAAATTACATCTAAAAAAAAACATCCTGAGCTAATTACCTTCAAGTATGGAAACAGCAGTGCTTCAGGAATAGAAATCTTGGCAATCGAAAGGTAAGATTTTCTTAGGATGATGTTATCTGAATTGTTGAATTAGTTCATTATTAAACATGGTTTGTTTCTCTGTTTGGGGGAGTAGGTGGTGGACTAGCATACTAGAGCCACTTTTATCAGCATTCTTTGCTGATTTTTTTCTTCTGTATCTTTAGTCATATGTGGCTAATCAGCATGTGGTTCCAGTGAGTGCCATAGCTAATTTCATAAACTTTTTGACTGAAGGGCCTTTAAGTAATCTGTACCATTGCTGCACTAAATGCTGGTTTGTAAACAGGTAGGGAGCTTGTTTCAGAATATAAGTCAGTGTTTCTGTTTTCTTTCATCAAAAAAATTCTTGCTTTGAAAACGTGTCAGCAAAGTAAGCAGTGTGCTGTGTCGTATATTTAATTTACAATCTGGTATAAGCTCCTTCTTGTCTTAATGTGGACCAGTGACAAAGAGTTCATGTACTGGCACCAAGGGCTGTAGGACCACACTGATCTCAAAACTAAACCATCTTGGAATGCAAGTTGGTGCAGCCTCTTTGGAGAACAGTGTGGAGATTCCTCAAGAAATTAAAAATAGAGCTTCCCTACGACCCTGCAATTGCACTCCTGGGTATTTACCCCAAAGATACAGATGTCGTGAAAAGAAGGGCCATCTGTACCCCAATGTTTATAGCAGCAATGGCCACAGTCGCCAAACTATGGAAAGAACCAAGATGCCCTTCAACGGATGAATGGATAAGGAAGATGTGGTCCATATACACTATGGAGTATTATGCCTCCATCAGAAAGGACGAATATCCAACTTTTGTAGCAACATGGACAGGACTGGAAGAGATTATGCTGAGTGAAATCAGTCAAGCAGAGAGAGTCAATTATCATATGGTTTCACTCATTTGTGGAGCATAACCAATAGCATGGAGGACAAGGGGCGTTAGAGAGGAGTAGGGAATTTGGGTAAATTGGAAGGGGAGGTGAACCATGAGAGACTATGGACTCTGAAAAACAGTCTGAGGGGTTTGAAGTGGCGGGGGGGTGGGAGGTTGGGGTACCAGATGGTGGGTATTATAGAGGGCACAGCTTGCATGGAGCACTGGGTGTGGTGAAAAAATAATGAATACTGTTTTTCTGAAAATAAATAAATTGGGGAAAAAAACAAAACAAAACAAACAAACAAAAAAAACTAAACCATCTTTATAATCTTTTAAAAATGTGAACCCCAGAGGAGTTGAATGACTTGCAGATCTTCATACCTAGCTTGTGATCAGCCCAAATATAGCCTTCCTGACTCCTGATGCGTAGTTCATTACATCTGGCTGTACACTATATGAAAAATCATGTAGCTTTGACATTTAGATTTTCTTTCTTTCAAAATGTGCTTTCAAGTGTGTTTTGGATAAGTTATGGTAAATATGAGGATGTGTCTGCTTGCTTTGTAGGTTAGGAAGGCTTCTCACTGGAAGTGACATCTAAACTGAGTCCTGGAGTGAAAGCAATTTATATTAATACATATGTATATTCTCTCTCCCTCCCAGGTATTTGATTCCAAATGCAGGAGATGCTACCAAAGCCATAAAACAACAGATCATGAAAGTTTTGGATGCTTTGGAAAGTTAATATAAAAGAGAATTACTTCAAAAGAAATTAAGGCAACCAAGAGAAAGAAACAAGGACATATTTTCCTGATTGAATACTAACTGAGGACCTTTCGTTTGCTCATGGGGGTGCTTGTATTGCAGGTCTAAGTATGTGTGAATTATTATAATCAATTTCTGGACAGTTAAAATTTTTCTTAAATTTTCTTTTGCATTTTCAGTTTTGTAAAATGATTTATAAAGGTCAGTTATTAAATGACTTTGAAGTAACTGACCCTATGCCCTTATGAACTAAGGGTACAGAATGCAGTTCTGTTTTGAAGAGCTGTGTTTTAAAAAGGGAACATGTATCACTTTCAGATTTAAAAAGACCCATACACATATATACTTGCAATGTCTTCAATGAAAATTAGAGATAGAATTAGCTGAAGAGACCCCTTTAATTGCTACATTTAGTTTATCCACTGAGCAGTATCAGAAACTGAGAGTATTACATAGATTAATAGCTTGCTGTTTCTGTCCTTAAAAAAAAGTTAAATCTTTTCAGTGAAATGGATGAAGATTCCAGCCAACTCAGAAATGCAGTCCAGTTAGTGAAATGTGAAGCATCAGTATCTAAATCATTTTTTGCATCATTAGCTAATGATTTGAACACTGGGTGCTTCACGTAATAAACTTCATCCTAATGGTTTCTAAAGAGCAGTTAAAAGTATAATAATAAGTAGGTAGGCATACTGAAATTAAAATAAACATTTTGGGGACAAGAATTATACCTGTAAAAATGTCATTGGTCTTTATTACAAGTGGAATATTTGATTTAGGATATTTCAGAAGGGTGTTGTACACACATTGATTTATCCTTACTGAGGTTATGGTCTGTGACCACATTAGTGTCCACTTAAATGAAAGCCAAATAATAAGAGAGCTATATAAAGTACAGTTGTTTTATCATCTCTTTCCGAATTTTTTTCCTCCTCTTTGGTTTTTGTCTTCTCTTGCTAAAGTTCTGGTGGTTTGAATCTATTTTTATTTTTTAATATGACAAAACTAAAAAGTGATCTGCTTCATTTTGCAGCTTTCTCAGTTTAATTTATTGAGGTCTATATTAGACACATTTGGTGAGAGAAAATCTGGGAACATGTTTGGGGCTATGGAATGACTCCTTATAAAATCTTTTTGGGAACTAGCAAATCCTAACAATTTACCATGTCCTAAAATGTAATGGATTATCTCTAAGGGGTTGATAGGAGAAATATTTAGATGTACTCTATTTATAGCCAGTTATTGGAAATCAAGTGAATAACAGGCAACATAGTTCAAGATATTTTATTCTAATATCTAAATAAAAACTGTTTACTTGAGTGGTTGAAGACATTTGCATGAAATTGCACCTGGTGCAGTACTTGATATTTATAACTCTACCCACAACGGTTGTATTGCATTTTTCTTATTTTCTTTGGCACCCGCCCCCTTTAGAAATGCCCTGAAGTCTCCATTTTTTGCCCATTTCAGCCATGGGACTTTTTTCATAATATTAATGTAAAGATGTTTGTGTTACTGTTTATAAATTACAGTTGTAAATAAACCAGTACAATTTGCTCATAACTTTGTTCTTAATGACTCTTTTTCGACGTTTTTCTCCCCTCTCCCACTCCCCATTTGTAAATCTCTGTCGGTAACACAAAATTAGAAAATTGATGGCTATCCTTTCAGTGGAATTTAATGTTTAAGTTTTAGGATTGAAAGTATTAGATTTCTATTTCAGCTCATCTGTATGGGGAAGGAGGAAAGAGGTAGTTTAATGACATTAAATTCCACATGTAATAAATTTCTGCCTTGACCAACTTAACTTCCCTAAACTTTAGTTTCCTCATCTGCAGTAACGCTGCGGTTACTAGTCATAAATATCAAATGAAAACACGTGTCACTGATTGTATTAGGCACTTATGTAGCTCATCTTTCCTTAACAGACCCACTAATTGCAGAACTAGAATTCACTCTGGGATATCCACCTCTAGGGACTCTCAGGGATTGCAGAGTTGCAACATGAAGTTGTTAGTATTTTCTGTATTTTCAAGATTAGAAAACGAAGGCTGAAAGACCTAAGCCGAAGGCAGTCTACTCCACATACTGAGCCTCCCAGGCGCCCTATGATATATATATATTTTTTAAAGATTTTATTTATTTTCCAGAGATAGAGAGAGAGAGTACACACAAGCAGGCAGAGAGGCAGGCAGAGGCAGAGAGAGAAGCAGGCTCCCTGCTGAGCAAGGAGCCCGATTATGATCTATTTTTTTAAAAGATTTTATTTATGGGGTACCTGGGTGGCTCAGGAGGTTGGGCCTCTGCCTTCGGCTCAGGTCATGATCTCAGGGTCCTGGGATCGAGCCCCACATCAGGTTCTCTGCTCAGCGGGGAGCCTGCTTCTGCCCCCTGCTGCTCTGCCTACTTGTGATCTCTCTGTCTAATAAATAAATAAAATCTTTAAAATAAAAAAGATTTTATTTATTTGAGAGAGAATGAGAGCGAGCAACCATGAGAGGGGAAGGTCAGAGGGAGAAGCAGACCCCCACTGAGCAGGAACGCCCCACCTCCCATGCGGGACTCAATCCCAGGACTCTAGGATCATGACCTGAGCCCATATAATAATCTAACATACTAAACTAACCAGCCATAGATTGGCATATCTCTTTAAAATTGACAGTTTGTCTTGCGGAAAACCCAACTCGGTGGGTTGTGTGATGAAAGTAATGGTTCAACTCTACCCTTAACATTTTGAATTAAAAAATTTATTGGGGGCACCTGGGTGGCTCAGTTGGTTGAGCGTCTGCCTTCAGCTCAGGTAATAATCTCAGGGTCCTCAGATTGAATTAGGCTCCTTGCTCAGTGGGGTGCCTTCTCCCTCTGCCTGTCATTCCCTGCTCTTTTGCTTGCTTGCTCTCTGCCTCTCTCTCTCCCTACCTCTCGTAAATAAACATTTTAAAAATAAATAATTTGTTGAACTACAATCCATATACCATAAAGTTCACCTTTTGAGGGTCAGCAAAGCGGTTTTTAATATATTTACAGACTTGTGCAACCATCACAACTATTTTACTTCAGAACATTTCATTGCTCAAAAAAGATCCATACCAGGGATGTCTGGGTGGCTCAGTTGGTTCAGTGGTGAAGCACCTGCCTTTGGCTCAGGCCATGATCCTAGGGTCCTGGGATCCAGCCTGAGTTGGCTCCCTGCTCAGGGGGGTTGGGGGGGGGCGTCTGTTTTTCTCCCTCCCTCTGCCCCTCTTCCCATCCCTCCCCCACTTGTGTGCTTTTATGCATGTACTCTCTTTCTTTTCTCTCTCAAATAAAAGCTTTAAAAAAAAAAGATCCATACTCTCCTTTTTCCTTTCTCCCTCCAGCCCTTGGCAGCCACTCATTTCCTTTCTGTTTCTATGGATTTGCCTGTTCTGGACATTTCATGATAAAAGGAATCATACAATAAATGTCTTTTATGTCTGGCTTCTTTCACTTTGAATAATAATATTTTCAAGCTTCCTCCATGTTGCAGTATGTATCAGAATTTTGTTCCTTTTTATGGCTGAAGAATATTCCATTGTATGGATGTATCATGTTTTATTTATCCATCACTTTTTTAAAAGATTTTATTTATTTATTAGAGAGAGATTGAGTATGGGCCGGGGGGGAAGAGCAGAGGGAGAGGGAGAAGCAGGCTCCCTGTTAAGCAGGAAGCCTGATGCAGGCTCCATCCCAGGACCTGAGATGATGATGTGAGCCGAAGGCAGATGCCTAATTGACTGAGCCACCCAGGTGCCCCTAGTCATTCATCACTTGTTGGAAATTTGTGCCAAGCTCTAAATCCAATAAGATAATTGTCAAGTTGGATCTTTTGATTTTTGTATTATCATACATTTTCCTTCAGCCCTTCATCTCTATTAGTTATTGTAACTATTAGTTGTATTAGTAACTTAGTTATTGTAACTGTTAGTGACTATTGTAACTGTTAGTCTATTGGATATTTTCCTCACCCCCCAGAATTGAACTTTATGTCCTCACTGTTGTATATATACCTCACCACTCAGAATTGAACTTTATGTCTCCTAGACTAACTTCCCTAATACTACAAAGAGGAATTGGAGGATAAGGTGCTGAGGGAAAAGAGACCAGTTAAGTTGCCTAAAGCAGTCGCCTCCAAATGAGGAAAGCCTAGCCATGGCCACAAGGACAGAAAAGGAGGCAGCAATCAAGGGGTATTTTAGGAGAGTCAGAAGGGCCCTGTCCTTAACCAGAGGTGGACAATAAAAGATTTGAAAGATACAGGGGTGATTTCAGTTTTTGAAGGGAGGACATGGGGAACTGGGAGAATTGGAAGACAGCACAAATGTGGTGGTGCCTATATTTAAGAGCAAAGCTGGGAGAAGCTCTTGTAGAAATGATAAAATTAGTTTTGGACAGTTGAGTTTAAACTGATGTCAAGACATGTAAATAGAGATGACTTCCAGGCAGCTGGGGATGCCGGAAAAGCTCCTCTGGAGTAAAAGTAGAAATCTAACCAGTATCAGCTTGGAAAATGATCAGTAGAGTTGTGAGACTTGATTGGTGATGCCAGATTTTGAGCTGGGCTCTGGAGATCCACTTAGTGTAGTGCTTTTATTCTTTGGCTGTTTTTCAAATGTCAGATGAAAGGAACATGGAAACATGAAGGCAGAGGTGCTGTGGTTCACAGGGAGTGAAGATGTGACAGGAAAGACTGCACAAACTTGGTCCTCCAGCCTCTTCTTTTGCCTGTGAATCTTTTGTGCTACAGATGATGAAAAGTTCTTGAGAATGAGGTGATTTGCCTTACCCTCCATCAGTGGCAGAGCCAGAACTGGAACCCAGTGACTAGCTTTCCCTTATGCCCAGAAAGTTCTAAAGGAATGCTCAAAAACAGTTTTCATATTTCTTAACTGTTCCCTTTTCTAGAACCCATCACTAGCTTCCCTGAATGCGATGTAGGGAACACAGCACCCACAGACTCTTGGTCTGGATATCCCTCTCCTTCTTCTCTTACCTCTTAGGTGGCTCCTTACCAGGCCCTACTTATGCCTGTGCTTTTCACAGTCCACTCACATGTTGTCATCCATACTCAGAACTTTGTCCTAGTTTAAATCGCTGGTGTCTCCTAAATCAGTCTCCAGCCTGAACATGTGAGTTTGAGGGTTATGGCCAACTGCCTAGTGGGCATCTCCACCTATATGCTCTAATAACATGTCCAGCCATGTTTGGTACTACTGTCAGATACAGCTTTATGCCAATGAACTTACAAATCTAAATGAAATGGGTGACTTTTTTTGGGCAGATTATAAGTGGCCAATATTGACTCAGGAACCTTAATAGGCTAATAAACATAGCAGAAATTAAAAGGTTATTATCTTCCTGCTGTAAAGCCAGGTCCAACTAGTCTGTTAAATCTTCAAAAAAACCAAAATTACTATTATTTTCCCCCAACTTTTTATTATGAACGTTTTATAATTTGAAATTTTATAGTTTAAAACTTAGAAGGTCTTAAAATAGTACCATGAACCGCTATATGTTCTCCTCTTAGATTTAATAAATTTGCCACATTTGTTCTATAAACACGTTTTCTTTTTGCCTACCATTTTCCAGTCAGACTTTCTGACACTTTACCCCTAAATACTTCAGCATGCATCTTCTCAGCGAAAAGACATTGGCGTAATAACAAAAGTCATTAAGGCATCAAATACCCAGTTCATACTTTAATGTCTCTATTCCAAAAATGTTTTGAGTATCCTTTTAAAAACTAGGATCCAAACAAACAGACTAGGATCTACTTCAATAAACTACTCCAGAGCATTGAAAAGGATAGCAAGAAAAAAGGGGGGAAAAAAAAAAGGATAGCAAGCTTTTATTTGTTTTACGATTTTTGATCCCCAAACCTAACAACAACAAAAACACATGAAACACAAAATTCAAAGAGCAATCTGGGGCGAGTGGGTGACTCAGTCAGTTAAGCCTTTGCCTTTGGCTCAGGTCATGTTCTCAGGAATCCTGCTCAGCAAGGAGTCTGCTTCTCCCTCTCCCTCTGTCCCTCCAGCTCCCACACTCACTCTCTCAAATAAATAAATCCTTTTAAAAAATCAAAAAGCAATCCTAATAAATATAAATGCAAAAGTTCTAACAGTATCAGTGTATTTCAGTAACAGAGTAAGATGCAGGCGAGGCTGGGTAGGGAGAGATAGGTAGGGGGCTATGGGATCAGGCTCACAGAAATCCCAAAAATGCTGAGGTGTAAAGGAACCAGAGATAAGGAACAAACCAAACCACCCTGCCCTAGGAGTGAGGGGGAGGGGGGGTGTCTTAAAATAGTCATCTGTGACCAACAAAAAATAACCAGACCCTAGAAGAGAAGCTTTTAAAGATGTTATCACTAGTCATTACTCAAACCAAGACATCACAAGAATAAGGCCACAAGGTGCCTGGCCAGTTCTAAATCAAAGACTATCAGTGAAGGCTCTCCTTGGCAGTGCTGTCGGGACCCCTCTCACTCCTAAATGCTTTTTTTCCTGTATCCTTGCTTAATAAACTTCTATCGCTTTACTCACTCTGCTGTCTGCGAGTCTCATTCTCTGATTCCCTGAGACAAGAACCTAGCTTTCCCTCTTCAAGACGACTGAACTTTAGAGGGTACTGTATTTGAACTGTTTCTCTTTTCCCCTCCCCCATGACGGAGCAGCCTTGTGGTCAGAGCCCGCAGATGTCTTGAGTGATTAAAGCAATTGGTAATTCTATCCCCCTCACAGAGACTTGTTCAAGTAGCCCAAGGCAATCACCAAATAGAGTGTCTTTCCCGGCCAGAGGTCATCTAACCAGCAAGAGGTTCGGTCTTTTTGCTGACAATCGGAGAGGCCGATTGTTAAATACCACCCCAACTTAGATCGCGCCCCTTGGGTCCTTTGGCTTTTGAGGCATTCCCTTTTCTGGATTGGGATGTCATTAGTCGTTTCTCGTTGCTTCATCTTAGTGCAAACAGCGGAGGACTCACAGGTGTTTGAGGAGGGCAGGGAAGCGGACACGCTCTGGGCGGAGCCGGACACGCTCTGGGCGGAGCCGGAGGCGGGGCGTGGACGGAGCCTAGGGCCCCGCCCCCTCCTGCGCGCGGCTCTGCCCCGCCCCAAGCCTTGTCGCCGCTCCCGCTTTAGAGACCTCCTCTCGGGCCGTGCTACCGATGGTGCTACCTGGGAGAGCAATGGCCAGTAAGTAGCTCGGCGGCCGGAGCTCAGCCCTAGGGGAGGGAGGCCAAGGTTGCGGAGCCGGCGGCGGGTCTCCCCGGCTCAGCCGCTCGCCACCGCTCCGTGTCCCCGCCGCACTCCAGGCCTTCCCCGGCCCGGCGTTCTCGGGGCCCGAGGCTCTGGCGGCGGCGGTGCGCAGGGCGGGGGTGCAGCGGCGGAGCGCGGCCCGGCGCACTCCCGGGGACTCGAGGCTTCCGGGAGGGCCGGGCGGCCGCGGGAGCGCCAGGCCTCCCGGCCAGAAGGGCCCGCGCTTTCCTCCTCGCTGGGCTCCTGCGTCCGGTGCTTCTAGGTGCGTTCGGGGGCCGCCCACTGCAAGTTCCCCGGCGCGGGAAAAGGCGCGTAGACGGGTGCTCACTTCACATCCAAGTTCCGCACCCCGCTTTCCCGGCCCCAACTCGAAGACTGCACTCTCAGTAAAGCCTTCCATGATTACGATACTTTAAGTGCGGGAGCCTCTGCCTGGTGGGATTCTTGGAGGCTCTTTGGTTTTGCATCAGAAAGCGCGACTCTCCAGCGGGGTGGCTTTCACTCTCCTCCCAGACTGATTTTTGGACTTGGGTTTTGCAAAGACATCAACCCTGATTACGGTTGGAACCCTGTCGCGTGAAAATGAAGCGTGTGTTTTCTTTTGTTTGGGCTGTGTGGTAACAGGACTGGTTAACTTGCCCCTGGTGCACACCCTCACAGCCAGTGGACAGTGCTCTCTTCTGATCAAGAAAACTGGGCAGACTGTTTCTGTATCTGGACATTGAGCTTTCAGGTTAGGTATTACATGTTGCTTACACATCTCTATCCTGGGTCGGCCCTAGGGGCACGTTTCTAGCGATCTCTGCCCCCAGGCTCTGCCAGATTCTTTTCTGGGAGGCTTTGAAATGCTCTGTTGTCTGGAGACCTGGATTTTTTTTTTTTTTAAGATTTTATTTATTTATTTGACAGACAGAGATCACAAGTAGGCAGAGAGGCAGGCAGAGAGAGAGAGGAGGAAGCAGGCTCCCTGCTAAGCAGAGGGCCCAATTCGGGGCTCGATCCTAGGACCCCGAGACCACGACCTGAGCTGAAGGCAGAGGCTTTAACCTACTGAGCCACCCAGGCGCCCCTGGAGACATGAATTGTTACAGTTTTACCTCAGTCCATCTCAACAAGTCGCTTAATCTTTCTGAACCTGTTTCCTGACTTGTAAAATGGACATAATCTGCCCTTTCTGAGTCTTGGGAGGGTCCCAGGAGATGGTAAGGTTTGTGGAAGTGCTGTTTTCATCTTAACCTGCCAGAGCTCAGTGAGAGTTGGTGGCTGAATGAATATTCATGATTGGGTCAGGAAGTCCTTGTACACGCCTCCCTCTGTGTGTGACCGTATCTTTGAAGATGAAGGGCATGACAGAGGCTGGTGGACTTGAGAGCTGTGTGGTTCCTGATGGGGTCGAAGGTGATGTCTGATTTTTGAGGAATGTTTTCAGGTTACATGACCTCCCCACAACCCATCCAAAAATGAACAAATGAAGTTCCCATCCTGCTTTACACTTCCAGATTTCGGCTTGGTTTGTGCCACTGACTTTTCACTCAGGTTCTGAAACTACTCAGGAAGCTGCATTCAGGGTTAAATTGAGCTCTTCTCACTGTATTTAGAACAAACCAAGGAATGGAACCTCTGAGTTTTCCTACTTTTAGGAACTCAAACACTTGGTTTGAGTAATGACTAGTGATAACACTTAGCCAAACAGGCCTTCAGAGATAAGGCTCTGTCAGCGTTGCTTCTTCTGGGGACATTTACACCACTGTAGGTGACACCCAGGGGAGAACTCTCTAATGGTTTCCAGGTACCAGAGCTTTTCAGATTTCTAGAGCAGACGTGGGGTAGGGAAGCCAGGGAAGGCCATTACTGATAATTCCTGAAGATAATTACTGATAATTCCTGAAGTTTTGCAGAGCCTCATGAGTTCTCACGGGTGCTTTGGACCTTTAATATCCCTGTCCATCACACCATGAGTGAAAACTGTGCTTTGGTGAGAGTCCAGACAGGACACAGAAACCACACTGGTCATCTGAACGGGGAAATTTTTTTTTTTTTTTAAAGATTTTATTTATTTGATAGAGATCACAAGTAGAGAGGCAGGCAGGGAGAGAGGAGGAAGCAGGCTCCCCACTGAGCAGAGAGCCCGATGCGAGGCTCGATCCCAGCACCCTGAGACCAATGACCTGAGCTGAAGGCAGAGGCTTTAACCCACTGAGCCACCCAGGCACCCCTGAACGGGAAAAATTTTATTATAAAGAATGATTAACCAGTAGGTGATTATTCTTAAGAGCTACAAGAGAACTCTAAAGAATATGGGAAAAGCTCATGTAGGCTGTAGCTATTACCTCAAGGAGGGAAGAAGCCTGGAAGAACCCCTGACCTCCTTGGCTGACAGCATTTCTTGTTGGCCACATAATCCGTGGGACTCAGTCTCTGAGGTAAATGTGGAGCCCCTTACTCACGTAGCAGGAAAAAACACTGCTGACATTTCCTTCTGTAGTCTCTCTCTCTCAGCCTCTCCTGGTGCTTCTTATTTGCTACTTACTGTTGTGCTCCTTGGGGCACAGGAATATTCAGTGAGTGCAAAATCTCACAGGTGCCCGGAAGCCCTGCGTGTGACTAAGCACGGGTGCTGCTCATCGGCTGCCAGACTCCCCACCCCCCATCCCTCCTGCACCCAGCCGACTGGTGACACCAGGCCCCAGCTGGTGCTGGGGAAGCAGAGACAGAGACAGGCGCCTCTCCTTCCCATGGGCCCACTGCCCTACTTCACGGGCAATGGGTGATTTCTAAGGGATTTCACCTGCAGTGAGATGGGCTTGATACTTGGACCAGGGGTAGGTTGATTCCCAAGGTCAAACAGGGATAATTCCATGTTCAAACTCAGCCTCCTTCCTTCAAGCCATGTTCTCATTAGTATGTGAGAAACTGGCTTTACCTCTCCAACTTGAGGCTCCGGGGGGCCCCGGTACAGACGTGGCCTGGGTGGGGGCTGCTCTATCCCAGGGTTTCTCAGCCTTGGCATCAGTCACGTTTCAGGTTGGATAATTTTTGTGAAAGACTGTCTTACGGCCTGTGGCATGTTGAGCCACGTCCCTGACTTCTGCCCCCTAGATGCTAGTAGCACCCCAACAGTTGTGACCATCAAAAATGTCTCCGTTGCCGCACGTCCCTTGGGGTCACAATTGCCCTCCAGTTGAGAATTGCTCTGATTCGGCAGTCAGATCTTCTGAGGGTTTTCTCTTTTCATCCTCAGCTTTCCGCTTGGCCCTCATCCAGCTTCAGGTTTCTTCCGTCAAATCAGATAATGTCACTCGAGCCTGCAGCCTCGTCCGGGAGGCAGCAACACAAGGAGCCAAGATCGTTTCTCTGCCAGTAAGTATGGAGGCGGAGGTGGCCACCTCTTTCTGGACACTCTGGACCGAGTAGAATCCTGCCTGCTAGCGCTGGTGGTGCTCTTGGGTCCAGGGGTCCTTCCGTGTTTGTCTGGAAGATGACCCTAGCAATGGTCTTCGTGATATGATGTGCCAGCATGGTTACAGGTCTTTAACTTTAGGGTCATCTACTCTTTCCAGAATCCTGGGAGGTTGTAAGACTTACTTAAAGATCAGTGCCTTGGATACTTACTTACCTTCTTTCCTTGTGAAATGAAGTCTTTACAGGACCATGATAGAGTTTAGTGCTAAGCCTCCCACATTTGTAGAAAACTGGAAATTGTTAGAGACACGGAGGAAGCCTGCAGCACCTCCCTAAATGCGGGAGCCTGGAGCAAGCCCGTAAGACCCTGCGTGTGTTTCCTAGGTGATGGCTTTCAGAACAGAGCCAGGGAAAGGATGCAGCCCATTTGTTTGTCAGTAGGTGGAGGGTGAGCCCCAGAGAAGGGGCCCACACAGGTTGGGGCCTGTGGTACTGCATCTTGTGGCTGAGGACTGCTAGGATCCGAGGCAGAACTACTCCAGGCAGCCCCCTCGTCTGCTCTCCTGCTCCCACTCTGGGGAGGAAGTAGCCCTTTGTAAACCCTGCTTTGGTCAACTAGAGAATTTTCAGGACCATTCGTACTTTAGGCTCCAGTCCATGAAAGATGTGGCCAGTGGGTAGGAATCTTTAACAAGGGAACACGAGATCTTAATGTGAATCCGGCCTGCCTTACAGCCACATTTCTGGGACCTCCCTGTATCGGTATTCTGACCATGGTCTCCTGTTGGTTTCAGTTACTGGGGGCTGGAGTGAAAGCACTCGGATTCTGCCTGTGCCCTCTCTCACACGTGGCTTGTATAGGCCGGCTGTCCTCTGGTTTGAGTTTCCTAGCACCGTGCGCAGTGCACAGTGCCCGTGGATGCAAATGAATGAATGAAAGTCAAAGTCTGGTTTCTGCTTTTCCATTATCACGGAGTCGTGGAAGAAAGACATATTTTGGGGAATGAGATTTCGCAGAATCAGCATGACAGTGCTGGAAGGGAGTCAGAAACCGCTCATTCTACAGATGATCATTCTGAGCCTGTGGATTCATTCTGACAGCCACAGTCCTGTGATTGAACCGAGCTGTCACGGGGCCTGGGTGCCCAAGGGTGGGAGCTTGTTCTGTAGACTCTGAGGAAGAGGTAGGTCTGCTAGATTGACAAGGACCCGAGGGAGCACCCTGGACTTGGATCCGCTGGCCCCACCTGAGCCAGCCCAGGTGTTCTGCTTATGGCCACAGGCTCTTTACCTCAGGGATACTGTTGTTTTTCTTATCAGTTGTATTTTACCCCTTTGAGAGCAGAGCTACAAGAGGCAGCTCTGCTTTCTCTTAAAGCAGAACTTTAAAGTGAGTTGGATATTTTTGTGTTTTTTTCCCCCTTTTTCTCCACCAACATTATTCTAGGAATGCTTTAATTCTCCATATGGCACGAAATATTTTCCCGAATATGCGGAAAAAATTCCTGGTGAATCCACACAGAAGCTTTCTGAAGTAGCAAAGGAGTGCGGCATTTATCTCATTGGAGGTATAATGGTATAATGGCCTAAACATTGAAAGCATCTGAGTAATTTCTTTTTTTTTTTTTTTAAGATTGTATTTATTTATTTGACAGAGAGAAATCACAAGTAGATGGAGAGGCAGGCAGAGAGAGAGAGGGAAGCAGGCTCCCTGCCAAACAGAGAGCCCGATGCGGGACTCGATCCCAGGACCCTGAGATCATGACCTGAGTAATTTCTGTTGTTACATTTAAACCATGAAATACAAGCCATGTAAATTAGCATTGAAAAGAATGAGGTGGGAGCACGTGGTGGCTCCTTCTGCTTAGGTGGTGATCTCGGGGTCCTGGGGTTGAGCTCCGCATCGGGCTCTCTGCTTAGTGGGAAGCCTGCTTCTCCCTCTTTCTCTGTACTCTCTCTCTCAAATAAATAAGTAAATAATATTTAGGAAAAGAAGGAAAGAGAGAAAATAAAACAATGAGGTGGATTTTACATAATAATGTGAAAAAACCTTCCGGATACACCATTACATGGAAGAAGAAAGTTCAGTATGATGTGAACAGGTACTCATTCAGATGAATCCCTCACACAAGAGGTTATGTGTTTCCGTGTGTCTTTACATATGTAGCACAGAGTAAGTGTTGTATAAGGACACACCAAACTGATGAGGATGGTTTTTCCCTGGAGAAGCAATGCAGATACAGGGGCAAGTGGAAATGTGGAAAGCAAAACCATATTGGAGTGTCTTTCATTGTACTAATACAAAGTTAAGAAGTTTGTTTTTTCACAAAGAGGCCATACACATCAAGGTAGCTTTATATTAGTGGTTTTGAAATACATTTTAAAATGTTCTGTTTGCTTAAAGAAAGAATACAGTAAAACTGTGTAATAAATATAGCAAAATTATTCTCTTATATTAAGAATTAGAATGAATGAGAGGTGAAGAAAAGACAAAGCAAGAAAAGGGAAATGCAGGAACTACATTCCGTGAAGGCAGGCCTGGCTTACGTTCCCATCTCGAGGCCTTTTGGATACAGTTATGTTGCAGGGCCTGGTGGATTCAGGTTGCACAACAGTGACTCCTCCATGTTGCTCTAGTGTTAGAGATGCAGTGTAGGGCCAAGGTCAAAGCAGAATTCAGAAACAGTTTGGTTATTTTTGAAACCTGCCTTTGGCGGCTGACTTTATTATACTTCCTCTGTAGTCTGGAGTTTATCTCTGAAAGATCATCCTCACAAAGGCAAAAAAACCCATTAATTACCCTTAGAAGATAGTATTCTTTATTGTTGGACCCAAGTGACTTTATCAGCTGGTCTGGTGATCGTAAGAGAATGTTTTATTTAGAATCTTTGCCTGTGTGTTTCTCCTCTCAATGAAAGGTTCTATTCCTGAAGAGGATGCTGGGAAATTATATAACACCTGCACCGTGTTTGGGCCTGATGGAACTTTACTGGTAAAATACAGAAAGGTAAGAAGGGAATGTGTCAAGTCGCATAACTGATTGAGAATTTGCTGTAAAGTTCCCTAGTCCCTCTGACCATATTGTACACACATGGGGCATTGGATGAATTGACAGTCAGCTTGTCGAATCTTGGCTATTGATATTTTGATATAAATTTTAGACTGAGCCAAGTCTAAAATCTACAGGAATTTTGATTAGAATTGCATTGAATATAGTGAGATCTCGTTGGGAAAGCTAACATCTTTGCTGTAGTAAATGCATGTACATTGAAGATTGTTAAATATTCCTGGTAAATTGATCCTTTTGGCATTATAAAATCCGTTTTTTTCCCCCTCATAATACTCTTTGTCTTAAAGTTTATCTCTGATATTCCTTTGGCCACTCTAGTCTTCTTATACTTAGTGTTGTATAATACATCCTTTTCTAATTCCTTGTTTTCAATCTGTATGTGTCTTTATATTTAACATGGTTCTCCTATAGATAGCCTGCGTTTGGGTCTTGTTGTCTTCATTCTGACAGCCTCTGCCTTTTAGCTGGAGTGCTTACTTCACTTCTATTTAATATAATCATTGATATGGTCGGATTTAGCCATTAGCCATTTTTCTTTTTCTTTTTTTCCCTTTGTTCCTGTTTCTTGCATTCTTTTGGCTTAGTTGAGTGTTTTTTAGAATTCCATTTTATCTCTTGGCTTTTAGCTATATACCTCTTTGCTTTTTTTAAGTGTTGCCCTAAGGATTACAACATGCACCCTAGCTTTTTACAGTCTCCTTAGAATTACTATTATACTGCTTCATTGTGAAATTTAAGAGCTTCCCAATTGTATAGGTCATTTCCTTCCCCACCCCATTTTCTCTGTTAGAGTTGATATACATGTTGCATCTACATAGATTGTAAAAACACAATTTTTAAGTAGTTTTGTGTATTTTAAAGAAATAAAAATATTTTGTTTATTGGAATGTTTACCTTTCTGATATCCATCTTTTTTTCTTTCTTTCTTTTTTTTATTAACATATAATGTATTATTTGCCCCAGGGATACAGGTCTGGGGATCATCAGGCTTACACATTTTACAGTACTCACCATAGCACATACCTTTTCCAATGTCCATAGCCCAGCCACCCTATCCCTACCTCCCCCTCCAGCAACCCTCAGTTTGTTTCCCGAGATTAAGAGTCTCTTATGGTTTGTCTCCCACCCCAGTACCATCTTGTTTCATTTTTTCCTTCCCTACCACCCACCATCCTCCACCCTTAGAGCATAGTTCTATCTGGTTGGTATCTTTGCCTTCAAACAGAAAGACCTTCTTTAGAATTTTTGTAGTGAGGTTGTACTAGATACGAATTCCCTTAGTTTTTTATTTTGTCTTCATTCTTTTTTTTTTTTTTTTTTTAGTTTTTATTTTTATTTATTATTTTTTAAATTTTTTATAAATATATATTTTTACCCCCAGGGATACAGGTCTGTGAATCGCCAGGTTTACACACTTCACAGCACTCACCAAAGCACATACCCTCCCCAATGTCCATAACCCCACCCACTTCTCCCAACCCCCCTCCCCCCAGCAACCCTCAGTTTGTTTTGTGAGATTAAGAGTCATTTATGGTTTGTCTCCCTCCCAATCCCATCTTGTCTCATTTATTCTTCTCCTACCCACTTAAGCCCCCATGTTGCATCACCACTTCCTCATATCAGGGCGATCATATGATAGTTGTCCTTCTCCGCTTGACTTATTTCGCTGAGCATGATACGCTCTAGTTCCATCCATGTTGTCGCAAATGGCAAGATTTCATTTCTTATGATAGCTGCATAGTATTCCATTGTGTATATATACCACATCTTCTTAATCCATTCATCTGTTGATGGACATCTAGGTTCTTTCCATAGTTTGGCTATTGTGGACATTGCTGCTATAAACATTCGGGTGCACGTGCCCCTTTGGATCACTACCTTTGTATCTTTAGGGTAAATACCCAGTAGTGCAATTGCTGGGTGATAGGGCAGTTCTATTTTCAACATTTTGAGGAACCTCCATGTTGTTTTCCAGAGTGGTTGCACCAGCTTGCATTCCCACCAACAGTATAGGAGGGTTCTCCTTTCTCTGCATCCTCGCCAGCATCTGTCATATCCTGACCTGTTGATTTTAGCCATTCTGACTGGTGTGAGGTGATATCTCATTGTGGTTTTGATTTGTATTTCCCTGATGCTGAGTGATATGGAGCACTTTTTCATGTGTCTGTTGGCCATCTGGATGTCTTCTTTGCAGAAATGTCTGTTCATGTCCTCTGCCCATTTCTTGATTGGATTATTTGTTCTTTGGGTGTTGAGTTTGCTAAGTTCTTTATAGATTTTGGACAGTAGTCCTTTATCTGATATGTCGTTTACAAATATCTTCTCCCATTCTGTCAGTTGTCTTTTGATTTTGTTAACTGTTTCCTTTGCTGTGCAAAAGCTTTTGATCTTGATGAAATCCCAATAGTTCATTTTTGCCCTTGCTTCCCTTGCCTTTGGCGATGTTCCTAGGAAGATGTTGCTGCAGCTGAGGTCGAAGAGGTTGCTGCCTGTGTTCTCCTCAAGGATTTTGATGGATTCCTTTCTCACATTGAGGTCCTTCATCCATTTTGAGTCTATTTTTGTGTGTGGTGTAAGGAAATGGTCCAATTTCATTTTTCTGCATGTGGCTGTCCAATTTTCCCAGCACCATTTATTGAAGAGGCTGTCTTTTTTCCATTGGACATTCTTTCCTGCTTTGTCGAAGATTAGTTGACCATAGAGTTGAGGGTCTATTTCTGGGCTCTCTATTCTGTTCCATTGATCTATGTGTCTGTTTTTGTGCCAATACCATGCTGTCTTGATGATGACAGCTTTGTAATAGAGCTTGAAGTCCGGAATTGTGATGCCACCAACTTTGGCTTTCTTTTTCAATATTCCTGTGGCTATTCGAGGTCTTTTCTGGTTCCATATAAATTTTAGGATTATTTGTTCCATTTCTTTGAAAAAGATGGATGGTACTTTGATAGGAATTGCATTAAATGTGTAGATTGCTTTAGGTAGCATAGACATTTTCACAATATTTATTCTTCCAATCCAGGAGCATGGAACATTTTTCCATTTCTTTGTGTCTTCCTCAATTTCTTTCATGAGTACTTTATAGTTTTCTGAGTATAGATTCTTAGCCTCTTTGGTTAGGTTTATTCCTAGGTATCTTATGGTCTGGGGTGCAATTGTAAATGGGATAGACTCCTTAATTTCTCTTTCTTCTGTCTTGTTGTTGGTGTAGAGAAATGCAACTGATTTCTGTGCATTGATTTTATATCCTGACACTTTACTGAATTCCTGTACAAGTTCTAGCAGTTTTGGAGTGGAGTCTTTTGGGTTTTCCACATATAGTATCATATCATCTGCGAAGAGTGATAGTTTGACTTCTTCTTTGCCGATTTGGATGCCTTTAATTTCCTTTTGTTGTCTGATTGCTGAGGCTAGGACTTCTAGTACTATGTTGAATAGCAGTGGTGATAATGGACATCCTTGCCGTGTTCCTGACCTTAGTGGAAAAGCTTTCAGTTTTTCTCCATTGAGAATGATATTTGCGGTGGGTTTTTCATAGATGGCTTTAATGATATTGAGGTATGTGCCCTCTATCCCTACACTTTGAAGGGTTTTGATCAGGAAGGGATGCTGTACTTTGTCAAATGCTTTTTCAGCATCTATTGAGAGTATCATATGGTTCTTGTTCTTTCTTTTATTGATGTGTTGTATCATATTGACTGATTTGCGGATGTTGAACCAACCTTGCAGCCCTGGGATAAATCCCACTTGGTCGTGGTGAATAATCCTTTTAATGTACTGTTGAATCCTATTGGCTAGTATTTTGGTGAGAATTTTCGCATCTGTGTTCATCAAGGATATTGGTCTGTAGCTCTCTTTTTTGATGGGATCCTTGTCTGGTTTTGGGATCAAGGTGATGTTGGCCTCATAAAATGAGTTTGGAAGTTTTCCTTCCATTTCTATTTTTTGGAACAGTTTCAGGAGAATAGGAATTAGTTCTTCTTTAAATGTTTGGTAGAATTCCCCTGAGAAGCCGTCTGGCCCTGGGCTTTTGTTTGTTTGGAGATTTTTAATGACTGTTTCAATCTCCTTACTGGTTATGGGTTTGTTCAGGCTTTCTATTTCTTCCTGGTTCAGTTGTGGTAGTTTATATGTTTCTAGGAATGCCTCCATTTCTTCCAAATTGTCAAATTTGTTGGCGTAGAGTTGTTCATAGTATGTTCTTATAATTGTTTGTATTTCTTTGGTGTTAGTTGTAATCTCTCCTCTTTCATTCATGATTTTATTTATTTGGGTCCTTTCTCTTTTCTTTTTGATAAGTCTGGCCAGGGGTTTATCAATTTTATTAATTCTTTCGAAGAACCAGCTCCTAGTTTCGTTGATTTGTTCTATTGTTTTTTTTGGTTTCTATTTCATTGATTTCTGCTCTGATCTTTATGATTTCTCTTCTCCTGCTGGGCTTAGGGTTTCTTTCTTGTTCTTTTTCTAGCTCCTTTAGGTGTAGGGTTAGGTTGTGTACCTGAGACCTTTCTTGTTTCTTGAGAAAGGCTTGTACCGCTATATATTTTCCTCTCAGGACTGCCTTTGTTGCGTCCCACAGATTTTGCACCGTTGTGTTTTCATTATCATTTGTTTCCATGATTTTTTTCAATTCTTCTTTAATTTCCCGGTTGACCCATTCATTCTTTAGAAGGATGCTGTTTAGTCTCCATGTATTTGGGTTCTTTCCAAACTTCCTCTTGTGGTTGAGTTCTAGCTTCAGAGCATTGTGGTCTGAAAATATGCAGGGAATGATCCCAATCTTTTGATACCGGTTGAGTCCTGATTTAGGACCGAGGATGTGATCTATTTTGGAGAATGTTCCATGTGCACTAGAGAAGAATGTATATTCTGTTGCTTTGGGATGAAATGTTCTAAATATATCTGTGATGTCCATCTGGTCCAGTGTGTCGTTTAAGGCCCTTATTTCCTTGCTGATCTTTTGCTTGGATGATCTGTCCATTTCAGTGAGGGGAGTGTTAAAGTCCCCTACTATTATTGTATTATTGTTGATGTGTTTCTTTGATTTTGTTATTAATTGGTTTATATAGTTGGCTGCTCCCACGTTGGGGGCATAGATATTTAAAATTGTTATATCTTCTTGTTGGATAGACCCTTTGAGTATGATATAGTGTCCTTCCTCATCTCTTATTATATTCTTTGGCTTAAAATCTAATTGATCTGATATAAGGATTGCCACTCCTGCTTTCTTCTGATGTCCATTAGCATGGTAAATTCTTTTCCATCCCCTCACTTTAAATCTGGAGGTGTCTTCGGGCTTAAAATGAGTTTCTTGGAGGCAACATATAGATGGGTTTTGTTTTTTTATCCATTCTGATACCCTGTGTCTTTTGATTGGCGCATTTAGCCCATTAACGTTCAGGGTAACTATTGAGAGATATGAATTTAGTGCCATTGTATTCCCTGTAAGGTGACTGTTATTGTATATTGTTTCTGTTCCTTTCTGATCTACCACTTGTAGGCTCTCTCTTTGCTTAGAGGACCCCTTTCAATATTTCCTGTAGAGCTGGTTTGGTGTTTGCAAATTCTTTCAGGTTTTGTTTGTCCTGGAAGCTTTTAATCTCTCCTTCTATTTTCAATGATAGCCTAGATGGATATAGTATTCTTGGCTGGATGTTTTTCTCATTTAGTGCTCTGAAAATATCATGCCAGCTCTTTCTGGCCTGCCAGGTCTCTGTGGATAAGTCAGCTGCCAATCTAATATTTTTACCATTGTATGTTACAGACTTCTTTTCCCGGGCTGCTTTCAGGATTTTCTCTTTGTCACTAAGGCTTGTAAATTTTACTATTAGGTGACGTGGTGTGGGCCTATTCT